>NC_080677.1:147348159-147979351 GCF_030445035.2 Dasypus novemcinctus | reverse complement strand
ATAAAGTTTTTTCTTCTGGTGGCTCTGCATTTTTTAGTGCCTTTAGGCAACAAATGTATTAGAAAGTATTGTTTTAAAATGTAACTATTTTGGAAATTTCCTACTTGGAAGCAATCTTTCACTGTAAGTCAAAGGATTAAAGCAATAAAAGCTTAGTACACAGCAGCATATATTCTATCTGCTTTCTAGAAATATTATTTTAAGAAGGCAAGAGAACTCTAAGCTAAGGGCAGAATTTAAATTCTAAGTATTCACTCAGCAGCTGTCTTCATAAGGAGAGAGGATTGAATTGTGTCCAAATCAGGCATCAGATTTCCATGGAAAGCAGATGAGAAATTAGAAAGTCTACAGAAAGCAGCAGAAATGGTTGTTAAAAGGTTAGAGCCTTTTAAAATTGACAAGACTTTCTGGACAGATAACAGACCCAAGAGAGCTGGAGGTCTTAATTCAGGCACGAAGAGGGGGAAAAGCTGTGGTGGGAGGCACACAGAAAAAGTCGTCAATGCCTATTATGGGTAGGAAATCAGGAAAAAATATATCAGCACAGCAGGTAGGGTGTCATTATAAGAGTTCCTTAGAGGCATTTCCTCAACTCAGCAACATTATTCAGGGCTTAGGTTCTTTCTGCATTTCCAGCCTCAGAATGGCAGCCTAGGTTATGAGGTTTTAAGTTATATGGGCTATATTTCCCACCCTAAATTTGGGCATTACATTCTCACGAAATCGTATCCAAAAAAGAAAAGTGGAAAGAAAAAAAAAAGAAGATACGGCTTGATCTTTTTCCATATTCCTCGAAGGCCCACAAGGACACACTCTCGTTCAAGGTCAATTGTCCAGAACTGGGTCAAATGCCCAGTCCTAAACAAATTAAGGGCAAAAGAAATCTGTTGCCACCCCATGTCACCCAAAAATGAGGCTTTTCTTACCAACAAAGAGCTGGACTTGCTATTTTCAGGGAAATCACATAATCTCTATTTATTCTGTCCTAGATTCTCTGCTGATGCTGGGAATGCAAATTTGAGTTGTCCCTGGCACACCATGGAAGACTGGCCACCACCCTAGAGCTCATATTTATATGAACATCAAAAGATACCCCTCTGGGAAAATAAATGACAAGATGGCCTCCAAAAGATTCAGCCCTGACTGTACCATGCTTGGAAAGCCTAAGGCACCTTGGGCAAATCAACAGGTACCCTGTTACTCCCCACCCCACCTAGAAAGCATGCCTTTGAGAATGAATTCTACCTCACCCTAACCTCCTCCCGGCATGCAGCATACACCGACACCTGGCCACATTTTAAGCACCCAGAGAGAAGAGATAAGAAGTAAAGGCAGGAACTTAATCTTCCTGCCATTTATTTGTATGTGCTAAAAAACAGGAAAAAGAAATCCCCTTCCTCGCTCCTCTGTAGCCGATCTCTTCAGAAGGATGAAAGGAGGCCTTTCAATAGTCAAATTTAGCAATTTTGATTCCTGTTAGCTCTTCTGAAACAAAGACAGGGTGAATATATGAAAATAAAATTCAGATCCACCCATTTAGTAATTGGTAGTTGCATTGGTATTAGAAGGTATAATAGGTAAAGAGGTTCAGCTCTTGTTTAACTCAATATGGGCCTGCTGGTAAGTTCACGGTTGCATTTTGCTCTAGTGGACATCTGTTATTTTTGCCTGCACAGCTTTCCTTTCCCTTTAAAATGCTATCAGGCAAATTAGTTCCTCTGGGAATCCATTCTAAGTATTTCGGATTAGACACACACGCACACACACTCGTGGGCAGAGTTCTTTATCTTCGACGGCAAAGTTTATGGTTAAAAAGTGGGCACATTCCCCAAATAGCCCAGTCAGTGACCAGCCTTCAATTTTTATGCCAAATACTCCAGGAAAAAAAATCTTTCCTGGGAAAATGTAGATTGCATTTTCCTACCCTGTTGCTCTCAGGTATGGCCATTTATGTTGTTTTGGCCAATGAAATTGAGAAGAGCTAAGTGACACTTCCAAACAGAAGCAAGTACTTTACCTGCATGGTGATTTGGTAATAGGCCAGATAAGAGATTCCAAAAAGAACAAAGGATGCAGACTAGAGCCCATAGCCAAAAAAGCAATGAATATCCAATGTAAGTGAGAATTTAATCTCTGGGGCTTTGTTATTCTTGTTGAACGCAGCACCACAGAGTCTATATCATTAGGCTACAACACTTAATGCACAGAATATTCTGTAATCAGAACTTGTGAAGTCATGTAATTTCACTTACAGTATAAAAAACAGGCCACTGTTACAGCATATATTGACCAAAATTCACAAAATATATTACTCTTGGGAGTGCTTTTAAGTCCTTCTTTTTACCTAGTGTTGCAGTTAGATATTATTGATGAATTCCAAATAGAAATACTGGATTATGTTTGTAAACTGAACTTTTCCTCTGGGCACATTAGATACATTGGATTCATACATTTACTTGATTAAGTAATTATGTGAACCTTTTGTGCCAGGAGGGCTTTGAGTCCCCACACTGTGGTGGGTGTGTACTATAGATAAAAGGCATGGTAAAGGATAGTGTTAGGGGTTTTGGATGTTGGAGTTTTGATGTTGGAGTTTGATGCTGAAGCCTTAAACTGGAACCCCAGGAAGAGAAGGAACCCTGAACCTAGAGAAGCAAGACCCTGGAAGGGAGGAACCCAGGAAACATGAACCCTTGCTGATGTTGGCAGCCATCTTGTTCCAACACATGAAAATAGTCTTTGTTGAGGGAAGTAATTTATGCTTTATGCCCTGGTATCTGTAAGCTCCTACCCCAAAAAAATACCTTTTATAAAAACCAACTAGTTTCTGGTATTTTGCATCAACACCCCTTTTGGCTGACTAATACACCTAGCTTGACATTCATTATTTAATCAATCTTCTTTTTCTAATTCAAGGCAAATATTGTGTTTCACATTTCATGCTTTCTGAAACTATCATGCTACAATTTATAAAACACACGCAGGCAGATCTTTATTCCATCATAATTACACAATGCTGCTTCCTCTGACTGCCCCCTCTATCAGCACAATGTCTCTAAGAGCAGTTACGTGTCCCTGAAGTCTGTTCTATCCCATCCCGGTGAGCGTTTCCTACCTTCAGTGAAGGTCATAGGCATTGTGAACTATGTAGGCCCTCTCCTTGTCCAATGCCTGGAGCAGCTGTATACAGTCACAATGGGTTTGGGTAACTTACGCATTTTAAAATTCTTCTGGCATTTACAATGTTTTAACCCTTGGGAAGGCCAGTGTGCCCTCCAACAGGATTATTAGTCTTGGCATTTTAAGAAACTGCAATCAATTAGCAGGACAGAGATGTTTCTAGTCAAAGGGCTGAGCAATCATGGCACAGCATGTCGGCCTCTTTGTAAGACCATCTTGTCCTGGTGAAACATAGCTTATAAGGAACGACATGAAAAGGACTGGATCTGTCATCTTCTCTGCAAAAGACAGCGTGTTTAGGTGAGAATACTATTGAGGTGGTATAAATATCTACCAAAGAACAACAGCAACAACAATAACACTGAATTTTTAAAGATAAATTGCAAGAACATTCCAAGGTATATTGAAATCCATCAGATCAAAGAAGATTTGGATGTCAGGCAATTTGGAGCCTCTTCTTGGCAATCTTGGAGGAGAGAAGGAACTAGAACTTGATAGCTACTCCTGCTTACATACATTCCGTCATTCAATGTTCAAGACATTACCACAAATCATATTATTTCTGTGTTCAGGAAAGAAAATTCGGGTTAACAGAAGTTAAACAACTTGCCAAAGGTCACACTTAGGTGGAAAAGTCTGAATTACAATCCATCTGTCTGGTTATCTTGAGCATGGGAAATACATTTGGTTTTCTTGTCTTTAAAAAAGGCGTATGGATTAAACTATCTCTTTTGTTTCCTGCAGCTAAATATGTGTATGATTGCATGAGCTGTGATCATAATTTTAAAGCAGTGTTTACCAAAGCTTACATGAATCATTAGTCCCACGAGATGTTTAATACAATTTGAAAAACAGGGTTGCTTGGTCAAATAACTTAGAGAAAAAATGAATACATTTTCCCCCCTTTAAAAGATTTAAGATGCGAATTAACATATAAAGGACTGAGAAGTCTTGCTTAAGGAAAACTCTTTCACTTTGTTTTACTCTTCATTTCCCAAACAATTAGCAATAAAAAAACCTTTTTTTAAGGTAATACTTAATAATTATTTAAGAAGAATGTTCTACAGAACACACTGCAAAATGGGGATCAAACTCTCCTTAGCCTTCAAAATATGAAGCAAGTAGTTTAGATATGTAAGGTCAAGAGATCCAAAAATACATGTCCTTGATCAGTTAACAATTTTTTTTTTCTATTTGATAATAGCAATCTAGCTCTAACTGGGACATGTCCTTTGAGTCTTAGTAGTCCATGCTGAGGGTTGTCTTTTGGATCAGATTTGTAGCTAGTGTCAGACTTAGTAGTTGTCGACAAAAAGATTGGGCATGATTAATACACTATTGTTCACTACCACAGGTCCAAATATTATTCCCATCCATGAACCTCAAATTTGGCCAGCATTTGATTATATACTCCTTATTGTTTTGCACTTCTGCTGTTGTCTTTTTTTTTTTAGATTTATTTATTTCTTTCTCTCCCCTTCCCCCTCACCCTGGTTGTCTGTTCTCTGTGTCTATTGGCTGCGTCTTCTTCTTCATCCACTTCTGTTGTCAGCTGCATGGGAATCTGTGTTTCTTTTTGTTGCATCATCTTGTTGTGTCAGGTCTCCGTGTGGGCGGCTCCGTTTTTAGGCAGGCTGTACTTTCTTTGGCACTGGGCGACTCTCCTTACGGGGCAGACTCCTTGCACGTGGGGCTCCCCTACACAGGGGACACCCCTGCGTGGCACGGCACTCCTTGTGTGTATCAGCACTGCGCATGGGCCAGCTCCATGTGGGTCAAGGAGGCCCAGGGTTTGAACTGTGGACCTCCCATGTGGTAGGCAGACACCCTATCCATTGAGCCAAGTCCCTTTCCCCAGAGAGGGCCTTAATCCTATTACTGGAGTCCTTTATAAGAGAATTAAATTCAGACATAGAGGAAGACAGAGGACCAAGAATCCGAAATCAATGAAAGCCAGAAGAGAAGGGAGAGACCAGTAGATACTGCCATGTGCCATGCCATGTGACAGAGGATCCAAGGCTCACCTGTAGCCAGTCTTCAGTTCTCCATACCTTCTAAAGAAGACAGACAAACAACAAGCAGACAATGAGCAGACATCAAGCAAAAATAATGGGCAGACAATGAGCAAAAACAACAAGCAGGCAATGAGCAAAAACAAACGAGCATGGAGTCGATGTGGCTCAAGCAATTGCACACCTACCTCCTACATGGGAGGTCCCAGGCTCAGTTCCTGGTGCCTCCTAAAAAAAAAAAAGAAAAACTAATAATGAGCAGACAAAGAGAAAAAAAACAATGAGCAGACAGATAAGGGAGCCATCTCAGGGGGGCCAGGGTGGGGGGCTGACAGGCTTTTTGCTAGATATATATGAATGGAACCACAGTCATCCTGTACTAAAAGGGACAGAAAAGGGACAGGTTGAAAGAAAAATGACTTCAAAGGCAGAACCATAGAAGCTGAGGTCTGGACTGAAGTCATTTTCTTGGGGCAAGAAAGTGTACCCACACATGTATGTAGAAAGTGTGGGTATGCCCTGGAACTTGGAGAGGGTGGGCTTTCTGTCCTATTGTTCAGGAAGAGTGTCACCACACCAGGTTTCTCAGATGCGTGGGGGATTGTGAAGAGACTGGCTACCACCCCAATGCTTGACAAGGATGGAGCTGAGAGCCTGGCCATTACCCCAATGCTTGGAGATGTTGGAATCTTTACCCCAATGTTTGGGGAAAGTACAGCCCCTGTGGAAGCACTTGAAAAGGGGGGGAAGGGACTGCTTCTACATCAGATTCCTAGGACCAGGCATCATTCCATAGATGATTCTCAGACCTTGAAACCTAATGGAGTATGCTGTGCTTGGCTTTGGAATTATTTGAAACTTGTGACCCCTGTTTTCCTTCCAATTTCCCCCTATGGGAATGGGAAATTCATCCTATGATTACCCTTCCATTGCATATTGTAAGCAGATAACTTGTTTTCCTAAGTTTCACAGGTCCACAGCCAGAAGGGAATTTTGTCCCAGGATAGACCATACCTATAACTGTTTTGAATGAGACTTTGTATTTAATATTGCTACTGAAATGAGTTACGGTTTTAGGATATTGTGATGAAGTGAATATATTTTGCTTATAGAAAGAACATGTCTTTTTGGGGTCCAGAGGGTGGAGTATGATGGTTTGAAGCCATCTTAAAGTCCATGTTCTGTATTGACCTCAGAAAAGTATCTTCCGAAAGCTAATCCATTCCTCTTGGTATAAACCTATTGTAAGTAGGATGATTAGGTTACTTGAGTTAAAATGTGACCCAGAGTCCATCTTAATCCTCTTACTGAAATGCTTTCTAAGAGAATGAAATTCAGATGGAAAGAAAGAAAGCCTTGAAATCAAGAAGCTGAAATAACAAAACCTGGAAGAGAAGGGAGAGACCAGCAGACACCACCATGTGTCTTGCCATGTGAGAGAGGAGTCCAGGATCACTGGCAGCTGGTGTTTGTGGAGAAAGTATTACCTGATGATGTCTTAACTTGGGCATTTTTCTCAGCCTTAGAACTTTCAACTTGTAATCTAATAAATCCCCACAGTAAAAGCCAATCCATTTTGGTATATTGCTTCCAGCAGCCTAGCAGACTAAAACAGGCTATTTGAATGTGCTTATTCATATCTTTATTTAAATTTGGGAAATTTCTGCTACTATTTCTTTGACTATTCCTTCTGCCTCTTTCTCATTATCTTCTCCTTCTAGGACTCCCATAATATGTCTCTTGGTAAGCTTGATGATGACTCACAAATCTCTTAGGTTCCATTTGCTCTTTCTTACTCATTTTTCTCTTTATGCTCCTCAGACTGAATCATTTCAATGGCCTTGTCTTTGAGGTCATTGATTCTTTCTTCTGCCAGCTTCAGTCTGCTGTTGAAGCCCTCTAGGGAATTGTTCATTTTGCTTAATTTGGTCTTCAATTTCAGTATTTCTTTTAGTTCCTATTGAGAATCTCAGAAACAGTTCCATATTGTTCAGTCAGTATTTTTCTCATATCCTTTAATTCTTTCTGCATGGTTTCCTTTATATTCTTGAGCATATTGAGTATCACTTTTTAAAAATATATTTGTCCAGTAAGTCCAAATTATAGTCCTCTTTATTGTTGGCTTCTGGATTTTTATATTGTTCCTTTCGATGGGCCATAATTTGGTAATCTTTTGTTGCACTCTTTTCATTTTAATATTTTAAAGTGTTAACACTGAGGCTTAGACCCTGAGCTATCTGTTCTTTGAGTTTGTATCCAGCTAGTGATTTGATGGAAATTTTCTCAAATATGAGTAGCTAATCAAAACAAACAAACCAAAGAAAACAACATCTTTCACTATATTTACAAATTGGCTCTTATTTGGCCAGTGGTCTCCTTCAGACTTATCAAGATCAGTCTGAGGCAATTGTGAAGTACGAGGTCCGATCAGTCTTATCTGAGCCCATGGAGCCTGCTTCTTTTCCTAGTCTTGTGCTTGCTAGTGAATTTAGGAATTCCCCTATTTACTGTTTACAGAAGTTCAAGGGAAGTCCCCTCTGCTCTCTTTGAAATAAGCTTTCACACCCTCCTTGATACTTTGTTGTTACTTAACAGGTAGTTCTTCCCCCGGGGCTACTTTGATTTAATCGGTCCTTATACTGCTTTACCGTCTGCAATGCTCTGCCTTCAGAATCAATTCTGGTAGGGCAAGTGCAAGATGTTTTCTATTTCAGTTTTTCAGACTTTCTCCCAATAGATTGGCACTGACATAGAGACACCCTGGGTGCAATTAGAGGTTACTCTGCTTTCTCTGGAACGGGGCCAGAGGCCACAATGGGAGCACATTCTGCTCCACCCTGGGTTGTGGAGGGGTGGGTTATGGATTGGCAAGGGTGTCAGGAGGTTCTGTGAGTGTTGAAGTGGTGTTTTCTTGATTTGACCCGGTTCCAGTTACTGTAGCACTTTAACTGTTTTCTGTAGTTTTAAGGAAGGGTATTGTCTCTAAGATTCCTCTGCCACTTGGGCCTGAGAAGGGTCAGAACAAAGGCCAACCTTGGAGCCAGCCCCAGCAATCTGAAGCAGCTGATCAAAAGCAGTGATAAGCAATCAGACTGCAGGCCCCTAGAGTTTGGAGGACTAGCCTTATGTTCAAGCATGGCATCAGGAAGCTACACCAGAAACCCCACTGCTGCCTGTACAGGGCTGGGGACTGGGGGCTGTAACCACTTCAGGGAGAGTAAATTTCACTGGTATTTACCTCAGTTTACCAGGCTCTTCCTCCAGCTCCTCCTTCAACGCTGCATGGTGTTCCATTAGTGTCTGGAGTTTCAGAATAATTGATTCAGACAGTTCCTGCCAGCCCAATAGTGGTTTTAGTGGGGCGAATGATTCCTGAAGCTTCCTACTCTGAAGTCTTCTAATTTTCCATAAATATTTAAGTTATATAGAAAAAGTGTGTTCAATATGCAAGAATTAAATATTACTTCAAAAGTCATTAGTAATCTTTGGGAAATGGAAAATAATGTTTGGAGAGATATCGTTGAATAAAAGTACAAAAAATGTATGCTTTATGTTACATACATTGATTTTGGCTAACTGTACATTTGACTCAAAATTTCTAACAAAGGCAAGAAAGAAATTTGATTATTTAAATGATTCAGAGATTTCCATGAAGGTGGGGGAGGGAGGGGAGTGGATTACTCACTTAGGAGAGACACATCTATTTCTAATTCATTGGAACATCTTCTCTATGGGTCTCCCTAAAAAAGGTAATTTCCTTCATGTCCCTCAAAAGACAAGGCAAAGTACAATGTTTTTACAGATTTGGTTTTCCAGTGTTTCTTTTTTTTTTTATAATGCATTTCTTTTTTTTTTATTTTAATTTTTTTTTAGTTATTTCTCTCCCCTCCCACCCCCCGTTCGTCTGTTCTCTGTGTCCATTTGCTGCATGTTCTTTTTGTCCACTTCTGTTGTTGTCAGCAGCATGGGAATCTGTGTTTCTTTTTGTTATGTCATCTTGTGTCAGCTCTCCATGTGTGTGGCGCCATTCCTGGGCAGGCTGCACTTTCTTTCGCACTGGGCAGCTCTTCTTATGGGGCACACTCCTTGCACATGGAGCTCCCCTATGCGAGGACACCGCTGCATGGCATGGCACTCCTTGCACACATCAGCAAGGTGCACGGGCCTGCTCCACATGGGTGAAGGAGGCCCGGGGTTTGAACCTTGGACCTCCCATGTGGTAGATGGATGCCCTATCCACTGGGCCAAGTCTGCTTCCCTCCAGTTTTTCTTAAGCCAACTAGTCTCTGGCAATTTGTTATAGCAGCCCTGGTAAACTAAGATAGAATCTTTTAATAAATAATAGCATCAGTTAGTTACAGATTAGACTGTCTGACAATATCTGAACTACAGCAATGCCATGTTCCTGTCTTAATGTAGAAGTGTGTGCTTTAAGGATGTTGAGGTGGCCATAAGATTTATAATCTCTTACGAGCCCTGAAAAGCCTGACAAAGATATCCAGATGTGTACATAGAATACATAGCACACAGAAAGAGGATAAAGGGAAGGAAGGCCTAAATTCTCCTGTACAAGTAACTTGGGATTTCAAGAAGGCAAAATTGTATTCCATAGTAGAGCAAACTTTTTTTATGTGGATGTGAATGAACTGTGCTCAGCCTTTATAAAACAAACAAAAAGCAAAAATAAAGACCACAAGAATATACAATAAACACTTAATTTTAAGACCTAATACTTTCCAGGATCAAGTGGTTGCAAAATGCATGTCAGAATAAGTGAGTGGGCTGTTTCTATATAAAGTTATTAACTAATTTAGTTCAATGTTGGCGATTATGTCCCCAAATTGGTAAGGATTATTAGGATAATGATCTGTAATACTTCATTGTGATGAAGATTAAGATCACAGAGCCACTGGTCTATTTTAAGCCCACTGCTAGTTGATGGAAATACAACCATATGACCTACAAATATGAAAGCCTTAATCTCTTTTCTTTCCAGTGGATGTAAAAGAGAGGTGAGGAGATTAACCCAAAGTCACCAGAATGCATGCTCCTGTTAGGAAATATTAACAAAAAGAGATGGGGACAAAGTACATTTCTTTAACCCTCTGGAACTCATTATAGATTTGTCAAAGATCATTCCTATAGACTCTGATTATTGATATAAATTGTGTTAAAAATCAAGACCCTCACTAAGGTGATAGGATGTATCATGCCCCTGTCTAAACTCCTTAAATGTATGATCTGGTTGGCTACCTTTGTATGTCTAAATCTTCAATACCAAACTCCCTTGCATTTTGTGCTCTGATAACATCACATTATTTTTAGTTCCCAGAACTCAACGTGCTGCTTCACGCCTCCATGCCTTTGTACAAGCCATTCCCTCTGGGCTGGAATGCCCTCCTCACTCCCTGTCCACATAGTGAACTCACCTTCCATGCTTCAAGTCACGTTCAGACAACTCCTGTTCTGAAGACATCTGTCCCATCCTCCCTCAATCCTCTGAAGAAGTATCAATTCTGTGTTCTAAGCAAGAATTTGTAAAACCGTCCTTAATATTCCTATCAGCAAAATAAATAGCTTTCTAGTAGAAAGGATGTCTCCCATTCAATGTGAGAGACTCTGATTATAATTATACCAGACTAAAATAATAATAATAATAATAATAATAATTATACCAGACTGTATTGTTTCAGTTACAGCCATATTTAAGTCAAATCATTTTTTCAATATAAACCAATATTAAAGTGGACCCAAATCCCATTTCTTTACATTAAGAGAATGTAAAGTTCTCAAGGACTAAATACTGGCACTTTAAAACACAAGTAGCAATGCAAAACCCTGAAAAAAGGAATGCTTATTCTGTCTTTTGGTAATCGGCTGTGATTCTTTGTACCAGGATTTTTGCATTGTCAGATAGCCTGGAAATATTAAATAATTTATAGTACAATTCAGGCTCTTCATGTTTCAATAGTATTCATCCTGAAGGCTCATTTTCCTTGGGTGTCCTCCAGCTGGAATTCAGAATTTTAAATGAAAGTTTAGCAACCAGATTCAAGATGTACTAGAAAAAGCAAGCCAATTGTTTGTATTAAAGGAGGGCTGCTAGACAGATTAATATTATACAGTTATATGGATTTAGTTAATAATGGTATGGGACTTAGTCTATTGAGTGTCATCTACTATGAATTGGTTTTGATTGATGGGTAGATGGTGCCTAATATGACATGCATTGAACACTTCCCTTAAGGATTAAAACACTGACACCTTGTGAATGAAAAGCATTTTTACATTATTCCAAGGATATTTCCATTGTGATTCATTATAGGTAAAGCATAATTTTTATAATAGTGAAATTAAAACTATGTGCTATTCTGTACTAAATATTCTATCTCATATATTGCCTCCACAGTATTTTGAATACAAAACATTTATTTTAAAAATTAATTATTTGAGCTCAGATTTACTGGATGGCAAGCAAATACTTGAACATATGCCTGGGAGCATTTTTTTCACAGTTAAAATATTTCCAACAATAGGATATTTTCTGTGGAAGTTGCTGTAAATTAACTTATCTGCTCTGAGGGAAGGAAGGGTCTGAAAAATGTGTGATGATTAGTGTACATTTTGTTCCCCCAAAAGATAACAGGCTCAAAAGACAAAACAGATTCCATTGTATTTAAGTACTATTGTAGCAATGCAGGTAAACATTCCTAATATAGACTCTTATAGAAGGAGTAAAAGTCCTCAAAATCACAGGTTAGTTCTTTTTTTTTTTTTTTAACCTTTTTTTTTTAACCCTATTCAAATAACTAGAGGAGGACTACATTTCTGTTTGACTTACCTGGCTTAAGTAAGAGGAATGAGAAAAAGTTAGGAAACTAACAATGATTAAAATTGGAAAAGTACTATAGACATAGACAGATTTAAATGCCATAAAATTTTAAAAGCTATAAGTGACATTAGAAACAATCTTATCCCATATTTTTTGTTCCATTTTACAGAAGAGAAAATCACAGCTCCAGTAAGCCTCATCATGTATCTCTGGTCACACAGCTAACTTGAGTCAGAAATGGAACAACAATAAAGAATTTCTCGCGTTAGTGCACTGCACTTTGTACTGTAGCAATACTTTTAAGTATTAGAAATTTTAACGATCATCTGAACACAGAGTCAGCAATCATGAGGAATCTAAGTTGTTAGGCACAGCTGCTTTGAAAAAGTTCCACAGGGAAAAAGTTTTCAGGAAACCACCATATGGCTTTGTTTTTTATTCATTCACTCAACACACAGTGAATGAACTTGTGTGGAATGCAGGAGGTATACATGAAGAGGATTCTGAGTAGTCACTGCCATCATGGAATTCGAAGGGACATTTTCAAATAGTTACAAGTTCTAAGCACACTTCCTTTAGAATAGATCATCTAGGCTTCACTGCAATAGCCATATTAAAATGCACTCACTACAGTGGGGGGGGGGATTATTATACAACTGCTAGTATTTTAATTTTTTTGACTCCTGATAACTTAATCAATTAACAGTGGGCTATGGTTTCCAAGAAATCACATGCATTTTGCTTCTAAATCCAATGGTACATTGCTATAATTCGATATGACAAGAAGGCTCAACGAAGAAACTGTACAATCAGAAGATGCATAAGTGACTCAGGATGACGTCCAAACAGAATCCATAAAAATCATCAGCTTCCAAACTTGGCAATTTTGTTCTGGTCAAACAATGGTGCTTGGGCCTCTCTCAGCCCCTCTGGTTTGCACAATACCACCAACATGCATGTAGGTATCTATTCTAGGAAAAGCCGGGCTCAAGGAAAGCTTAGGGTTGAAGCTAGGCTTAATGGCTTCCGTATAAACAAGGATTTTACAAGTAACTATAAGAATAGTCCTCAGAAATTGGTTTAATTTGACATAAAAATGACCTTTGGGGGCTCTTTTACATCTAGCCATGCAAATACACTAATGCTCAAATTTACTACAAGACATGGGACATAATATTGCTACCTAGGTGATTGGGATGGCAGGCTTTCCTACCATTTTCTCTTCCGCCATTCAGCATGGAATACTTTAGAAATAGCAGAGTAGATCTATTATTTCCCGAGAGTTCCATACAGATAAGCTCTACCTATATTGGTGGAGATTGTGGCCAGCCCCCTAGTGCTCAGAGGATGCTCAGACGACCTGTGTCTCCACAGGAAAATGCCATGATATTGAAAGGTGTTCTGTTTATGTCTGTGGTGTGATAATAACATAGTAAATATTAATAGGGATTTAAAAATTGTTTGGCTTTTGTCTTAGTGTGCCACGGGGCTGCCAATGCAAAGTACCAGAAATGGATTGACTTCTAGAATGGGAATTTTATTTGGGGTAAAAGTTTACAATACCAAGGCCATGAAATTTCCAAGGACATGAAATACCAAGGACATGAAATTTCCAAATCAAGACACCAAAGTCAGTTACTGGTGATCCTGGTGTCCTGCCATGTGGTGAAGATGGCCACTGATCTCTGCCGAGGTCCCTGCCTTCCCCTTCAGAATCTACCATCTCCTGGAGCTCAGCTCTGGGCAACCAGATTTAGGGTTGGTCTCTTCCCAGGCCTCTTCTCTCAGTCTTAGCTGTTCTCCTTTCTCTCTGAGTACAGTTGTGGGCTCTCAGGCATATGGCTTATCTCTTCAGCCTTGAGCAGCTCCATGCACCAGGCCTCTTGGTGACTTTTTGCTTAAGCTCTGGCTGCTAGCGATTCTCTCTCATGTGGCAGGGTCAGACATGAACATTTCCTTTCTCTGTGTTCTCTGTTTAAATCAGATCCAGCAAGAAAGTAGAAATCCAACCTAAGTCATAGTCCACTGACATAGTCCAGTCAAAAGAGTCCCATTTCCCAAAGGAATGGATTAGTTCAAGAACATAATCTTTCTTTCTTTTGGGGATACATAAAAGAAATTCAAACTCTCACAGCTTTCGTAATGGAATACAAGGTGCAGCTTTTGGGAATTGGGCAGAGATGGGACTGGTAAATAATGGTGGAATATGAGATGGAAGATGCTGAGATCACAGGTTGCCTGCAGGGGAACTGGAGGTATGAATGATGATGGGCTAATTTTCATCTAGCTCACAAATTTTGGTAAGTTCCCAAGGTCTTACCTTCTGTTCTCATCCATCTTTTTGGCAACCTCTGTGTTCTTCATGTTCCAGTGATCTCTGAAACCTTTGAATCTCATAACTGTCAAAAGCCATGGCAGTTCAGTAACCTTACTTTCATATTAATAGATGATGGTCAGGGAAGTCTTCACTGAATAAGCATTTTTTAATGCAAATCCTGAGTAATAAAAAAATGTCAAATGCATTAAGATATGGGTAAAAAACCAACACAGAGAAAAAAAACACCAAGGTCCGGAGGTGAGGACAATCTTGAAAATGAGCATATGAAAAGATGAAGGCAAAAAGGTAGGTAGAAGCCAAATTCTGCTGTTTGTTGCAGGTTTGATAGAGGAGTCTCTACTGAGTTATGTGAAGTCATTAAGCTCATTTTATTCTTAAAAACATATGTACAGATATTAGCTCTCTTTTTTTTTTGGTAGGTCCTATCTTGTGAAGCTCTCCAGATCCTTCCCATCCCCCACTCTCTCAGGGAGCTGCCTGATGGCTTAAGTCCCAGCTATTCTTCAGGGCCTCCACATGACCCACAGGGAGCTCACTCATTTTTTCTACTTAAGCTCTCAGATTTCTGGCCACCCATGGGAACCGTAGGGACTTCTCCCCCTCCCAGGAGTGTAACCCTCTATGGCAGTTCAGGGGTTCAGCAAAGTTAGAGAATAGAATGATTTGAATAGTGGAAGAGAGTAGAATGGATAGTGACTGCCTCAAAAACGCTTCTCTCCAGGAACTCGTATTTCCTCTGTCTTACTCTCTAGCCAACTTTATATAAAAGGGGGAGGGTGGGTGATTTTCTCATCTGTCTTTTTTTTTTTTTTTCCTTTAGAAGTTCCCCTTTTAGAAACTCCTGCAATAAAATGGCAGGCACACCAGGGAAGATTTTTCAATCCTAGAAGATGAGCCTAAAAGGCTTTCATTCTGACTATGGGCCAGAATGAGCAATAGGAAGTTTACACCTTCATGTTACAAACTGGGTATGGGTGGAAGATATGGATGAGCCATGCATTTATCCTGTTTCCTTTACCTACTAATAATCTACCTGGCTCCACACCTGTTCTCTTCTTTGTGGCTTCAAAAAGACATGCTACTTTCCAGGAGCTAGGAAATTGTTAAATGTCAATACATAAATGCTACCTTATTCTGCCTCTTAAAAGTGCTAACATTTTCATTTCCAATACCCTTAACAGCTCTGGCCCAACACCCATTTTATGTCTGTCTGTCAATGAGACCCACCTGTGCCTGAAATCCTCAGCAAATGGGTCTAGTAAGTTGGCTGCTTTCCTGCTTTGGTACGTAAATTTCAATGTGTATAAATAATCAAACACTCCCCATCCATTCACTTGTGGAAGGTTATTGTATTTCACATGCTGTTAAAAACCTGGAGTGTCAAAGTCATGCTTTATAACATCACCCCAGGCAAATATATCACTGTCAGGAGTCCTACTCCAATAAAACCTCTTTATGGGTGATAGATTTTATTGGTGCTTTTACGACAAATATCTGAAACATCAGGTATTCATGTTGTAATCACCTTTTATGGGTTTTGGTTTTAGCCCATGCTTAGGAAGAACTTGCTCACTATGCCTGGGATGTAGAAAGGCTGAGATTTAGATAATAATTCCCTTGGTAGCCTTGGGAATGTTGCTCCATTTCTCTTGTACTGCCTCTTTATAAAACCTACTTTGCATGCATTTGACGATAATTAATTGGGCTTTAGTTCTAATGTCTTTGAAGATTTGAAGGGGCTGTATGTGGCCATGATATCAGCAGCTTTATGAGTTTGGGTCCTTTTTATTGGTTTTCAATGATTATATTTATATTAATTCATTACAATTAACTCCTAAATGAGAAATATATTGCTGTTGCTTTTTCTATTTATGCAGAGTAGCTTTTCAGGATGGCACTGAAAATTGATGTGATAATATGCCAGCATTAGCATTAGAGGGATTTGTTGCATTTATTTGTTCTCTAAGACTAGAGAATGGAAAATCTACCAAGGCACAGACAAAAACTTGAGATATATCCTACCAACGGTTTGTTATAAGAAATTCTGATCAAAAGAAATAAATAGGAATGCCTGAGTGGTAAGTATATTGGAGTACCATTTGAGTTTTTTAAGGAATTAGTCTATTTCCATCTGGATGTGATATAAGACTATCTAGCTAACTGCTAACTTATGTTGTAGTCCCTGAAGCTTGAGAAATCCATGGTTCTGTACTGTCTTTTTGTATAAGTATGAGATTGGGTGTCAGACAACAAAGGGTTTAGTGACCCGTGGCTTCTGGAAAGTAAAGCATAGGGCAATTGAAAGGCCCCCAGGCTCATTCATAAATGTCTTGCCACCTGTATCCTATCCTCTCCAGCTGAATCAAGAAAATGTCTCTTCTGGCTTTTCAATGAAAATAGAATGCTTATACATTTCAAATTAGGCATTATTATGTAGAGACAGGGAGAAAGTCAATGTTTTGAAAGTCGAACCATCTAACCAGCAAAAGGATATTTAAAAGACATGTTCATAGTATGAAGGTAAGTTAATAATTAAATTAGATTTAGATTTAGGTTCCAAATGTTATATGTTGAGAAAATAAGTGCATGTTCTCATTCAATATAACCTCTTCACTCAGCACATTTACTTCATCAGCTAACAAGCTTTCTGAATCCATTCCGGGGCAGGGGGGGCGGGGGGAAGGAGGGGGGAAGTGCTTTCACCTAGCCAATTATGCTCTCCTTCTGAACTGCAATCATTTTTTAATGATTTTGATATTTAAAGCATATCTTTAAGTAGTCCAAATATGACAAGCAAAAAAAGCAATGATGACAAATAACTTCTCCTGAATTGTACATACATTCAAAGAAAACCTCATTTGGTTGAACTCATTCCAATAGTAAAACTCAAACAAATGTTCAATGTTTCATCTGGAAATGGCATAGCCATTATAAAACTTGTCATCATTGTTAAAATAAAAAGTGCCACAAATTCAGACATGAAGTAATAAAGGTATTTGGTGAGGAGCTCTTGCTAGGTATAATACAGAAAGTCTACAGAAAATGAAAACTCAGCTCAGCTATTAAATTCCATTAATATTTTGACTTTGTATTAGGAATGGAATCACATTTTCAAAGGCTTAAAACATTTTCATTATGTTTGGCCTCTACCTTGTTTTCCATGCTGTTGTTATAGTAATCAAGTTATTTTATTTTGTAAGGTTTTACTCTATGTATGGATTTTACTAAGTAAAATGTATGCTATGACAATAGGAAATTAATTTCTTAAGACCTGTTGCTTGCTTTTAATGTGTAAACTAAAGAAATTTAAAACATGATCCTTGCTCACAAGGACCTCTAAAATATATTTTGGGGAGAGAGGATAAGTGTATGATTAATAATTGGTAGAAAACTCAGCACTATGGATACTATACTGACAATGTAGGTATACAAATGAAATAAATTGCTAATTGTGCGGTCCAGATGATTATAAAATAGAAATGCATTCTTTAACATTCCAAGGGTGATAAGTTAAGGATGAAATGAGCTAGAGAATGTAAGATCACAACTGGCTGGCTCTAAGCATGAGGCTAGTATGTAAGAAAGGGAAGAATGGACTGAACCTGGAGGCTATGATATGAGTATCAATGATGAAACCTGTACATCACATTCCATTTTACTGTAATTCATGTACAACTGGACATGATATAAACCAGAGCACCAAATGTACTGCTCTGAATACCACATGGGCTATGTTTCTCTATATTAATTATACAAAGGATCCTTTTCATCCACACATAGTGGAAAAAAATAGAATTAACAGTGGAGCAAGGAAATGATGTTGAATGGAGAGAATCAAAGTAAATTTGCTCCATCTTGGCATACCTTTTTTGAGGTTCACAGAATGCTTTGCTTGGAACTTGGAATTCCTTTGGGTCTAAGTCTGGGAAATGTATTCTATGGCCCTGATGTGAATCTTTTCTGTCTCCTTTAATGTACCAACTTATTCTCTCTTCAATGCCTTGCCCATGTCATTTTTTCTATCCCAAGACTTCTCTATTACCTGTTTCCTGCCCAATATAAGTCCTATTTGCCCATTGAAATATTGGCTTGAATTTCATTATAGCCTTCTCTGATGACTTTAATCAATACCAAGACTCCCTAGAACATTATCTAAATCTATGTTTCTCAAGAGGTGGTCTAGTGGCAGTGGCATCACACCAAAGCTTATTAGAAATGCAGACTTTCGGACTCACATGAAACCTACTCAATCAAGAATACATTTTAACATTTGCTTATTTGCAAATCAATATTTGAGAGGCTATGACTTAAAACCCTTGTATTGTTTCTTCACAACATGTATGTTGTTTCAGATGCCCTCTACTCAGTAAGCTCTATGAAGAAAGGAAACTTCTTTGTCTTCATTGTCTCTGTAGTGACTGGAATAGTGCCTTGCTCAGCATATTGTTGAATAAATGAATGAATGAACATGGGGAGAAAAATTCTGTACCACCACTTCTGACGCTTTGGAATACAGGGTGCTAGGGGAGTAGAAAGTGACAATTTAGGCAACAAAGAGAAGTAACCAAAGCAAAGTCCATCAGAGACTGGAAAAGAATCCATCAGAGAAAAAGCTTAAATTAATCCCGTTTAGTTCTAGGAAATCCACTCCTGGGTAAAAATCATACCAGGAAGCTATCTTTAGATATTTTCTTACAGCCTTAAATTTGAATCAGCTTTTTACAAATACCCCGTTTTACTCCACACCACTGCTCCTGCCACTTGCTCCTATTCTGTCCTTTGTCCCCAGCCATAGTTTATTTCAGATGCATGCTGATCAATGTGGTCTTTTCTCAAACTGCATCTTCCAGCTTCTGTGCCTTTACATAAGTTATTCCTTTATTGAACTCTTTCCTCACACACATCTGCCCCAGGCCTACCCATCCTTCAAGGTATAGTTTTCATCTCCAGACAAGAGAATACTTCTTTCCTAAACATCTAGACAGAATAAATGTCTTCCTTTCCCATACTTTTACCATAAATGTTTTAGATGATGATGCTTGAACTTATACTCACAAGAGTGAGCTTGATTTATAACTATTTAAGTCTATTAGAATCAAATCATTTCCTTCCAGAAAAGTTCAAATCATTTTTTATAACTTCCCAGTTATAAAACTGGGAACTGACTATTGCAGTGTTTTGTTTGTAATTATTCCTCAAAATGTTTCTCAAAATAAATTGAATAGAATTGGTTTTGTGGATCAGGCAGGAGCTAGGGTGAAATCTTCAGACAAGTCTTCATGTAATGCTGTAAAAGAAATCATTAACTCTGTGAGCAAGACATATAAAGACTTCCAAAAGTCATCCCAAAGTATATGTACTTGAAAACATAATCAGAACCCTAAACTGAGTCCTCCTCATGAAACTTTTTCTATTTCATCAAAATATCCATGGGAAGGGTACCCATTTGGAAATAAGAATATTACTGACTAACCCCAAATCTCTCTCTTGCATCTTGGAGGTGTTAGATGTGAAAAATGGATTATACTTTAGTTTTAAACTGGAAATTGAACCAGTAGTTTCCTTAAACAAATTCATATCTGCTTGTTTGATATTTCATTCTTTCAAAGAGTTGAAAATCTAGCAGCTCATAAGTCCCTTTGCTTCATTTTGCTTGTGAAATCCATGAGAACGTCTCACAGACTACTTTGTTTTGATCTTTTATTTTGTTTTGTCAGTATTATAATAGCTCTTGAGGACATGCCCAGATAGGATCTGCTAATGGGTATGTGGTTAAATGGAATCGTAATCTCCCAAAAAGCAAATGCTGAAAATATGCCATTGTAACCAGACCTTTTTAGTTTCCCTCCTACTTAGCAGAGATGAGTTTTTCATCTTTTGTCACACGCTGTGTGTCTAAAACTGAAAGATGCATATGGCTCTGAAGGGCCAGGGTGTATGCAGTAGAGACAGAGTAACTGCATGTGGCCACCACAGAGAAATCTTCAAAGTTTATTATTTTTGCAGCTTTCAAGAGTCAGGGAGTGTTGTGGTGTCTCCATGAAAGAGGAAATTCTATTCTTTCCATTAAAATGAAAAATAAAAATTCTAAAAGAAATAAAATGCACTGGCTATTTTAAAAGGAAATATTGACAGCAAAGCCAGATGGGCAGGTGAGCAATAGGACAAATTGGAACTGTAAAAAAATCAAAAGGGAAAAATCTGTAGAGAGACATGTCATAAACAAATGTTCTTTTGTTTGGTGAGATATTCAGATGCTGGGAGCTGAGACAATTTTAGATTTTTTTTCTTTGCTCAAAGACCTATCAGAAATTTGGCAAGAAAAACTAACAAGAAATTCAATCCTGTTTTTCTCAGGAACAATACATTCTCCATCAGTTTGGGCTTGGTGTCGTGCTCTCTTCTAGGTAGTGCCCTGAAAGTAGTCTTTAATGGGTTATAAATACTTGCATGCATTTTAGACAAAATAGGCAGCAAAAGTGGGTCAGTCTTCCATCACTGGGGAGTTTTGGTGGTATAATTATGTGGGTTTCTTTTTTCTTTTTTCAACAGTATTAGATGGAGAAAAATAAAGAGCTCTTAGGAAAGATAAATAAAGAAATCTTAATAAGGCTTGCTCTGTGTGGTATTTGGCTTCCCCAATATTTTAACCTCTTTATAAATAGTATAAATGTAATGTACCTTTGCCAGAGAATGCAGTCCAAATGTAATAAAACACACCTTTTCTTTGCTAGGCTGGAGCCAAACACTATTTCATTTTTTTTTTTTTTTCAAGAGGTCAGTAAGAGTATCATCTATTGATTGTGGCTTAAGGTATGAAACTACATTCCAGCCTATTCATGACACTATTGGACTTCAAGACAAAACAAAGTTTCTATATATAGTCAACTCCCTATATGATTTAGAGATTAAATCTGTGCATTCAAAGAAGCTATTACTGAGATTTACTTTGGAGCACGGACAAGGGTGTTTGAAAAGAGACAGTCAATGTCTGCAGAGCATCACAGTGGAGAGAACATGTTATTTAGAGTTAGAGATTTAGTGCTGTGGTTCAGACCTTTGCAGAAGTCGGGGTTACCTGTGCCAAGGACAAACCAAGCTCAGGATTTCTGTAACCAGGTGTTAGAAGCTTTCTTTACTAACGTGTGGGAAAATGGTGTTATCTGCACACAAGAACCACATTATCACTCTTAGTAGAAGCCCAGTTCTCAAAATTCATAAAAAAAAACTTTCTAGTTTGGATGAATGAACTGGAAATGACTATATTCAATCAACAGATGTTTACTGGAAAACACTGACTCTTTATACATGTTTTTAGGTTTTGTGCAAATGCTATGCCTAGCATATAGCACATATTCAGATAATACATGAGAAAAATCATTTTATTTGCAAAACTCCAACCTCCAAGTCCTGGTTCAGTTCTGTGGCCACAGACATTATTTTCAGAGGCATTCAGTGGAATTTGATTTGGAAATTATTACAGGAATCAGGAATTTAAAGCTATCCTGCAATTCCCCCGTCAAATGACTTGGTTTAATTGTAGGGGAGAAGGCAGTAGCCATTGCATTGGGTTCTATTTCATTTCTTTCTAACCATCCAGTAAAGCTGGGTAGGAGAGTATTGTTTTCATACATATTTATTCATTCAAACATAACATATCTTAATTCATTTATTTAGTGACTAACAGATAGCTAGAATGAGAGACTCCAAATAAATATATTAATGACAACTAAAAATAATATATATGCATGTCCATGAAGATCATCAGTATGACATTCTCAATATTGTAAGCTGTTCCCGTTTTACAAATATAGAGTAAAATATTCAAATTGTTAAAATTTTATTGGTATAGAATAGGAACAAAAAGTTGAATTTGAATTTTAACTAAAATCTTAGAAACAAATGATTCAAATTGTAAAAATTTCTTTAAGTCAAATGGTCATAGAACAACTGTTCATGGTTATACAGCAATATTTTCATTAACCAATAACTTGCTAAAGCTGTTTAGTTTGTTAAAGGCTTCTTAAACGATTTATTCACTTGTCCAGAAGATAACATGCTAGCTCTAAAAAAAAGAGTCAGGGATCTTCAAAACAGGAGTCCAAAGAAAAGTGGAAGCAAACTAATTTCTTTAGTTGTCCTTACTTAAAATGAATTGTTAATCAGAAAAAGCATCTTGTAGTTACTGATTTTTTTTTTAACACACTTACTAGAATCAGATGTTGTAAACCTAGCTGAGCATTGAAAAACAGTGTAATGGTCTCTTCTTAGCAATCCCATGATCAGAACTTGTTTTCAGAATAACAGGAAAAGGGAGGAGAGTTAAGCTGAAAAATCCATCTGGTTCTAATTCAGCATTCCCAATAAACTTTTGTGCACCACCTTCAAAAAAAGAAAGCCAAATTAAAATTAAAGTAAAATTGAAGTGTTACTAATTTAAGGAAACAAATGGAATAACTCTCTAAAAGGTGGCCTCCTTTTTTTTTATAATACCACTTTCTCATCTTTATTGGAGATGCTATGGCAACTTGCTGTATTATGCCACATCTAACCTGGACTTCTTCACTAGGGGTCACATTTGCTGTTTTCTGTATCATTAAGTGTGTTAAACATTTATTTATTCCTTTTTTCTTTTTTAGAGACACACTTTTCTGGAGGCTTCGTTTCTGGACCTGCCCTCACTGTGGCCATTGTTCTTCATTCCAGGCCTGAGTGTCAACTGCCTTCTCTTCACTCTCAGGTTCTGGTTGCCCTTAAACTGGCATGGCTTTTTAGCTTGGTAATTTTGCTGTGGAGGCAGGGGGAGCAAGTTTAACTAAGAACCTTACCAGAAAATGAAGGTCCCTCAGTTGTTAATGCTTTGGTTCCTATTCTCCTCCACGTTTGATTTTATGTACTACTCTACCATGAGTGGAGTGAAAGGAAGCTGAGAAAAGATGTGTCTCTACTACTACAGGTTGTAACTTTTCTGACCCTAACCTAATACTTACATGTTTTCAGCAATTATATGGGATTTCAAAATACATGTGTATTTGTATGGTAGTGAGATTCCTAGAATATATAAATTATATCTGTATAACTATATAAAATATATCTTTTATACATATATTTGCAATGAATCCTAATCGATTAGTATAGAAACAGAGAAAGGAGTCAAGATTTAAGTAAGTAAGTGAAAAAGATCATTAACACAATGGTATTGAATTTGTTTAAACTGTGGTATCTGAACTGGATAAAGGTAATTGAATGATATAATGAACCCTTAGTTCTTTGATGAATTGAAGAGTAAATTTTATTTTAAATTCTAATTCCTTGAAGAGCAGAAATGCATATGAAAGCCCTAAATCAACCATGAACAGAATGCAGTACTGTATTGACTCTCTGCAGAGTCAAGTCCATTTGGTTTCATTTCATGGACAGTTCTACTGGAAAGGCTCAGTTTTAACACGGACCATTTAGAATAAAGTTCAAAATCTTATCATTCAAGACAGACTGTCCACAACATATTGTATTTATTAATATCATAAATATTAATATTTATTTTAATATGGTGATTCTAATGCTAGGCTGACTCCCCTTGTGCCAGCCTTTTGAGTTTTACTATAATTTAATATAATGCTCCATTATTTTTCTAATTGTATAAACAATGTATTTATTGTAAAATAGTTTTGAAAAAAACAGTATAAAAATAAAAATAAGTCACCCATAATTTTTCACCTTAACTACTATTTTAGTATTTTGATGAATTTCTTCTTATATTGATATATTTTTCTAAATATGTACAGATATATTCATGAACAAACTTTCAAGAATATGCTACCTACACTATCACAGCTTGGTTTTCTACACTGTTTTATTTTTTACTTAATAGTATATCATCATCTAAGTTATTTTCTTTGAAAACAATGGTCATATACCATTGATTGATTATTATTATACTACATATTCCTTAATATATCCACTATTTTTTATATTTAAAGTTTCTTTTTTTTGCCAGTATAAATTTTATTAAATGATTATCCTTGTAGATTTAGATGTACTGAGCAATAGGTTGATTAGATAAAGATATAGATTATAGAGATATAGAGACAGAAAAGAGATATAGGTGGAAGATAAAGATATGGATGATAGATAAAGATATAGAGACAGAAAAGAGATATAGGTGGAAGATAAAGATATGGATGATAGATAAAGATATAGATAGTTATACACATACATATAGGTATAGAGATAGAGACAGAAAGAGATAGAGAAAAAGAAAAAGACAGAGACAGAGTCATTTGGTAAGAGTTCAACAGAGATGGTAGAAATGAGCTAAAAGAAAGGTATAATTGATAAAATTTGAATAATGATATACACATATGCAGTGAAGTCTTCATTACAAATAAGGGATAGTGTAAGAAAAATTTCTGGAGTAATTGAGAATAAAACTAAAGGGAAAATAATTCATTGCCTCGTTTTGCGCTCATGCTAATTTTGAATTTGTTGCCTAGTGGTCAGTGTTAACACAAGTATGCCTCTTTTATGACTTCTTTGTGATTTTGTTTGTTTGATTGTTTTTTGTCTATTTGTGTTATTATTGAAATAATGAAAATGCTCTAATAATGATGGAAGTGATGAATGTACAACTATATGATTATACTGAATACCATTAACTGTATACTTTGAATGAATTGTATGCTTTATTAATATGTATCAATAAAATGAATTTGCTTAAAAAATTTTTAAAAATGAAATACCAGTGAATGCTTCAGAAGTTGACTCAGGGAATTGAGAGACCTTGCACATGCACACAAGGTCAGCAGGACAGGAAAATATTAATGTTATATCTCTTTATTCCTTACTTAACATAACAAATTAGTACCACTGCTGAATTTATAAAATATCATCTAAATGCATTCTAAGTTCCTTAAAGAAAAGTAGTACATAAATGCTTTAATGTTTAAGCTCTCCTTTATATTGCTAAATGACAAAAAGTATCATTTTATGTTTCTTTTTCAAAATTTGTTTGAAATGAAATTAATTTGAAGAGTTTTCCTTCTGAATTATTATTTTTTTAATTTACTCCCAAGTAGTCAATGCTCTGACTCAAGTTTGACCCTGCTTCCTTTTCAATTTAATATAGACTACACTGTGTACATTTAGCATAAAACATAGTAAACTATAGAGTTTTATCTTCTGCATGATACAAAAATATTTTTACTTATAAAATAAGTAATGTCATCTCAAGTAGCATCCTTACTATAACAATGCTAAAACTGACAATGTGTCATAAAGATTTCTGGCATTTACACTTTATTTGGGTATAATACCACACATATTTCATTTGTTTTGTTTCTAAACTTAAATAACATATCCTGTTTCCCAAATAGACAACTTAATTTTTCTATCACTTAGGCAATACTCAACTTTTAAAGAATTGAAATCTAGAGTTATCAAATAATTATTATTTTAATATAAGAATTTAAGATAAAAACATGTCCTTTAACTTCTAAATCAGCTATACATTGAGCTTTTCTCTTTTTCTTTTTTATATGAGTTACATATTTGAATGCAATTCATAAAACCCAGTGGTGTTTGGAAAGGGCTTTTATGATTGTGTAAGAAAATGTTCTCTATGTCAGTAACAAATGGCAGTCATGGAATTTTGGCAGCAAATGCATTAGCCGTCCACATGAAATGGATGGATATTTCTCCACTTAGATTAATTCAAGTTATACTATGTTGCTGCAGAGAATGATAATAGAATTCCTCTTGTGGGCTTGTCATGTATAAAATATTGTATCCATTTTATAACATTAAATGGATGAATGAGATCAGACAGTATTAAAAAAAAAAGTGACTTCAGAAATGGTGTCTTCAAAGAAAAGTGTATTTGGTAACTGTGATATCTTTAAAAAAAGAAAAAAATCCCTTATTTCAAGTCCAGCTCTGATTTTAACTTCTCAGAACAACTGTTTTCACAATGGTACCTTGAAGCATTTGGCATTAAATGTAAAAATATAGAATAATTTGCTGTGGGATATGGGGCAGATTCCCCCTAAAAGGAAAACTTTATATCTAGAAATAAGTATACCCATGCAATTAATATGTAATAATTCTGACACTTAAAAAAAAAAAGTCAGGGATTAATTGTACTTGGCTAAGGGTGCTAAAATGTGTCTCTAACAGCTTGGCCCAAGGCTTGTATCACTACAACCTGGATCAGTTCCTCTCTTCACAGGAGCACGTTAGATCTGCCTGTGCAAGTCAAATGGATTGTCTCTTCCCTTGAGCACAGTGAAATGATTCTGAACACTGGCTATGTGGTTCTGGGGCAGATGATATCCCACAGGCTCTGTTGGTTCCAGTGATACTCAGGTTCTCTCTCTCTCTCTCTCTCTCTCTCTCTCTCTCTCTCTCTCTCTGTCACACACACACACACACACACTTTAGAGGAAGGCTAGCCATTTTATTCCACTTACTTCTACACTACTACATCCAAGTCCTTCTGTTCTACCCAGTTTGACTTGTTCATCAAAACACCTTTAACAGAAAATTCATGATTCATCTATTTAAGTGGACTTTTTAAAAAATTTCAAGTCCCCATTTATTTTAATAGGGTGATTTTTCAGAAAAAAAGGAATTAGGCATATGTATATCCTCTCTTGTCAGTTGTTCTTGGAATCCTTGCTCTGAACACTGAAGAATTGGCCTTGCCAATAATGTCTTTTCTTTTTAGAATAAGACGTCTTTCGTCCCTCCGATGTTTGTGTGGTCTTGCAGCTTTTAAAACAAGTGGGGAGGAAAATAATGAAAACGTACATCGTGCCACTATTCAGCAAGTGTTCTTTGTGAGTGCAGTACTATAAGATTCTGATTGGTTGCATATTGGTTTAATTTTCCCTTAGTGTGAGATTTCTGCTTCTGAATCACCAACATAACAATCAGTACTTTGTGTTCTAAGACACAGCAGCACTGTAGCCCTCAGAGTTGCTTTTTCATTTTCTTGTTTCATATTTCTGTGTCTCCCTCACTCTCCACCCTGTTGGAGAGAGTCTGAGTTTACATTTATTTTTGCTACCTGAGTCATTTTTCACAAGGATAAAGGAAGTTGATCATGGGCCAGCTAAAGATGTTGCCACTTCATGTCTCTCGAGGACAGGGACTGCTCACTTCCCTTTGAATTCAAGCCCAAATTGAGATCCATGGTCTTCTCTTAAACAGTGTGTTCACACAGTGTCAGTGGGTTTAGGACAGTAGTTCCCAAAGTTGACTGCGTTTTGGGACCCAATGCCGAGGCTACATCCACAAAAACTCCATTGAAGTCTCTGGGGATGGCACTAGAGATCAGCATTTTCAAGCTTCCCAGGTGAATCCAAATGACAGCCAGTTGAGAACTTGACTTTAAGGTCATAGAAATGAGACCATGGCTTAATCTGTTCTTGCAGTTGATGCAGTTCAATTTAGTCCAAAAAATAAAAAAGGCACAAACAAAAAAGAGAACACATTTAGCTTGGAATCCCAAAAATAAATTCAGAGATAAGAGATACATGTTATAGATTAGCCCCGCTCAGCTATCTAGTCAATCCCAGGTGAGGTCTGAAATTAGTTACCTGTTTAGACATCTTTGAATTCCCGGATCCTGAGGGAGTTCGGAGCACCTTCATTATCGGGTCTCCAAGTGCACCAACTCTGGAGTCAAACAGACCTGCTTTTGAATTCTCGCTCCACCACTTCAGAGCATCATGGCTTTTGGAAATGAAATTATTCTCTATGGAAATGTTTCATCCATCTTGAAAATGGGAATAATAACCTCAAGATTTTATAAATAAGAAGCTTTACAATATGAATTACTGACTAACCATCTGTGAATAATCCAAAAGGAAGAAGAAGTGATGGTGAGACATACTAAAAAATACCAGGGTATATGAACAGAGAGTTCCGACTAAATTTAATCTAACTATGGATGTAAAAAAGAGTGGCATGGAATATTATCTGAAAGGTTTAAGTGCAAAATATTTGAGACCTGCTATAAAGGTTAAATAGCAAAGAAAGTCCTCCTTTTTTTTTTTTTTTTTGCTAGTTTGGGGCAAGATCACTTTGATAAAGATGTTACCAAGGTGACATACAACAGAAAGCAAAAGTGCTTAATTTCTATATTTTTACATCTTTTCTACCAAAAGGGATAATTTCTAAACTGGAAAAGAAAAAAAAAAATCATGCTGGTAGGATGGTAGAATGGATTAGAACTAGGGTAAATACTTTTCATGCTAAATTGTAGGGCCCTAATGAATGGCACCCTGTGCTCTAAGAACCTTCAAGTGTGATAGGACACCACTGAGGAAATTTAGTGAATGGAAAACATGGCACAGACTGTCTGTTTTCCTGATCCTCAAGGAAAAATTATGAATTTGATTTCTTACAAAATTCTGCAACAATTTATTAGGGTACATAAAGTTTACTAGGATACAATTTACTGGGGTGTATAAAATATGGCAGGTTTTGCTAAAAACACATGTCAAACTATTATCCTCTTCTGGTAGCCATGCCAAGCACATGAGAATAATATGAGCATATTGCTTTTAGATGTCATCATTGTCTAGCTCAGGGGTTAGTTCACATGGAGGCATGGCTGCTGATTGACACTATGGAATGGATCCAGAACACTGGAGATTTTTTCCTCCCAATGCTGAAAATAACTACCAAACAATGGCAGGCACTGGTAGAAGGAGGGGTGACAAAACAGATTGTATTGCAGTAACATAAGCCTGGATAATCTAAGGTTGACCTTGTATCTGGAATCCTTTGATTTGGTGGATGAGACAGGGTAGCAGAATACTTGGCTAATGGCCAGGCAGTCATGCTTGAGGGATCTGTAAAGGAAAGTGTTTTGGGAATGACGGAGTGACCACATTTTTGGAAGCTACTGAGAGGTTGAATAAGATCTGGAAAGGAAAGTAGCTATTGGATTTGACAATACAAAGATTATCAGTAAATTTGGTAAGAACAGTTTCAATGGAATATTGTAGAGAGATATCACCTTGATAACAGATAAGGAGTAAAAGGAGACTTTAGGTAAATATAAATATAAGACTTCTACTTATTCCCCAATATGAAACAAAATAAATGATTGTAATGGTATTGTTTTTAAAAGACACAAACTCATAAGAAAAAGGGAAATGTGAGATGTGAAATCGGTAGCAGAATTTTCGAAGTTGCAGAGCAAATGGATGATTATAACTACTGTTTTAAGAAAACAGAATCCAAATCCAGCTGTGGGAACATTTAGTTAACTATCTGTTTATGATCAGACAGCAGAAAATCACCAGACTTCTGAGAATATGAAAATAATACATACCCACATGAAAACAAAAAGGCAAAAAATAAAAGAGAAAAAACATATTATGCAGGGAGAAGATTGCCAAATACAGATATAAACCAAAAAATCATTAATATCCTGAAAATTAAAGAAGACATTGCATCTACTAAACAAGAATATTCAGAAGCCAAAAATGAATACTTAGAAATTTAAAAATTCATATAAATAGATCATCAAGAGATTGTTAGGAATATTATGTGGAGGAAATCTCCTAAAAAGAATAGCTAAACAGAGAAAAAAGGACAAGAAGAGACAAAATTAAACAATAACCATGAATCAGCAAGGAACTGGGGAACAATTTAGGGGGTCCAACCTTTTAATTAATAAGAATACTAGAGAAAAGAAAATAGAAAATGGAGGGTAAGAAATTATCAAATACGTAATTCAATAATATTTCTTAGAACAGAAGAGCATGGATTTCTAAACTGAAAAGACCCATTGAGAGACCACAGCAAGAGATAAAAATAGACCTACTTCAAGACAATTTGTTGTGAAAGTTCAGCACATTGTACACAAAAAGAAAATCCAGAAGACTTCCAGAGGGAGAAACTAGCAGTGCAAAGTACATCATATATAGAAGGTCAAAGACCAGAGTGGCTTTGGGATTCTTTCATAACAAATCTGAAGGTTGGAAAACAATGAACCAAGTCCTTCACAACCCTGAAAAAAAAAATTCTAAAATCAATCCTATACTCAAGTACTAATTAAGTGTGAGTGTTAATAGTCTCAAAAAATTTATTTTCTGGGCATTAGTCCTTGGGAAGTTCTTAGAGGATTTAGTCCACCCCCAAAGAGAGTAAAAATTAAGAAAGAAGAAGCTATAGAAATTGAAAATCAAGATTCAATAGAAAGATAAGGCAAAGACCTGCAAAATACATGAGAAGGAACCATGGAGTAAAGCATTGCTACAAACAATATGTATGTTTATATTTCTCGGAATACACAATAAATGTACTGTCCTCTCAAGAACTTTCAATCATGCTATTTAGGCAAATACTGTACCAAGCACAACATTTAATTATATATCCAGTTTTCCATGATACAGAGAAGAGATTTAAGAACCAAGGATAACACTATAAATACCCACAGGCCAAAAGATCAATAAACATTTGGGATACAAGATTTAAAGTGTAAACAAAAATACCCACAGTATTGCATATGCAGTTATTATATATGTTCTCTATAACTATAGGTATTATAAACTCTTAGCTACATAGACAATTTAACTCTTAAGTGCTAAAACAGAAAACATGGGGCAAACCAGGAGAAACCAACAAATATGTTGATTATATTATAATATATTATATTATATTATATTGAGACTTAAAAATAATTGTAGCAAGTCTGAATTCCTATGGTTCTTTTAGGCACAAGTTATTTATTTCATATAAGATTTTTACTGATTTTGCAAAGTTTCATTAGAAACTAACTTGCAATTGCTGACATTACAAAGAATGATGAAACAGATTTTAAAAAGCAAATGTCACCATACTTTCAACATGATTTTTCTGTAAGTGTACAACTTCTCACATTAAAATACTAAAAAAAAAAAAAAAGATTCAATAGATGGGAGCAGGTGTAGCTCAGGTGGTTGAATGCCTGCTTCCCGTGTACAAGGTCCAAGTTTCAATCCCTGGTACCTCCTAAAAACAAACTAAAACAAACAAACAGAAAATAAACCTGTCATTGGGGAGTAGATACAGCTCAGTGTTTGAATACCTGCTTCCCATGTATGAAGTCCTAGGTTCAATCCCTGAAAATTCCTAGAAAAAAAAGAAAAAAAAAGATTCAATAGAGGGAAAAGATGAATGGAATCCAGGTTATGGGATGGCTAAAACGGTATCCCAGGATGTGGGATGGCTGGGTACCAGGTGTGGAAAGCGGCTAGTCGAAATTGAACTAGATCAGAAAGCGGCAGGAAATGTTCATTTGAGAAGTATAGCTTCTGACCTGTGTCGTAGAGATGGCATAGGTGAGAAGTTAAGTGGGATTATGTTAAGCTTCTAAGATTTGGGGCTAATTTATTACCACCAAATAGCCCATCCCATGAGGAGAAAAACAGAACATCTTATGACTCCTGCATTCTCTCTACACGAACTGAGTCAGAGCAAACATTTTATGAAGAAACAAAATTATGAAAAATCCTCTGCTTTGCTACCTACTGAGTGAATGGAAACAAATTTTCACTACTGACTTTGATGGCTTTGGAATTAGAAACGCATTATTTTAAATTGTTTTGCAAATCTAAACTCATTTCAAGTGAAGGCATTAACTTGGATCTCGTTCCATGTTGAACACCTATTTGACCAAGAGTTTGACTTTAGAACTCACCCACTTAACCCTGGGACCAGCTGGGTTGTTGTCATAATCATTTGCTCTTCCAGTTTCGGTAGAAAAAAAGTTTCATTAAAAAGCTGAAGCCTTTATTTTAGCAACAAGTCCCAGCCACTCTGTTCTTGCAAATTAGCAAACCTCACCCAATAAAATGTGAAGAACTTGTTTCTCAGCAAGGCCCAAATATTTCCTTGCCAAGGACATTTGATTTAACTGCCCTTCATAAGGGCGTTTGCCACTTTGCTGAGTTCTTTCTTCCCTGTAGGCAGATTCCTGCCATTTCTTTCTCAGCACACCCATAAAACTTGAAATCACTCTCTGTAAATAGCTCACAATGATACACGTTCATAGGCGGACATAGAAAAACTTGACCTGCTGGCTCTATCACCTTGCCCAGTAAGGGAGACGAATAGGTGGTTTAATTTAAGTCATAAATGAAAGTCACAAACCCAATATTGGAAAATAAACCACTGTTTGTGAAGAAATTCTGCTTTTGCCTACCTAAAACTTAAAGAATTCTATAAGCAAGATGCTTCTGGAGAAATAGAAAGAAGATAATCAAACTAAACTATTCATTGCCCTCACTGAACTTCTTTAATGGGACACAAAGACATATGCACATGTAAATGCAAACACATGAAAAGTTCTGTTATCAAAGCCCATTTTTATGTAAACACCACTTCAAAAAACCTCTCCATTCATGAACTTCTATGAGTAATGGGAAAAGGCCCCGTGGGCTGATGGGTCATCTCCAACTCTGTCTCCAGGTCATGGAATCTGGGTTCTCACACCTGCATATTTCACAGATGCTATAAGTCAATCTACCTAATAATAACCCTAGCTAATAGCTACTGATTTGGGTACCATGGTGTCACATATGTTACTTCCTTTAATCTTTACAACCCTGAATGGTAGACACTTTCATTATCTTTAATTTACAGATGAAGATACTGAACCTTAGATAATTTAAATAGATTGTCCCAGGTCAAACAGTTAGTGGTAAAACAGGCATAAAATCCAGATCTGTCTTGATGCCTTAACCTTGCTGTTAACCCTTTCTGCCTTGTGGTCAGTCATTTGTCGCATATGCTCTAAGGGTAAGGATTTCAAGAGGGAAGGAAAGGGAAATATTCCAGTTAGAGGAGTTTGTACAAAGCAGCAGGGTTTTAGATAATTTCTTTTTTATTTATGCTTTGGGTTCTTCATAAAATGTTTGGCTCTTTTTGAGAAAATGCAGTCACCATTGCAGTAATGTAGAAGAAATTTTGTCTATGTGTCATACATATATTGAAAGAGTCTATAATCTTGAAATGAGGAATAAATGAACTAATTTCGGAAATCACTTAGAATGGCTGGCCCATGGTAAGCAAATAAATAAATGTTCATCTACCTGTGGCAATTTTGGAACCATGTATCATGAATGGAAAGGAAAGTGTTACTGCTGGACTGAAGCCAAGAGCGGGTTTGGGTTTAATATGCACTCTGGCGCCTGGTCCTCCTGAGTCGCTGCTGTTGGTTCTCACTGAGGAATGACTTGGTCAGGAAGCTGCGCAGCAGCCTGACTTTTAAGGACTTCGGAAAGGCACATGTGGAACCAGAGATGGTGATTCACCACATTAGAATCACCCTGACCAGCCGCAACAGGAAGTCTCTGGAGAAGGTGTGTGCTGACTAGACTAGAGGTGCAAAGGAAAAGAACCTCAAAGTGAAGGCACCGGTTCCAAGATTACAAGATTACAAGGAAAACTCCTTGTGGTAAGGGTTCAAAGACCTTGGATCGTTTTCAGATGAGAATCCAGAAACCACTCATTGACCTTCACAGTCCTTCTGGGATTGTTAAACAGATTACTTCCATTAGTAATGGCCAGGAGTAGAGGTTGGAGCCACCACTGCAGATGCTTAAGTCAACTACTTCAATAAATTGTCAGTTGGAAAGAGAGAGAGAGAGAGAGAACATGTTTGCCCTGCCTCAGTTTGTATAGCTAAAATGCACAAGTCATGAGATATTCTGTTACAGGATGGGCTATTTGGTGGTGACTAATTATTCCCAAATCCTAGAGGCTTGGCATAATCACTGTCATCTCCACAATGCAGGTCAGGAGAAGCTTTGCTATACAGTCATCCAAGAACCCAGCTTTCAAATCTTGTAGCTCTACTATCTGGCACAGGAGACCACTACAAGCACTGTGGCAGAAGAGGGAAAAAAGATGCATATCAAACCCAAACCCACTCTTCTTGGGTTCAGTCCAGCATTAACACATGCCTTAACATTCATGATATATGGGCCCGAAATTGTCCCAGGTAAATGGACATTTATTTATTTGCTTACCATGTGCCAGCCATTTTAAGTGATTTCCAAAATTAGCTCATTTATTTCTCATTTCAACCAATAGTTGGTACTTACAGAATCTTTCAATAAACATATGACAAATAGACAAAATTTCTTCTACATTACTGAAATAGAGAACACAAAAAGGAGGGTCAATCTGAATTAATTAAAAGCATAAATTATATGGCACTACAAGTATTAAAAAGCACAAGAGTTTTGCCTACAAGCAGTAGCTAGGAACATTGAATAGATAAGAAAGATCTGTAACTATCACATCAATTTTACATGAGTGAGTACATCTGAGGAACCCAGGGAATTTGATGTCTCTATCACTCCTCAACACCACTTATTTGCATATAAAACTGATAGAGTAAAGGTAAATGTCTGCAGACCATTTTCCTAATTATTATGGATTCTAAGTCATAAGAAAAGTACTAGGTTTCACTGCACAGAGATGTTTTACTTTTAGCTTTTCTCCCCATTCTAATCTATTTTATAAATCGCTGTCAGATTATCATATTACAGTGAGCTCAATACATTGCTTCACTTTGTTTGTTTTTGGTTGCAGGCAACAGAAACAAATATTTAGCTTAAAGGGGGAGTTTATTGTTAGGACATGGGATGCCTCATGGACATCAACGAACCAATAAGCATGAATGCAGATAATGCAGAAGATGATCCTGGAACAGGAACTCTCTCGCTCATTCCTACTGCTCTGAACAGTTGTTCTCTCTCTCACTTTCTCTCTCTGTCTATTTCTGAGGCTCTCTATCATATTTTGTGGGTTCATGTGGTAGGATATGACTGCTTTGTAGTTTTCAAGTTCTTTGCCTGTTATCATTCTAACCTTTCAGTGAGGCTGATTGAATTCCCCTGGTTGCAATTCCAAATTCTAACAAGCGAGAATTTGATAGTCTCCTGTGGGGGAGGCATACACCCATCCCTAGCCTCATCACCCAAGCCTGTGGGACTATGCAGTCCAGAGACGAGCCAGAGGCCTCTTCCTGTGAACTATGGAAGGGGTCATTTCCCAAGAAAGGGGATGTCACTGTGAGTTGGACAAAGACCCCAAAGCTGTTTATTACAAAGACCATGCATGTTCTGGGAAGAACCACTATGTGGAATGCTAAGAGCTGTGACATATGAAAAAGATGTTAGAACAACAAGGCACAGTTAAACAAAGTTCTTTCCTGTAGTTCTTCTTTGAATCTTTTATATCTTAACTCTCATGCTGCCTTTCCAAGAATGGGGGCATACAGAATCACTCAAACATCTTTCACTGTGTGACCTTTTGTTTTGCAAAGCACTTGCAGGTGCTTTGATCCTAGGAAACAATTTGAGAAATCCTGCCTTATAGTGTGGTGCCCTAAATGTTTAGTGTAACTCCTACAAATGTTCTCCCCTCTTAGAATGACAAGGCTTCCCGTCATTGCCTATTAAAGTCCTACTCTTTCTTTGAGGCCAAAGTGGAGTGTCACTTCTTCCCTGAAAGCTTTCTGTGGAACAAGTTGCTACAATGGTACATGATGGGATCACAGGTTCAGGGCACAATAGAAACTTTTGGCAAATGATCTCTTTATAATGTGCACAATATAGAGCCCAGAGAGGGCAAAAAAATTCTGTTACTTACACAGTACAAAAAGACCAAAAGTTCAGGGGAAGAAATCCCACTGTGGACAGAGTCCCAGGCTGGCCAGAACTGCTCCAGTCAGGGTCTCTAGATGGCAGCTCCACATACCACACTGCCCACCAGAGGAGAGAGAAAAATTTGTACTATTTGAGTGTGATTTTTATCCACCTTGGGAGGAGGGGACCCTGCCACTGAGAATCCCTGTTATGATAAATCTCTGGGGCAGCATATTCCCAGTTTCCGGGTGGCACCTTTTCATTAGACTTAACACTTCCCCCAGGTCGTGTAATGGCATAAAATAGAAAAGGAGGTGGGACAGTGGAAGGCCAGAGGATGGTAGCTTAGCATGTGTTGGTGACTTCCGAGAGGAGGTGAGGGTAGGTGAGTTCTGGGTGATGGCCCCTTAACAAGTATCTGTGGAAAAAAATCTGACACTTTCCCCCAAGCCTCCCTGCTCACCCCCATGCCTAGTCCACCAGGCTGCCACACCCAATCAAATTTAAGCTTAAGGATTTAATTAGCATCATAACATTTAAACACCCACATTTAGCAACCAGACAATACCTAATTTCTTTCTTAAGGAATAAAAGTGGACTTTGGAACCTTAAAGATGACACTCTAAATTATGACTTCTCGTTGTTCAATTTAGGAAATCTGTGCCTCAGAGTCTAATTGGCAAATAATGAGAACTGAAGCATCTACATGAAAATGCTCCGCATAGAGCCTGTGTGTGGTGAGAGCTTCTGAGGTGTGTGTGTGCTGTTGCTTCCAGCCTGCCTTCCTTTTGCCCCTCTCCCTCTCTCCCTCTCCTAGCTATCTTTTTTGGTACTTCTGTGTTAATTATTATGCCAATGTTACAAATAGAATAAATTAAATTGCTGGGGTATTGTCGAATTGCTACTAAATGATATAAAAAGCATCAGAGACTTCAGCACAGCCGCCATTTTAAGGAACTCAGAATTATCCACAACCATCAGATGCAAGAGCAATTTAAATCCTTTATTTAAAAATATAATTATGTCATTTGAATGAGTAATCATAACTAATTTTTAATAGAGACCAGAAATGGAAATTTCACTCAAAGCAGTTTTTTTTTTTTCACCAAAACAAACAAAGCCTTTGCTGGCAGCAGTTGCAAATTCATTTTCTAACTAAACCCCTGGTTTACTGCCAGTTTTGGCCATCATTTTACCAGATTTCCATTTCTTCAGAGACCAAATCCCCAGGGATATGAGGTGGTCTACACTTAGAACAAACTTGCTGTCTTTTCCAGGATTCTGATGTTCTAGTAGTTTTCTAACCACTAACAGCTGTTGTGGGAGATGACATCTGAGCCTCTTTGATTCTCTGAGTCTTGGAAAACTTAACCTAACGGTGTGTACCCAAAGCTTCATGTATTTTCTTCTACCAATTTCCTTGTATGTTTTCCTCTCTTCCTTTTAGTATAAGCAGAACCCAAGACTGAGGCCCACCCTGGTCTCTGCCCCACTGCAGATGTCTGATTCAATTTCATGGCAGTTTTCTCACAATTAGAACATGAGTTTATTATTTTTGCCATCAACGAGCAGCTGATTCAGAAATTAGCTCTAACCTCTCTCCTATTTTTAGTATAGAATCTGTGTATCTTGTAATGCATCATTTCAGCCTGAGTTTCTTTACCTATCCAACTGCTCCTTTTGTAGTTTATAAGTAGCAAACTATCTTTCAAATAATTAAAAAATATAACATGTGCGTAACCTTCACACTGAATTTAAAAATAGAGGAAGAATTGTATTCACTCACCAAACTTTCATCAAGGATCGCACAGTTTAATGGAGAAGATTTAAGGTGATAAGTAATAAAACACATATATAAGAATTCTTCCAGAGAATGTGCAGGTGGAGTGATTTATAATCCTGAACAATCAAAGAAGTGTTGTAGAGTTGGGCTTGGTATTAGGATATTGCCAGTGCTCTTAAGCTGAGAAACTGACTCAGGAAAATCCTCCCTCATTTATTTGCTCTTAGTTGGGTTGATCAAGGGTAGGGATATGGTGGGGAAGGATTAAAAAAAAAACACAGAACATATAATAAGCCATTGGTCTGGTTATTCTGGGAGCCTCCCAAATATAATGAGAAAGAAAAAACTAGTTTAACTGGGTAGGTGACTTCAACACGTGCTTGGTCAATATGATCCTCTTTTCTTAGCCCAGTGCTCCCTGAATTAGATCTGCTTTCTTGAAGGAGTGGTAATATTTGAAATTTCAATCCACTTTCATTTGATCAGTAAGAGTGTATTCATTTTCATTCCTTTCCTATACTCTATGCATTCTGTACTGATGCAGATTATACAGTTCATAAAAATGCATCATGGAACCATTTAAACTTTATGATTAGCTGCTAATATATGATATTAACTTGTGGGATTTTTGTGGAGATTATCAGGTATAATTACATTTGATGGTATATGATAATTATCTGTTTGGTTGCATTTTAAAGTAGGATGACTTGAGAACATTCATCAATCCATATATGGCTCAAAGTCTGGTATAAAATTACAACTCATTTTAATTGTTTTTTTAAGTAATCAGATTGACATCTCTCATAACTTAAGACTTAAAGGAGACAGATTGATTATTTAGAGACCAGTTAATAATATAGTGATTGGAGCACTAATTGAAAACTACCTTTTAGAAAATGAGAAGTTCTGATCAATATTTTCCAAATGGGCTAATTAAGTGTGAATGTAATATTTCCACATTGCAGATTAAACATACAAAAATTCAGCTTGGCATCACACTTTTAGATCAACAATGAGCAGAAACGTATACTCTTCACTAGCCCAGGAGAAAAACCTTCACAACTTAATTTACAAGACCCACCTTGCCCTGCTTTTCCTTTAATTCTTTTTTGGTCTTTGAGATCCTGGTTCTGTCTCTCGTCATGCACAGACTGATTAGATTATTAAAACATGACTCCTAATGTCTATCTTTTCCTCTAACCATCCACAGCATTAACTGATATTTGTTACATATAGAATGGTATCTCTCAAAAAGATTGGTTCAAGTGCTAACCCCTGGTCTTGCAAAGGTGATCCTATTGGGAAATAAGGTCTTTGAAGATGTTATTGGTTAACAATGAGGTCAAACTGGATGAGGGTGACTCCTAATCAAATAAGACTGCTTCTTTTTAAGGAGTGGAAATTTGTATACACACAAACCAAAGAGAGAAAGACAGCCATGTAACAGAAGCAGAGACTGAGTTATGCCACAAACCAAAGAATACCATGGCTGGTGAACCACCGTCAGAATCCTCCAGACTTCAGAGGAAACGTGATGCTGCCGATGACTTGACTGAGACTTTCGGTCTCCAGGACTGTGAGACAATCATGTTCTGTTTCATTAAGCCACCCAGTTTGTGGTAATTTTGCTATGGCAGCCCTAGCAAGCTAATCTTGACCTTGGGCCTCTTTTGACATTCCTTGCTTCACCTCCCCCAAATTACTCACCTCAGCATGAATCCTAAACTATAACATATAAGGGATAGAGAGCTTAACCTAAAGCTCAAGTCCTCTTCAAATTTGAAGCACATGTTCTTAAAAGTGTAAGTCACATTTAGCATATAAATTGGGTAAGACCAAACCCAATAATATATTATACATAGACTGCAATGTTCAGTATCCTCGTTTCTCAATCACCTCTAACAAAGAGGAGTGAGCAAATAAAGTGTCAGGACACTTTCAAAGGGGAATCATGCTATGTGTAAGTTTGCTAGAAGATGAGTCTCATATTAGTCAAGCATGTCTACATTCCAACAGTGGAGAAACAGCTATTCAGATGCTGGGACTGATAGGAGAAGATCGAAAGAGTAGGAAAAGGAGAACAGGGCATATATGCAGTGTGCAGAGCAGATCTAACTGGAAAGATAGACTTCCTTTCTCTTTAATTGTTTTGCTTGAATTCTGCTGCCTTTTATATGTTTCACATCAGCTGATGACAAAACCGGGGAAAGGTAGCTCTAACAGGAAATATTTGAATTTTCTGTAATATTAGGTAGTATTATATTGAGGACTGGTAAGAAAACTATTATTTCAGTATTAAAATAAAAAAAATACTTTAGTCTTTTTTTAAAACATCAGAAGTTAAGCCACAAGCATGAATTATTTTGTTTGTACAGACTCTGCTTCGCTAAAATGAAGTTAAACGTAATTGTCTGAAGGAAACCATTGAAATAAGTTAATATTCAATTTTCTAATTATTAACACAATTAATCTTTCCTGCTGCAATTTTAGAATACTAATAAAATTTTTAACTTTAAGACTTGCTTCAGCTGACAAAAGTGCTTAATTAGGAGGGTATGTAGGTTTTATGTATATAATTGAAGTTTCAAGTTGAGCACTAATTTTCTTGTTAACCCTGTGGGAATTAAGAGACTTGATCTTTTATAGTCATTGAATAAATTCATGAGCTTAGAATCTGGGTGATAATCCCCAAAGGGGGGGTACAAATCAAAGATGAATTTTATAGTCCCACTCCTAGGAGCCCTTAAGAAAATATATGAGCTATTCATGAAATGAAATGGAAAAGAAGATGTTATCTCAAGTCAGAGTAAAACACAGGATCATTTAATGCAAGGAATGTGTTCAACAGCTATGAAATAACCAATTATTTATTGAACGAACAATACCAAGGATCCTGCAAAGAATCCACAAATATAGCAGGTTATGATTTCTGTCCTCAGGCAGGTTACAATCTGATGAAAATTCTTGATCAAAAACTTAATAAGGAAAGCGGATTTGGCTCAGCTGATAGAGCATCTGGCTAACACATGGTAGGTCCAGGGTTCAAACCCAGGGTCTCCTGACCCATGTGGTGAGCTGGCCCACGTGCAGTGCTGATGTGTGCAAGGAGTGCCATGCCATGCAGGGGTGTCCCCTGCATAGAAGGGCCCCCGTGTGCAAGGAGTGCTCCCTGTAAAGAGAGCCACCCTGTGTGAAAAAAGTGCAGCCTGCCCAGGAGTGTTACCGCACACACGGACAGCTGACGCAGCAAGATGATGCAACAAAAGAGAGACATAGATTCTGGGTGCCGCCAACAAGAATACCAGCTGACATAGAAGAGCATGCAGTGGGTGGACAAAGAGTGCAGACAACTGTGGGGGGGGGGGGGGGGAAGGGGATGAAGGGGAGAGAAATAAATAAATAATTAATCTTTAAAAAAAGTTAACCATTTCACTAAAAAAAAAGAACTTAATAATTTGAATCAGTTAAATCACAAATAATGGAATAGCCTTCCAGAGTTGTGGGTCAGAGCTGGTCGAGAAGGCTTTGTAGAGTATGTTGGACTTAATCTAATATCCAAAGAATTAAAAAGATTTATATACCTGGGATGAAGGAGACAGCCTACCTGATTTACATATATATGTTTTGAATTGAATTGAATGCAATTAAAATCAGAATGACAACATGAGAATAAAAGTAAACAGGTAGTGATAAATATAAAGCACTGAAGAGGGAAAGGTGAAGTCAATCAGTTTGACATCAGAGCTCATGTGGAATATTAATAAAAATACAAGTTTATAAAATGAAGATGAGGCCATGCCATTGAGAATTTTTGGTTTTAAATTAAGGAAAGGAAAATAATTTTTATTTTTTTCCATAAGTATGTAAATTACATAAGTGAGGCCAGATTAGGTCCCTAATTCTACTGCTGAATATAAGTAAAATTCTGAATAATATATTTAAAGTCTCTTAACATTCATTTTTAAAATAACAAGCTAATAAAATTCAATCTGAAACCACAAACTAAATGGCAGCAGGACTTAAGGAAGATGAGGAGAGCACTATAGTTGTTATTCACCTTGAGGCCATACTGAATCCAGTGAGACTGAGCATCAGTTTCCATGCTTTCACTGAGTGAATGTCACTGAGTGACAAGGTCTCATTTTCTGGACCTAAATCCATAAGGCTCAAATTCTTATAAGCAAAAGAAATTGAAAACAGTAGTAGGTAAAAGGCAGAAGAGGCCAGATAATGAAGCAGATCATCATGCAATGAAGTCAGAGATGCAAGCCAAGGTTTGTGACAAGCCAGCACCAGAATGCTACAGACTCCAGTATAAAGAAGGTGTGGAGGCTCTGATTTTGGGCTTCTAGTCTCCAAAATGACAAGACAATAAATTTCTCTTATTCAAGTCCATCATAGAGTAGTATCGTTATAGTAGCCCTGACAAACTAAGACATTTCCCCAGCACCCCAAAGAGGAGCCTAATGAGACAACATTTTGCCTATAATTAGGATCAGTAGCATAAGGACAGAGTATTGATAAATTCTCCCAAGCCCACAGAGTCAAAGGAAAATTAATGATCTTGAATCTTGATTCTGAGTGAAGGCGGATAAAACTTCTCCTGGGAATTATAATCACAAGCTCATCCTCATGGAGATTTGCATTTTGAGTTCAAGCTACCTGGGAGCACCACCAAAGGTGAAGTCAGGCAATGAGTAGAAATAGCCTGAGCTAGTGGTGGACTCAGGTATTTGGCACAAATACAACTCATTTTTGCTCCCAACCCAAATTTCAAAGAATTTCTACAGATAATGTGGTTAGGAATATGAGGTCATTTAAAAGACTCCTTTCAGATAAAGAATGAAATATGTACATTGAAATTAAAAGAAAACAATTTAACTCCTTATTGAACAGAATTAAAGAGAAAATTAGTGAACCAGAAGACAGATCTACAAGTCTAGTAATAGAAGACCAGAATATGATACAAAGAGTCCAAAAAGAGAGAATGAGAGATAGAGAAAATATGGCATAAGAACATTATGCATTGTGCCTTATGGTCAGAAAATTATTCAAATAAATAAATAAATAAATAAATAAATAAGCAAAACCCTAAAGAAAAAAAAAGATATATTTTTTACATAAAATTGAAGAACACTAAAATAAGAGAATATATTTCTAATGACCAAACTAATACAAAATAATATCTAGATTTTAGTATTTCTGAACAAACAAGAAAAAGACAGCAACCTCTGATGAAAAAAAAAAAAATATATATATATATATATATAAATAGACAAAGGATATGAAAAGGCTGAAAGACAATGAAGGGATTTTCAAATCTTTATTAAACAGAGCAGTGCTAATTAAAATAAGATGAAGATTTATGTTTGTAGAGTGACTAAAATTAAAAAGCTAGAAAGTGCTAAGAATTAACAGGTATCTGGATGTACAGAAGCCTTTATTCACAGGTGTTGGATTGTAGACTTGGACAGTCATTCTGGAGACCAATCTACCAATATCTAATGAAATTATTCATAGGCTAACCCTATGACTCTGCAGTTTCTCTCCTACATATTTACCTTAAAGAACTTCTCACACAGGTCTATAAAGAGACATGTATAAGGATGTTCATTACAACCTTATTTTTGAGTGAGGAGGCTACCTATCTTTAATAGAAGATATGCATAAAATATAGTGGCAACATGTCATTGAATATTAAACAAAGCTAGAACCACCAGAGTGTATGTGTACATAGCTAAAAGAGTGGGTCTTAAAAACATGGCACTAATGAAGGAAAAAAACAAGAAACAGAAATAGGTTTAAAACATGATAACATTAATTTAAGTTTAAAATATATTTACATAAAACAAAGGTACACATTATGTAGAAGCACATACAAGCAAAATTACATGCATTAACTACATTAGAATACTTTCTTAAGAGTAGTGGGTAATGGACTGATTATTCAGCGTTCTATATATTGAAAGATCTATTTAAAGGAAGTAGCTCATGTTGTTATTATGGCTGGCATATCCAGATTCTCTAGGTCAGGCCAGAGGTTGGAAATTCTGTTAAGAATTAATGTTGAATTTTTTGGTCCAAAGTCTGTAGATAGGCCAGTGGACTGACAGCTCAGAGAGTAAAGAGTGTAGTCTTGAGGTGGAATTTATTCTTCTTCTGGAAACCACAGTTCTTGCCCATAAGGCCCTCAGCTGACTCAATGAGCCCACCCATGTTATCTCAAGGGGAATCACCTTTACTTTAAGTTTATTAGCGACACTGAGCACATCTACAAAATACCTTCACAGCAACATCTAGACTAGTATTTGACTAAACAACTGGATGTCATAATCTAGCCAAGTTGACACATAATATTAACCATCACTGGTGAAGAAGGGTTTAAAAGGGAAAGAAAGGGTGGCGGACTTGGCCCAGTGGTTAGGGCATCCGTCTACCACATGGGAGGTCTGCAGTTCAAATCCTGGACCTCCTTGACCCGTGGGGAGCTGGCCCATGCGCAGTGCTGTTGCACACAAGGAGTGCCGTGCCACGCAGGGGTGTCCCCCGTGTAGAGGAGCCCCACACGCAAGAAGTGCACCCCATAAGGAGAGCCACCCAGCACGAAAGAAAGTGCAGCCTGCCTAAGAATGGTGCTGCCCACATGGAGAACTGATGCAACAAGATGATGCAACAAAAGAAATACAGATTACCGTGCCGCCAACAACAACAGAAGCGGACAAAGAAGACAACGCAGCAAATAGACACAGAAAACAGACAACTGGGGTGGGGGGGAAGGGGAGAGAAATAAATAAATAAGTAAATCTTTAAAAAAATAAATAAAAGGGAAAGAAAAGTAAAAGAAGGAAGGGGAAAGAAAAGAAAGAAAGAAAGAAAAGAAGGAAGGGAGAAGAACACAAGAAGATGGAAGGAAGGAAGGAAGGAAGGAAGGAAGGAAGGAAGGAAGGAAGGAAGGAAGGAAGGAAGGAAGGAAGGAAGGAAAGGAGGGAGGGAGGGAGGGAGGGAGGGAGGGAGGGAGGGAGGGAGGGAGGGAGGAGGGGAGGGCAGTATGTATTAGCAGAGGAATAAATATATAGATAATTGGGACAAATAAAAACTGGAAAATATCCACACATATATATGAAAACAGTTTAAGATTGAACTCATATTGTAGATTTACATTCAATAAATGAAACTGAATGATTATCATTCCACTGAAGACTTAAAATTTAAAGATAAATTTAGAAATTTTAGAAACCAATGTAAAAATAGCTTTATAATCGGAATAGCAAAGTATTTCTTAAATAATGATAAAAATCATATCTCATAAAGGAAACAGATTAAACTGAAATCAATTATAGTAAAACATTTTAGATTAGAGTACAGTTCAACCAACCATCAAGTGAAATTCAAATAATCCAATAGAAATTTGGATAAAAAGAATCCACAGAAATTTCTCAAAAGAGGAATGAAAATGACAAATAAGTCTCCATTAGACAGACAGAGGCCCTGGGAGGAAAGATGAGCTGTTCACCGGAGAGTTTACAGCAGGCCTTATGGAGAGAACAGAGCAGCTGAGTCCAGAGAGAAATGAGCCCGGGAGAGAGACTAGACTTATCCCAGCCTACAGATGGAAGAATATATTGGAAGAATATGTAGGAAGAAGCTGGGACCACAGACCCTTAAGAGGAGTAGGAAGCCTGAACCCATGTAGACATTGGCAGCCATCTTGCTCCAACATGTGGCAACAGACTTTGGTAAGGGAAGTAACTTATGCTTTATGGCCTGGTAACTGTAAGCTTCTACCCCAAATAAACACCTTTATATAAAAACCAACAGATTTCTGGTATTTTGCATCAGCACCCCTTTGGCTGACTAATACACCCAGCACCCAGATACAATATTACTTACAAGAAGGTTTTTTATACACAATCAAGACTTAATGCATAGCAATAGGATCTGGATTAATCTGTGGATCCACCATGCCACTTAACTTTACAGAGTCTTGAGTTTCTCCATGGATGGTGTAGCAAAGAGCTTACCTTGTAGGGTTGCTTTAAGAGTGACGACAATGGATAATAACAAAGTAAGTTCTATGTAAAGTTCTAGACACTCACCATTTATTGAACTCTTATTCTGAGCCTTGATCTGTACCAAAGGCTGTAAATAAATTATGCCATTCAATTCATATAAAAATCTATGAAATATGAGTGATTATCTTTAATCAATGAGAAAACTGAGGCTTAATGAGGTTAAATAATTGAAGCCATATTATATAATTTGTAACTACTTAAGCTGTAGTTGAAACTCAGGTTCTTTAGACCCTAAACTATCTTGCAGTCTCTACCTCAGTGATAGTGTCATTCAATAAGGAAAATGGCTATTTAAAACCATACTATATAAGAAGTGCTTTCTCATCTCATTTTATCCTTGTAGCAATCATTTTCAATAGACCTTATTAATCCAATTTTAGAGATTAGAAAATAGGTTTTAGAGTGGTAAGATGATATGACCTCATCTGATACTTGATGGAGTCCATGCTCTTTCTAGAGAACTCTGAGAAACCAAATGAGAAAACATTGTTGCTTTTTTATCCTCTGAATAATTGTAATTTTCAGAGCATGTCAAAACTGGTGCTAGAGATATAACTTAGGAAAATATCTTTATGTGTGTGTGTGATGTATCTCATAACACACTATTTCATGGGCATCATCCAAAAATCATGTGTAATATTTAACAATGACTAAGACTGGTGTACAGAAGAAAGAACAACTGAAATTCCAAAATGTTAATGAGAGGCATGGTGCTTCTCAGACAAAGTGACTTTTGCATACCTCTGAACACCTAGCTCTTTTATTCATATTATGTATTTTGCACTTCACACTATGCTGTCCTCTGACATCTCTTACACTACCTCAATGCATGTTTTTTCTATGTGTGATGTCTTACCACCTTAAGTTTGAGAATCTCATGAGAGCTTAGGCTGCTATCTACACTTCTCAAACTCTTAAAAATATTTAATAGCATACTGAACATACTGCACAGAGATTATTCTTTGAATAACTTAATGAGAGAGGAAGGATGGCACATAGATGGTAATTTTTTAAAGATCTGTGTTATCCATTACTTTCTTGACAAAAATCACCTTAACCAAGTCTTCAATTTCTTCTTTGACAATTGTCTTTTCAAGTCTTTTGCCCATTTTTTTAATCAAGTAGTTTGTCTTTTTATTATTGAGTTGTGTGATCTCATTAGGTGGAGGGATAGGTAAAGGGTATTTTTTCTTTTTTGTACTTCTTTTGAAGTTTAAAATATGCTAAATTTAAAAATTATTGCAACAACACAATAATGCACCATACTGATGCTTCATAGGAATATCATGTACAAAATAAATCAAAGCAAAACATACAAGTATTTATTCAGTAGCATAGTTCCATTTTTCTTCACTTTGCTCTGGTGGACTGAACATGCAATCTTCTCTTTTATGGGACCTCAGTCATAGCTTTTTTTAACCTCCCGCTAATACTACAGCTTTTCATCTTCAGAACACTCTCTTCTTCCTACAGAAGATAAGCTCACTTTTTATCTCCTCTATTTCATTTCAGTCCCACTCACATCAAAGCATGCTGACAACCCATATGGGTACTTTAAAACAAATCATTCATTTTCCTGTTCCTCATGAGCTCATGGCCTTTCTAGCAAATAACTTTATGTCATGTTTCAGACTTTCTCCATAGAACTTCTACTCTGCTGGACTTCATTAAGAGGTTGGTCTCCTTTTTCTCTCCTAACCATATAGCCCCCCTCTTGTATCTGACTCTTACAAAAAGTCCTAGTTGCGATCGGTCAGGGCTGAGGAGGATAATAATCCCAGTCAGGTTTGTCTTTTACTTATACTGCCCACTGTTGTTGGGTAGAGGAAGGAAAGGCAAACTAATTTCAAACCAGCCATTTCTGAATTGACCAGTGTATTCAGAAAATACACTACTGCTGTCACCCCAAATTTCCAGTTAACAAAAAAATTCTGATAACCAAAGCAGAAACTAGCCTAAGTAGAAAATACACTCTTTTTACTCAACTTTTGCTCCAGAGAAATTCTACTAAAACGTTTCCATGTCCTTCTCGTCACTGCAATGCCCGACCTAGCTGATGATCCATTCCCCAGTCTTCCTAAGGGAACACTACATCAGTACGGAACATGACAAAACTTATTTCACATTGTAAAAGCTCTAAAAGGAGCATGACTGACTGTGACGATTTTTAGGAAGGAAGTGGAGTTGTCAGGCAGTCAGGGAACTCTAGCAGGGTAGAAATGCACCAACAGATGTATCTCCAGTCAGGCCGTGTGAGTTCAAACTACACTATGTTATTTTCTTTCATGATGAAATGGGGATGTGCTCAGCATGAGCTCCATTTGCTCTTAACCCCGAGGGATTCCAAATGCTTTCCTTCTTAATGAGTTTCTCTACCTCTAATTTATTTACTTCACTGAACCCTCTTTCAGCAGTTCGGCAGTCATAATTTTCCATTTTAAGACCAGTTCACACAGCGGAACACATTTCTCTCCTGCTAGTCCAGATAGGATAATCTTGTCAACTGAGTGTTTTAAACAACACGCATTTTCCAAGATAAAGTTAATTTTTGTGAAAGTCTAACTATTAAAGCACTCAATATATGCTAATAAAATACAATCATTTTAAAGAAAATGTCTCTATTCTATTTTTCTGTTATTTTATTGTTTATATCTTGAAACTAGAAAACATGAAGTTACATAGCACAAATGAAAGAAATATGCAGAGGGTGCATATTTTGTGTACTTAGTTTTGTTAGCTTGCCCTCTTAGGTAAGGAATCTCACTTATCTGGTCTTTTAGTTCCTTAGGCTGTTGAAACAAATACCATGTAAAGAGTGGGCTTAAGCAATGGGAATTTATTAGCTTATGGTTTTGAGACTAAAAGAAAGTCCAAATCAAGTTGTCATCAAGACAGTGCTTTCTTCACAAAGACTGGTGTTCTGGGACTGGCTACTGGCAGTCCTAGGTGCCTCTGTCACACAGCAAGGAATATGGCATTTTCTTCTGACCTCTCCCTTCTCTTCTGGGTTCTATGTTCTGTTGGTTTCAGCCTCTTGCTTCCTGTGTGGATTTTTTTTTTTTCAGTCTGCTTGAATTTCATTTCACACATAAAGGTCTCCAGTGATAGAATAGGATCCAACTTGATCTGAGGTGGACCACATCTTCTTAACTGGAGTTACTGCATCAAAATGTCCTACTTTACAATGGAGTCACACCCACAGGAATGGATAAGATTTAAGAACAGGTTATTTGGGGGTACATACAGCTTCAAACCACCACATCTGGTTCTCAGGTTACTAATCTGTTAGATGAAGACAGAGGCTTGGGTAATAAGTACGAAATACTAAAACATCATCCCATTTGGTAAATGATACTTGAGGGACTTGACAATCACCCAGTGACACCCTGTTAAAGTTGATAAAAGCATTCAGATCAACAAAATATGAATATACCATGGTCTTTTATATGTACAATAGATGTGACATGCTTCTTGTACCAGAGAAATTCAAAAGGTCGATTCTATTTACAGGAGTAAATGATGTATCTGTAATTCTGAAACACCAAATATGAAATTTCAAAGTAGAAAGCTGAAACAGAAATACACCCCCTTTAAATGTATTCAATGTAATTATTACTTTTATAAAGAATGAAAAGCGAACACTAGCAAAATCACCTATATCATTTAAGAACTATTTTAATCAGATGATGAAAATATTTTACAAGACTGGTAATTTAATTTTTGCATCCATCCATGCTTTTTAAAAAATTTACTGAAGTATATCACTCATACATAAACAATAAATGTAGAGTAATAGTTGTGAACTTACAAAACAAACATATATAACATCATACAGGAATCTCATAACTCACCCTACCATCAATACCATTGGTTGCTAAACATTTTTAACTAATGATTAAAGAGCATTATCAAAATATTGCTATTAACCAAAGTATTTTCCCCAACCCACCCTATATTATTATCTTTATATCATTTATATATAAACATACAAAAACAAAAGTATAAAGTAAAAGTTGTGAACTTACAAAGCAAACATGCATAACATCATACAAAGTTTCCATATATCAACCCTCCACTAATGCCTTACATTGTTGTGAGATGTTTATTTAAAATATGAAAAAAATATTGTCAAAATCTTACTACTAATTAGAGTCCTTATCTTACATTTGGTGTGTTTTTCCCCCAACCCACCTTATTATTATTTTTTAAATATATTTTTATGACAGAAGTTGTAAACTTATAAAACAATCATGCACATGTGCAGAATTCCCAAACAACACCGCTCTATCAATGCACCACACTGTAGTGGAACATTTGTTACAGATAATATCATCTGGTTGTTACCATATCCAGAGTGTACATTTGGCACACATTCTCCATACACCCTATTATCAACACAGTATGATGTGTCTTATAGTATCTTAAATATATCATACCACTCTCTTCTTGCCTCCATGGTTTCTGGTGAGAAATCAGCACTTAATCTTATTGGATATCCCTTACATGCTATGCATTGCTTTTCTTTTGCTGTTCTCAGAATTCTCTCTTTGTCTTTGGCATTTGAAATTTTGATTAGTATGTGTCTCAGAGTTAGTCTATTTCGATTTTTTCAGATGTGAATATGTTGTGCTTCTTGGACATGGATATCTATGTCCTTCAATAGGGTTGGGAAATTTTCTGCCATTATTTCTTCAAACATTCCTTCTGCCCCTTTTCCCTTCTCTTCTCCTTCTGGGACACATATAACATATATGTTTGCAAGCTTTTTGCTGTCATTTAGTTCCCTAAGACTTTTTTCAATATTTTCCATTCTTTTCTTCATCTGTTCTTTTGCATGCTCACTTTCAGAGGCCATTTCTTCAAGCTTACTAATCCTTTCTTTTGGCTCCTCAAATCTGTTATTACATGATTCCAATGTTTTTTAAATTTTATTTTTGTACCTTTCACTCCCATAAGAGCTGCTATTTTTCTGTATATGCTTTCAAATTCTTTGTGCTCATCCAAGATCTTAATATTCTTAATCTCCTTAGCCATCTCATTGAATTTATTAAGATTTGTTTGAACATCTATAAGTAGTTGTCTCAACTCCTTTATGTCATCTGGAGACTAATCTTGTTCCTTGAGCTGGGCTGTTTCTTGATGTGGATTGTAATTTTTTGTTTATGTCTTGGCATCTGGCTTACTAGAGCATTTATTCTGAGTACAGTTTTCCTGTTTAGTTTAGGGTTTCCTGCCCTTTCTCCCTTGCGGGTTGTGTAGTAAGAGCCAAGGATTTAGTTGGTGCTATAAGTTGTGGAGGTTCAAGCTGCCCTCATTGCCCCAAGGACTGATAAATCTTCTCCCAACTTTCTCCTTTGCCAAGGGTAGGGACAGAGTCACAGCTATGTGGAGTAATCCAAGTTGTGCAGGCCTAGACTATAGTTTCCCAGAGAGACTAATGAAGCTTCATGCCCCTCTCTCCCCTGCCTGGGTGGGGATGGAGCTGCAGGTATGGGCAGCAATATATGCAGTGTGGGTCCAAGATGGTGACAGTTGCCCTGGTAGACTTCCAATTATTCAATCTGTGCCAGCCAAAGGTATCTGCACTTACCTGGATAGGCTGGTGCAGGGTCCTCCACCCTCCTCCCTGCCAGAGGTAGGGCTGAACCCTAGGCTCGGGTTGCAGGCTGATATGGGTGAAAGAAACCAGTTCCTGGCATCACTGTGATTTCCAGGCAACCTGGCTTCCCCTCATGCTGGGGGCAAAGTCAAAATGGCAGCAATTGGCCTCTTTCCAACTTGGACAGATTCACATCCTAGATGTTCCTAGGGTTATACCTTAACCGGCTGGGTCTACTAATCAGTACCTGAAATCAGCAGCCAACAGTGTCCTCCTCCCCTATTTTTGGGAAATAGAACTTCCAATTCCAGCCACAGAAGAGGTACTGGGGAGGCCTGTACTGACAAAGTAAAATGATCACTGGCCTCCATGGCTTGACTGGAAATTTTCTAGAGAGACTGGCAAAGGTCCCCCAGCTTCCTTCCTGCTGGAGGTGGGACTGGGGCCCAGTCTAGAGCTGCAATCTGATCTAGATGGAAAGAAGCCTGTCCCTACGAGAACTGTGTTTTTCATCCACCACGCTTCCCCTTGTGCCAGGCATGGAGTTAAGATGGCAGCTACCAGCCTCTTTCTGACTTGGACAGGTTCAAACTTTAACTGTTCTCAGTATTATAGTTTAGCCTGCTGAATTTACTAATCAGTAGTTGAAGTTGGGGCTCAATCATCTTTTTCTCCCCCATTTTTGGGAAGTGGAGTTTTCAATTCCACCTGCGGAACAGCTACCAGGGTGGCTTGTGTTTCCAGTGGAGGATGGGCACCACCCTCTGTGGTGTCGAACACTCTGTTTATGAATCCTCTCTGCATATGGGCAATGTCCCCTTTCCATTCCTTCAAGGATGTTGCAGGATGCTCTTCTGGTCTCCTGAAGCCCCCAAACAGATGCTTCAGCTAGCTCCAGATAGTCCTGGGTGTTTACTAACTGCCCTGTAGCAGGAGCTGACTCTAGGAGCTCCTTACTCTGCCGCCATCTTGTTAGTTGTCCTCTGCATTCATGCTTTTAACAATGAGCAAAAATATTTCATTGAAGAGAGCCAAGCTGATGAAAAAATAACAAGGATGACAAATTCAAACAAGTTGCTCCTGAGTCAGCTCCAATAGTAGAGGTAATCCTCTTGCTCACTAACTGCAGACAAGAGCAGCTTCTTACCTGGTGGGGAAGGGATTTCCCAGTTTGATTCTAGAGTTAAGAAACCAGAGTACAAGCTGGAACAGAATCACCCCACCCCTGTGTTCTCAGCACTTATTAAAAAAAAAAAAAGCTGGTTCTGATAAATTGCCCAGGAAATACCCTACACAGCATTCTAGCTTCTAGAACCCTGAGGATACAAGCTCATTGCCTTAGGACCATGTTGAAACAACCTCAGAAAATTAGTGGATAATCACTCACTGCATGTTATGTCCCACATGATCATCACAAGTTACTTGGGGTAGGGAAGCTACATATTGGCACACAGATAACTTGTATTGAATGGTGTGTCAATAGGGGCACCTTCCTATAATAAAATCCTATCCATAAATGATAAGACTCCCAAATGGAATAATGATTGGAGCTGGTTGGATAATTTTTCAGAAGAGGAATACAGTCTGTGATACATTTTTTGTTTTCACTGACTAGTTTTATCTAATAATTGTTTTAACTATATGCAGAGTTAAATATGACAAATGATTAAAAACAGGAATTTTTTAATTACTAAGAAAAGTATAAGAATTAATTTAAAAAGTGTATCAGCATGTTGGAAGTGTATGAAAACAATAATTAACCATTTCCATTGAGTACCAAATGGAGTCATACATTTAAATAACAGTTATAATTCATCACAGGAAATATTCAGGGGAGACATTATGGAGGATTCTGGGAAGATTGCTACTGAATATGATGTTCTCACCCTTCATTACTAGCTTCATTACTTTATTTACCTCCTGTTTGGTGTCAAATGATTGGAAGTGTCTAGCGATGAAAGAGGTCTTAGTCTCTGTGCGCATACTGGCAGTAAAAATTGACATGGGCTCCTTCCTTTGTAGGCTGGACAGAAATGTAATTATCATCAGCATTGGGGACTCCAAGAGTCAAGAACCATAAAATATTGAATTCTGAGACATGCCAAGACTGAAGAGATAAGAACCCCATGGAGGAGGTCAACACTGGTCTGCAGAAGGAAAAGCTGAATGAGGGTAGAGCCCTATCTGTATCTGAATGTGAGAGGCATGAAGACAGATGAGTAAGAAAGGGGCTTTATCTAGGGGTGCTCCAACAACCAAAGCTGAGTTGCACTGAGCCAACAAAGCAAACTAATCCCATATTGAAGAGGGCCCAACAGCCTTAGAAAGTAAGAACAGTCACAACAAAGAGTAAACCCTCTTAGTGAAATATGAACTACTGGGGAGAGAGATGATTCCTTGACTATAAAATTTAAGCACAGCACACAAAAAAATAGTTAAAATCATAATTTTACAACTGAAATTAAAATATTCAGTAGGTAAATTTCAGAGGATTGTTCCTTGAAAAACAAAATATAAAACACATCTCAGAATACAGAGCAAACTTATAAAATTTGAAATCAGGAGACAAAATATATGAAACCCGATTAAAAGATGAATATGAGAATAACATATTTTCCTAGAAGGAAAAGAAGAAATATATGAACTTCTGGAAATTTTTTGCAGATATGCCTCAGATAGAAAAAAGTCTTACAGATTTATAAAAACAAAGGAACAGGTGAAAAAATAAATACAAGACATTGAAAGCACTCTAAATCTACATATTGAAAATTGTTTCAATCTGTAGAAGATACTGCCTTAGAAGATACTGGAATGACATCTCCAGATAGCATCCATGCTATGTCAATCATCTTTCAAAGTAAAAGAAGATATATGTGAATATGTAATAATTTGGAAAACGTATCAGCCATATGCCCCATCTGAAAGAACTCTTGGGAAACTAATGAAACATAACATCAAATAAATCATAATAGAGACCTCGGGATGGGCAATAATTAGATATTCTGCAAACACAAACAAAAACTAGATTGGCAATTTGGGAGAAGGTTAAGTTTAAAATTCCAAGCAATAAAGAAGAATGTTCTGTTGTGGATATGTATCAAAGTATATAGGAGTAAGCAAATAAAGCAAAAACCGAGTAGTTATTATAACTTTAATGAGATATTTTATTCTGCCTCTTTCAGAATTGGACAGATTTAAAAGACAAAGAAAGGAGTCCATAAGTGAATTTAAAAATGAAAGAAATGTGATTTAATTGGTATACATAGAATCTTAGATTCCTTAAATAGAGGATCTTTTTTCACATGTTCATGGAACAAGCACACAATTACTTTCTTTACAAAAAAGAATACATAAGTACATTTTAAAAAATAAGGTTTATAAAGCATATTTGTGAATAACATGATTTAATGAAATGAAATATCATAATATACCAGGACCAAAAAATTATAACCCTTTGAGAATTAAAGAGTACATACCTAGATAACCCTTGGATCAAAGGAAAGATCAAAAGTTAAATTACAACTGTAATGTGGAAGAATATTCTTTATTGCTAAACCACAATGTGAAAACAGGATCCAGAGGGAAACATAGCATGAAAAACCCTTATTATTTACAAAAAATAAAAATAAAAACATAAAATGACTTTGTAATCTCTTAAGAAAATAGGAAAATAATTACAAAAAAATAAGAAAGGGAAATTGATAGTAAAGCTAATATTAATGAAAAATAAAACAAAGTACCAAAAATTTTTTAAATGATTTATTTTTTATAGTCATATTATATTAGTTCCTCCTGAGCTTGTTAAAAGGAAAAAAGAAGAGAAAAAATAGCTCAAATTAGGAAAGAAAAAGGAGGAATAACCATTGATATAGAAGTGATTAAGGCAATCATATAATACATATATATACAATATGCTAACAGCACATTTGGAAATTTAGAGGAAATGGATGATTTCCCAGCAAAATATGTATTGCCAAAATTCACCCAAGAAGAAAGGGGAAACTTAAATACATCAGTTTCCATAAAAGAGTTCAGAAAAAGATGCTTAAAGATCTACCATTGAAAAGACACCGAGAACAGATGGATCCCCAGCTGAGGTTTATGTAACATGAATTTTATATAATCTTTAAGAAAGGGAGTTTTTTGAAGTTAAGTTATTCTAGGCTTTAGGATAAAAAGATGAAAGACTTCCCCAATCCATTTTACAAAGGAACATAACTCTTTTTAAAAACTTGATAAAGATAGAATAATAAAAATAAATCTGTAGCTTGACCCAATTAATGAATATCATTGAAAAAATATTAAAATAATATAAATTAGATTCAAGCAAAGTTTTCCTTTATTTAGTCAACAACTTTTTGTTGAGCACTTATATGTTCCATGTACTTTTGTCTGTGCCATGAATATTAAAATACAGTAAACCACTAAAAATTCCTACCTACCTCCTCATGGAGCATGCTCTCCAGTATGAGGAGAAAGGCAGCAAATGAAAGAGGTAGATAAACTATGCAAGCTACTAGGTCACAGTGTAATGGAGGAAAAATTAAACCAAGAATATGGACAAAGAGTTTTGAGGGAATTGGCCATTTAGGATCATCTGTGTAGGATTGTACAAGACAACACCAGTCCAGTAAAGACAAAAAACTGATGGCAATGCTTCAGCTATCTGGGGCTGGGGCTTAGGGTGGAAAGACCATTGAAGCAGAGGGAACAGCCACTGTTAAGTCTTGAAGACTAACAGGAAATACAATGTACTTGGATACAAAGAAACGAATCAGAGAATGCAAAAGATGTAGTCAGGGAGGCAATGGACCCATATCTAAAAGGACATTGTAGGCAGTAATGAGTGTGTCTTCTAAGAAGCTATGAGAGGGCTTTCAAAGCAGGGCTAACCTTGGTGCTAATGACTATGCTTGTAAGCCTGTGTGCTTGAAATAAGAACTAGGCCTAGAGCTGCAGAGTGCCTAAGAGTTACCTCCTGGGAACCTCCATGTTGCTCAAATGTGGCCAGTCTTGAAGCCAAACTCAGCATGTAAAAGCATTGCCTTACCCCCAGCATGGGACATGACTCCCAGAGATGAGCCTCCCTGGCACTGAGGGATTACTACCAAGTACCAGATGATGATGTGGCTGGAGAATGACCTTGAATAAAAGGGTCAACTCAGACCAGCAGAATATCTTAGCCTACATGTAATATCGGGAGTTAAAAATGCTTTTTGATCTTGAATAAAAGGGGGAAATGGAAAGGACAAATGAGTATATATGGCTATGAGTCTCCAAAAAAGAGCTGGGAGGTCATCAGAGAGGTCGCTATTATGCACACCTCAGCAGAGTCCCAGAGACAGCTAAAGCAGATACAACCCCAGGTATTGGTTCTTCTGAGGGCGACGGAGACCCACAGGTTCAATGGTCATGGCAGATGGATGTCAGTGCCATGTCAGTGGCCCTACTTTGGAGTTTGTGTTCCAGAGTGTGATGGAGTTGGACTCAGATGTGATCGTTGTTCACAAGCCTCTCTTGTTACTTTTACCAGACCTGTGGTTGGTGCTGGGGTTTAGTGTATACTCAGGGGACCTGAATCTCTGGACTGTCCATGTGATAGCCAGGCACTAAGCCTTAACAGACTTGCAACTCCTACCCTCTGGTTTATTGGACTTACCCCAGCCAGCTAACAGGGAGGTGTAGAAGGTCAACCACAACACCAGGGAGCCAAGAGTGCCTACAACTGCAAGCAGAAGAAATGCATCCATCATCCATGTGGAATCTAAGCACCCTCTTGATATAGAGGTGGAGTGGACATAACCATCCTAGGGTCCACAGGATGGAGAAATAGAGTATGGATTAGAGTGGACTTACTGATATTCTATTCTGGAACTATTGTGATTAGTAATGGAAGTAAATGTAGCATTGAGATGAAGAAAGTAGCCATGATAGCTGCAGAGGGTGGGGAGTGGGAAGAAGAGATGTGATGTGGGGGCATTTTCAGGACTTGGAGTTGTCCTGGGTGGTACTGCAGTGACAGTTACTGGACAGGCCCACTGGGTGGACAGGGGGAGAGCGTAAACTATAATGTGGACCATTGACCATGTATTGCAGCAGTGCTCAGAGATGTATTCACCAAGCGCAATGAATGTCCCATGATGATGGAGGAGGTTGCTGTTATGTGAGGAGTGGGGTGACAGGGATGGAGGAGTATACGGGGACCTCATATTTTTTTAATGTAACATTAAAAAATAAATAAAGACAAAAAAAATACAGGGCTAACATTATCTGACTTTTCTTTTAATAACATCACTCAAGTTATTATATTGAGATTAAATTGAAAGGAAGGAAGGATGAAAGTAGGGAAAACAGGAGTCTTTGCAATAATCCAGGGAAGAGATCATCATGCCTTAGTTTAGGATGAATTAGAATTGGTGATAAAAGGATGAGATCCTGAATATATCTTGGAAATAGATTCAAAGGGATATCTTAATGGATTGAATTTACAATGGGGAGGGGTTGTGCAGAGAAGGGAAAAAGATGATTCAAATGATTATAACTTTAAAAGTCTGCATAAAGAAATAACCAGAAAGTAAGATTGAAAAGAAATGAAGGATTAACAAGTTTGGGTGATGGTGAGGAGAGATCACAAGCTAAGTTTTAAAAGTATCCTTTAAGATGCCTGTTAGACATTAGTTAGCAGTATCAAATAGAAGAACGGAAATATGAGACTTGAGTTGATGGGGACTATACTTCCTTGAAATTAAAATTTTGGTAGTTTTAAGATTTTAGTAATTATTTAAAGCTGTGATATTGGATGAGATATCCAAGAACATTTTAAAAAGGAGATAGGCCAAGGCTAAGTCCTGTGTCATTCCAAAATTAGGAGTTGTTTTAATGGAATGCTAGAGGTAAAACACCTAAGTGGAAGGAATTCAGTAGAGAATGAGAAGACATGAAATAGAGAAAGGAAATATAGGAAATTCACAGGAGTTTTGCTATAAGAAAGGGAAAAAAAATGAAGCAGTAATGGCAAAGTGGGATAAAAAGACATTTTTAATTTTTTAAAGATTGGAGAAATAATACCATGTTTGTATATTGATGGGGAAGATAAAACAGAGAGGAAAAATTAATGAATTAGAAGAAAGAGGCAGACTCCTGGAGCAATGTACCTCAACAGGTTGGAGGAGAAGGGATGTAATATACAAGTTAAAGGTGTGGGTAGACTTGGCTAGGGTTAATAGGAAAGAAGGCAGAGATGGATACATGTGGTGACAAATATGGAGGTGGTTATCTGTGGAAGTTCCCTTCAGATTTCTTCCCCTTTCTCAGAGAAACAGAAAGTGAAGCCATCAACTGAGTGAAAATGGGAGAGAAAGTATAGGAAGTTTGTGGAGAAGGGACTGTATGAGTCGAAGAGTGAACGGACATTGGAAATATAGTATGGTATGTGGACAGTTTTAAGCACTTACTTAAGGTTTGAATATTTTTCTCCAGCCACAGTTCAGCTGTGTGGATATGGACATGGAGTAGGTAGAAAGTTGAATCACTACTTGGTCATGTAAGAACCCACTATATAAACATAAAAACTAAAATTAACATAAAGTGTTCAAAGTTTAATAAACTCCATGAGCCATTCTTCTTTAAAACTTTACATTTGAAAAAGATGAATATATAAAAACTATTTCCACAAAAATTGGAATTTTTTACCTAAGTGGTAAAAATGCAAAATCTAATTGAATTAAAATTTAAAACTTGACATGAATTCCTATTATTACAATTAATATTTAATATTATCTTCAAAGAGCTAGTCATTGCAATTAGATTAAAATTTTTAGAGTTTTTATTTTTTTATTAACTTATTTTTTAATTTTTTAATTGTCTTTTTTCTTTTAAAGACACATAGATTACAAAACATGTTATATTAAAAAATATAAGAGGTTCCAATATACCCCACACCCCACCTCATACTTCTCCCATATCAGCAACCTCTTTCATCATTGTGGCACATTCATTGCATCTGGTGAACACATTTTAGAGCACTGCTGCACCACATGGATTGAAGTTTACATTGTAGTTTACACTCTCCCTCAGTCCATTCAGTGGGTTATGGCAGGATATATAATGTCCTCACATGTCCCTGCAATATCATTTACGACAACTCCAAGCCCCGAAAATGCCCCCACATCACATCTCTTTTTCCCTTCCCAGCCCTCAGCAACTACCGTAGCCACTGTCTCCACATCAATGATATAATTTCTTCCATTGCTAAAGTCACAATATTTCTATGGTAGAATACCAATAAGTCCACTCTAACCCATATTTTATTCTTTCATCCTGTGGACCCTGGCATGGTGATGTCCACCTCACCTTTTATATGAATGTTTACAGCATCTATATTAACAGTCACCAAAACCTGTAGAAACCTAAATATCAACAGGTGAATGGATAAAGCTTGGTACATATGGATACCATGGAGTACTTCTCAACAATGAAATGGGCTACTAATACAGCAACAAGGATAAGTCTCAAAACCATTATGCTAAGAGAAAGAAGCCAGACACCAAAGGTTACATGCTATGTGATTATATTTATATGACATTCTGGCAAAGTTATATCTATAGGGTCAGAAATAAGATTTCTGTGATTGCCAGGGGGCAGAGAAAGGGGACTGTCTCCAATGGAGCAAGATGAAAATTTTTGATGCAATAGTATCCAACTATACATTTTAAATTATACCTCAATAAGCCTGATACTAAAAATAAAAAAATATGTAAATGTACAACAAAAAAAAAGATATGAGACTTAAAGATGCTCAATCTAACTTCTGAAATAAATAAAATTACACTGAGATACATATGCAAGATAATATAGTTATCTGACCATTCACTGGAAAACCTGAACGACATAAGACTGAAAACAATCTAAATGTCTTTTATAAATGAAGTAGTAAATCCACTGATCCATCCACCAGTGAAATACTATATATTCATAATAAAAAGAATGAGGAAGCTCTTCATATACTGATATGGAAATATTAGACAAATAACTTTTTAAGTGAAAATACAGGAGAAATAGGAACACTCATTCTTTGTTTGTGATAATGTAAAATGGTAGAGCCACTGTAGAAGAGAGTTTGGTGGTTCCTCAGAAAGATAAGTTTACAATTACCAGCAATGCCATTACTTGAAATACACACAAAAGAATTGAAAGCAGGGACTCAAACAGATATTTGCCAATGTTCATAGTGGCGTTTTTCATAATTGCCAAAAGATAGCAGCAACCCAAGTGTCTATCAACTGATTAATGGGTAAGGAAAATGTGCTATAAACATGCAATGGAATATTATTCGGCTGTAAAAAGGAATAAAGTTCCAATGCATGCTACAACATGGATGAACCTTCAAGACATCATGTTTAGGAAAATATATCAGACACAAAAAGACAAATACTGTGTGATCTCACTGATATGAAATAATTAGAATAAGCAAACTCAGAGATTCAGAATATAGTATATAGGTTACCAGGGGACAGGATGCAGGTAGGCAATGGGAGGTTAAGGCTGAAAATGTACAGGAAACCTCTATGGAATCATGGTAATGGTTTGGTAACAGATGGTAGTAAAGGTAGCACAACATTATGAACATGATTAACAGAACTGAAATATGTATCTGAATGTGATTAAAAGGGGAAATGTTAGGTCATATTATGGTAACAAAAAAAAGTAAAAAGAAAAAAACCCATGGAACTACACTACACAACAGTGAACACTAAGTTAAACCATGTACTATAGTTAAGAGTACAATTTTTTAAAATGTGCTTTCATGATTTATAAACATATATTCATATATATTTACAAATATATTATAACAATGTAGGGTTTTAATAATAGGATGGTATATAGGAACTCTGTTTTATGCATGTTTGCTCTATAAATCGACAACTTCTTTAATAAAGAAAAAAAACATTACAAGAAGGGAACAGAACCTATAATAAGAAATACATACAACCTTCCGGAATGGGAAGTCTGATAAGGTAAATGTTAATTTTTTTCAAATGTAATATATTATGGTTATTACTATAGTAAATTCCAATTAAATGACCATAAAATTTATATGAGCAAATAAATGTCAAAAAATAGCCAAGGGAATTTTGAATATGAAGACTTGCAGGGAGTAATCTTACTTACCAGTGAGCCAAAAATATTATAAAGCCATTGAAATAAAATTAATGTGGCATCGTCATAGAAATATCCAAAAAGATAAATGGAACTAAGGGGGGCTAACTTGTGATATCTCCATTTAGTAAGAAAATGATAGACTCTAATAAAAGGAGCTGGCAAATAACTACCCATCTGGAAGAAGATGAAGGTTGACCACTACTTTGATCAATATAAAAATAAATTCCAAGTGATTAAATACTTTAATTAAAAAAATAAAATAGCATGGTGTTGGTGGAAAAAACATACATGGGGGAGGCAAATCTAATGGCCCTGGAAACTCATCTGCCCACCCAACTTTTGTCAGTTTATCAAGAAGCTGGTCCAGTATATCTAAGTTAGTGCTACATAGGGCTAACTAGCAGATGAGTTCCCATGGCTCCTGTAACAATAGGAGTTTGCAGCTCTCTATTCCCTGTGCATATGTATGGGAATGCGGGAGTCCATATATGATCAATCCAATCACAACTCTGCAAGCTGGCCAGAGGACAGGGTGCCCACACACTCTGTATTTCTCCATCTGTAAGTTTTCCTAATGAAATTTACTTTAAAAAATTTTTTATTTCAATTTTGTGAAATAAAATAACTGACCAAAGGCAGCTCACCAAATTTTGGAAGCATTATTTCAAAAGTCTTAACTTAAATTTACTTGTATTCACTGTACCATTGAATCCATCTGTGTCTTTACCCATTTTACACAGCTTTCGTTGTCTAGATGTATTATCTAAGGATCAGGAAATCCCATGTAACAAAGACTGAAATTTCAGAGGCTATATAAAGAAAAAAATATGCATATTCTACTTTTAAAAATAAGATATTTGTCAGCTAAAATACATCATGAGCACAGCAAATAGAAAAATAATTACTTGGGGAAAAATTGCTTATATTACATACAAAAATCTGACAAATTCACCTGAAGGGGATAAAGAGTCCAATAGGACTCATAGAGATAGAATTTTAAACCTATTAAACTGGGAAAAAGTAAATGCTATTACTAGCACAGATAGAAAAAGTGGGCAACCTCATACATTGGCAAAAGAAGTGTAAATGATTGGAGCCTCTTAGAAAATAATCACAAAGCATAAGATATATTTATAGATTTATGCAAAATCCTGTGTGTGAGTGTAAAGAAATTATCTAAAAAAATAAAATAAAAAGGAAAGCTGAGGCTTGTTGAGTGTTCAGGAACCCAGGGGTCACACTAACACAAGATTCTAGACTTAGAAACACCAATGACCTACTGCATTACTGGATAAATTGGAACAGCTTCTAACAGATGGCCAAGTTTGGTTAGGACTCCTTTAGGATCTAGAGAGAGAGCAGAGAAAATAGCAGATATTTTTGAGTGAAAAGTCTGAATAAAAATACTGCCTATAGTGAATTCCTCTTCTGCTTAGGATACAGAAAACCGGAAAGCTGCTCCCTCCCTAATAGCAACAAAAAGCCAAAATAAGGTTCAAAATCATAACCTCTCTTGAATCTAGCCAATTAGCCTGAAATCTGAATAAGAACAAGCCATCCAAGAAGAGAGAAGAGGCAGGCACTGTGGCAAAGCATGCCAGGAAGAGATGCCAGGCACCACAAAAACAGGTAAGAATACAGCTGAAACTCTTATCAGCAATCCTGCTACTAGGAATATACCCAAAATAATTGAAAGAGACTATTCAAGTTTTTCAAGTTTGAATGGGGGCTAGCCTGGAACATAGAGCACAGGATTCCTCAGAGCCACAGACACCAGGGAAGTTCATACTCAGTTGTAGGTGTGTTGCCATGAATTTCCGCTGGGGATCATGATAAAGGTAGAAAAGTTCCTTGAGGCTTCAGGCTTGGAGGAAGACAGGGGTCACTGCTGTGGGAAAGGCATACTCCCCAGCTTAAAGCTGCCGGGGGAAGGGTAGCAAGCCCTGTGGTTCCAAGGCACAGGTGAAGACCCACTAAGGATGAAGAAAGGGAGAAATTTTTAAAGAAAACTGGGGGAGAGAAAGAAAACAGTTCCAAGAAAAGATTCTTCACCAAGTCATTAATGTTCTCCTACCAAAGCAGGAGGGGCAAGAACTTCTCTCCCTACAAGACCCCCAAAGATGCAAAGCAGAATTTGGCTGCCATGAGGGGTGGGGCAGAATCACAAACAAATTTCCATCTCTAAGATTAAATTCCATCTCTAAGGCACACAGGGTCTGCCTGAGACTTAGAAACAGGGCAACAGAGAAGCAAAGTTCAAGGTAATTCTAGAGGAATTGATGCCAATGGCAAACAGAAGGTAACTCTAACAGCATCAGAACCCAAACACAGCTCTACCACTCACCAGGTTGATTCAACACCCGCACCAACATCCTGGGGGAAGAGGCAGCACTGCCCATGCCTAAGCATAAATAATATTTATCTCTGTCTCTACGTTGCTACACACAATACCTGGCATTCAATTAAAAATAATGAGCGAATAAAACAAAGAAGAAAACAACATATTTCAAGAGGCAAAGTGATCAATAGAACCAGACACAGAAATGGCCTATGTATTGTAACTATCAGAGTTTTACATAACAATGATTAACATGTTAAAGGTCCTGGTGGAAAAGGTGGATAGTATATACTAAGAGAAGGGGATTTTCAGAAGAGAGATGGAAACTGTAAGAAAGTCAAACATAATGCTAAACAATTAGCAAACAAACAAAACCCCACAATAATAGAGATGAAGAGTGCATTCAGTAGACTCATTAGTAGACCCTATACAGCCAAAGAAAGAATCAATGAACTTTAAGTGATAGGGTCAATAGAAATTACCCAAACTGGAACATAATACTGATATTATGTTCCATTGTATCACATAGTAACTGTTCCTCTATTGGCCTGCTTACCAATTTGTCTCTCTCGACCTCACTTTCAATAAATGTCTCGCTAAACCCTACTCCCTTCTATTCCCTTACTTTTCATCCATATCTAATTATGACTATAGGAGACAAATGCTGACAATTATAAACCAGTTGAAACATCAACTTTGACTAAAAATAGCTAGAAGGACACATCATATATATTCTGTCCATTCGTATCATTTCTTGGCTCCCCATAAAAAATAAAAATAAGCAGTCATTTACATGAAGCCCATGTACTTTATACACATTATTTACCTTCATACCACTACTTTCTGAAAGGTCTTGATCAATTGTCAGCCAATTTCAATACTAGAGACGAAATAAGCTCCTTTTTGTTATATGTAATAAAGAACTCAATAAATATCTCTGTAAGAAAATATATAAAGAGCCTAAAACAATTCCTAGGGCAAAATAGTTTCCTAATAATTCAAAGTTTGGGTTACTCTGGCTATGGTTATAATTATTTTTATTGTGCACACATATTCCCAAGCAGCAACAGGTGGCTGAATATTGAAATGGTAAGAAAGTTATAAATCTCTTTCCTGGAGAGCAAGATAAATATCCATCTGAAATGTCTGAAATGGTTCAAGTGAAATCCTCCCAGTATCAGGGAGACAGATTAGCTCATCTTCCCAGGTGGCTCTCAGCCCTCTGATTCTTGAATTGTTCCTGCTAAGCATATGTGACCTTCTAAAAACCTCCACTGTATTTAGTTTTTCTGTAAGAGAGTTTGTAAGAAAAGACAGGAGCATCTGAATATATTGTTCGTAATTAAACCATGCTAATATTTACATTTAAAATTTGGAAAAGTGCATATTGGTTCATTTAAGTATAGGAATGATATTATCCTATTAAGCAACTGTGAAGACAGAATAAATAGAAATATTTTGAGAACCTTAGCAATTAAAAAGACCAAAAAAAAAAAAAAAAAAAGGAATTAGCCAGCTAAACACTGAAGCTAAAACAGGTAAAATTAGAGTTCCAATCTGATTCCTTGTGCCTGTTGTACATTATTCTCATAATATTGAGTTTAAAAATAATGTTGTGCAAATGGCAGTGCATTAATGAGTCTACATATCTGAACCAGTTAAGTAAATAAGAGTGTAATAATTAATTTTTAACTGCAGAATAGCAGATTAATCACTTCTGCAAACTTAAACCTGCACATAATTTGTCAATGTTTATGTCATGAAAGCTCTGGAGTAGCTTTAATTCACACACCTGCATTAAAATTATTTAATAATATTTCAAATCATATTAATCAAATATGATTAATATAGAAGAGAATAGGATTTTGGCTCATATAGCACTTTTCCTAGTTGAGATAGCTCAAAGTACTTGGCAAATTAATGACTTAGGTGTGCAGTGACTGGTATATACAATAAGAGCATGGCCCAATTATAACTCACAGTCAGCATTAGATAGTAGAGCTCATTTTACTTTTGCAATAAGGTTTTTTAATGTCAACATTTATAACAGCTATGGAAGGGATAAAAGGAATTCTTAGAATAACTAATTAAGAAATGGGGCTATGACAATGCAAATATATTCAGATTGGTAAAACTAATTCAGCACTGGATATCCTAACTCCGTTAATACTAGACAATCAAGAGCAGGTGGACTCTCCTCTTCAGAGATGGAACATATCTAAGATCTGCTTTGCTTTCTTGTTCATGATAATATCCAACTCAATTTGTTGCTCATCCTTTATCATTCTTTTGCTTAGAAAATAATTCTAGGATTTTAATTATCATTGAACAGAAACAAGTAATTTTAGTGATTTTTACATATCTTACATACCAAAAAGTGCACAAATGATAGAATTGCACTATTGATACACACAATTCAAGAAGCTTCACAATGTGAACACACTCTACAAGAAATAAAATATTTCTAGAACTGGATGCTTCCTATGCCCCCCAAACCACTATCCTCACTGAAGATATCCTCTATCCTAACTTTTAATCCCTGAGTTTTTTGTGTTTTATAATTGTCGTGCAATTGCTCTATTTTAAGAAAATGCCACAATTTAATTATCATTCTTCTCTTTATGAACCTTGTTTGTCTTGCCTTAGTGATAATTAGGAGGAGTGCCCTTATGAGCATTTTTGCACGTATTTTTGATGAATGTTGCACACATTTTTGTTGGTTATATTCCTAGGAGTATAATATACTTGCTGAGATCCTTATTGCATAGCATTGCTGTCCAATTTACATTTTAGCAATTTTGGATGCTTGATTTTAAATAGCATTTTCCTATAATGAATAAGGTGGACAGATATTTTTTGACATGTTTATTGGTTACTTGTATAGTCTCTTTTGTGAAGTGTGTGTTGAATTCTTTGGCCTGTATTTCTATTAAATTGTCTTTTTTTTCTATAATTTTTACTATATTTACCTATTTAAAATATTTATTTTATTTATTTCTCCCCCCTTCCCTCCTCCTGTTGTTTGTTCTCTGTGTCCATTCGCTATGTTTTCTTCTGTGTCCTCTTGCATTCTTGGTGGCACCGGGAATCTGTGTCTCTTTTATTTGTTGCATCATCTTGCTGCATCAGCTCTCCATGTGTACGATGCCACTCTTGGGTGAGCTGTGCTTTTTCACACAGCGCAGCTCAATGCAGTGGGGCTCCCTGTCTTTTTTTTTTTTTTAATTTGTAGAGTTTCTTTTTATATTCTGACTCAGTCCTTGGAGAACCAAAATTTGAAAATATCTTCTCTTAATCTACGGCTTGTTTTTTCACTATGTGAATGACATCTTTTGAAGACAATTTCTTAATCATAATGAAGACTGAATTATAACTTTTTCCTTTAATCGTTAATACTTTTGGTGTCTTTTTAAAGAACTCTTTACTTACTCAAGGTCACAGAGATATTCTTGCATTTTTTATAAGTTTTATGTTTTTACCTTTCACATTTAGATCTATAATCCACTTGGGAATAATTTTTATGAATGACACAGCATCCAAATGGGTTTCATTTTAGGGAAACAAAAGTAAATAAAACACAGTACCTGACTTCAAAGACATTACTTTCTAATGAGGGAGGTAGACAATTGAACGGTTAATTACAAATCAGTAGATGGTTGTCAGTATTAATGTAATTAGCATGAATGTAATGAGAAAGAGAAATGGTTAATTTAAAAAGAAAACTTTGCATTTGCAATGATAAACCCAAGGAAAATGTCTTAATTGGCAGATCTGGTAATGAAAGGCAATGTTTTCTGGCAAAGGGGATTTAAACATCTTTAGAGAAAAAAGAGCTATGCTGCTCTGCATAATAATTAACAAGGTTATTCAGTCTTCTGAGGAGGGGAAAGCTAGGACTTGAGATATCCTGAAATAGTTGAATGAGGGTGTTTTAGCAGAGGTGGTTCCTAAGCAAAATGGTAGCCACAGCGCTAAAGAAAAGGATGGCCACTGAGAATTACCAGCAGAAGATTGGCACATGTAATTAAGGGCAGTGATTTTAATATTCTTTTTTAAGTTTTTCCTTCTATGGGCTTCTATATAATCTTCAGTTATGCACATTATTGAGAAGAAGCTTTTATATTTAGCAGCCTAAAAGGATGTTGGTTGATACATCTATCTATATCAACCTGCCCATATGTTTTCTTCTACCTTCATAATCTCTGTCCCCTCCACATTGTTTTTATTTACCTATTTGTTTGACCATCTTTTTTTATTAGATCTCTACAAATGCCTAATGGTCTCTGACTGTCAAAACATTCATTTCCTTTTCTCCTTTCATGTTTTGAGATATTCATTTGGTAAAACCAACACTTTGGTGAAATACAACTCTACCTGTGCCTCTGATTCTGACAGAAAAACACACAACCAAACTGAAAGGTGTCACTTTAAATTCATAATCTCAAATACAATTGTACCCTGAAGGCTGGTGGGCAATAATAATATATTTCCTTAATCCCTTCCTCTTCCCACTCTTGTAGAAATCCATTTTCTATCTTCTCTCCTCTACTTAAATCTTCACAATCCCAACTCCATGCCCATCCTTACTTTCAGCTGACGATTGTGCTTCCTACTTTGCTGAGGAACTTGAAGGATTTATAAGAGAACTTCCATACTGCTTTGGTTAATTTCATGTGCCAATTTAGGTAAGTTTTAGTGCTCAGTTGTTTTGTCAAGAAAGCCCTGGCCTGTAGATGAATTTACATCATTAGTCAGTTAATTGCATCTAAGATGCTTGCATCTACAATCAACAAAGGAAATTGCCCTTGGCAATAAGGACTGTCTCCTTGTCCAATCAGTCGAAGTTCTTAAAGTGAAAACTGGGAATTTCAGCAGTCAGAATTTCTACCTCTACTTCAGGCAGCCAGCTTCTAAGGAATTCATTATCACCTTCACCAGAGTTTCCTACTTGAAACATGCCTTATGAAAGTCAATCCATTGGCTCCATGGTCATGAGTGGCAATTTCAAAATAAATCTTATACATACCTTTAGGCTTGGGCCTTCTTCCTCTGCTTATTTCCCATCTACACTCAATCCCCTCAAAATCGTATCTAGTCTCATAGCTTTTAAAAACATACATTCACCAAAGGACTCTCATATTGTATACCCAGCTCAGATCTCCTTCCTCAAAGCTGGACTTGTATGTCCAAAAATCTTTTCCACCTGGATTTCTAATGGAAACCTCAAACTTAATGTATTTAAAACGGAACTCCTCATCTTTCCCTTTGACCTCTTTCTTCTGTAGAACTCAACACACTCAATCAATCAAAACTCTATTCTCTTCTTCCTGTCATAAGGTGTCATCTTAGTGTCATCTTTACCTCTTTTTCCTCATTCACATATAATCTAAACTATTGGAAAAACTTCTCTTTACTTTTGAGCTATATCCAGAATTGGAACACTTCTCATCTTTTGTCCAAGAAATCATCACCTCTGGACCATCATAAGTGTTCTCATAGTTACCCTGCCCATTTACTTCATCTCAACCCAATAACCAGATTAAGTTTTGTAAAATATAAGTTAGATCATGTGCTTCACATTCTCCCACCTCACAATGGCTCACTATTTCATTCTGATCAAAAGTCCAATCTCAAGATGCTAAATGTTACTATTCCCTTAACTTCCCTGACCACATCTCATGCTTTCCTCTTCCTTCCTTCACTGTGCTCCTGTCAGGCACTGTTCCTTGAGCATCTTAATGCTGTACCTAGATACACTCCAGTATTAGAGTCTGTTTTAGTTTCCTATGCAACTCAAGCAAATACCATGAAATGGTTCAGTTTAAAAGATGGGAATTTATTTGCTCATAGTTTTGAATCCAGGAAAATGTCCAAATCAAGTTTGGGGCCATGCTTTTGCCCCAAAGACTATGGCATTCTGGAGCTAGCTGTTAGTGATCCTTGTTTCCTGTGATGCCCAGCAAGGCACATGACAGCATCTTCTGGTCTCCTCTATTCTTCTGGATTCTGTTTCATCTTCTTGCTTCCTGTGACTTTCTCTCTTAGAGTCTGAATTTCATCCTTCTTATGAGGGACTCTAGTAATAGGATTAAGACCCATCTTGATTAAAGTCATTGAGGTCTCATCAAAGATTCTACTTACAATGGGTTCATACCCACAGAAATGGATTATATTTAAGACCTATTTTTCTGGGGGTTCACAGAGCTTCAAACCACTGCAGGGTCAGTATCCTATTACCTCAGCAAAAAATATTTTCCCCAGTTACATAGCTCACTCCTTCGTGACTTTCAAGATTTTACCAAAATTTACCTCTCACTATGAGATCTACCCTGAAAACTTTATTCAAAATAGTAACCCAATTTCCTGAACCCCTGCATCCCAGATATCCCTTACTTTGCTAGATTTTTTCTTTAGCTCTTATTACCTTTTAGTATATAATAAAATTTACTTATCAGTTATGTTTATAGTTAATTGTATAAAAGATAAGTTCCATGAGAGCAGGAATTTTTGTCCCTTTTTTTCCCACAAATTTAACGTAAGTTTCTAGAATAATGACTAGACGAATAGGTGTTCAGTATTATTTGTTGAATGAATGCATATTCATACAAGAGAGTCCAAATTATGCCATAATAGACTACTCTGTTGTCCATATTCTTTGATAAGTTCAACAGTTAATGCCAGAATCCAATATGTATTATTTTACTATATTAAGTTATATATGCACATATGAACAAATATAATCTTTATTCAATTTAATCTTTTCCAAGTTTAAAAATATCTCTAAGTATTGTATGTAGAGAAAAATAACTAAGGTTGTTCCTACCTGATGGTTAAAATAAAGATTTTAGTTTTTAGAGTATAAGTATATATGACTCTTAGAGGATTCTGTTTTAATGAGGGTACATTCTGCTTATAAATACTATATACTTCATTTGCACAAAATAAGAGATCATTATTTCCTCCACAGGGTCATAAATTCATTCATATTAGCAATTTAATCATTTAGAATATTTTGAAATCTCTCTAAAAAATGTCCACAACTCAATTTTTTTTTAAGTTTAATCGATCAAATAGCTTTGTGAGAAACTTCTCTGTAGTTATTTATTTAGTTTCTGATTCTTGGGCAATGTGCTCACTTTCTTGATTTTCTGATACTTTTGTCTTCATTACATCAAATTTATTTCATGATGGTTTCATTTTGTGGCTTTTTAAAAATTATGTTTTATATAACTTTTATGTTCAATTATTAAGTTCCTTGAAGGAGGGATATGGACTAAATATTCTTACATTCTTAGAGCCTATAAAAGCTCAATAAATTATTAATTGGAAGCATTCAACCCAATTCTATCCACCTGGTCTTCAAATTTAGCATATTTTTGTAACCAGTATTAAGCTAAGGCTGGTCATTAGAGAAAACTATCATCACTTATGGTTGATTTCAAAAGTCATTCTCTAGAAAGTCCCTTTGAAAGTGACCTAAAAGGAGTGGTGAAGTATTGTGCCATACCATTGTCAATTATCTCCACATACAAGATAATAGGGTAACATGCCAAAAGGCCAGGCAAAAGAAACAAGAGAAAGAGAAAGTCACAGGAAGCAAGAAGCTGAAACAACCCAGAAAAGAAGGAATAGATCAGGAGATGCCACTATGTACCTTGCCGGTGGCAGAAAGGCCAAGGGTCACTGGTAGTCGGTCTTCATGAAGAAAGCATAGCATTAATGATGCCTTGATTTGGATATTTTTCTGGCCTCAAAACTGTAAGCTAATAAATCCCTAGATTGAAGCCAATCCATTTTATGGTATTTGCTGGAGTTGCCTAGGAAACTCAAACAGATGCTTAACAGGCAAAGTGGGCTCTGTTGACTTTTGAGTGTCCTTGTGATGTTCATTGCTTTGCAAAATGCAATCTGAAATTTCACCTGCAAGCCGAAGAGGGCAAATTTAGTTTAAGAAGCAGTTGTTACATGGAAAATTCTCAGAATTCTCAATGAGTGACAGTGATTTGTACTCTCCAGAAATCTTAATAGGTTTAAAAGTACCACTTAGGAAATGAAGTTTTTTAATAAGAAAAGTTGTGAGTTTACAGAAAAATCCTGCATAAAATACAGTGTTCCCATATACCACCCTAATATTAACACCTTGCATTGAAGTGGTGTGTTTGTAAGAATTGATAAAAACACCTTTGTATAATTTATAACAATTGATGAAAGCACATTTTTATAATTGTACTATTAACTGTAGTCCATGGTTTAAATTACAGTTCACTGTTTATGTTGTACAGTTATATGGACTTCCAAAAAGATTTTTATTCTAGTAACATATATACAACCTAAAATTACCCCTCATAAACATATTCAAATATAATTTAGTGCTATTAATTATGTTCACAATATTGTGCCACCATCACCACCATCCATTACCAAAACTTTTCCATCATCCTAAATAGAATATCTGTATATTTTACGCCTTCTACTCCCTATTCCCTGCCCCCCACCTTATCCCCTGGTAATCTGTATTTAAGATTCTGACTCTCATGAATTTACATATGCTAGTTACTTCATATCAGGAAGATCATACAATATTTGTCCTTTTGTGTCTGACTTATTTCACTCAACGTGATGTTTTTAAGGTTCATCCATATCATTACACATATCAAAACTTTATTCCTTTTTACTACTGGATGTTATTCCAATTGAATGGCCCTTTACTTCCCAGGAAATAGATCTTCTCCATCTCCTGCATGTTCATGTGTTCCTCTGCAGGACTTAAAGTAGGTAAGTCTTTCCTCCAGGCTGCTCTCCTCAGTTATTTCTTATACAGTTTTGGTTGTCTCAAGCTGCTTTTGCCTGGAGGGAAAATTGTGAGAGGGGGGAGCCACTCCGATGAGTAATTTCCCAAGTCAGACTTTTCCAGCTGGAACAAGGCCAGGGACACACCTGCCTTAGGGAGGGGAAGAAGGATGGGCCAGGAAGGGCCCAGGAGCTTTCCCCACAGCACACCAAATTTGTGGTGCCCTGACTCAGCACCTGCCCAGCAAATGCAGCCTTTCAACTTTCCTCCACAGTTCTGAGGAAGTGTATCATCTTTATGTCTCCTCTGCTGCCTTTGTCCAGTGTGGGTTGGAACAATGGTTCACCTTCAGAGCAGGGCCCACAGCAATCTGGCATAGCTAATTAAAAGCAAAGATCAGTGATCAGACAGTACCCTTCCCCACCCCAATCTTGGAGAACTGGGTTTTTATGTTCTTCTTTGGCACCAGCAAGCTATGCTGCCTTCCATGGGGAGTGTGGAGGAGAGATAATGGTAACCATACAGAAAGAGCAATTTACTGGTATTTAATATAATTTACCAGCCTCTTCCTTGAGTACTGTACAGTGTTCTACTGGACTCTGGAGTTTCAAAATAATTGATTCAGACAGTTCCTGCCTGTGTAATAGTTGTTCTGGTGTAGAGACTGATTCCTGAAGCTTACTACTCCACCATCTTCCCACAATTCCTTGATACACTTTTTTAAAAGTCTACAATTAATTGATTGCATTTTCTAACTAGTTAATATAATCACAGAATTGTGACTCTGTGAGGGGTTATAGAGAGGTTCTCCAATTAGAAATTAAGAAACTGAAAATATTAATGCTACAATTTGCCAATAGTTCCACTAAAGTAATTTAGCAAAAGAGTAGCTATTAAAATCCAGATCATCTTTCTCCAAGGACAGTTCTCTTCATTATTCAAACTCTTTCATAGAGATCCTCAAAAATATATATAATATGGGAGTTTGTTGTGTCAATTTTGATGTGTCAATTTGGCTAGTTCATGGTGTCCAGTTGTTTGGTTAAATAAGGACTGGCCTGATTGTTATTGTGAGGGTATTTTGTAAATGGATTTAAATCTTTAGTTGATTGCATCTATGACTGTTCACTTCTAGTATCAGCAAAGAAAATTACCCTCATAAATGAAGGAAGTGTCCTCATCCAGTTAGTTGGAGGTCTAGACGGGAGAGCTGGGGTCAGAAATCAGAAAGAAGAAATTCTATTGCTACTTCAGCCAGCAAGTTTCTCCTGGAGGAGTCAACATCACCTTAATTGATTTCCCAACTTGTGTGCTGGCCTATGACTTGCTAATCCCCATGGTTACATGAGCTAATCTCTTAATAAATTTTTAAATATTTGTATGTATTTATGTTATAATATATATTATATATGTGTGTTTATATATATTTTTATATATTTGGTTGATTCTGTTTCTCTGGAGAACACTGAGTAATACAGAGTTTTGTTAAAACAACAATTTCAAACAATTAAAGAAGAGGAAAAATTACTCCCTACCCTTTTTTGAATTTCGGTGGGAAAAATCAACCTTTACAGTTGTGTTAGTGATGGTATTTACAACAGGCATGCTCAAGAAAGCCTTCTTTGAGAAGTTCGTATAATATTATCCCCACCTTTTTCATTGGCAATGTGCAGAAAATTAATTTTAACATTAAAAATAACGAGTCTGAATCTGCCTGTGCAAGCATATTTTTGGAGTCTTTTTTGGTGAGGGTTTTCAGTGAAATTCCTACAAATGTTTAGACTTCCAATTAATAGCTGCACCAATTTCCTTTATCTTGAGAGATTTCTCACTCATACAAACAATGGATTTTACCAAAATATTTCAGTTACATCGTTTAATTGCATTTGGCTCACTTTTGTAGTTTGTCATGCAACATCAACACAGAAACTAGAAACCATTTTTCCTATGGTGTATTAGTTTGCTATAACTGCATAACAAATTTGCCACCTATTTAGCAGCTTAAACACAAGCACATTTTTTTATCTAACAATTTCTGTGGGCCAGGAGTCCTTGCACATCAGGGGTGGAGCTCCCTCTCAGAGTTGTACAATGTCGAAGCTGGTGTCAGCCAGGGTCTTTTCTCAACTGTAAGCTCAAGAAGGGAAGACGCCACTTCTAAGCTTCTTCAGGTTTTTGGCAGATTGCATTTCTTTGTGCCTGTGTGATGGCAGGGGTAGGGTGAGGGGAGGGCTCTGGCTTCTTACCCGAAGTTGCCTTCAGGTCCACCCACAACTTCCTGCCACGTGGCCCTCTCCAGAAGCCCTTCACAGTGAGGCAGTTTTACTTCTTCTAGGCCAGCGAGAGAGTCATTCTCCCCAGTCTAGTAATGAGTGTTATATAATATGACGTAACCATGAGAGTGACAGACCATCGTCTTTGCCTTATAAGGAAACATAATCAAGAACATGACATCTCAGCATCTTTGCTGTACTCTGCTAGCTGGAAACAAGTCACAGTCCCCACCCCTTCTCAAGGCGTGATTCACTGGGGTTCACCTAAAGGTATGTCTGCCACATAGAGCTACGCTCACTCTAGAAAACACTGGAGAAAACACTGTCTAGGATTACAGCGGTTTTGATCCCCACACCTCAGGACTGTGATTAAATTTTCTTTAGCTCTCTGAGTGTTGGAGTCAAAGGCCAAAATAAATGTTTTAATTGTTACGTTCACATTCTACAATATTTATTTTCTGACTCATTCTCCAATTCTGTCCTCTCAGAATATCTTTATCTCATTACAATCAACAAAGCTTAACTATGTTCCCACATGTACTTTTTTTCCTTGTAAAGAAAACTGTTCCATAAATAGAAACAGCACCAGGAACTCACCAAGGTGGTGTAAGCACATTGGGATTGCAGATATTTTCCTCACTTGTTATGCAGTGAGAGAATTTTACGTCTGTAGCCAATGTCTTCAGGGAAGACTTCTCAATTACTTGAAACAAAGTTGCCTTTTGTGGTAGTTGTTGCACAGACATGTGGCTATTGAATTAATTCTTTGCAGTACTTCATGAGCCAAAGCTGTGTAACACAAACTTGTGTTCCTCACAAGTTTTAAAGTATTAATGGATAAACCTGAGTGAAGAGGACTGGGAGTAAGGGATGGAAAAGGTGTCAGAATCACAAAGGATTTTGTACTATCAAGTTAAAAAAAGTTAAGTGGATTTCTTTTTGTCTGGGTTTCTCTAAGGTTTTAATAGGCTGATATGCTTTATGAAATCTGCCAAGAGGTGGCTATTGTTCTCCATGTAGATTAAAATTATTTAAACAAATCAATCATCCATCATGACACACCAAATAATACCTCATGGAAGAATCTTCTGCATAGCCCCCGTTTAGGTAAAGCTTGTCTAGAGAATTGAGAATTCCCACGAGAAAATCCTTCAGAAAGCTGTATCTGTAAAGAATTCTGTGCAAAAGTCCAGCATTTTGTGAAGCTGGAGAGGTATTAATGTATTAACTTTTTTTAAGAAAAAAATCTAAATTGGAAATAGGTAGTAAGTATAAACCGAGCATCTGAATCAGGTGTCCCTTAAGGCTTGATGAGAAAAAAGTACTGAAGGATTAAATATGCCAAGGCTTTGTGGCACTGAAACAAGTGATCTAAAGTTCCTTGCCCTAAAATTAATGGTTTCTTATTTGCATAATGGTCTCCTTTTGTTCACTTTGTATATGTTCTTAATTGCTTTAGAACACCTCACATATAGGTTTTTTTCTACTGGGTTAATTATGCTCTGGGAGGAAGCAGGAATTTTCCCTCAGAACTCCTTTGCTAATGACCACGGTTTGTGAATTGTGGAGCGCAGTGTGTGTGGTGTTTGTGTGCATGGATTTTAAAAGACAATGACATAACATACAATTTTGAAGTTGCTCCTTTGGTTTGACTTGAAGCAGCATAGTCTGTATTAGGTAAAATTTAGCTTACCTATAAACTCCAAATAATAATTGGCTTTAAAACATGTATAGGTATTTATACCCAAGCAAACAGCCCAGTGCTGTTATGACATCTCTGTTCCTCCAAATCCCCAGGCTCCTTCCAGCTACCTTTTGCACGCTTTCTAGGGCATGATCCTCACCCTCATGGTTCCAAGTGTTTGCTTCCATGTTCTAAGCAGCAAGATGGAAAAAGGAAAATAGAAAAGGAGGGCAAAGCGTTCACTCCAATTGTCTCTCACATGAAGTACCCCGAAATGGAAACACAACAATTCTGCTAAAACGTAGTCATATAATTATGGTTAACTTCAAGACAGTTGTTTTAGTATTCTACTGCTGCATAACAAATTGCCACAAATTTAGCAGCTTAAAACAACACCCCTTTATTAGCTCACAGCTCTTTAGACAGACGTCTACACACAACAAAGCTAGATCCTCCCCTCAGGGTCTCAGTAGGTAAAAGTCAAGAAACTGGTCGGCTGTAGTCTCTTCCAAGCTTATCACATTCTTGACGCAATCCAGTTTCTTGGAGGTATAGGGCTGAGGGCCCTTTTTCCTTGCTCCCTGTAAGCTGGTGGCTGCTCTCAGCTCCTGGAGGCCACCCACATTCCTTACCAAGTGTCTCTCCCCATTTGCAAAGTCAGCAATGGACATCTTGCATTCGAACCTCTGATTCAAGCCTCTTTGTGCAGGAAGAGCTCGGCTCCTTTTCAGGGCTCACTTGGTTAGCTCAGGTCCATTCAGAATAATCTCTCTTTCTTCAAATCAACTGTGCTGTGTAACATAACCTAACGACAGGCATGATATTCTAATCATAGTCACAGCCTGGGGATTATATAGGGTTTGTACACCAGGGACTGAAATCTTGAAGGACTTCTTAGAATTTCTACCACAGTACATTTATCCTGGGTTGCTATGTGCCAACCGGGTTTTATGAAGAACCAGTCGTCTCTGCTAGAAACATTATTCTTGTGACTTGTTTCATTTGGACTTAAAAGAGATGACAGCAATCTCTGTTACACCCAGTGAAAATTTTTATTAAAAGAAGTGGCCAAGGAACATAGTCTACCACTAACCATTTAGTTTTCTTTTCTAGAACCAATGAGGTTTTATATGACCATCTAACTATACAATGATTTTGCAGAAGTTCTAGTATTTGAAATATTTTATTGCTAGTTTACTACATTTGAAATGTGTCACTCTCTTCATTCCCTTATATTGTATCTGAACATGCAGTAATATTCTCATATGCTACAATAAATGCATTTTTATTGAGGGAACATCAAGGTCTATATACATCAGGAAGGTAAATAGTTTGATTTTTTTTGAGAGAATAGAAACATTATTTCCTATAGCAGAATATATTTTCCAAAGATGGCCAGAACAATATTACTACCCCGTATGCTCCTCTGGCGTGTAACTTCAACACCCCTTCCACGGAGAGGACAGTCTGTGCCTCCTGTCTTGAATCTGGATGGACTTCAGTAACTTTGTGATACAGTAACAACTAGGTCAGAAAAGGTCATTCAGCTTCTGCCAGACTCTGTTGGGACACTCGTCTTTGGAGTGCTGAGTCTCCATATCAGATACCTGACTACACTGAAGTCACCATGCTGTGAGGAAGCCCAAACTAGCTCCTGTGGAGAGACCCCATAGAGTGGCCCTGGAATTTCATTAAGAGATAGAGATGCCCAGTCAGCCTGCAGTGGCTCTAGCTCCCTGCTGTTCCCCCACCAGCCACCCTCTGACTGCAAATTCCTGCTAGAAGGCAAGCCCTTCCTGAAAGCCCTTAAGCTTTGGAAAAGCCAGCTGGAATATTTCCTCTGGTCGTAACTGGCAAATTGATTTCTCTAGAAATAATAATAGGAAACAAGCTTGTCTATTCTAAGCATTTCCAAACAAAATACAGTATGCATTTGCTATTTTAGTCAGTGCAGTGTTTTACAGCAGTGGAAGACATTCTGGGGACATGAATGTAGTTCACCAACTATTATTTCTAAAGAAGAAGAAAATAATTTAACTGTCATTTTCTCATTCTACATTTAACAATATCAATTTTGAGTCAGGATAAGGCATGAGACTCTTACTGCCACAATGTTATGTGAATGCATAAATGAATGTTTATATACTTTTAAAAATATTTAAGTAATTGTAAAGTATGACATTAAGTATAAAGAACTGTGAAATCAGGGTAATGTTCCTCTAAATTTTCAATAAACGATAAAATGAAATTTCAATAAATGTATGTGTTCAGAAATTTTACTTGCTTTGAGACATACCTATACTCATTATTTATTCTCATTTGATATCTTTAAGAATCTTAGAGTAACAGATAATAAACATTTATCTGTAAGTTAATGCAGTCAGCCCCTTATTACTTGCTGTATTTTTCATTTAAAATTTTCCTTTCATGAGGCAGAATTTTTGCTGTTAATATCGTTCAAACAGTATTTCAGAGAAAATGACAAAGAAATTTTCTTGAGTATTAGTATTTTATATTAACATAAATGTTAATGTGAACAAGTCAAAGCCCCATTGTGTGTATGGAAGGGCTTTTCCAAGAACGTTTAATGAGTTTGGATTATTACGATGAGCTGGATTCCAGTTTGTTTCTTAGATAGCAATGTCAAAAGGTTCCCTTCACACAATGAATAGGTTTTCTGTCTAAAATGACTTATTAAAAAGATGAAAGATATTGTTCTTACAGACTATTTTTAAGTCTTTGTCTGAAATGACCTTATACATGTGACTCATGACAAAATGTAATCTCTTTTTAATATTAAATGTACTCACTTGGTGCATTTTAAATATAAGGGCACTTCAAGACCACAGTACTCCCTGTCAGGAAATGTGGTGTCAGCTGGATTCTGCATATATTTCTTTTACAAAGTTTCCATACTAATGCAAATATTTACTTCCTTTTTGATTCAGAGCCATTAAGTTTATGGGAAATCAAGTTCAGCAGCAAAAAGGCAAATATGAAAGAGACAGGGGGGTATAGTAGAAAAAGAAAGTGGGGAGAAAGAAAGTGAATTGAAAAATTGGCACCATGATGGCTACAGGAAATGAAGTCCAGGTGAAGTGTATTAAGAATAGTGTTGGATGTGAATATGATACCATCTTTAAAATAAGTTTAATCCTTTTACTTCTATAACTCTGCCAGATAGATGAAAATACTCTATACAGTATTCCAAACCTTGCAAGTGTGCTTCTCAAAAATTTTTATTCCTATTTCAGGATAGTGGAAAAATCATTCTTTTAGACTAATTGAGTAATGGGAAAAATTAAGACTGATTTAATAAAATTTCTGCAATTTAGTGAATTTAAACTCTTTGGTTATTTTCAATATATGAAGATATAAAGACGGTTAATAAATTTTTCAAGCAAAACTCCTATGGAGTAGCAATTATATATATATATATACACACACACACACAAATCAATTTTTGCAACCTTTTAATTATTCATAAAAATAAATAGTGCTTTTAAAGTATTAGAAAAAAGATGCTTGAGAATAGTTTTATCTCATACTGGAAACAATCTCTTTGTATAAAGAACTTGGGCAAACAAAGTCATGAGAAGGAACATTTATTGAACATCCCTGTCTAGGGACTTTGCATATATCACCTCAATTACTTTTAACAATAAACAAACTTTCAATATGAGGTTTAAAGAGGTTAAATAATTTGCCCAGGGTCCCACAAAGCAAGGAAAGTGGTAGAGCCGAAGGACAATCCCAGGGCTATAGAATCCCGAATCCCATGCTCCTCCATGCATCCCCCTTACTAGGATTAGAATTCTTACTAGGATTAGATTCTCAATCAAGGGAGTACTACACACTCAGGAGGGCTCTTTCTCAATGTTGGTATGTGTCTATGTCCTAAGACCTGTGCCCTGTGCAACACTAAAAACAAAATCAAATAACTAAGCATACTTTCTTTGACTCTTGTTGAATCCTTAAGGTAAATCCTTTCTAATTTTACAGAAGTTTGTCAAATTAATACATAACAAGCAAGCATGAAGACAAGGAATAAATTTCACTTGTGTGGAACAGAAACTACTCTATTTGGCTACACGTTTGAGTCATAGTGCATCCATCAAGAATCTTCAGTTACTTTCAGAAATACACACAATGAAAGATAAGTATAAACTTGTTTTCTTGGTGATTACAACTTTTTTTAAAGAGAGAGAAGAGAAATGGGTAATACATGTAATAATTTTGTCTCGAAAAAATGTGTTAGCCAGGAAAACACATACTACTTTACCATATTTAAAGCAATTCTTGGATGCTAAGGAAAGTATCTTCATATTTAATTATAATGTGGAATAATATATATTTTTAAATTTTCTGCATAGTTAGCTTGGATACATATATTTATATATATATATAAAATAATTAGTATAATGGTGATTTTAATCAGAGTAGCAATAATTTCATGTATCTGCCTAGAATTTTACACTTAGCAGAGCATTTTCACATACATTATCTCATATATAAATTAAAGCAACTCAGTTTACTTTGTTCACTGAGTGCTGTTCACCAAATCTAAAGCAATTTATCTCATGGATAGAGATAAGGAAGGAGGTGCTGATTACTAAAAGGTCAGTTACACCTGCTTGCTGTTGAACTTTGTCCACCATATGCCTCTGGCTGAAGAAGCAGGATAAGGAGATCGTGATAGGCTGGGCCAGAGATGGATTCTCTCTGAAGCCACCCACCCATCCCTGACAACATCAAAGAAATGGGCTGCAAGGTACCCTGCTGGCAGAAACTCATTCATATACACCTCCAAATCTTGGTCTAGCTCAAGGACTTGAACTTTACAGCTGCAAGGGATCTTAGAGATCCACCCAACACCTTTCTTTTTCCCCAAGAGGAAACTGTGGCCCAGGGTTGAAGACTTTTGCCCAGTGTTGCACAGATAACTAATAAAACATTCAGAATTAGATCACACATCTCAAAGTACCCTCCCATCAGGCAATCATTAGCTTCCTTTTTTGTGAGACCCTATTTAAAAACAAACAAAAATCTCCTGAGAAAGGTAAAGGGAAGAGTGCAGGTAGGCTGTTGGTATTTGTATTTGTTTATTTATCAAAACTGAAAGCTATGAGTCCATTTCCCGTCTTTGAAATGTATACTCCAAACTATTTTCAGTGTTTAAACACACACACACACACACATAAACACAAAATCAAAGAAGAAAGAATTTGGTGGTTGAGAAAGGGGCAGGATGAGATGAATAGCCACCTTAGCAGTAAAAGCTGTGCATGGAGCAGCCCACCTGTAACCAACCCCCTTGCTCATGATAAGAGAACATGTATGAGAAAAATAATTGATTTTATTAATAAAATCAGACCCGAAGCCTTCATGGCAGGCAAGGAAGAAAGAATCCCCACCCAAGCATTTGTGGGATAGCCCTGACACTGCTGTTACTGAGATTTCCTCAAAAAAATGAAAGCCAATGGTTTAGAAAAACTAGAATTACAGAGATCATAAAACTGAATGATATCAGTATCCTGTTGAGGATCATGATAACAGATGCATTTTCATATTTTCAAGATGGTTCTCAGCAACCAAATGATACAACAGGTGTGACTGTTGTAGGCATGATAATTTTGGTCAGCTAGTGAAACATGTTAAAATCCAGAAGAATCTGTTGAATTTTGTTTATTATAAAGTCATTTTTATCAGGAAGTTGCATAACCACAGAATAGAAAACTAGAAAAGGAGGGGGTGGAAATTCAATTTATTGGCTCACCTTTTCCAAGGTCAGAAGTCCAAAATCGAGGCATTCATAAGGCAATGCTTTCTCCCCAAAGCCGGAAGCATTCTGGTGCTCGCTTGCCATGATCCTTAGTGTTTCTTGGCTTGTAGCTCTCATTCTGAACTTGTGTCAGCTGATATAAACCCCAAATATAAAACCCAATTCTCCTACTCACAGATCCATCTTCAAATGCAAACACACACACACACACATCTTTTCTCATACATTGGAGATTAGGTACTTGGGGCTTTGCCAATTTTTTAAACTCTACCAAACCTGCAACCCTTTAAGAATATTTAAATCATTAATATCAGAAAGGCTTTTATTTTAAAAATTATTCAAAGACCATGCCACATCCTACTTGGCTCAATATTTGGACTCTGACTTTCTTGTACAGATTTTATTTTACCAAAATGTCTGGTAATTTTCTTTCTTCCTCTTTTAATTTTAATTATTCTTTTGCGGAAGCAATACATGCCTTCATTTTAGAAGTAAATTCATAATATTTATTCTGTGGGGCTCCACCTACTCTAAAATATTTCCTTGCAACCTTTTGATTTCCTACCTATTATGGTCTGGTTGCTTTCTAAGCCTGCTACATGGTTGGGTCCCAAGATTTTTTTCTTTCACTCTTAGGTTATATCCATGATTTCTTAAATCCCATTTACTCTTCCTTTTCAAAGGCTTTGATTGGCTGATTTTGCAGATGATTCTTTCAAGGTCGGTCTCTGGGTAGTTTAAATCATGGGTCATCTGTTGGTGATCTACAGGCTAATCTGGTTTGTTTGATTTGGGTTTCATGGTGTTTTATTGACCTTGACTGTCATTAGGTAGAGACAATCTGCTCTCTGGTTTCCCATAAATTGCAACAACTCATATTGTCTTATGTCCAATGGCTTCATTTTTTTTATAACTTTGCTGAAGGCATGTCAATTTACAATCCCAGATGAAACTTATACCTTATCTACTCAAATGATTGTTATTGAAATTACAGAATTCTAGTTTCAAAATAACTTCCCCCAGAACTTTGAAGGAAGATTTCACTGACTTCTAGGGTTCCTTCATTGTTGATGAGAAACCAGATTCCAGGTTGCTTCCTTTTTTAAATAAGGGAAAGGGACAATTCCATCACTCAGTGTGCTACCTTACCCTTTTCAAGATCTGCCCCTTTACCCTTGGTGTGTCAAACATTTAAGAAGACATGTCTATATGTCAGTCTTTCTTCATTTTCCAGCCAGGATATTCGTTCTTGAGACCCATGTTTTTCCTTAAACTCAAGCAAATTTTATGGTATTTTGTTATCATTTTTCCCTCCATTTCCCTGGTTCTCTACTTTTTTAAACTAGATTAAAATATTGCCTCAATAATTGACACTCTATTCTTTTCCCACATATTTACCATTTCTTTAACCTTTGGTCAAAAATGTGAGAGATGCCCTTGACTATATCTTCAATCCTTTCAATGGATTTTTTTTTTTTTTCAGAAATACATTTTAAACTTACTGCTAAGAATTCTTTTGGAATTTTCAAATCTCATTTGATAATGGCCTGCTCTTATTTCACAGAATGATGCCTTTTTGAATCTAAAGTTACTAATTATAGATGGTCTCTTCTGTTCCTTCAATTGTTATATATTATTTCCACGATCAGAAGTGATTTTAGTTCATTTTGGGGCTACTGATGTTCTTCCAGTGTCTTGCTTATCTGCTTGTGTTTATGAATGAAGGACTATATTGATTAATTACAGAAAGCTGGTCAGAATTTTTTCTTTAAGGCTATTTATACATACCAATCCTCCCTTCTGAATAGGTGGGCTGACCGTAACATCTGCATACCTGGATCTACTTTGCCTATTGGAAAATTCCACCTTTGGACACTCATGTGGAAGCAGGAAGCAACTCTGTGCACTTTCACCCTCACTCTTGTGATAGAATGAGGAAAGCATTACTTGGGAGGAATAAGACCAACAAAGAGCCACCCTAACCCTTCCCAGGTAGACTGTTTATTCAAGTGTTTTAATCTTGAGATTAGTGCTGCTCCAGAAAGGCTGTGTATGTATTTGTGTGCCTTTAACAACTTGCACAGTTTTCCCATTGACAGTTATGCAATTATAACATTGATATCTGCCCCACTTCCCATTCCCACTTACCACACTTTTAAGAAACAAGATAGGGTCTCTCTAGCACATTTCAGAAAGGAGTGGCTTCCACGTCCTCTTATGCCATTACCTATGCATGTTTCAAGTTACAGTTAGCTCTGATTTATTTATAAATGATTCTACATCTTTCCCATGTTCTAGATGTTTATCAGTACTTGTGATCTGCTATTGACTCCTCCTTCCTCCTTTCAGAAGTTCTTTTAACATATTTCTTTGTACTTCTTTATTGTTACTTACATGGGATTTTAGGAAGGAAAGGAGATAATTACATATGCCCAGTGTGCTGTCTTAAACCTGAAGAATAGCACAACATTTTCACAAGCATTCTGTATTAAATATCTTACATCACTTTTAATGAGAGCATAATATTACATTTAGTGTCACTCCACCACTTTTTTTAAGCTATTTTTCAATTGTTGTATGTTTCTTGTTTTCTCAGTTTTTACTATTAGAAAATATGATACAGCAAGTACTTTTTGTTATTATAGCTTATTCCTTCATTTATATCATTTTCTTTGGATCAGTTCCCAGAAACAGGATTAGAGACCAAGAAAATATTTATTTTTGTGGTCCAATGGTTTTTCAAATTAGTTATGCCAATTTACAATGACACAAATAATCAATAAGAATAATAGTTTTAGTGTAATTTGTCACCTTGGCCATTAAGACTATTTCAATATTTTCCTTTCTCTGACTTTTGAGCATTTTATTTCTTATTTAGAGCTTATTAAGTCCCTAATTACTATTTTTTGCCTGGCTAATTAGCAAGAGACGGTTTTTAAAAAATCATCCCATTGATTTATTTTTTTAACAGAACCATAGACTTTTTTTGGGTTCTTTTCATTTTAGTGATTTAATTTTAATGTGTTAAGTGTCATTAGTTTCCTGCATAATTATTAATAATTTTACCATTCTTCACATTCTTCACTTTTTCAACAAATCCTAGTGTATTCTAACAAAAGCCACTTGAAGAGAACTACAATTCAACTTGAGCTCTCCATTTTCACCAGAATTTATTACTTTTAAATTTAGGAGCAAGTTTTCCTCCTGCCTGAATAATCACAATTCAACAGACACACACACAAAAGGAATACCCCAATTGGTTCTAAAAGGACTTCTTTCTAAAAAATTCATGAATTTTACTGAACCTATCAAATAGCTCAACAGCAGTAAACACTGATGTGATGAAGTCACCCCAAGGAGAATGAGACCCAGGGAACACAATGAAATGCAAGTCCTTTCTCCTTTTCGAATGTATTAAATCTCTTGTATTACATTTCCACAGCTTGAAAGAAGGGCTCTGTGAGCAATACAGGAAGGAACTAATCATTATGTCTTTACCCTGAATATTTTTTTAAAAAGCCTAGTATGCAAGCCAACAAATGCAAAGGCCAACAAACAAGCAGCATGCCACTTGTTTTTAACCCCTACTCTAAAGCAATCCCTGTTGCATTCTGACTCTAAGGCAGGTTTAAAAAGGGATGCATAGTCCAGCCCATCACCATTTTAATTTCAGTTTTTCTCTTCATTTCATGTAAACTGAAAATTGTACTAGCATCAAAAGTTTAAAAGTACAAGCATTTAAAGAGAATAGGAAGAAGTGGAGAGAGTTATAGCAAGGTTATTGCTTATCTTAAGGTAACTAGTTTGTCATTTTTCACCCAAGACATCTTCTGAAGGTGGTCAGATTTGGCTTACATTTTTATAATTACCTTATTTCCCTTTTAAGCATGAGTGGTTGCTTCAAAGATAGGCATCTCTCATTTTAGAGGTGGAGTAGACATTGCCATCCCAGGGTCCTCAGAATGAAAAAATAAAATATGGATTAGAATGGACTTACTGATATTCTACTATAGTATTATTATGACTCTAGCAATGGAAAAAACTGTATCATTGATGTGGAGACAGTGGCCAGGGGAGTTGCTGAGAGGTGTGATATGGGGACATTTTGGGGATTTGGAGTTGGCCTGAATGATGTTGCAGGGACAGATGCAGGACATTATATATCCTGCCATAACCCACTCAATGGACTGAGCAAGAGTGTAAACTACAGGGTAAAATATAATCCATGCTGTATAGCAGTGTTTCAAAATGTGTTCATCAAATGCAATGAATGTGCCACACTGAAGAAAAAGGTTGTTGATGGGGGGGCGGGGTTAGTGGGAGTATATAGGAACCTCTTATATTTTTTAATGTAACATTTTGTGTGATCTATGTAACTAAAAAAAAAAAAAAAAGGGCTGAGTGAATTTTTCTTCTATGGATAGTTTTGGTTGAGAAAGCCTCAGAGGGTATAGCATGCTGGATACACAGCCAAAGGTTCTTCTTCACACTAGGCTATTTCCTCCCTCTGTGACCTTGGGCAGGTCTCTTAGTGTCTTGATGTGTAGAACACTCTCCTGACTTTTCCATTCTCAAATTAATTTTCACACTGTTCAGGAGAAGAGATCTTTAGCTATCTACAGACAACTGTAATACTTATTTTGATTCTCAGACCCTGCACGTAAAATTCACTTGTCAAAAGAACCATCAATTTCGGATGAAATTTACTCCTAAATGCTCTGGCTTCATTTTTCATTGTATAATAACAGCTCACTCTCTGAAGGTCTGAATTCCAGAAGTTTCACCTTTCTAAAGGAGAAGGCTAAATTTATAAGGATGTAGGAAAAATAAACAAAAATTTTCAACACCAAAAAGAAAATTAATGGTCACAATTCTACATAAATCTAGGTTCTTCATCTCACTGTTAGAGTTACCTTGTCTGTTCTTTAACATAGAATTTTAATGTGTTATCTGATTTTCCACTTAGCAGCAAATTAGAAGTGGCAAACAAGAAAAATTGTCTAAGATTAAAGTAGTTATGTCAGGAGGAAATTAGAAAGAAAAGTGACAGTTTCTAGACAATGAAAGCAGGCCAAAATAGAGAAAAAATAAATAAATCATGTATAGACAAGAAAAGAAAACTTGTTTATAAATAATTAGTGACTCCACAAAAAATTTTAAGATATGTTCAAAACCCATATTTACAGAAAACTTTTAAGCATATTTTAGAAAATTTTATTTCCAAAGTTTTTTTTTTTAAAGATTTATTTATTTATTTCTCTCCCCTTCTCTCCTCCCCCCACCCTGCTTGTCTGTTCTCTGTGTCTATTTGCTGCATCTTCTTCTTTGTCCGCTTCTGTTGTCAGCGGCACAGGAATCTGTGTTTCTTTTTTTTGTTGAGTCATCTTGTGTCAGCTCTCTGTGTGGGCGGAGCCATTCTTAGGCAGGCTGCACTTTCTTTCGCGCTGGGCAGCTCTCCTTACGGGGCACACTCCTTGCACGTGGGGCTCCCCTACGTGGAGGACACCCTGCGTGGCACGGCACTCCTTGCGCGCATCAACACTGTGCATGGGCCAGCTCCACACGGGTCAAGGAGGCCCGGGGTTTGAACCGCGGACATCCCACGTGGTAGGCAGACGCCCTAACCACTGGGCCAAGTCTGCTTCCCTATTTTCAAAGTTTTGAGTCTTGAATTCATTAATATAAAGCAATCAACAAGAAAAATATTCATAAGGAATAAATCTATGCTCAACAGAGTTATATAAATAAGAAATTCTTCATAATAAGTAAATTGTGCTTTCAAGTTTCAAATCCAAAAGTTAAAATTCTGCCACTGTTGTGAGTATTTTTCATGTGACAAGTACATAGGGGTTCAGTGTTGACTGAATCATTCCTACAGTACTAATGATAAATTTGAAAAGGAGCTTATCGACATATATAATGTAAGCATGAAATTATGAATAAATGAAACAGTGTATTATGAGCCAGTGAATTCTGAGTCTATGTGATCAGAGGATAAGAAGGCACTGATATTAAATTACTGAAAATATCTTCAAAAAGAATTTAGAGTTTAGAGTGCCTGGACAAATAGGGAATTTTTTCAAAGGATTTGTGATTAAGATTCCTACCTGTGTTATTGTATTTCATTTTCCTAAAGTAGATTTAGGATTGAATTAGCTGAAAAATGCTCATGTTCTGATTTCAGGTTATAGTAGAGGAATGATACACGAAGATTATTCAGTAGGTACCCTGTTCAAGAAATACACTTTCTTCTCTAACATCTTTAAAATGTTCTGCTTTGCTATGAATATTTCAGTTGGTACATTCCCAAGAAAATCAACACTAATCTATAGACCAAACCCGTTATAGATGATCATGATAAAGTGCAAATGAAAAATTACATTCACTTAGTGGTTAAACGTGAAGATCTTCCTTTGTAACAACGTTGAAACAGAACACTTACATGATGAGGAAACCAGGTAATAAGGAAAACAAAATTATTTCTTAGGCAATTTATTCAACCCAGAACCCAACTCTGATAGATATTAAGATAAAGTCTAAGCTGAACTCCTGACTTGGCAACGTGTCTCAAAGAATCAAAGCAAATAACTTAGATTCCACTGGTTTCTGATAAACTGTAGTCAAATTTCATCACTAAGACTCGGGGATGCACTACTATATGTAAATAAGGACAATAGCATCCCGAATGGATCCCCACAGCTGCTCATGCCTTCCTACTGCATGCTAACTGTCCATTCTTAAGGAATGACGACAAGCAGTCTTCCCATCAGACATATTCTCTAACTGGAGCAAAAAAGAAAGAGAAAAAGCTCTTCAATATGTTTGAAGAGAAAAGCACCTACATCCAATTCTAATGCTCACTTCAGACAAAAAAAGTTGTTTAAAAAAAGGCCTTCTTCTGGACATTGTGTACAAATATCAGTAATTTTCAATAGAGCACTCTAAGTTAGATACTATTATTTTCATAACTGCTCAGATTGGGAAATAAGAGCTGGAGAGTTTATAAGTGATTTGCATTAAGTTACACATCTGGCAAATGAGAGAGCCAAATTTAAACTATATCTTAATATTCAAAGCCAATATTCTTAACCATTAAGTTATATATAGTGCCTCCCTCATGTGTTCGGAAGTGTCTACTTGAGCCAATCGAGTTAATGTTTGATAAAAACTCAATAATTGTTAAAAATAAATAAAAATTGGTTATAAATGAAGACCCTTTAAAATCCCAAAAGACAAAATGGCTTTTAGGCAGAGGAGGCATGTACATCCTTAGCATGTTTTTTCCTAGCAGTAAAAACTAAAACTGGCTTAATTTAATGCCTTTCAGAAACACTTGTTAACAGGGTGATTTTCTCTCCTTACCAAGCATAGATAGTGTACATTGAAAAATTACATGAGATTCTGCAATTATTCTTCTGCAATGACCATGCCTCTACTCCCAGATGGAGCCAATAAAACCCTGCCGGAATATGGAATGTTAAAGGAAAACAAGATATTGTCTATCTAGTGCTCAGAGTTATTTGTTATCCAGCTTGCAGCTGTTCCAAAGTAAAGCTGTTTCTCTACCCTTGAGGGCATACTAAATGGTGAGAACAGATTTGTGGATCTCTCCATCCCCATAATATATTCTAGATGAGTGAAATTGTCATCACATAGAAGCGTAAAATTGAAATGCTCATAAAACAATCAACATAGACGATGTGTCAGCCACATTACTGCATCATGGCCTTGTTCACGTATTTCAAAATCCTAACAACCTTTTCTCCTAACTGGCAAAATAAAGTCTCAAGGTATCATTCAATGCTGTCTTGAAAAGGTGATGAAAATTAATCTGCACATTACTATTTGTTTTCTAAAACTATCCAGATAGGAAAGGACCTTAAAGAAATTTTCAAAATAAGCCAACTATTGTTCTTTCAACAATTTAATGCTCATTTATGTATCAATAAACTGTTATGAGGTACAGTTTAAGTATGGTGAAATCATCCACCCTCACTGCCAATCTATTGGATTTCAACCCAGGACCTAACTCAGATTCTAACTTCTGCATGATGCCTTTGCTATGTCAACCAATCCATAATGAATCTCCAGTCTCAGATCCAAAAATGTGTTATAGCACTAAATAATACGGATGCCATTTTTGTCTTTTCAAATAAACTTTAAGTTTCATAAAAATATCATATTACATTTTCATCCATTACAGCAAGAATGGTGCATAATAAATGCATATCACATGATTAAACGTATCAATATTATTAGCTGTAAGTACTAATGGTTAAATAATATCTTGTCTCTGATTTGTTTTAGGGGAAGTATGGTATTATATTGCCACATTCTTTTATACAAATTCTATGCAATTACACAGAATTTACAAAAAAATATAAAAAGCAAGTTACAGGGTGGAAGATACCTGAAATATGGAATTAGTTGCACTTACCTATGGATATTTAAGATATTGAACTGTCTAAACCAGTAAATCCGTTATGAATTCTTAATAGCATCTTTCCCTCATAGGATTTCTTTTCTGGACTCTGCTACTAGGACACAAAAAGTTACCAGATGCTTTGACAAAGAAATAAAAGTCATCATATATTGATACATTGACAATAGGGTAAGAAAGAGTATTATATGTTTACAACAGTTGGCAATTCTTTCCTTTTTTGACTCCTACCCCAACTTGAGCATCACATTCACATGTAAATACATACACCAGACAGAAGGGAGCTAGTATTATTTTTATAAAGTATATTGAAAAGTCTTGACTCAATATGAACTGTGTGTCATATTCACTAACCTCGTAGTGGCTACATTCTTAAGCTTTATTTACCTTCTTTGGGTAAATATTTTGAAGAGTATTAACTTGAGTTCTACTACCCTAACTGAAAAATAAGGTATTTCATAACACTTACAAAGTCAGGTAATTGATTCAAAAGGAAACTCAGGGGTTAAAATTGTAATTTCCTCAAAGGGAAACACCCATGTTTGGAATCTTTAGTAGCTGTCTCTATGTTATTAACAACCCTACTTATATTTGACAGACAAGTAATAATGTGGCCATCTATCTCCAAGACAGCAGAGCAGAATATATTTCTAACTTAATAAATGAATTTTAAAAGCCCTACAGACAAATTTCATTAACGTAAAGAATGGAAATTTGGTAAATGGAGTCTTTGGATTTTATTGATGAATAAATCTTTACTTTTCTACAAATGCTAATAAGGATCTTGAAGGTTAAATAAATAAATGATCATTTCCTATGTATTAGATGTATTGGTCTTTGAGCAAGTGTGTACAGAATACTTTCAGGATGACTACACTTACATACCTTTATAAAAAGCTAGAGGAAAGCATTTTATGATATCATGTAGTACAGTGTCGGTCATAGAAGAATTTTGACCTACCATGAATGAAATCTAAGAAAGATTCTCAATGTCCCATCATAAATATTTCTTCCTACATAAGGATAGCCAAGATCATCATAATCCTATCTTTTAGGAATCTTATCTTGACCAAATAAAGTTGAGTAACATGAATCTGGTTTTTGGATGACTTAAGATAAACAAACAAATTATTTTTCAAAGCTGAGTTCTTTTTTGATATGACACAGAAATGATCTTTCCTTAGAAGGAATTATCTCCTAAGAAACAGTATTATTTCCTAGGAAACTATATTTTTTTATTTTCAGTAAAGAGTTTCCAGGAGTCCTTGAACATTTGCATGTGGGACTGTTGGACTATTGGTCCACAGACCCATATCTCCAACCTGAATTTGAAAGACTCATCCCAGATGCCTAAATTTCAAGTTTGATTCTCAACTCATCTTCCAGGATGGCATCACATTTAAATGAAGTTTTGTATTTTGGCAAAAATTTTTGGGCCTACTGAGTAGGCTGGTTAGCTAGGTAGTATCTTAAGAAGTTCTTATAGCAATCTTACAAAGATTTTGCTTTGGAATGAGGGTTGAGGAGGCAAGAAATTAGTAGGTACTTAAATTTGGCTTTATAGAGTTTTCTTGAAAGACTTAGAAAAGACTACAAAGTATGAAACCTTCACATCTACACCCATATGTACAATAGATCCAACTACCCACTGAATGTAACCCATAGGCAACCAACAGCTAGGCAATGACTATTACAACTTATCTTACTAAAATTACTTTTCAAGACATTATGGCCATCTAAGGGCAGAATATTTCTGATAAAACATTTGTTGACAGGTATTTTGATATCTGGAAAGTCGCTATCCATCAAAAAGTTTAACAATTACTCTAAATTTCTATGAAATCATTTATCGATCCTTTCATCATTTATAGCACACAGTGTCCTAAGCCCCTGAGACCCTGGAACCTGGAGACACAAAGATTAAAAAGACACTGACCTTACTCACGTTGCTTGTGATGCAGACAATGCTAAAACACCAATTCAACAATTTACTTTCCTCCGTCGACATCTATAGAGATCAACAGGAGTAAAATATAATTTTTAAATACATGTATTTCTCTAATCAATAAACAATATGCATCTACAATGCACTACACAATTGTTGAACGTGAATGCTTAAGCAATAAAATATGGATGCTGACTACAAAGAAATTATAGTTTAATTAAGAGACAAGGTAAATGCACATGAAAAAAATTGAAAGGCAATATAAATAAATTGAGCAGTGATAAATGGATTCCACTGTGAATCAATCAACAAAATAGGAAAGATAACTGTTGGTAAAGGGTCTGAGCAGTTAGTTGAACAAGGCAAAATGCTAACTTGGGTCCTTTGGAAGCACTGTAGCAGGGGATTATCTGAATTGCAGTCAAGAATGGAAAGAAAAATCATACCCCAGTTAATATTTTGATCAACACATATTATTAAGCACCCATTGAGCCTGAAAGTATAAGTGTAATATTCTGGCATTATAATAAGGAGAAAAAGGAGACAGTATGTTGTTTGGACAATATTTTTCCAGTTAAGTAAGTACACAAGATACTAAGAAAACTAATTCTCAGATAAGATAAATAGCTTGTTAAAAATTACACAGAAAAAAATGGGTGGATAATATGAGATTTAAACCTTGGTCCATGTATCTGAGATATATTCCAAGGCTCAGTTGTTTTCTTTTCCTGCTGTGCTACTTTATATTAGATCCATGGAGATATAAGTTGGATTAAAATGAAATATATCATTAGGTTTAATAGGTAGAAAGACTGGGTCAAAATCAGGAAACAGACTGCAAAACAGGCCAGGGCAAGTTACTTCATATTGTGGCAGGAAATAATACTTGAGTGTGGGAAACTCACTATTTTATGGGACTATCTGTGCAGTAAAGGGATAGTCATAATGACTCAGAAAAGTCACATTGAAGCAGATTGATACATGATTCAAAATCTTTAAATTTAGTAAAAATATAGGAATCAGTGCAGACAAGTATTATCAGGAAAGATCTCTTGATGTAACATTTTATTCATGCCTGTGAAAGATGTGAAGGGTTGGGATAAGAAATGAGCAGAGAGGTGAATTCAAAGCAAGGAGTACAAATGATTCAAAGATTAGACTAAATAATTAAGTACCTGGAAGAATGAGAGATAGAGCAAAATGGCTCACTGCCAATTGAGGATAAAGCAATTCCAATGCCCACTAACATTGTACCATAAGAAGATACTGTAAAAAGCAACACATCCTTTACTTTTTTGTCACTTAGAAAATGCTTGTTAACATTCTGCATCTTTAGTTATTTTATTCACAGTAGTATCTTGGAATGATATTTAAGAAACTACTACAAATAGAAGTAACACTATTTATTTAAAAGCCATTTTCAAAATTCTTTTAAAAATAATTACAGGAAATTATCTGCCTTTGTATCTTGCTGGATGATACATCATATAGATCATCCAATGTGTCATTTCTGATAAAGCCTATATAATCTTATTATATGACAGGAACTGACTGTCATAAATAGACATGATAACCTAATTTGGAAAACTCAGACAAATGTAATTTCTTTTAAACGTAACTTCAAAAACACTGCCAAAACTACAGAGCACTGACTTATTGATGTGGCTTTGAAGGACATTTGTAACATTTTCTACTTTCAAACTTGAAAGTTATTCCAGGTCTATATTTTAGATATAAGCTCATAAAAATATATAATATAAAATATTAACAGCAAAAGTTAAGAAAATGAATGGTACAATTCTTTGGCCCAGTCAATTTTCGCTTGGTTCACTAATCAGTCTTGTTGAGTTGCAGAGTGTATGCAGGAGACATTTCCCTTAGCAGAAAGCTAGAGCTTGCCAATGACTATTGAGAAAACCAGTGGCATTTAATAGAGAAAAGGAAGATGAACTCAGAATTGTATTTGCTTGGGTATACTCGCCACTGAATTTCACGAGCAACAGGAACACCATATAAGGAAAAAAACTGTATCTCTTGGACTACATGAAATATTGTTAAGAAAACTTGGTATGCAGAATGGGATGGGGAATGTTTAATTCTTGATGATGGAGGCTGATACTTCCAAGACACATATTATGGAACTTTTGAAAAGGCTTGGGCTAACTCATATTTGACTATTGTCTTGAGCTCAGTAGATCACTATAAGTTATTAGTATCCCAGAGAGGTTGGGTGATAGCAGGATGCTTGTGTACATGGAATCCTGCCTCTCATCTCTCACCTGTTATGATCAACCAATCCAATAGAGTTCCAAAGAGACTTTTCATTGAACATACTAGCTTGGCTATATTACAACCATTTGAGGATCTTGTTATAGGTAATTTACTAAATATATAATGCTTAAAAACTAAAGTCCCTGAAATATATATATGTTTATGCTTGTCATATTTCCACTCTCCTTTACTTGCCATTCAAATATGTTTTAGCTTTGAGTATGAGAGTGGTGAGATTTAACTACAGTGCAAGAATACACTCATATTCCATAGGCTAATTTCTCTACCCTTCAGCCTATAATCTGGATATAAACACTAGAATGTAATGAATATCTGAATACTGTATTATGTTGTGGTTGAAAATTATAATACATTTTTATAGGAGGACAACATGTGTTTTGAGAAGCAGGGAACATATTACTTCCTTTCTACATAATTTAAAAACAAAAAATGCATTTCAGTACCTTGAAGAACAAATCAGAAGGGGTAAGATGAAGAAATAACATAGTATGACTACTATCCACAAAACTTCCTGTGTTTCTCCCAATAATTCTATGGATATTTATCATAAAACATAGCGATTAAAAGTGATGATAACATTCTTTCAGGGATCTCTACATAAGGTTTTATTCAAATAGTTAAATTAATCAAAATAACCCCTCCTCCCCCCAAAAAGAATGAGATTAGTTACCTCTAAGATTTATCTTGCATTAATTCCTCACAAATCTGAAGCAGGAAGATCCAGCTTTGAAAAATCTAAAAAAAATTTACTTATTAAAAATCACAAAGTTGCAAAAATGGTTTTCATATACCTAAAGGTTATATTAATAAAAAAAGAAATAGATTGCAAAGAGAAAGAGAGAATACTGCAGTATTTACACAAACATAACTGAGAATGAGATAATAAATATTATAGACACAAATATTCCTTACCTAATAGGGACATTCTATTGAGCAGCAAAAAGTCATGTTTTTTTTTTATGACCTAGATAAAATGTCTTTCAAAAGCATTCTCTTCCCACCATCATGTAGCATTATGTTGGCAGTTGAAGTAAATGCAATAAGATAAGAAAAATACAAATATTGAAAAGGAGATATTATAAATATTTTTTGTTTCTATCTTTCAAATGGCTCCTTTATAAGACATTTATCCCCACTGAAACTCCTACTGAGCCTGACCTTGATCTTACTACAGTTTGTTATACCAGGATTGGGCAACTATCTCAAGGGTAGACTATATACAGCACTTGGGTTATGTCTCTTTGTTCAAAAAGTAAATGGGCAAATCACTTTACCTTCCCAGGAATATAGAAATTATTTTGTTCACTACAACAGAGATCATAAAGAAGTAGGATAAACTGAAAGGGACAAAATAGTGAATTAAATAGGCAAAGAGAGAAAAACAGAAAAAGTGAGAATGCCCCTTAAGGAGAATAGCACTAGTTCTTGAAACTTTTCACTTTCCATGGGAATTAGCTCTACTTCACTTTTGATACTTAGACTTGTGCAAGATCATTGTGAAGTCTCTTAATAGATGATATTCAATTTCTGTTTCTTCAACTGAAAAAGTCTTGAAAAAGCAGAGAAGATAAACATATTTAAAATAGTCAATAAATGTTAAGTTCTCATCATGGGAAAAGTGCTTTGAATACATTTCCTAATTAGCCTTCTCAATTATTCAGGGTGTAGATATTATCATTGCCAGTTAATAGGTGATAAGACATCTTAAAATATAGAAATTGCTTATTGTCATAAAATATTGAATATTGGAGAGACAATTCAATTGCAAGTATTCTAACTCTAGACTGCATGTTTTTAGGACTGCCACTTCACAATGATAATGTGACAATCTAGAAACCTGAAGGGAAAAAAGAAAGTTATTAAAACTACTTTAGGTCCTTATTCCTTGATCCCAAAATGCAATCAATTAGGATGTTTAATATCACTTAAAAGATGATTGAATAAGATGCTCCAGGATTCCATTTCTTGAAGTACTTTTTTTAACAACTAGCAAAAACTGGCAGAACCATATTACTCAAAATTCCATAAAAAGGTTAAAGTGTTGCATTAAGTATGTGAATGCCTAATCAAGAAAATGTACCTTTAAAAATTTGGAACCAGCCTGCCCTGCCATTGAAGATTGTTTTCCTGTCCCAGAGGGAGCAGAGTAAACTTACTGCACATACTGAGGTGCCCATACGTGAGGTCCCAAGATAACAGGGGACTAAACCCTAGAATTAGCACACTGAAATATTAAAATCTATGGTGTACAACAAAAGATAACAAGACAAACCAGAAACAGGAAATGATAGTCCAACAAACAGAACAAGATAAACTTTAGAAACCATCAACAAAGAAGCCCAGACTTTGCACATACCAGACAAAGACTTTAAAAATAAAAACTTCAATATACTCAAAGAGATAAAGGAAAACATGGGGGAAGATCTAACTGATTGCAGGAAAATGATGAATGAACAATATGAGAATCTAAGTAAAGAGATAGAAATTTTACAAAGACACCAAAAGAAATGCTGAGTTGAAGATCACAATAAATGAAATGTAAATTTCTCTAATGGGCTTCAATAACAGACTGGAGTTGGCAGAAAAAGGAATCAATGAACTCAAAGACAGGACACTTGAAATAAGTCAGGCTGAGGAGCAGAAATAAAAAAGAATTTTAAAAAGTGATCAGGAAAGTGGATGTGGCTCAAGCAATTGGGCTCCCACCGACCCTATAGGAGGTTCAAGGCACAATACCCAGGGCCTCCTGGTGAAGGCAAGCTGGCCCCTGTGGTGAGCTGGCCTATGTGGAGTGCTGCCCTGCACAAGGAATGTTGCCCCACACAGGAGTGCTGCCCCATGCAGGTGTGCTGCCCCACGCAGGAGTGCAAGCCCATTCAGAGAGCTGATGCAGCAAAATGATGCAACAAAGGGAGACACAAAGGAGAGACAATAAGAGACACAGCAGACCAGGGAGCTGAGGTGGTACAAGAGAATGATCACCTCTCTCTCACTCCAGAAGGTCTCAGGATTGGTTCCCAGAGCTGCCTAATGAGAATACAAGCAGACATAGAAGAACATACAGTGAATGGACATAGAGAGCAGACAATGGAGGGAGGGGGGCAGAAATAAATAAATAAATCTTAAAAAAAATAAAAGTGATCAGAGCCTAAGAGACCTCTGGGATAGAATCAAGCTTACCAATGTATACATTTTGGGAGTCCCAGAAGGAGAAGAAAGAAAAGAAAGAAAGAAGGAAAGAAAGAAAGAAGGAAAGAAAGAAAGAAGGAAAGGAAGAAAGAAAGAAGGAAAGGAAGGAAGGAAGGAAGGAAGGAAGGAAGGAAGGAAGGAAGGAAGGAAGGAACCCTAAAAAACCCCATAGTGAACAAACTTGAAAAGAAACACACCAATACACATAATAATCAAACTGTTGAATTACAACAAGGTGAAAGTCCAGAAAGCTGAAAGAGAAAAGCAATTTGTATTGTGCAAGCGAGTCCCAATAATATTAAGTGCTGATTTGTTATCATAAACCTTGGAGGCACAAAGGCAATGGGCAGAGATATTTAAAGTGGTAAAAGAAAACAATTGCCAACTATGAAAGTTTTAACTAGTGAGACACTTTCAAAAATCAAGGGAGAGATTAAAATAGTCCAAGATAAACAAAAGCTTAATTAGTCACCTCTAGATCCTCCCACAAGCAATGCTAAAGGAAGTTCTTCAGAGAGAAAGGAAAGGACACTAGAGAATAGATTGAAGTGAAATAAAGAAATAAGGGCCCCTGATGAAGGTACCTATATACCTTCCAAATACCAAATGGAAATAATTAATAAATGCCAATAGTATTGTATTATATTTTTCATATGTAACTTTATTTTAAATTCTTGCAGGTTTTGAAATGCAACTGCATAAAGTGAAATGATAAATCTATTGTTTAGACATAGAGTGCATGAAGATATAATTTGTAGCAAGTACAAGAATGGTAGGGGGGATAGAGGGGTATAGGAACAGTGTTTGTGAACGCTATTGAAGGAAGTTCAATTTTTCTCAAGTTAACTACAATTGTTATAGATTTGTTAAATTTATAGATTTGCTAAATAGGATGTTAAATTTAATCCCCATGGTAACCACAAAGAATATCTGAAAAATACATACATAAGGAAATGAAAAGGGACTCATAATTGTATAAACAAAATCAAATAAATATGAAATGAGGCAAAATGATAAAGTTGAGGAACAGAAAAGCATAAGACTTATAAAAGCAAAATAGCAGAAAGACCTGCATCAGTAACTACATACATGTAAATGGATCAAAGTCTCCAGTCAAAACAGAGATTGTCAAAATGGATAAAATGCATGACCCAAGTATACAAGGTTTGAAAAAGACTCACTTTAAAAAGATAAACAAAAAACTATAAGTAGGATGAAAGTGAAAGAATAGAAAAAACATATCATGCAAATAGAAACCAAAAGAGACTGAGGTAGCAATACTAATAAGAGATAAAATAGATTTAAAACTATTACAAGGGACAGAGAAGAATATAATATAATGATAAAGGGGTCAATTCCATAGGAAGACATAACAATCATAAATACATATACACACATAATGGCAGTGCCCCAAGTACATGAAGCAAACATTGATAGACTTGAAGGGGAAAAGATGGTTTTATAATATGGAAGAGACTTGAATACACCACTTTCTAGAATGGATTCAGTATCTAGACAGATGATCAATAAAGATATAGAACACTTATAGATACTATAAGCTAAATACACCTAATGAACATATTAGGGACACTTAAACCCACAACATCAGAATATATATTCTTCTCTAGTGCACATGGGTCATTCTTTAAGATAAACCATATATTAGATCACAAAACAGGTCTCAATAAATTTATGAGTATTGAAATCATGTAATGCACCGTCTGTGGCCACAATGGAAAAAGCCAGAAGTCACAGGTAATGGACAACTAACAAACTCACGAATAAGTGTAAATATAACAACACTGTCTGTGTTGGGTCAAAAAAGAAATTGGAAAATGCCTTGAAGTGAATGAAAACAAATACGTAACATACAAAAAGTTATTATGGAATGCAGCAAAGGTGATAATGAGAGGAAATTCATAGCTCTAAAAGCCTACATTGAAAGATAAGATAAATCTCAATTTAGAGACCAAATCTCATGTGGTCAATCTATACAGAAAAAGAAGATCAAACTAAAAAAACAAGCAGAATTTAAGGAAATAACAGATGACAATGAAGACAAAACAGAGAATATAAATGAATAGAGAATCAGTGAAACCAAAAGTTGGTTATTTCAAAAGAGCAATAAAATCAACAAACTTTTAGCTAGTAGCTAGATGATAGTGAAAAGAAGAGAAATAATGCAGGTAAATAAAATGAGAAATGAAAAGAGGTACATCACTGCCAAACCTAGAGAAACTAAAGGATTATAAAAGAATATTATGAAAAACTGTATGCCAACAAACTACAAAGCCAAGATGAAATGGACAAAGTCCTTGAAACACACACACATTACCTCCACTGGCTCAGAAAAAAATTAAAAATAGCAACAGAACAATAACAAATAAAGAGATTAAATCAGTAATCAAAAACCCTCCCAACAAAAAAAAGCCCAGGATAAGTTGGCTGTGATGGTTAGATTAATGTGTCAATTTGGCCAGGTAATCATGTCCAGTTGTTTGGTCAAACAAGCACTGGGATAACTGTAATACAGGACATTTATGGGCTTTAGTCACCAGTAACTTTACTGCATAATAGCTGGTTACATTTACATCAATTGGGGAGATTACCATTAGCAATGAGTGACACTTTATCCAATCAGTTGCATGCCTTAAAAGGGGACGTGATTTCAGCATTCGAGAGAATTTCCTGCTCATCTTTGGACAGCCATCATCTCCTAGAAACTCATCAGGACTTTCACTGGACTTTCATTGGAGATCTTCAGAGCTCCAATGAAAGCCCAGTGAAAGACTTATACATTCCCACAGTCACATAAGAGACTCTTATCAAATTGCATATTCTTGACAGATATCTCCTGTTGATTCTGGCTATACTGGTGAATTTTGCCAAATATTCCAAGATTAATTACCATCAATATTGCTAAAACTCTTCCAAAATAATTGAAGAAGAAGGAAGAATTCCTAATTCATTCCATGAGGCCAACACCATCTTAAAACCAAAGCCAGATAAAGATACCAACAGAAAAGAAAATTGCAGAATCCATATCTCTTATTAATATAGCTATAAATTCTCAATGAAATACCAGCAAACTGAATCCAACAGCACATTAAAATAACTATATATCATGATCAAGTGGGAATTATTTCACATAGGTAAAGATGGTCAAACATAAGAAAATCAAGTAATGTCATACATCGCATTTAATGTGATAAAATAAAAGAAAAAAAAACACATGATTATTTCAAAAGGCATATGACAAACTCTAGAAGCCCTTCTTGGTAAAAAACATTTAGAAAACTATGAATATTAAGATCCTGATTCAAATGATAAAGGGCATATATATATACACATACACACATACACACACACACACATATATATATAATCATATACAGTGGTGAAGAAATGAAAACTTTCTCCCATAGGTCATGAACAATATAAGCTTGCCAGTGTCACTACTTTTATTCAGCATGGTACAGGAAATTCTATCCAGAGCAATAAAGCACAAAAAATAAGTAAAAGCATTCATATTGGGAAAGGAGAAATAAAACCTTTCCTATTTGTAAATGACATGAGACTACATATATAGAAAGTTTTGAAAAATCCACACTAAATAACCTAGAGCTACTAAATGAATTCAGAAGAATGGCAGGGGAAAAGATCAACTAACAAAAATCAGTGGTTTTTCTATAAAGCAGGAATGAACAACCTGAAGAGAAAATCAAGAAAAAAAGTCCATGCCCCATGGTGATGAAAAGAGTCATATATCTAGGAATAAATTTTACCAAAGATGTAAATGACTTGTACACAGAAAACTACAAAACAATGCTAAAAGAAACAAAGAAGACAAATAAATGCAAGGATATTCCATGTTCATGGATTAGAAGACTTAATATTGTTAACATATTAATTCTACCCAAAGTGATTTACAGTTCAACACAATCCCCATCAAAATTTAACAGCCATCTTTGCAGAAGTGGAAAAAGCAGTAATCAAATTTATGTGGAAGGGGAAGGGACCCCAAATAGCCAAAGTCATCTTAAAAAAGAACTAAACTGGAGGATCCATACTTCCCAATCTTAAAACTTAAAAAAAATTCACAGTAATCAAAAGAGCATGATACTGGCATAATGACAAATATATAGACCAATGTAATCAAATTAACATTTGAGAAATCAACCCTTATATTTATGGCCAATGGATTTTTCACAAGGTGTCAATTCCACTCAGTGGGGAAAGAATATTCTCCTAAATGAATGGTGCTGAGTAAACTAGATATGCAAAAGAATGAAGGTGAACCTCTATCTCTTACTATATACAGCAATCAACTCAAAATGGATTATAGACCTAAATGTAAGAATAAAAACTTTAAAACTCTTGGAAGAAAATGTAGGGAAGCATCTTTAGGATTTTGTGATAGGCAATGATTTCTTATATTTTACACTAAAATCACAAACAGAAAAAGGAAAAAAAAGTAAATAGACTTGATCAAAATTAAAAAGTTGGAGCATAAAAGTTGAAGAAAAAAAAATCAAAGCATATGAAATTTGATTTCAAGAATTTTCAAATAATTCTCTGAAATAAATTCAAACTACCAAAAATTTTTAGACCATTAACCAGAATTAAAAGACTTTGAGGGGGAAGCAGATGTGGCTCAACTGATGGATCATCTGCTTACCATATAGGAGATCCAGGGTTCAAACCCAGAGCTTCCTGGCCCATGTGGTGAGCTGACCCCCACACAGTACTGCTGCACGCAAGGAGTGCCATGCCACACAGGGGTGCCCCCTGCATAAGGATGCACCACGCACAAGGAGTGCACCCTGCAAGGAGTGCCACCCCACATGCAAAGCATAGCCTGCCCAGGAGTGGCGCCACACACACAGAGAGCTGATGCAACAAGATGACCTGACAAAAAGAGACACAGATTCCTGGTGCAGCCTGACAAGAATGCAAGCAGATACAGAAAAACACACAGTGAATCAATACAGAGAGCAGACAATAGGGGGAGAGGGAAAGGGAGAGAAATAAACAAAATAAATCTTAAAAAAAAAAAAAAGCCTATTGAGAGAAAGCAGATGTGGCTCAAGTGGCTGAGTGCCTGCCTACCACATGGAAGGTCACAGGTTTTGTTCCTGGTGCCTCCTAAAGAAGAGATCAAGACAGCTGGCTGGTGTGATGGGCTGGTGTAATGGGTTGAAGTGGTGAGCTGATGTAACAAGATGATACAATGAAGAGACACAGCAAAGATACACAACTAGGAAACGCAATAAGAGACACAATAAGCAGGAAGTAGAGATGACTCAAGCAATTGGCTCCTCCCTCCCATATAGAAGTTCCTGGGTTTGGTTTCCAGTGCCTCCTAAAAAAGATGAGCACACAACAAACGGACACAGAGAGCAGAGAGGAGCACAAGCAATGGGTGGGGGAGAAATAAATAAATAAAAATAAATCTTAAAAAATAAAAAAAGTCTATGAGGAGACTTCCAGGAAGATGGCAGATTAGAAAGACACAAGACTGTCTCCTTTCACAGAAAATTAGCTAGGGGACAGGCAGAAATAGTCTGGAAAAAAAGTTGTAGGGTATAAGACACCAGGGAAAGGTTGGATGCTGGCCAGAAAAGAGAGAAGGCACAGGAAGGGAACCTTGACATTAAGACCTTGAGTAGACTCGAGCTGAAACTGCTGATACCCTTGCCCCACCCTGTAGCTAGAAAGAATTGAATTATCCCACTTAGGCCTATGGCTAAAGACAACCGGGTAGGGGGGGCACAGAGATCTCTCTCCGCAGGAAATGAAAGAGAGAGGGAAGCAGTCTAAGGCTGATTCAGCTTTTGACTCACAAATTGGTCATCCTTCCAGGCTGGGTGGGGTCATGCCATTGTTTGCCTTAGGACTAAAGAGATACAATCTTGTCAAATGCTCTCTCGCCTGAGCAGGACTGGTCATTGAGGACACAGAGGGGAGTAGAATTATTTCCTACCTGGGATAAGAGAGGGGGCTGCCTGCAAAGGTTGAAGAACTGTCTCTGAGAAAGATTATTTGCAAGGCTCTTAGCCTCCAGGCAGGAACCTCTGTTACATTGAGCCAGTCCATGTTGCAAAAACCATACTCCAACCAGGCCTTGAACTGAGAGGCTTGCTGAAAAATGCCATTGGCTGAACAACCAAGAAGTGCACGTGAGGGAATTAAAAGTAAATAAGTGAAAGAGGTTTTTTTTCCAGGCTTTACAGCCTCTCTCCCTAAGGCTCTTGGAAGCAGTTCAGCAACCCATTACTGGGTCGAGGATCCAGATATGAGCAACTAGAAAGGCTGAACTAAGGATCAAAGAATGGCAATAATACAGTCTCATACCACTAAATCCCTCCAAAAAAGAAATGAATTGAGCAACAGAGTAAAATCACCATCATAATCAGATGCCTAGACATCAGCAAAAAATTACAAGCCACACTACGAAAATGGAAGAAATGGTCCAAGCAAAGGAATATAACAAAGACCCAAATGAGAAACAGGATTTTAGATAACTAATCAGTGAGATTCAAACAAATTTCAAAATCAAATTAATGAGTTGAAAGACAATATGGCTAATGAGATAGAGGATATCAAGTAGACACAGAGGGGGCACAAAGAAGAATTTGAAAACCGGAATAGAAAAGTAACTGAGCTCATGGGAATGAAAAACACAATAGGTGAGATGAAAAACACATTAGAGGCATACAATAACTGACTCAAAATGACAGAAGAAAGAAAAAAATGATACCAAAGACATAAGAGCTGAAATTGAAGAGAGAAAAGAACAAAGAGAAAAGAATGGAAAGACTTGAGTAAGGGCTCAAAGTTGAATGATAACATGAAATGCAACAACATATATATGTCATGGGAATTCCAGAAGGAGAAGAGAAGGAAAAAGGGGCAGAAAGAGTATTTGAGGAAATAATGTATGAAATTTCAATTCCATTTCACTGAAAGAAATGAAATTACATGTCCAAGAAGAGTAGCATACTCCAATCAGAATAAATCTGAATAGACCTACTCCAAGATACATACTACTCAGAATATTAAATGTCAGTGATAAAGAAAAAATTCTGAGAGCAGCAAGGAAGGAACAAACCATCACATTCAAGGGATATCCAGTAAGACTTAGTGCAGATTTCTCATCAGAAACCATGGAGGTGAGAAGACAGTGGTATGATACAATTAAAATACTGAAAGAAAAAAATTGCCAGCCGAGAAGTCTTTATTCAGCAAAATTGTCTTTCAAATATGTAGGTGAGTTTAAAATATTAACAAACAAACAGAAACTAGGATAGTTTGTAAAAAAAAAAAATCCACCTGTGCAAGATATATTAAAGGGAGCCCTACAGCCTGTAAGAAAAAGACAGGGGAAAGAGACTTGGAGGAGAGTGTAGAAGGCAAGAATAGCAGAAAGGATAACCAAAAGAATAAAAAGACAAACAAAAATAAGATTTGACATATGAAAACCAAAGTATAAAAAGGTGGAAGTAAATAATGCATTTACAGTAATAACATTGAGTGTGAATGGATTAAACTCTCCAATCAAAAGAAATAGCCTGACAGAAGGAATAAAAACATAATCCATCCATATGCTGCCTACAAAGAGACTGAACAACACACTCCTAAACAATTAGTAGGTCAAATATGAAATTGTAAGTGAAATTAGTAAATATATTGAGACAAATGAAAATGAGAACACAACATATCAAAACTTATGGGAATTTGATAGGTAGTGCTGACAGGGAAATTTATAGCCCTAAATGCCTATACTAAAAAAAGAAGAAAGAACTAACATCAAAGATCTAAGAAAACAACTGGAGAAACTAGAAAAAGATCAGCAAACTGTTTCCAAAGAAAGAGGAAAGAAATAATAAAGATCAGAGCAGAAATAAATGAAATTGAAAACAAAAAAAAAATAGACAAAAATCAACAAAACCAAAAGTTGGTTCTTTGAAAAGACTAGTAAAATTGACAAACCCTTAGCTAGACTAACAAAGGAAAAAAGAGAAGATGCAAATAAATAAAATCTGAAATGAAAGGGTGGAAGTTACAACTGAACCCACCAAAACAAAAACCTATGAGGAACTTTTACATTTTTGTCCTCAAATTAAGAAGGATTCCAGTTGCAGCTTATAAATAATCTGCATTGGTTTATCCATATCTAATTTTCATGACTAAATGTAACCAATGAAACCAAAACATTACTATATGACATGTACCCAGTGAAAATGCAATCTTTAAGACAAGATAATGCATACATATTGAAGCATAGGAAACTGATATGATGGTGAAAAGAAGTTCCCTTATATTAAATTGAAGTTCTAGGGATGCTTGCACAGTTTTTTATGTGTGTCTTGTTTTTTGTTTTTTTCAGTTTGAACGAAAAATCCCATTAAAGCTTTTATGTTGGCAATATTGATGTTTTGCATTTTATTCCTCAGTATCAGGGCTTTCTCAAAATGTGAAATATTGGATTACATATTTACAGAATAGGTTGAAAGCAAAACCATGTAAAACCAAATCACAGTTGAATTGGTGTCTGATAGGTAGTGGAATTTTAACTTGAAGGGTTTGAGGGAGAGACAAATATTTTTTACCATTTTATCCACCAGCTAGCAAGTCTCTACAGAACTTAACTGATTAAAATTGTTGATAAAATTGTTCTCACACTGATTAATTGCCACACTTGGCAATCACTAGAGTGTTTGTAAGTCTACCTCTTCCTGTAGAATTTGGAATCAATATAATCAAAGCATTACCTTTAAAATAAAATATAAAGTCATTATCTTCATCACATCACAAAGTCTAAGCACAATACATTAAAGGGCTCTGTAGAGTTAGGTTCTTTAGTATTGGCTACTCTTCATTAGCCTTCCTAGTAGGTTAGTGCTGTTTCTTGTTGTGACCCTCTTGTGAGCAGAGTTCCTCGGAAGTCAGTGAAAGTCCTATGCTTACAGATGTTCTTCAGATTTAGCAGTAACTTGAGAAAAAGAACATTCACAAATGCACATTTGACAAACTTTGCCTAGTTAGGTAAGGGTGGGAGCTATGAAATATGACTGCCATTGTTGATTTTGAAAAGGCACTCTCTGAACAGTATGTGTAAATAATTGGTTTATCCTCAATGTTGAACCAATGCAGTCCTTCCAATGCTTTACTGTGGAGACCCACTTGCTGTGAAATTAGCTGTAAACCAGTTTGTACAAGACAGGAACCTATAGAATAAAAATGCCATCACAAAAATAAGTGTTGACTTCCTCTGAGAAAAAGAACTGAGGCTGCTTCTATATAATGCTAATACCATCTTTCAGATAATCACTTAATGCAACTAAAGAATTTATTTCATATACACATGACTTTATATGTCTCCCCAGAATAAAATAAGTCATTTATTTATTTGATAAATATTTATGAAGCCTCTAACATTGTATGCCAAGCCTCCATCTATACATTAGATACATCAGTAAATAGGATAGATCAAAAAAATAAAAAAATAAAAAAAATTCTGCTATTGTGTAACATACATTCTGGTAAGGGAGAGGCAGATAATAACCAATAAAAAAAAATAAACAAGCCAATTGTAGAGTAGGTTAGAATGTGATAAGTGCTAAAGCAAAAAATAATATATAGAACAAGAAATGAGAAATTGGAAACATGAGACATTGATGACATGGGAATACTGCCATACATAAATAGGGTGGGAAGGGTAGACCTCATATTTGTAGAAAAATAAACCAGTTTTTAAACAAAATTATGGGCAAACCTTCAAGGTTATATTTCACATGGAATGCGAAGTTAAAATTTGGCTCTATTTACTCCCAACCCCCCTCAACTTCTTCATTCCATTCCCAGGAAATTTGGGTATCATTTTCATTCCATAAATGGCAAAAAGACAGAATTCTATTCAACATCAACAGGGATTTTCTTCGCTGTGTTGTTTTAATATCTTTCTTATGAGACAATCTTAGGTTTATATAATTTGAAGCAAACAAAAATTCAAACAATGCACCGCAGACTAACAACCACTGAGATAATAACTGCCTTCGAGGGAAATTTAGAAGACAATAAGAGGGATTCCACATAAAAGTCAGACACATGATATGATTTTATATTTATAATAAGGTTTAATTTTCAAATTGCTAAACATAGCATTTCTAGGCAAGAGGATGCTCTTCACATTTCACAGAAAATGAAATAAAATTAAACTGTTTATTAGTGAATAATCTTAAATAAATTAACACAATGCATATTATGTCATACATATTTAAATGTGAGCACACTAAAACTGTATGATAAAAGAGAAAATTCATTAATCCCATGCATAATGGTTATCAACAGAATAATAGATCATGCATTTTTTTACCTGAGTTAAATCAAGTTCATTCTTTAGAATAAAAGAACCTTTAGTAGAGATGGTTAGAGAGTGTGCTTGACCATGGATTGTAGAATTTAGGGAGTGATAGGGTAAGTAAAATCCAATGGAGAGTCAGAATTACTATGTCAAAAGTGAAAATTACACCCATATTTTGGAGGAAAAAAACACAACAGGTCCTCAGGGGATACTCAAGAATGACCTGCTCAAGGTCACAGACTAAGTCAGGGAGCTGACAAGAGGTCAAGCATTTCCTAAGCATCATGGTGGCAGCAGCTTTGTTGACTTTCTACACTTGTATAAATTCAGACAGTAAAGAGGCAATGAGTCCAAGTGGATTCAGGCAGCTTATTACTTATGACACAACAGATAGCTTATACTGCATGTTCACATTGGTTCTTTTCCCAAAAGTTCCATTAGGGTGATATAGAGGTAAGTCCAGATAGATGGAGCACACACAGTGGGTCTGTCATTTCTGAGGTGCCCTAAATTTAGGAAATTCCCAGTCCTACACAGGAGCTGCTGGATAACCTGCCTCTTTTTCTATTCGGAGAGACATTGTTTTTAGAATCCTAAAATGTAAGCAAATCTTTTCAAGGGATTATAGTGGTAGGTCTTTATCTTTACTATTGTTTTAGTTTCCTAGGCTGCTCACACAAACATTATGCAATGGGATGACTTGAACAATGGGAATTTAATGGTTCATGGTTTTGAGACCAGGAAAAAGTCCAAATCCAGGCATCATCAAGGCTATGCTTTCTCCCTGAAGACTCTGGATTTCTGGGCCTGGCTGCCAGGATCCTTGGTCCTTAGCTTGTCACATGGTAAGCTAAGTGGTGGTGTCTCCTGGTCTCTCCCTTCTCGTCTGGGTTTCGTTAATGTTCAACTTCTAACTGCTCCTTTTGTGGCTTTCTCTCAATGTGTCTGAATTTCATTCAGCATATAAAGGACACCAATAATAGGATTAAAACCCATCCCAGTCCATGCCTTAAATGAACTAGCCTCATCAAAGCGTCCTACTTACAATGGGTTGATACCCACAGGGATGGGTTAAGTAGAACATGTTTTTCTGGCGTATGTACAACTCCAAACCATGACAACTATCCTGAAATGTAAATGAATATAAGCATCTTGACTCTTAATGCCTAAAGGAAAATAAATGTGAGAGATTAATGGGTTATTGTTCCCCATTTTATCTATCCCTTGTGCTTGGGGACCAAACTCATTTCATTTGCCTCATGCAGTATTTAATTGAAACTACAATCAACAGGATTCCAAACAGCATGTTGTGCCAATCTGCAGTAGAGACCTCATCCATATCCCTCACACCCCCCCTGAGATTTTCACTTGGAGCATGAATGAATACCAATTGTGTTGTAAAAATCCATAGAATTTCAGGTTAATAGATATAACCTGGGTGGAGTATAAAAAAATGCTCAATTTTTTTTTGGTTGAGCTTAACTCATATTTTACTTTGTGAGGTAAGTCTATTTATTTAACACTTCTTAGTACAAAGTGAAATTTTCATGAAACTGAAATTTGCACATATTTCTTAACTTCATATGGAAAACCTCAACCTATTAAGTAGGGATTACTTAAATAAAAATCTTTAGGCTCAGTGGAGACAAAGAAAGCTACAAATCCATTCTACTCATTCATTTCACAACTATTGTGTTTATAATGCACTAAGTACATTATAAATCAAGTGAAGTTCTCAAAACACTTAGGTTAGTTAACTATTTATATACAAACAATGTCAAGAGGAAATAAAACAACTGATAGTAGCATGCTATCAATCATGCCTCAAAAATCTTACACAAATCTGTCCTTTTTCTTTATCTCTATTTCCAGAGCTTACCTTCATTATTCCTTACCTGAAAGATATTACTATTACTTCTATCTTTAGGCTCAATGACATTTAAAATGCAAACCTTAGTTCAGCCTGCTTAAAATTTTTGAATGGTTCTTTCTAACTTTGAAAAAGAAGTTTAAACTTCTTAATATGATATAAAAAGCCATTCAAAATTTTAATTCTACTAACTTATCCAGTTTCATCTCTCACTCTTCCCATTCACTTTTCTACTTCTGGAAATGTACTATGTTATTTTATGCTTCTATATCTTGGAAATAATTTTTCCTCTTTAAAGGCTGTTGAAGTTCTTTCCCTTACTGTATAAATGTCATTATCCTTGTTTGTTCCCCAGGAATCTTTGGAAAGTGGTTATTTACTTGAGCTCATTGTACCTTAAAGTTGCTTATATATTCATACTTGTCATTTGATTATAACTATTTCTTAAATATTCATTTTCTTCTATAGAATATGTGCTTTTTAAAGGCAGGGGTTATTTTAAAATTGTATTTATGTCTCAGTGACCACATAGTAACATTAACATGTGATAGATAATCCATAAGTATTTATTACTGGAATGAACAAATGAATGCAGGTGCAGGATTTCAGATTAGAGAGAGAGGTCCCTTTGTTTTCTATGTAGGAAACCACTTCCCAGGCTTTCCCCCAAATCTATTCTTTGCTTTATATAATAATGGAATTTTAGCGAGGCAAATTATTTCCAATTAAATGTGCCAACTTCCCTTGAATGAAAGTGTGCCTGGCTGATGAGGGTTGGGCCAGTGTAATGTGAATAGATACAAATGTAAAGTGTCAAGGTTGTCTCCAATTTAAAAGCAAGCCACTTGTCTGAAATTCTGCTCTTTCTCCTTCTAATATCCTGGAACAGAAATATGGGAGTGATTCAGGTTTGGCAATGCAGGTAAAGGTAAGACCAAAGGATGTGGCAGAGAAACAAGATTATCACGAGTCCTTCCATGATTTGGTGGAGTACAATCTCTTATAAATTTGGACTAACACCTGCCTCAATATGATTATGAAATGGAGAAAGAAATTCTTTCGTAAGACACTGTTTATAGATTTCTTTGTTATTGTAGCTTAGTCTATTTCTCATATGATATAGGAATAATCTCCACAATACTTTAAGACAAATTTTTATCTAGCTTCTATAGAATGCTTCCAGTGATGTTCCCTACCTTACAAGATATTTTATTTTATTATTGGATAACTAAATACCAGAAAGATTTTATTTATGATTAAATTATTATTTCTTAAAACTTCCATCAATTGGTTCAGTTCTAGAGTCTACAGCTACATTGACTATGTGCAAAGCCTGTCATCCTACGAAGAACACAATCATGTTTTCCATCCTCTACACTTTTCTAGAAAATAAAATCATGTTACTCTGAGACATTTCTCCTATGACAAGTTTCCCAGGTAATTTTTTCGTTGCTTGCCAGCTTTGATCAAGATTTTATAGTTCGCTAATATCTATCATTAAAGGCTACTTTCTGGAACTAATGTAACTATGACCTGAATTGTGCACAAAAACCAATAGTATAATGTATGTAAATGAAATTTTGCATTTTTTTCATTCATTCAAAAATTTATTGAGTGACTATTAAATGCTTGGCATGCCACTGGGTGATAGAGATGAATAAAATAGTACCCACTTTCTAAAACCTCATAAGCCAGAGAATTATTTTCCTTCAAAATTATTAGAACTGATCATTTTGTTTCTGGTCCAGCAGAAAACTATTCATGTGGGAATCTTTCTAAGCCCATAAATATCAACAAAACTGAGCTATTAAAGCCTAAATTTCTCCCAAATATAATATTCCGCTATAGTAAGATTGATTTCTTTCAAATAATAACAGGCTTATTGTATTTTAAAAATCTTTTTCTGAGTACATGTCCATTAAGTGCCTTATACTTCTCTACATTTGAGGAGATTCACAGGTTATTTATGATTAAAAAACATACCTCATGAACATGTTTGTAAAACTCTCTTATCTGTCAGACTCTCTTTCTTAGATAACATGCATATGCATTTGTAAATATATAGTATATTTATAACCTAACAATTGTCCTACATTTTTTGTCAGGTAATAAATAGAGCATTTAAAGGTTGGAGCAAAGTGCCTAAATGTTTTAAGAAATTATCTAAGACTACACGACAAATATTTTTGAAAGTGACTGGACTTCTCTGACTACCACATTTTTTTTAAAAGATTTATTATTTTTTAAAATTTATTTCTCTCCCCCTGCCCCCCACTCCCCAGTTGTCTGCTCTCTGTGTCCGTTTGCTGTGTGTTCTTCTGTGACTGCTTCTATCCTTATCAGCGGCACCGGGAATCTGTGTTTCTTTTTGTTGTGTCATCTTGTGTTACATTATTGATATGTTAATATATTAACAGGATATAAAGTCATCTGAAACATGAAAGCTTATGCTATTCCAATTCTAATAGACATACTTTAAAAATGTGCCCATTTTGAGGGGCACTAAGGGAAGATTGTGGTATAGTGTGCTCCAGGACTCAGCCCTTCCAACAGAATAACTTTTAAACAGGTAGGAACTGTTCGAAATAACGATTTCGAAACTGCAGAGGCCAGAACACTATATGGCATCCAGGGAAAAGAGGGAGAAAGAGGTTGATACGCTAGTGTAAAGAACACTATCTATCTGTGCAGCAGCTATTGGCAATCATCTCCCACTCTCATGGCAGGCTGCCATGGGGTCCAACCCCTGGCTAGCTGCTGGGGACAGAAAGGTACATAAAAAACCTCTTCCACAGACCAGGCTTGAGAATGGCTGATCACTGATCATGGCTTTTGATTAGGGACTTTAGATAATGGAGGCCCAGATCTGAGCACAGCGCTTGTTTCAGCCAACACCAACAAAGGCAGTGGCTGCCATTGTTTCAAACCACCCTGGACAGGGGCAGCAGCAGGGGAGACTTAAGGACACTGTGCCTCCTCATTGCTGTGGGGGGCATTTGACTGTAGGGCTGCATTTGCTGGGAAGTTCAAGAAAGCTTAGCTTTGTGGACTCATGTAAGAAGCTCTTGTCACCCTTCCTGCTTCGCTCTCCAGGGCACTTTGAAGCAGGTCTATGCCCTTTTGTGGATCCCTGATCCTTTTTCACCTGGGAAAGAGTGATTTGGGAAAGTCCTCTCTGGCATGCCATCGTCCCAGAATTTGCCCTTCAGGCAAAAGGAGCTTGAGATAAGGAAAGGAGTGCAAGAAACTATGGAGACAGACAGCCTGGGACAAAAACCTGCCAGATTCAAACACCTAGGAGAGGGAGGTCTATCTCTAGGAAACAGAGAGGACAAACAAATTCCTGTAAACAGGGGAACTAGAAAACAACTAACAAGTAAAAACCCAGGACAAGACACAACAGACCCAGAAAGATAGCAAAAACCCTGCACCCTACATTCAACTTGGACAGATTTTCCTGATAGGAAGGTATGAAACTCAAGGATATCTCTGTTTAATTCCCAGCTGGTTACAAAATTGAAAAACAGACATCTCAAGGAATAAATTCCAGAGTTAACATTTTATGATATTTAAATACACAGTGTATAACAAAAGAGTACAAGACAAGCAAAGAAACAGGAAATGATGATCATCTAAAGGAAGAGATAAACATCTGTGAAAAATCAATGAAGACCAGAATGCAGACCTACTAAACAAGGCCTTTGAAAATAAGATCTTTAAAATGCTCAAGGAGATGAAGGAAAACACAGTATTATAATGAAAGAACAATATGAAAATCTTAGGAAAATATAGAAATTTTGAAAAGGAACAAAACAGAACTACTAGAGTTGAAGACCACAATAACTGAAATGAAAAAAAAATCCCAGGAAGGTACCAAGAGCAGAGTTGAACTGGCAGAAGAAAGAATCCATGAACTTCAAGGCAAGGCACTTGAAATGAATCAGACTGAGGAACAGAAAAAACAAAAAATCACTAAAAGTGAAAATAACCTGAGACACCTCTGGGATACCATCAAGTGCACCAATGTGTGCATTATGGGAGTCCCAGAAGAAGAGAGAGAAAGGGAAGAAGAATATTCAATAAATAATTACAGAGAATTTTCCAAAACGTATCAAAACATGTGACTATTCATATCCAGGAAGCACGTGAATAACAAACAGGACAAACATGAAGAAAAACATACCCTGTCACATAGTGATCATACTATCAAATGCAAAGGACAAGAAGGGGGTTCTGAAAGCAGCAAGAGAAAAGCAACATGTTATGTACAAGGATGTCCCAATAAAACTGAGTGTCAATTTCTCATAGAAATCATGGAGGCAAGAAAAGAATGGATTGAAATACTTAAAGTACTGAAGGAAACAAATGCCAGCCAAGAACTTTATATCTGGTAAGACTTTCAAAAATGAGGGTGAGATTAAAACATTCCTAGATAAGCAAAAGCTGGAGAGTATATCACCACTAGACCTGGACACAGTGCTGGAGGGTGTTCTTCAGATTGAAGTGAAGGACACTAGACAGTGGTTCAAAGTGGAATAAACAAATAAAGATCTGTGAAAGAGGTAACTATATGGGTAATTATAAATGCCGGTATTGTCATAGTGTATTGTCAGGTATGTAATTCCTTCTTACTTCCTACAAGTGCTAAAATGAAAATGCATAAAAAATAATGATAAAGCTATGGTATTGAACATACAGTGTGCAAAGATATAAACAGTAACAAGTAAAAAAAAATGATATGGGAAAAGGATATATATGTGCAATTGAAGTGAAATTGGAATCAAACCAAATATGATTGTTATATATTTAATATGTTAATTAAACTCCCCAGTCAAAAGGCAGAGTTTGGCAGAATGGCTAAAAAAGCATGACCCAACTATATGCTATCTGCAAGACACATACCTTGTATTCAAAGATGTGAGTAGTTTGAAAGTGAAAGGATGGAAGAAATACATATACCATGCAAGTAGAAACCAAAAGAGAGCAGGAGTAGCTATGGGAATATCAAATAGAATCGTCAAAAATAGTTGTGAGGAAAAAAGACAGTATACTGATCTACCGATTCATACTGATAAAGGGGACAATTCAGCAAAAAGATATAAAAATCATAAATATATATGCATTGAACAGCAGAGCCCCAAAATATAGGAAGCAAATACTGATAGATTTGAAGGGAGAAACTGATGATTCTACATTAATGAGAAAATTTAACCAGACACAAAAGGACAAATATTGAGTGATCCTACTGATTTGAAATAATTATAATAAGCAAATTCCTAAAGTCAGAATCTAGAATATAGTTTATCAGGGGAAGGGATAGGAATAGAGAATGGGAAGTTAATGCTTCCAATATGCAAGTTTCCTATTCAGAATGATGGAAATATTTTGTTAATGGATGGTACTGATGGTAGCAAACATTGTGAATGTAATTAAGAGCATTGAAATGTATATCTGCATGTGATTAAAAGGGGAGAATGTTAGATTGTATATACAGTAACAGAATAATTTTTTTAAATCCATGGAAGTACAGTACACAAACAGTGAACTCTAAATTAAACCACAGACTATAGTTAATAGTATAATTATTAAAATGGTCTATCAACAATTGTACAAATATTCTACACCAAAGCAAATTGTTAAAACTTGGGTGTTATTTGGAAATACTGTATTTTATGCATGATTGCTCTGTAAGCCTGCAACTTTTCTAATAAAGAAAAGTGCCCATTTTTCTAGTTAGTATAACTTTTGTGTATGTAAGAACAGAATCTTAGAATGTTCTGCCTTGTGTTCTAATCATACAATCTGTGTATATATGCGAGGTGTTTCTCATCCAGTGTGCCCCCCAATTCAGTTTTTTTAGACACTTAGCCTCTATATATTAAGGATTGTTTTAAAAGACCTTCTGGTTGATCACTTTGGATGACTGCTCTAGTTGAAAATCTATAGCATAGGTCTTCACCAGTAAATGATCTATTAAGTTAATGGTTCTGTGATAAATGTAGCCTAGATAGACCTCAGTTAGCAGAGGCTTATGTTTTAATAAGTCATCTGTAATTATTTTATTTTTATTTTGTTGTGGGGATACTTGTTATACTGGAAGGTTTTTTTAACCTACAATTATTGGAATTATTGCAGAAATATTTTAACTATATGTGTATAATAAGATATCAATGGAAAATAAGCCTGAAAATAGTGATCTTAATTAAATACTAGTGGTGGAAGGAGGGGCAGTGGAGGAATAGTAGCATGTCTTGGAATTCTTATGACTCGGGTTAACTTCCTATATCTACATAACAATAGGTTTTAATAGATCCTAAGTGTTCTGAATTCTGGAGTAAAGGTCATCTCACCTTATGGAGATGCACCCAGACCTACAAATTCAGACTCTTCTGCTGGCGGTGCTCATGAATGATAACAGGTCATAAGAGCAACTGCCCATGGAAAATAGTTACTCTGATACAGTACCTCTTTCCCTCTTTGATTTTAATTGATTGGAATATCTGGTGAGTTAAAACTAGTTTTATTTTATGCTGCAGGAACAATGCCTGACATAAAAGTGACTGGGTATTGGGGAAGTAAATTTGCATAAGGAGATCAAAGGCCTTCTCAGAGAAAAAAGAGTGAGTCCCAAAACTCAAAATTATGATAACCTACTGAAGTGAACAGAACTGACCCACACAAGGGCCACTGCCAAGAAAAATGATACAAAATAGAATCACAGTTTGGGTAGAAATGAACAGCACCAGTGAGTAGGACCCTAAACTGAATCTAGTAGAGGACAATAATTCTAGTCCATAATGTGGTATACATTGGTAACTGTATCAGCACAGGTTCCCCAACTTCTGTCCCTATGAAAGTTCCTGGATGAGTAAAATCAAAGAATTATTAGGATAAGAGACTCAATTTTGACATAAAAATACCCATGACTAAGTATGACATTTACTTTGTCCAGAACTAAATCCACACCAATGTCAGGGGCACCAATCAGAATAGGAGGCTCATAAATAATGCAAGGCAGCATATGATTCTGCAGCAGTTTGGTATTATTTACGAATTCCAAAAAAGATATTTGATGATGTAAACCAGTCTGTTCCTCTGGGCATGATACCCTTTAAGTGTATTAGATTCAGTTCAGATGTCTTTGATTAAATTATGTTAAGATTAGGGCTTTGATTCAACCATATCATTAGGGCATGCAGGGTTGAGTCCCCACCCTCTTGGTGGTGATAAAACCAGACTGTCACACAGAGAAGATACAGAGAGGACCTTGCAGCCCCAGGAAAAGAGATGAACCTGATAGTTAACAGCTGACCTTGTGAAGAGAGCAGAGCAGCTGAGGCTGGAAAGGAGCAAGCCCCAGGGAGAGAGACAAGTCTTATGCCAGCCTACAGCTCAGACTGGAAGAAACTAAGGCCATGGAGACTTAAGAGGAAGAAGGACAGCTGAACCCTTGCAGATGTCACCCACCATCTTGCATCAACATGTGGAAACAGACTTTGGGTGTGAAAGTTCCTCTTACGGTACCTTGAGTTGGTCTCTTTAGGGTCTTACGATTGTATGCTTCTACCCCAAATAAATACCCTTTATAAAAGGCAACAGAACTCTGGCTGACTAATACAGATTCTGTGACAGAAAAAGAGACAGACATCCAGTTTACAAGCATGGAGAGAAGATAGAATGCAAAGACAAAGTATAGGAGCTGAGAGAGACTGGAGTGTGAACTGATAGAAATATTTGGACAGATGACAGGGAGAAGAATGACATTTTGAAAGAAACTGTCAATTTCTTATACTATTTCCCTTCATCCAAATTTCCCAACATAGGGAGATTGCCAAGACCCAAGTAAGAAATTTCAATGAATTTTAAAATTCATCTTTCTGTCCGACTCTGTTTCTGTGGGGCTCTTCTGCATTTTAAAACTTTGCTGAAAGATGTGTTTCCCTTAAGCTTGGTGTAAGATATAATTTGTGCTTTTCTTTCAACTTTCCCTTCCAGATCACTATTCTCCTGTAACTGAGGCACCAGGTCATAACTCACTAGGTTTGTGCTATTCTCCATTGTGAAATAATATCAATCCCATTCATAAAATTTCTCATGAATTTCTATTTTCAGTACCACAATCCTCTATACTCTAAGACCATTTGAGTCTGACCCAGATAACCTCACTTCCCTTCCTAATCCTCCTCTTCAACTCTACCTCCCATTCCTCACATGCTTCTTTTGTTCCTTCAACTTATCCCTTTATTCTTCATCTCAGCCTTTGAAAATTCCTGAGCCTATTCTACTTACATAACTTTGCAATGTATTTTTCTTCCATGGTTAAGACCATTCTCAAATTCTTTTTCCTCAACCAAGATTTTCCAGATCATTTAGAAAAGGTGTGACAATTTCTCTGTTCTTTCACTCTTCCTAAACTTTCCAGCCTTATGACTACCTTTTAGGAATCCCATTAATAAATTTACTATCTGTGTTCTTTCTCTCTTGCTATCTGTATATCTATTGCAATATTAATATCTATGTTTATGTCTAAGTCTACATGTATATATTTTTGTTTACATATGTGTACATGGAATATAGCTATAGATACTGACATATATATACTAAAACAAAGCAAATTTGCTTTAAGAAAATCCAGAACATTTTAAATCTCCAGAGGGGATGGGTAAGTAAGGCTAAGACAATTAAGCCCTTGTGAGAAGGTTATCTAGTAATTATAATTGTTATAAAGATTATAAGAAAAATGGTGCTATTAGAGTAACAAAAAAAATGCATGAGAAGGCAAGTATTTGTTTTGAAAAACATAACCCCCAATTGACTAATTTCTCAAAAAACTCAAATTCATTTTTCATTATATGTTGAACAAATCCTCTGGAACAAATCTAATTAGGGGATGTAAATCCACAATATTTAAAATGAGGAAAATTAAGACATTCAAGATTACATTTTTGTTGCTTGTTGTTTTTTAAAAAAAACATGCTTAAGGAACTAGGTATTTGGTAATGATAAAGTATGAAGCTGTCTCATTGTAAACTAGGTGAAACTTAGCTATCTTAGAAGAATTTCCTTTTGTTACCATAAAATCTCATAATTGCCAATAAGTATTGCAAAATGTCAACCTGGCCCACATTTATGAAAGCTCTTGAAATGATCAATGCAGTTCCAGGGGGAAAACAGAGAGTGTGAAAGATGATCATTGCACATCTCTAGCTGGCAGAACACCCATGGAAGAGGAAATCTGTGTATCTAAGCCAGTTACTCCTACTCTGGTAATGATACCAAAAATACATCAAGAGTTGAGGAGAGCTGACAGTGCATGAAACAAGTCAGTTACTTTGGAATCTTTGAGTTAGAGCTCCACACACCTCAACCTACATCTTCGAAAACATCCAAGACACAATTCCTTCTATGTATATTCTCAGTTGCTGTCTGAGGAGGGTATCTTTTTAGTTTGCCAAGAAAATGCACTTCAAGAAAACAAGGTCTACCCCATTTCCACTATCTTATTTCAAAGCTCTGGTACTTATCTCCTGGCCCATTGCCTATAAAAAGTTGAGAATTTCCATAAAGATAAGTTAACACAAGATATCAGAATTTTGCCACTCTGAAGGCATCTGCTATTTGTCAGTTGTCATTCCATGCAAGTTTCTTATGTGGACGTCATTGCCAAATGATATTGACCAGTACTAAGGACAAGATCAAAACTAAGATACTGAGGCCAGGGACAAAATCTGGAGGACTGGCCTGTTTCTCAAGCTTGTACATTGCTTAGCACCTTAGTTTGTAATAGCGCACTTTGAAAGCATAGTTGTCTTTAAATAATAAGCCTAAATTGTATAGACATATTGATTTTTCAGATCCTATTGCTACTGTTGAAATTCTGTAAATGCTTTCCTAAAATAATAATGATAGTCACATATGTATTACAGTTGTTACTTAACATTACTGCCAGTAGTAGCTTTGATTTTCAGACCACAGAGACCATCATTTATGCTAGATAATTAAAGGAGCCACAGGAAAAAATTATAGGGAAAAATGTATTGTGAGAGATACACTTGTCTAGATTCTAGAATGTCAGTGTAGGTTCTCTTTTCTCAGCCTGGCCTTTGAACCACTGACCTCAGGCTAGTTTTTTCTAAGAGATTCATTTTCATTCCCCTACATGAAAAATAATGGTAAACAGTCAAGGATATTTAGAAAGTAGGTAAAAGGGCATGTTTGCTTTGGCATGATTATTTTACTTAGACATTGTCCATGTGATGCAGTTCTGGGATGGGAAAATTATATTACGATATAAAGCTAAATGAAAAAGCAAAATACTAGATTGTATTTCTTAATATAAATTTATATATGTTAAACTGTGCCTTATATTAATTTATAGGCATTGAGCTATGGAGTAAATTTTGCTGTCTTCTATACACATTTCTGTATTTTACAGATTTTCTAAAATTAATAAATACTATCTTTGAAATTCTTTTCGGATAAAAAAACAAATGAATGGTGGACAAACATTGCATTTACACAGACATACTTGCATACAGCCCCATTCAGACACAACTACACATACACCCAACTACACACACAAACAACTATGCACATACACATTCACCACACACACTTCAGTAATTCATTGCTAAGATAAACCAAAAGAAATATGGAAAATGGAAATAAACACCAACCTTCCAAGGATGTGATTTCAACTTAAGGGAAATCTGCCCTTGAAGTTGCAGGGAGATATTGAGATGCCCCATTGGAGGTAGAGTCTCTCTAATGAAGATTGGATGGAGGCCACCAAGACCATTGCTAAGATTTTAATCTCTGCCTCTCATGTCCAGTCAGGTATTTTAAAACGTATTATCTCTTGGTAGTCTGTCTAAAATAGAGAGGAAGTAAGAATTTGGGAACTGGACAAAAATGATATCTGAGTTTGTTATGTGATCTTGAGAATGTCACCTAACTTCTCTGAACTTTTGCAGAAAATGGAGATAACATTATTACTCTTACAGTTGTATTATAAAAATTATATGTACAATATAAAACCTCATTAGAGTAAGTGCTTGACAAATTATATACATTATATTTGAAAATTTATCATTAATAATAATATTAATGTTATTCATTGAGGACATGGGCATCACCTCTGAAATACATGTTTAATGAGCACAGACATTAAAGCTATGTAACTCAATTCATAACCTATTTTATTCAGTTCCCGAGTATTCCATGACTGCAACGTGTATAACAATGGTAAGTTTCCTGTTTTTGTAAAAATTTATTATTATTACCTCTAGACATATTCTTACTTAACTTTATTTTTGTCTGTTATGGAGGGGGAAAATAAAATCAAACCAGGAAGATGAATACCTATTATAAATTACATAGAACTCTGAGTCAGCAGATAAAAAAAATCAACCATATTATAAAAGTGTGAACTCAGCATATTGATGTCTAACATAGCTCCATCACAAATTAGTTCTAAGACCTTAGTAAATTACTTCACCATAGTGGATTTCCGCTTTCTCATCTCTAAATTACAGAGTTAGATTCAATCTCTAAAAATCTCTTCAGTCTCTGATTCCATGGCTCACTGTTTATGACCTCGGTTAAAATGGCAAGATAACACTATCAATCAATATTTCTGATATTCCATTGGTGGCAATTCAAGATGATTCCTGGATGTAGCCACCGCAAGGAGAGAAAACTCAAAGACTATATAGAGTTAAACATGGAAAATTGGATATTGACCAAGTGAGAAACTTCTCCCATTTTATCTTATGGTGCTCAAGTTGTGAGAAAAAAAAAGTGTTGATTAATGGTCAATTTTTTAAATTAAATATATATGTCTTTCTATAACAGATAAACTATATAGATATTATAATATCTGTAGCAGTTCTTAGACCTTTCTCAAGGTCTCAGGTCTAACGCTACTTTACCTATCATTTCTATAGAGAGAAACATTTACAAAATATTATTCCCCACCAATAAAATTTTCCCAGTTAAACTTTATATACATGTAAATATAACATAGGTGTATACCAAAATATAATATACAGTATATTAAGAGTAATATTACCATAGACATCATAGTCATCATCATCATGGTGAAATAAATCAGATGGATAAATCTGGATTAAAATCCAGGCTTCCCCACTTAATAAGTACATGCCTTTAGACAATTTCCTTAAACATCTTCATTTATAAAATGGAGATACTATTACTTACCTCAAATTTTGTGAAAATAAGTGATATATTATATATAAAGACTCAATATTTTTTTGGAACAATGAAAATGTTCTAAAATTGATTGAGATGATGAAAGCAGAACTCTGTGATTATACTGAGAAATTTTACACTTTGGATGGATTGTATTGCATGTGAATAAAACTACTTTAAAAATAATAATTAAATGTTACTAATTAGTGTTATTATTAAAATCTTAATTTTTTATTGACTAATTTCAGTATCTGCGTAGTAGGAATGATCTTTTACCTCAAGCTTATTGTGAGGAGTACAAAAATTGTATTTGTAAAGCAGTGAGACCAGTGCCTGGTTCCTAGTAAGTCCCTTTCTCCTCACTCTTTCCCTCCTCATAGGAAGATTGGTGAGGCTGTTAAATAGGTCAGGCAAAGGGGAATGAATCTGTCTGTTTCTATGTGAACCTTCTGACTTTCTCAATTTTGTTTGTCCTTGTCATTTGGTGGTCCTTTCCTGGAGCACACATTATAAAACATCTCCAGGACTTCAGCAGATTAGCCCCTTCCCTTTATAAGTGATAATCTAATCATAGGGAAGTTCCAGCTTTTCTCTCACTTTAAGAGCTGATGCTTTTTCCCTACTGGCTTTGTAGAGTTATAGTATTGTTTATCCAGATTTGCAGGTAAGATCTGTCTAATGCTGGAAAGGAAAAGACTAGTTCTTCTCCAGTGTTAGTCTAACATAACTGACCCATGGATTGCTACCAAGTACCAACAAGTAATGCAACTGGAAAAAAGACTTTGATCAACAGGGGGATAAAGTAAAGACAAATGAGTTTATATGGCTAAGAGACTTCGAAATGAGTCGGGAGATCACTCCAGAGGTAACACTTATTCACATCTCAGCAGGGGGAAACGGACTTGGCCCAGTGGTTAGGGCGTCCGTCTACCACATGGGAGGTCTGCGATTCAAACCCCTGGCCTCCTTGACCCGTGTGGAGCTGGCCCATGCGCAGTGCTGATGCGCGCAAGGAGTGCCGCACCATGCAGGGGTGTCCCCCACGTAGGGGAGCCCCATGCGCAAGGAGTGCACCCTGTGAGGAGAGCTGCCCAGTGCGAAAGAAAGTGCAACCTGCCCAGGAATGGCGCTGCCCACACTTCCCGTGCTGCTGACGACAATAGAAGTGGACAAAGAAACTAGACACAGAGAACAGACTCCCGGGGGAGAGGGGGGGAATTAAATAAATAAATAAATCTTTTAAAAAAACAAAAAAAAAAACACATCTCAGCAGGATCTCATTGACAGCCAAAGTAGACACTATTCCCAAATAGCAGGGTTCCTGAGAGTTCTGGAGACACCCAGACACTACAGTAAAGGCAGATAACTCAGGAGTTTGGTCCCACACCAGTGGGCCCTACTCTGGAATTTATGCTCCCCAGTGCGACAGACTTGAACTCAGTTGTGGTTTCCCTACACACAGCTCTTCTGTCCTTCTATTTGAACTTATACACCTAAAATTAGTAGGTGTATGTCCAAGAGATTTAAATCTTTGGGCTGTCCACATGCCAGCAAGGCCCTGAATCTCAACCGAGTTGCCAACACCTACTCTCCAATTCACTGGACTCACCCAGGACAACTAACAAGGAGAAGATGATGGATTAACAACATACCAAGGAACCAAGAGTGTCTGAACTGCAAGCAAGAGAGTTCCATCCATCGGCCCTATGGGATCTAAGACTCCCCTCAATCAAAGGTGGAGTGGGCATAACCATCCCAGAATCCTCAGGATTGGAGAATGAATTATGGACTAAAGCAGACTTACTAGTATTCTACTATAGATTTATTGTGATTCTAGCAATGGAAGAAAGATCATTGATGTGGAGACAGTGGTCCTGGAGGTTCTGAGGGTAGGGAAAGGGAAAAACAGTAATAACAAGGGGGCATTTTAGGGACTTGGGAATCGTTCTAAATGACATCGCAATGACAGATACAGGCCATTATATAGCCTGCAATATGTACTCAATTCTCTGAGTGGGAGAGAGTGTAAACTACAATGTAAATTATAATCCATGCTTTGTAGTAATGCTGCAAAATGTGTTTTATCAATTGCAATTAATGTTCCACACTAATGAAATATGTTGCTAATGTTGGAAAATATGGCATGTATGGGGAGTGGGACTGTAGCAGTTTAATATTATTGATGAATTCCAAAAAGAAATATTGGCTTATACTTGTAATCTGATCTGTACCTTGGCATGATTGAGTTATGATTAAGGCATTGAGTCCCCACCCCTTGGTGGGTGGGAACTCACAGATAAAAGACATGGCAAAGAACAGAGTTGAGGTTTTGATGTTGGAGTTTGATGCTGAAAACTTAAGCTGGAGCACCAGGGAGTAAGCATGCAGAGGAAAGAGAAGCCAGCCCCAGGAAGAAAGGAATCTTGAACCCAGAGAAAAGCAAACCACAGGAACATAGGAACCCAGGAAGCCTGAACCCTCACAGACATCGGCAGCCATCTTGCTCCAAATAGGCTTTTGCGAGGGAAATAACCTATGCTTTATGGCCTCATATTTTTAAGCTCCTATCCCAAACAAATACCCTTTATAAAACCAACCAATTTCTGGTATTTTGCTTTAGCACCCCTTTGGCTGACTTATACGGGGTCCTATGGGAATCCCCTATATATTCTCTGTAACATTTATGTAATCTAAGTATCTTTTTAAAAAGAAAAAAGAAAAAATGAAAAGAAAAAAAAGCTGACCCATGGCCAATTATTTTTTAAAATCTCTTCTCTTTCCTCCCTCCCTCTTGCTTTCCTTCCCTCCTTTTTCTCTCCTCAACAGACTCTCTCATCACCCCCACTTCTAGTCCCCCTTGAGTGGTTTTATATACATTCATTGTCCAATATGTGGCTATTGAATCTTAAATTAATTAAAATTAAATAAATAAAATTTTAAAAATCCATCTTCTCACAGTAGTTTCATTTCTAGCACTAAATGTACCCTTGTGGTTATAATACAAAATGGAGTTATAGAAAATTTTCATCAACACAGAGTGTTCTGTTGGACAACTCTGTTCTAGACTGCTCTGGCTTTTGGGTAGGAATATGACATCTAGGTTAAATATTAATCTGGGTGCTTTCACTTTGCATAAGCGGTTGACAACACCCCCCGCATTATGAGGATTGCTTCCTTAACTGTAGCTAGCATTACTGTTCAAGGTTCAACTCCAAAGCTCTGTGTGGGCTGTAATACTCAATACAAACGAAGGCCATATTAGTGGAAAATAGAAGCTAGAATAAAAAAGGTGATAGTCCTGTGCCATTAAGGGCTTCTCAGACAGCTAGTGAGCTAAACTGTCCATTTCTGAACAGTGCATTCTGATGCATTTCTGAACAGACACTGAAAAGACTGTCCAGAGAAAAATGGGGATAATGAGGAAAAAGAAACTTAGAGAGAATGCTTAAAGAAAGTTCTAAGGAAGAGAAGATGTAGAGGGACAGGATATCTGTTTTCAGATGGCCCTGGCAACAATGGCTCACACTTGTTCTATGGGACTCACAATAAAGAACTAGAGTCATGACCCAAATAGATTTTCTTGTAAATAGGAGGAGAGACTTCCTATAATGGTTAGAATGATATGAAAATGAAATTTAACTCCTCAGGAAGACTTCATGTCCTTAAGAATTTTTCAGCTGGGGTGGACAGGGATATTGTAGGAGAATAAGAAACATAATATCACTTCCAGGTCTGCGGTCTTAGGTGTCTAAATCTTTTGTAAAAACATTTACTATATCATGTACCAAGCATATTTACATCTATTCTCTAATGCAGTTTAGGACCTAAAAGTTTAAATAACTGGGTTTCTAATACCCAAAATCTCCAAGAAGTTAATGTTGTCCAATGAACACAGAAGGAAATCAAGAAAGAGTTGCTGGTAATGGTCATCATTTTGGAGAATTTGCCACTAGTGAAGGTATTTTCTTCTTAAGTCATCCTGGATTTAAGAATATTGGTAGTGAGTATGAGAAGTGAAAATATAAATGTGCCTGCTTCAATATAAGAGAATGAGAAAATATTCTAGAAATCCTAACATGCTCAGATTATTAATTATATTCCCACATTTTCATAGTCATGTATTTTGTATTGGGAAGAGCTCTAGCAAATAAAAAGAAGTTTGTTCCTATTATATATACTGTGTGAAATTCTTCCTGATGATATTGACCCTTATCAAACCAGGTATGTATTAAGACCTGCCGTGGGAAAAGATAAGACTGTTTGTGATTAAGGTTATTATTAATTAAACAATAAACCCACATTATGTTTATATACTACATTATTAAGGAAGTTTTACTTTCTTAAATATCACTTTACCATCCTGAAGATGTATTAGAACCTAAGAAGGTAATGGTGGACTCAGGAAAGATGCACACTAGATACCATGCTGAATTAAGACAATTCCATCTTAGAAAGCAGATGTGGCTCAACAGATAGAGCATCTACCTTCCATATGTACCCAGGGCCTCCTGGCTTGTGTGGTGAGCTGGCCCATACGCAGTGCTGATGTGCACAAGGAGTGCCGGCCCATGTAGGGATGCCCCCACATAATGGTGCCCCACACACAATGAGTAGCCCTGAGCAAGGAGGGCCACCCAGTGCAAAACCACAACCCACCCAGGAGTGATGCCACACAGAGAGAAAGCTGTTGCAGCAAGATGATGCAACAAGAAGAGACACCGATCCCCAGTGCCACCTGATGAGAATACAAGCAGACACAGAAGAACACACAGCAAATGGACACAGAGAGCAGACAACTGGGGGGAGGAGGGGGGGAATAAATAAATCTTAAAAAAAAAAAAGAAAACTTCATCTTACTTTCCTAACATAGAAAAAAGCATAGCATACTATGTTAAGTATTTCATATGCTATAAATTAACCATGAATTGGATTGATGAAATATGCTATGAAATTTCATATAGATATATAAAATAGTGAAACGAATATCACTGCTTTACTATTTACAAACTATTGGATTTTTTTCCTATTCCAAAGTGCCATCCTATCATATCATTCCTTACATCATGCAAGAAAATTCAGAATTGGTAGATGTTATATAGGAACTGAGGATTTTTTTAAAATGGAGTCTTTGAGAGATGACAGATTTTATTATTAATCAGCATAATTTACGTACAAATATGATCAGGATCCCAGCAAGCAATATATGTGAGATCACAGGAAGCTGTAGCATCATGGCAAACTGGATTTTTGTGCTGGGAAAACAGAACCCTTCTGAAGATTTGACTCCACCATTGGGCTACTAGTTTAGGATTCCTTGCCTAGACATTTGTACACAAACAGTGTTTGTCAACTGTTTTATCAGTCTTTTCTGGAATATGTTAAAGGAAAGAAATGTGTTTGTGCAAGAAAAACATTGTCTTGTTTACTAAAACTAGACCATAATCCTCCAAAATTGACTAAAAATGTAGAAAAATACCCAGTTGGTACAGGGTTGGTTGGACTTGAGGTTATGACTCTTCTGTGAGGTTTGGCTTTCCCTAGTGGAATCTCATTAATTCCACTGCTTTCTCCACCACACTAGCCACAGGGCCCTTTTACCTTACTCAGATGTATATTCCGAAACCTTCCCTTAATACCTGGGATAATACCTGAAACAGCTGGGACACTAAATGGAAACAGAAAACCAAAAGAAAGAAAAGACAGGAAATTGGAAACAATAAAATAAAGCAAACAAAGAAAAAAACCTTAGGATCCAGCTGAAGAAAAGAGAATGAAAATAACATAGAAAATAACTCTTAAAATAATTAGAGATTTCTGTCATGAAAATCTGATCAAGTAATTTGCTTGCTTGGAACACTTTGGTTACTTTCCATTGCCCTCAGATTGCCTCAAAGTGGTTTCCAGGTTCTTCAGACCTGGTCCCTGTTTGCCTCCTCAGAATGATCTCTCACTAACCTCCCCTCACATGCTAAGCTCTGGGCACACTGAACTGTTTCAGCTTCTGGAATGAGCCTTGACCTGTCTAGCTTCAGGACTTCTAACATTTTGATGGCTCTTCCAGGACTCTTTCCCTACCCTCTCTGTACCCAAATAATTGCTTATCTTTTAGTATCAGCTTGAATTTATCTTGCCAAAAGTTTTTGATTCCCCTACCTCCACCCATAAATTGGGTTAGACACCTCCCCTGTGAGCAATTACATCATTGCATATTCTCTAGATTTGACTTGACTCAATTGAGGCTCATGCATAACAGCCCCAAACTGAAATAACCACAATGGCAATTATTGGTAATAGAGAAATTGCAGAATTTTACTGTAATACTACTCGGCAATAAAAATAAATCAACTGCTTACACATGCAACAGCTTTCATGAATCTTAAAAGCATTATTTTAACCTAAAGAATTCAGACAGACAAGTACATATTGTATGATCCTGTTTATGTGTAATCAAAATGCAGGCAGAACTAATCTAAGATGATGAAATCAGTGTTTGAGAGGGTGTTGCAGAAGTGGTGGGAAAGGCACAAGAAGGACCTTTCTCAGGAGATGGAAATGTCCTTTATTTGATTTTGGATTTTGGTGACAAAAAATGTACACAATTGTCAAAACACATCGAATTGAATGCTTAAGAGAAAATAGAAAGCCTAATTTGTGTTTCTCTATGCATATCTCCGCAGGTTAAAAATGCATTTTCCTCTCAATGGAGGCTTCAGGAAATAATCAGACCCTCTGGCTTTCATGAGCAGCTCTTCTTGGCAACTTGCACTGCCAACCTGCCCCTCTCAGAGTGACTTCCTGTGGTGGCTTTTGTGTTGAAAACATCCATTAAGGCTTCCCAAGATGATTTTCATCTTCTCCTCAAATAAGGCACTGAGTTGTCTGCTGCTAACACTGTGCTATTTTCATCACACATATTTTTCGATGGCAGTGAATTTCAGTGCCATTTAAGGAAATGATTCCAATTCCTCTGGGATTGCATTTGGGAATTAATTTGGAGGATCACTTCTGAGTGACACACCTGAGTCGTCCTCTGATGTCTTCTAGCTGAGCCTATCTCTGGGCTCTTTGTGAGTGATCATACTCTGCAAGGGTACTCATTGCATGGAGACGCCCTGTTTTTCCTGGCCTGGAAGTGGCTAAATATAATTATATAAATAAAGATAGACAGAAAGATAGAAAGACAGATAGGTGGATAAAAAGATAGATGATAGATAAATATAAAACTCCAAATTCCTCTTAATACATCCTTCTCCTCTTTCTCAACAAAGTAGAGTGACTAATAGCAAAAGTCCCAAAGAAGAATATTTTTAGTATTGCATAGTTTCTCAAAGCATTACAAAAAGCTATATAGACAAAATATATACTAACAATAAATCAATGTCATACAGCCAACACTGAGGCTTCACCATTTTGGCCAAACCAATGACATGGTTTAAATGACCTTTTAAAGATTATTGAAATGCAAGAAATTTTTTAAGGAAAAAAAAAAAAAGAAACAAGGAGAAATAAATATCATGGCACTATTTACCAATGAAAAATTATTTTATATCCCATGCCCATCCATCCATCCATCTTTCCATGTATACATACATAAACATATATGAGTCAGGAAAGTTGTATGTCTAAATGACGAAGGAATTCAAAAGAGACAATTTTAGGTAAGATATACAGCCCACTATTTTTGGTTGTAAATAATAGAAATCTAACTCACATAAGCTTAGGTAAAAAGAATAAAAAACTAAGACAATATGCATCACAATTATCTTGAGCCATGTCTAGATCTAAGACAATAAATGATTCTAGTTTAGTCAAAACATTTTCTTCATGTGGTGACAAAGATACCTGCTGGCAATGCTAGTCTTTTATTCTTCTCACAACCAGAAATCCAGAAATTCTATAAAAAAGTGTTCTATATTCCCAATAATTTCACCTACAGTTGTGGGATTGTCTTTGATTGGTCTAGGGGAAACCATATGCTCATCTGTGAATGAGCAATGAGGCTTTAGGATAGGAAACCTGATTGGTCAGATTAAGTCACATGCTCCCAACCTGGAGCCAGGAGGTCAACTGCCACAAAACATATGGACTAAGAACAGGGGAGGGAAGCAGAAGTAGGTCAAGCAGTTGAAGCTCAATCTCCCACATGGGAGGTCCCATGTTCAGTTCCAGTTCTTCCTGAAAAAACGAAAACAAACAACTAGCAAAACAAATAGAAAAAACCAACTCATTGAAGCCGATATACCTCAGTGGTTGAGTGTTGGCTTCCCACATATGAGGTCCCAGGTTCAATCCCTCCCAAAAAAAAGAATAGGGGAGAGGTAGTTTATATAAAAAAAGAGAAAGAAAGTTTGTCACCTAAATAAGTTTTGATTAACAACACAGATGTAAAACAAAACCCAAAAAAGGAGTGCATATATGGTATTATTTCTCTTAGTATTTACTATACAAAATGGTTAGTACACATGCTTTTTGCTAACTTCAAAACAAGAACAGTGAAACATATATACTGATGGTAAGGAAGTTACTAAGTCTTTGCTGTGTCTCTGAATTTCAAAACTGAGCGTTGTCCCCTTATTATTTGGGGACAGGACAGAAGAGACAGAATATTTAATTCATCAAATTTTATAATATATTGAGCCAAGAGGCATATTTAAATTAATGATTTTATTCCATTTTTGTGTATGTGAGTGGCTGAGGGAGGGGCTTGATAAATATGCATGAAATAAAAAAGACACTTTAAGGTCTGTAGGGTACACTTTACTTAATTCCCACTTATTACAGGCCATCTGATAAAGTGACTTTGGAATAAGAATCAGACTAGTTAGATTACAAATCTGACTCTGTCTTTAAGATGCCATGTGATTTCATGGAGGCTACTTTATCATATTTTCCCCCATGCCTCATCTCTAGGAATATTTGCGCGAAGATTCCATTAGAATGTGTATTTGACTATCACATTCAAGGTATTGAAGACATATTAGTCTCCTTCTGTTTCTATTTTATTGTTGCTATTAATGAAACATTCAAACCAGTAAGAAATTTTAATATATATATATGCACAATAGCTTAAAAGCTCTTGTAAAAAGGTATATTTAATGCCTAAAAGCTCTTGTAAAAAAGCATATTTAATTTTGCTTTCAAGTACTTAATACTAATAGTAAATCTTTTTGTAGTACTTGCTATATGCCAATTATTATTCTAAATGCTTTAATACATATGTTAATTATTTTAAGCCTCATAGCAACCATATAAGGTAGGTACTATTTTTATTTCTGTTTTACACCAGAGAAAATTGAAGTCCAGATAGGTAAGACAACTTGCCCAAGGTAACAGAGCTCCTTTGGAAAGAGCTGGGTTTTAAATCCAGAACATCTGGCTTCAGAGTCTACATTTTTTCAACACTATTTTATGCCTCTGGAGCAACTAATTTATTTTAAAGACTTTTAATCTTTTTTTTTTTTTTAATAGCGACTGTTTCAAAACTGCTTCTGGTGCTTTAGCAATTCTAATTCAATTATACTATTTATTTTCTATTTTCCTTTTAAGACATTTGCATTTCTACTCATTGATGAGATTCCACTTATTATAAATATTACCTATAGTTCTAATAAAGGAGTTAAATCTGACCTTTGACCAAACCAAAAAACAATCTTTGTAACCTACGTATTTTTACATGGTCGTGGAGACTGGATTGAAGCATGTGTGAGGTCTATGAAGATACAATTGTTACTGAAGAAGTCATCTATAAAGCGTTAGAGGTAAAACAAAGGGCTTTGGTAAAACAAATTAAAATGTCTGTCAGCGATCAAAAAGGACTGAATTAATTGCCCATTTTAATCTGCTGAGGCAAGCCGATATTCTAGAATAAGAGTTAGAGAAATGATGCTGCTGCATGATATGAGTCATTGTGAGTCTAATGCATAATACAGAAGAAAGAGCCTAGGGCCCAGAACATTGCCCATGGGATGCAAAGAGGAGCCAAAAGTAGATCAAATTCACATCACAGAAAGAATTCCTGTGATTGATGAACACTTGCACTGTGAATTATTATTAATATTCTTCACGCAAAGATAAAATGTTCTTCATCTTGCTACAACTTTGTTTCAGCTGTACCTATCTTTCCCATGACCATTTCATGAACTGGCTTTCAATTGTCAAATTATCTCGTGTTCTCACTGAGCCTAGTGTCAAGACTCAGGGGGAATGGAAAGAGACCTGTGCTTTAAGGAATAACTAGAGATTTGGGTACTATTGACATGTGGTTTAAGGTACAATTAAAAAGAAATCCGTAAGCCTATTTGATCATTGCTGTTTATTTTTTTCTAGGAGAAAACATTCATATTACACAAATAGTATGAATAATTTTTATGAAGATAGACCTCTAACATAAATGTATATATATGTATGTACATATATATAAGTAGATGGATGGATGTGTGTGTGTAGTGCAATGTGATACAATGCTGTTACCCTCATCCACCCTTTTCAAATACCCTCTTTCCAGAGACTTGGTAGGAGACTACTGTCAACCTTGTCCTTTCTGGGAATTATCTCAAAGGAAGAAAACTCCCTTACCGAAGGACACACTCATTTTAGGAGGGCAACCATATACAATAAGGCACCAGGCCTGTCCCCTTTCCTCAAGTCAAAACAACTCTGAAAGAGTTTCCAGCTATGTCTATGGTATAACTGCATTACTGTTAATATTTTGTTCTCAAGGACATTAAAAAAAATCTACATTCAAACTTCCATCTTTAAAGTCTGTTTCCTAGGAAACCTGACCTAAACCAAATAAGAATATATATTTATATTCTTCCCTCTGCCTGGGGTGGGATGAGAGGGATGGAATGCAAGTAGGAAAACATATTTCCAAATGTGATAATGAGATCCATGCATTTTCCCAACTGCTCTTAACTCAGCCATGTAGAAGCGTACTCTGGGACTATAGAATTAATGAAGATTGGAACTATAAACTCTGCTCTGTCCCCCATCTACAGCAAGGCATGTAGAATAAACCAATGGCCAGATGAAACCTCAGTTACCCTTGCTAGAACTTGGAATAACAACGAATAAATTATCAGTAGATAATTGTGAGAATTTTTTAAACTTCTGCTAATATGCACATTATTTTGTATCTTAATATGGGTTCTACTTACAAAGAAATGCGACTACTGTTATCTGCAGTCTTTTTAGATTGAAATTAAGGAATTAATGAGCCAATAATTATTATTCCTCAATTTTTAAAACCAGAAGAACCCTCTAAGTTCTGGAATGGATAAAAATGATAGGAAGTACATAGAAAGTGAATCAGAAAAACAAGACACAAAGTTAAGTCAGGCATATACACACCAGGGGAGAAGAGAAAGGAAGGGAACTGAGAAAAGATGCACTTGAATGATATTTGATAATTCTTTTCTGATATGAAAAGATGTACACATTGAATCTATAAAATGAGCAGTAGAATATTTGATCAGTTGACTTCCTGTAGGGCTCTAAAGCAAAAGAAAGTTATGAGAATGCTGTGAGAGCCATGTTGGCATAGTTTCCATCTACAAACTGTGACTTGGGATAGATGGGTGTGTCTAGTCATGAGACCATTACACAGCTGCAGGATTGTCAAATGCATCACTTCTCACTCTCTTACTTTAGAGTTGTGCTACAAAGTTTGTGGAGGCAGTTCTTGTTTACTCTTATTACAGACCAGGTTAACACTTAAGTTTCATTAATTTGGTCTTTGAAAGCTGTGAAGGGTGGGTCATCTGACCGAACCCAAGTGAGGCAGATGAAAAAGCCTCTGGGCAGTCTACTGAAGTGTTCAGCAAGCCACTGAGGTTGTTGGGGGAAGCACCAGGACTTACCACATGATAGCTTAATCAATGTAGTTGTTTTATCACCATTTAAATTGCCTTAGTCCAAATGTGTTTTAGATCAAGTGTAGATGAATTCAACCAGGAAAACAAAAACGTTTTAAAACCAACTCAAATAACCGGAAAACAAAGGAGAAATTTATTTTTTTCAGGGTTGATTTTCCCATTTTGAAATGCTAGAGTACTGAAGAATTGAAATTCCCACTTAGCAATATTTGATTAGTCAGTATGCTCTGACTTTGCATTGTGAATTGTCTTAGTCTTTAAATATATATGCTAACAAAAGTTAAAATTCACAATAAAATAGTTAAGATAGTTCTCCATAGGATAAAGGAGATATTTTTACTCAACAGAGAAGAAAACTCAGTAGATATTTTCACCATTCATCACAGCTTAGGGTCTTTGGTAAGTTTCAGGGTTTGAAAACTTGCTGATTAAAATACAGACTTCCTGCTAACTATAGAACTGTCATATGATCCAGCAATCGCATTGCTGGGCATATACCCAGAAGAGTTAAAGCAGGAACACAAACAAATATATGCACACCGATGTTCAGAATGGCATTATTCACTATTGCCAAAAGTTGGAAGCAACCCAAGTGTCCACCAACAGAAGAATGGACAAGCAAATTGTGGTACATACATATAATGGAATATTAGTTAGCTGTAAGAAGGAATGCAGTATTATCACATGGGATAACATGGATGAATCTTGAAGACATTATGTTGAATGAAGCAAGCCAGTCTCTAATCACAAATATTATATGACCTCACTGATGTGACATAAGCAAACTGAGCAAACCCACAGAATTAGAGTTTGGAAGACAGGTTATCAGGAGACAGAAAGAGAATAGAGTGAATTGAGCTGATGTTCACTATGGGCAAATCTTATGATAAAGTGGAAGGGGGGGTAGATTGGAAGTAAATGGGGGTGATAGTGGTGCAGGGATGTGCGAGGGGTCGATAGTGCTGGAATATGAGGGTGAGCAGGGTCGGGGGGTTGGGGTGGACTATCTATGGAACTGGGGGGGTGGGTGGAGACTGGAGGAAGAACAGGTGAATTCTGGGGATTTGTAGGTCTGTGGCTGAAACTACCATGGTAGGAATACTGGTTTTCAGCAAATATAGCAAGGGAGTGTGTATTAGTCAGCCAAAAGGGTACTGATATAAAATACCAGAAATTGTTGGTTTTTATAAATGGTATTTATTGGATAGGACCTTACAGATACCAGGCCATAAAGTATAAGTTACTTCCCTCAACAAAGTCTGTTTTCATGTGTTGGAGCAAGAAGACTGCCAATGTCTGCGAGGGTTCAGGCTTCCTGGGTTCCTCCCTTCCAGGGTCTTGCTTCTCTCTGGGTTCAGGGTTCCTCTCTTCCCAGGGCTTGCTTCTTCCTGGGCTCAGCATTCCTCTCTTTCTGAGGCTTGCTTCTCTTTCCTCCGTGTGCTTATTTCCTGGGACTCCAGCATAAGGCTTCAGCATCAAACTTCAACATCAAAAACCCTCAAACTCTGTCCTTTGCCATGTCTTTTATCTGTGAGTCCCACCCACCAAGGGGTAGGGACTCAATGCCCTAGTCACTTAGTCCAATCAAAGCCCTAATCATAACTTAATCATGCCGAGGTAGAGATCAGATTACAAACATAATCCAATATCTATTTTTGGAATTCATAACCATATCAAACAGCTACTCTCCACCCTCTGAATTCCAAAAAGACATTACAATATTTTTTTTAAAAAACCCTTAAATCAGTAACAATGCAAGTACTAAATCATATCACAATCAGTTTGAAGAAATTCAGTTTGTCCTGGGGTAAAGTCCTGTCTGCTATAGACCACTGAAGCTTACAAAACAATTTATCTGTTTTTAATACACAAATGGACAAAGGATAAACATTTTCACTACAATAAGGAGAAATTGGGAGGGAAACATGAGTCATGTGTCATTTACCGTTCAGTAGACATGCAGGGCATCCTCTATTTGATTTCAAAGTATAAGAGTCATTCTTAAGATGATAGTTGCTTCTCCTTGGGGCCTTATAGGAACCCACCCTTTCCACAGGTTTGCCCAATGGCCATTTTCTTGGTTTCAACCTCACCAAGCAACTGGGTGTCAACCAAGCTCCAGATCTCTCCTTCCAAGAGTGTTGCGATGATTGCCACACTATATATATATATATATAATTCCCCTACTATAGTGATGTGAAGACAACATTCTCCCTAACTTTTGCCACACAGGCTCAACCCTATCAGAGCAACAAGTTGACCACCTGGCCTTCCCTAACCTTTGGCATGCAGGCTCAACCCTCTCAGAGCAACAAATTGACCATCTGGCCTCCCCTAATCCACAGGGGCCATGTTCACCCCTCTCAGATCTGTTGTATGCTGACCATAACCATCCTAATCCTCAGGGAATGTGCTCCACCCTCCCTGTACCCTGGGGCAGCAAAACTCTCCCAGAATATCAAACAGGAATATCCACCCTCTTCAACCAATGGGGCAAACTCACCCTCTCTGTACACATGGGTGGGGTTCCTCTCTTAGCCCAAGGCAATGTCTTAATTCCAGATTTCAGCTTCCATGGTTTTCCTCTTGAAGTCATTTCCCCTTTAATCTCTCCTTTCCATAATCCTTTTATTCCAGGCTGACAGTGGTTTTGTTCATATAGCTCTCTCAAAAATCTGTTGGTTTAGCACGCAGGAAGCAGAGATCTAAGCCATTAGACAGTAAGACTTTCCACAAGTCTTTCTGACATAACTGCATCTTCAATCCTGATTTACAAGTTCCAAGTTTAATTAAGTTCTCCAATGGGACACTTTCATCTGGGAGCTTGACTTCCAGAGGCTTGGAATTTCCAGAATCAGTTTCTGTTTTCTTTGTGCCTGACAGTTCAGTCCTCAGCATATCTCTCTCATCAAGCATTTTGCTATAAACTGCAAGCAGAAGCCAAGCCACATTCTGTGGGTTTACTTTGGAAATTTCTTCAGCTAAAATGTCCAAGCTTGCCATTTTCAAATTCTGCCTTCCATAAAACACCAGGAGTTTATCTTGCTAAGTTCTCTGCAACTTTAAAACACTGATTGCCTTTTCTCCCATTTCCAATAATAGTTTTATCATTATCTTCTAAAGCATCTTTAGCATCCATATTGCTATCAACAGTCTCTTCAAAGTGATCTAGGCCTTTTCCATCAAGCATCTCACAATTCCTCCAAAAAATACCCCTTACCCATTTATAAAATCTTTCCAGCATTTCAGTAATTTCAAAAGCACTTCCCCACTCCTCAGTACCAAATTCGGTATTAGTTAGCAAAGAGGTGCTGATATAAAATACCAGAAATTGGTTGGTTTTTATAAAGAGTATTTATTTGGGGTAAGAGCTGACAGATATCAGACCATAAAGCACAAGTTACTTCCCTCAACAAAGTCTATTTTCATGTGTTGGAGCAAGATGGCTGCTGACATCTGTAAGGGTTCAGGCTTCCTGGGTTCCTCCCTTCCAGGGTCTTGCTTCTTTCTGGATTCATGGTTCCTCTCTTCCTGGGGGTCCAGCTTAAGGCTTCAGCATCAAAATTCAACATCAAGACTCCAACATGAAAAACCCTTAACTCTGTTCTTTGCCATGCCTTTTATTTACAGGGTGGGGACTCAACATCCTACTGGCACAAGAGGTTTATGTAATTACTTAATCAAGTAAACCTATGAATTCAATGTAATCTAATATGCACAGAGGAAAAGATCAGTTTACAAACATAATCCAGTATTTCTTTTTGGAGTTCATCAATAATATCAAACTACTACACCTGGTGATATCTATTGCCTAAGAGTTACCTCCTGAAGCCCTTCTTGTTGCTGAAACGTGGCCTCTCTCTAAGCCAACCTCAGCATATAAATTCACTGTGTAACTCCCAACATGGGACATGACCCCCAGGGATGACTCTTCCTGGCATCAAGGGATTAATACCAAGTGCCAACTAATGATGCTTTTGGAGAAAGACCCAGACTAAAAGGGGGGGATATCAAATACAAGTGACTTTTTATGGCTAAAAGATTTCAGAATCAGGAGGTCATTACAGGGTTACACTTATACAAGTCTCAGGAGGATCTCACTGTCTTCCACAGTAAACAGTGCCTCAAATAGGGGTGCTCCTGGGGGTTCTAGAGACATCTAAACACTATAGACAGGTCATACAACCCCAGGAAACCACCACCCCATCAGTGGACCTTACCTTGGGATATATGAAACCCATCTCCCCAAGTGTTTCAGAGTTAGACTTATATGTAATTTTCCTATACTTCATTTTTCTATTCCTTTTATTTGAACTTATAATTATCACTATACCTGTTAAATATATGTCCCAGATACTTAAATCTTCTGGCTGTTCCTATGTGGTGTGTGCCCTGAATCCCACCAGAGTTGTAGCCAACACTTACTCTCCAGTTTATCAGTCTCACCCAAGACAACAAACAAAATCATAATGATGGACAATACCCAACTCAAGAAGCAGGGAATACCTTCAACTGCAGGCAAGACAGTTTCATCCATCTGCCCCACGGGAACTAAGCCCCCTCTCAACTGGAAGCAGAGTGGGTATCACCATCCCAAAATACTCAAGATAGAGGAACAAACAAGCATAAGGGGGAAAATGGAACTATGAACTGAAGTAGACATTATTATTCTAGTAATGGAAGAACCTATAACATTGATATAAAGACAGTGGTCACCAAAAGGTTCTGATGGGAGGGAGAGAGAACAACAGCAGTAATATGGGGCATTTTGGGGACATTGAAATTGTTCTGCATGATATTATAATGATGGATACTAGCCAGTATACATTTTGTCAAAATCTATAAAACTGTACAGTACAAAGTATAAAACATAATGTAAACTATAGACCATGGTTAGTCGCAATGCTTCAATATGTGTTCATTAATTGCAACAAATGTACCTCACTAAGGAAAGATGTGGAAGGTTTGGAAGGGGAAGGGGGTGGGTTTATGGGAATCCTCTGTATTTTCAATGTAACATGTGTATAATCTAAATCTCCTTTAAAAATAAAGAAAAAATTATTTAAAAAGTATAGTCTTCTTCATGAAAATTTTGTTTTGAAAATGTACATGAACTTTTGGCTTTGAAATCCTGGTCATATGCTTAATTTGTTCGATGATAAGCACATTTCAGAATCCCTGTTCAAATTCTTTCATTTATAATTGCTACCCTTTATTTTAAAAAATTATTTGAGGCAGCTATTAAAATCATTGAAAGACAAAGATGATGAAGGATTAAAACAAGAACCAAGTAATGAAGGGATGTGATAGCTGTTACATTAAAATAAATAAAAATTATGACAGCCGTCATTGACTGAAGGTGTGTCAGTTTAGTGATAGCTACTTTATAATATTATTTTTAAGCATCACAATTATGGTAAGAGAGGAATAATTATCCCCATTTTAAAAACACAAACTAGGAGTTCAGATTTGTTCATTCATTCATTCATTCATTCCTTAGACAGTGTTTATCAATTACTTACGTGTGCAGGCTTTTGTGTTGAACACTAAGAATCCGACACTAAAAAGGGCATGCCCTAAAGAATCATGGAGTCTAATGGAAAAACCTAGGTCATTTACTGCTCTACATAGGAATGAGTAGAGCATACTCCAAAAGTCATGATGTACAATATCTCTTAAACTAATTAAAGCAATTGTGCCAAATCTCGGTTTGCTCGTGCATAATGATTGTAATTAATATTTATTGAGTGCTCACTATGTTTTGGGCACTCCTCTGCATACTTATGTGTATTTATTCATTTATACCTTACAACAACCCTATGAAGTAGGAAATATTACAATCCCTATTTTACAGTAGAGGAAATTAAGGCAAAGCCTGGTTAAGTAACTTTCCTTAAATCATATGACTTTATGTATTATTTTTCAGAAGTAGAAGATCCAGTATTTGCATCAAGCCAGTCAGGTTCTGGAGATGGCAAGTTTAACCACTGCTTTATACTGCTTCTAAAGATAAGCTGAAGAGTTACTACACACTGTGCCAGACCTTGAGGCTATGGAGATAAATATGTTGAAATTCTATTACAGAGGCATACTCAAAACTTAAGATAAACATCACCATCAATATCATATAAATCTCAAAGTTATTGGGGGTATTTGTGCTTCTTATAGAAATTTGGAATTCACAGAGTAGGTCAAAGTTGTACCTGACCTTGGATAATTAGTCATATTTCTCCAAGTAGAGAAATAGGAAGCAAGTACTTCAATTAGCAACATGTTTCACATTCTTGGGTTTAATGCTTGAAATTTCGCTATTGACTAGTGACCCCAAATTAAAGGACATGCATCTATTACAATGAGAATTGTCATCTCTATCTTACTGTACAGATCTTAAAGGACAACATAAAGAAAATACAATGTAAAGGGAAGTCTGCTAGCCAAGCAAAATAAAAAACAAAAAACAAAATAAGAAGAGAAGATTTGACACAAAATTATTATGATTTCAGTTTGAAAACACAGATTCCAGGTTTCAGATTGGGTCTGAGACGCTTTGAAATATCAGACTTAGAAGAAAGATTATGTTAAAAGGATGGATTTAGGAAGAGGTGAGGACAAGTGAATAAAGGATTTTTTTTTTTTTTTTTTTTTTAGGAAACAGGGGCCTCTGCAGGCAAATAAGATGGGTTTACTCATCCCTTTAGGAAATATTCATTGAACATCAACCACGTGCCAGACGTCATTCTAGGTGCTCCCGGTATAACAGTGAACTAAATAGGTAAAAGCACAGCCCTTAAGCAGCTTAAAATCTAAGTGCAGAGAGAGACTGAAAAAGTAAACATAAGGCATGTTAAATGGCAATATTTGTGATATAAAATAATAAAGCCAGGAAAGGGAATCCTAGGAAAGGTTATGCTTATTATTTTATATAGCATGGTCAGGGACTATGACAAAGTAATGCTTCCAGAGAAACAGAAGGCAAGCGAGGGAATGAGGCAAGAGAGCTCTAAATGAAGAGGACTCTTGCCAGAAATGGCACCAGCAAAGGTCCTGGAGTTGTAGCCCTCTTGGCATCTGAGGGCATCAAGAAGACAGTGGGGCTGGAGAGGAGTGGGGGGAGGTAAATGGTTGGAGACAAAGTCAGAGATGTCTGTGTAGGACCTGAGATTTCCCTTTGAGTGCAGTGGGAAGCAACTGAAGCCATTAAAGCATAGTGACATAATATAACTTCTGCTTTAAAAAGGGCTTATTCTGCATGCTAAGTTGAGAATAAGTTGGTGGTAGAGCAGTGTGAGTGGGAGCACAAGCAAGAAGGCCATTAGAGAGCTATTACAGTAATTCAGGTGGTATTGCAATAAACAGGATGGTGATTTGTGATAGGATTCTGGATATATTTTAATGGCTTAAACTGTTAGGATAGCTGGAATGTGGGGTCTATGAAAAAAAGGAATTAAGGATACTCTTGTGGGATTTTTTTGTTCTGAGGGAAAGGAAGGAAAGAGTTGCCATTTTCTGAGATGAAGAAAACTGTAAAAGGAACAGGTGTGGAGGAAAGTCAGAAATGTAACCCTGGACATCATATGTTTGAGATATCTATTAGATAACCAATGGGCAATGTCAAGAAGGTACTGAGATATACAAGTGTAGAGTCCAAAGAAAAAGCTCTGGAATTAATTTAAAAATTTAGGAGTCTTTAGATGAGAGGTGGGCAATATGGGGAAAAAAATGGACTTGATGAGATTGCCAAGACAGCGAGTCCCAAGGACTGAGCCCTGGGATGTCTGTGCGATGGGAAGGAATTAGGGATATGGAGAAGGAGAAACCATTGTAACATGAAAAACACTAGGAAAGCAAGCTTCTTGGACAACAATGAAAGTATCTCAAAAGAGAATTAATCATCTGTGTCAAATGCCAATGACAGATCACCTAAGATGAAGATTGAGAACTGATCTTTGGATTTGGCAACAGGGTAATGAAGGGCTACCTTAAGATCTGGGGGACAAAAGATAGATTGGAGTTGTTTTGAATAGATGGAGAAGAATTGCATGTTGCCAATGTAGCAGATGGAACCATGAAGAACCAAAAGTTAATTTAAACAAATACAAGAAAAATAATTTGAGAAAATTAGAAAAAGTTATTATCAGTGTTTTGAAAATCAGAAGACTGTAGAGTCTTAGAGTAAAAGAGAAACTGTTAAAGAAAGATGGCCAGCAATATCACTCCCTGCAGAGGTCTTGTGAGATGTGGCCTAGACATGGCCTTTGGATTTGGCGACTATAAAATCAGTCGTGATGTTTTAGTTTGCTAAATATTGCCAAGGCAATACACCAGAAATGAATTAACCTTTACAATGCCGATTTATTAACTTATGAGCTTGCAGTCTGGAGGCTTTGAAAGTGTCCAAATCAAGGCATCATTAAAGATCCTTTTTCCCAGGGCTGCAGCTGTGGACAATTCAGGCACATGGCAGCATTCGCTTGTCTCTCCTCTCTCTTCCTTGCTGCTTTCAGCTAAAGTGCCTTTCTCTCAGCTTCTGTGTGCCATTGATTTCAGCTTCTGGCTCCCAGGGACTACTCTCTCAGCTTCTGGGTTCCTCTCTGTGTCTACATCGTTCTTCTGTATCTGGAGCTTTCTATTCCTCCATTAATGAAGGACTCCTATAAGAGGATTAAGACCAATGCTGGGGCATGCAATACAATCAAAAGCCCTTAACTGAAGTAATTTATCAAAATGATCCTCCCTACAATAGGTTTATATGCACAGGAATGGTTTAGCCCTAAAGCATAAATTTCCTGGGGTTCACAAAAGCTTCAAACTGCCACACATTTTTTCTTTAAGAAAGCAATTTTACTAGAAAAAGGAGCCAAACTGTAGTGGGATAAGGAATATCTGAGAAGTAAGAAGGCAGGAATTGAGTGCTCAGTCTCTTTCAAAAAATTTAATAACTAAAGGAAAGAAAGTTTAGGAAGTATCTTGGCATCCATTTAACAATACTGTTACTTTGCATATTAGATGAAGTATCATTTTTTCATATTGTAACAACTGCTTTTATTGGCTACTTTTTTTTTCTTTCTAAGTGTTGCATAATGCAATGGTACATTTTATTATTGATATTGCCCTTAGATTTCATGAAATATGACTATGTACGGAATGACTAAGCTAAGGAGAGGACACTATAAAAGTGGATATAAAGGTACAAAAAAAAGTAAATTTGAACAGTATTATCATTTCAGTAAATATTTGTTGAATGATGCATATAAAAATATTGATGGAAGTAGTACGAGTAAATTTTTAATTAAAGTCCTTGTGCCCAGGGTGGACAAAAAGAGAAGTCAGACAAGGAAGGGCTAATGGAATAGGAAAATATGGAATCATAAAAAAGATCAGACAATACAATGATGTGAAATGACATGCTTGAAGGAGATGAGGAAGTTGGAAATATGAAAGAACAGGAACATGTCATCAGAAAGGGGAATTTCTGAGATAGAGTAATTCCTGGTAATGAAAAGGTGTACTGTATGCCTGCTGACTGGATTCTGGAGTGGGGCAAATGTTAAGCTTGTGGGAGTGGAGGAAACCAATAAACCTTGAATTTAGGGTGTAGAAGGGTGTGTATCATTGGAGAACGGCATGAAATATTGGAGGAAAACTAAACAAGGGTTCAAGGTCCTCAAGACTATGTGGGGTATTCCAAAATACAGTAACAAGGATGGGATGAATATTGGGAGCTTTGAAAGAGGGGAAATGAAAGATTCTGCAGGAACAATTTTAGCCAAGGCAAGAAAGAAAATCTAAGATATCAAGCATCCATTACATCCCCACGTTTGAGCTAGACAATTAGCATATGTGGTCTCTTTTATTCTTCCTGAAAACCTTCTGGCAGGTGTTTTTATCTCTGGTTTTCAGGTGAGAAAATGGAAGCTCAGAGAAGCTGTGCCAACTAAGATAGTATTTTAGTAATAACTCGGCAATGGAGGTTTTTCTTTCCTAGGACGATGCCATGTCCTGAGATCTTTAGTACATTTTCTCACTGAAATAGTCTCAGAGGAGGTCAGCTGCCCATCTCAGAAATGAGATTTTCTTGCCACCAAGATCACTCTTTAGATTTAGTGGTGATTTCTTCAAGGGCCTTCATTTCCAGTGACTATGCTCAGACTGTCACCTGCTTGGAGTTGCTGCCACAAATTCTGAGATGGCTCAGGACGGACAGAATAGGACAAGTGTTTTGTTTTATTTATTTTGTCTTGTTTTGTTTTGTTTTCCCTAGGTGCTCTGAGCTTATTTTCCATGAGCTGCATGAAATGTGGATAGAAGGGAATGAACACATATGCCCTCTGCCTCCTGCCACCTCTTTCTGGTTCCCCTTCCCCCACAGATCCTCCTTCTGTCAACGGGGCAGAGGTCAGTTCCTGCTGCAGCTGACTAAACTGGTCCCTCAGATACAGGGAAGACCTCCAGGTGAGAGAGCAACACGGAGCGCTCCAGGGCCATCCGCAAAAGTGGAGAGCAGAATGCTGAAAGTGGTAGATGAACATCCCAGCAGAGGAACAGGGATATTCAGGGCTCCTTGGTCAAGACCTCAAAGAGTATTAACCCTGAATCCAAGAAAATATTATAAATGCCACTGCATATAAGAAACTTCTGTTTTGTAGTGCTGTCTGCCAAAATGATAGAAAGATGGTCTAAACCAGTGTTGAACTATTGTTTTGGGCAGTGTGAGGCAGCGTGTTTGCTTTGCTCATAAGTCCCCACACTTCTGTGCTCTTCAGAAATTAACGCTTTGCATTAGACACCATTCGATTATAGTTTTCTGCTTATTACCCAGAATTTTTGCTTACATTATCTTATTCAACCTCACAACCACGCATTTTCATCGACAAGGGATCACACGAGATAAATGATCTATAAAAGTTTATGTAAATAGTTAATGGCAGAATTTGAACTTGAACACAGAGCTTTTTCACCCCAAAGTCCACAAATGGTTGACCAGACACTACTGTCTCTCATTGACTATGGGCCAGGGTTTTTAGTCATTCTCTGTTACTAATTCTAGTAATACAAATATTGATAGTCAATTCACCAAAGGAATTAGGAAAAAAAAAAATAGTTCTACTATATTACTGCAAGCTACAAACACATAAAATAATCAACAAAGCTTTTAAATTAATGGGCATATTAAATAATTAAGTCTTATATTCTTAATAAAATTTATCATGCTCTATTTTACATGAAAACTGTTCTTATGTATAGACACTGGCCTATAGTGAAACCAGCCTAAAGCATGCCCACATTTAGTGTCTATCCATGAATAATATGAAGATGTAAAAGGATCCATAAATATTGTCCTTTCATGTTTATGTTTTCCTGCTTTCATGTTTACTTTTGTCTGCCTTTTGTAAAGTAACCTAAGGAATATGTAAATAAAACTGTGAATATCTGTGGTAACTCTGTTCTGATACTTATAAAACCTATAATTTTTCTTGAATTACTTCACAGAGGAACCAGTAACTCTGCATTTTATCAGAGGCCAGATTGTTCACAGGGCTGCCACGTTGGACTCTTGCTCCCTGTCTTTGTTAGAAATGAATAGATGGAAGTAGCACGTCTCTTGGATTAGTTTTCAGGCACCTGAGGACGTGGACCCCCAGGGGCTGGTCAGAGAGTGAGTAGATCAAACATATTTATTCCATCCCATCTGGATATAGAGTACTATGTAAGTCACTGCATTATTGCAGTGGTGGAAGCTGCTGATATGAAAGAGCTTATCCTGAGAGAAAAGTGAGAAGGAAAATTATTTAATGAAGGTATAACATGTGTCTGCGAGGGATACTTTTTCTACCATTTTATAGATGGCTCAAGGAAAGTGAGTTGTTCAGATAACTTAGTGAGAATGCCAGGAAGAAAACATATGGTATGAGTTTCTAGGCTCTTATAACCACAAGGCTATAATCCTTCTTGAATGAAAATAAAGCTATTTCCCAACAGAAAATGTGCAGTTACTGAAGGCAGTGTCTCATTTTTATCCTTCACCTAGGTGCCTTTCCATGAGAGATGTTTTCTAGGCCACAAATAGATTCCCTTTCAAGTTTCTTCTCCTCAGCAATAATAACTACACTCAGTAGCCTGAGAGAAGGATAGCAGCATGATAGAGTATGACCTGGAATCTTTTTGGCCAGCAGAGATGGTATTAGACAACGAAGGAAAATACCCTTCTTTTCCCCTTGAGACCTTTACTCCATAGTGTGTATATACATATATATATATATATTTTTTTTTTTTTTTCCTATTTAAAAATTAAAGTTTAGGTATTTTTAAATGTTAGGGAAAAGGACATGCTATTTCTTAACCAAGAAATAGAGATTTCTCAGGAGACAATAATGTGATAAAAGAATTCAGACTTCAGTCTGCCTTTCCAATTTCAGCTAAGTCCCCAGAGGAAAAAGAAAATAGATAAAAAACAGCTGATGGGAGGGTGCAGGCAGCAGACCCTCTGTGCTACTGAAGTGCTTAATCATATGATGGCGGCAAGCACATGCTCCGAAACAAAAACAAACATTATTCTGTAGTTCTTAGCCACTGTTGTTCTGTAATCAGATGATAATCCTTTCAAGTAAAAATGGCTCATTTTTAAATTCTTTCCTGCTCATTAGTTTGGGTTTTTTAAGTAAAGCGTGCATACACACTCACAACTACATACACATATATCAAGGACACATTTAAGGCATTTGGTTTCATATCAAGAAGCAGCACCTCAAAACTCTAAACACTGTCCCTACCTTCTGTTAACTCAGATGCCATAAAAGACAGGACACTGTTTGGATCCATGCACCAGGCAGGGAGGATGGAAAGAACCAATAAGTACTGGCAGCAATACTTGGCTGTAAAAGAGACCTGCCTCTCAGAAACCTCAGGCCCTTACATTGCCTTCTGGCTGAACAAATAGACTCCCAACTCCAGAGCTGACCTTTCTGGAACCATCCTCTCTTCCAAAATTACTTCCAATTGCCCCCTTTTCCTTCATAATCTCCAGAAAATTTTCATTCTTTTAGTTAGTTCTCAAATTTAAATCTGCCCACAATGCACTGGGGGGATAACACTCACACCCAATAACTGTGGCTCACTCCAGGGGAGCTTCCCCCTCACTGTTTAGAAGGGATAAACGCCCTGTCCCACTCACCACTGGACACTGTTATATAAAAAAGCATGGAAGGGGAATGCATATGTTCCTTTGAGGAAGCTGGATGTAAAACCCAGGCTTTCCCCAGCCAGGACCACCACCAGTGAAAATCACTTTGCTTAGTACAAGGCATTAGGACAGAAAGATTTCTCAGTCCATAGTAAGTCAGTGGATCTTAAACTATTGTGCATATGAATTACCTGGAGGTCTTGTTAAAATCGTTTGATTTAGCCTAGCATGGGGCTGAGTCTGCATTTCTCACAAGCTCCCAGATAATGCCAATGCAGCTGGCGCAGGGACCACCCAGCTGGGAAGGCATTTAAATATAATTACCTTCTCGATTATTTTTCTGGTGTGTTCACTTAACCACTGACTCTGTATATTGTGTACTGTGTGCACATGAGCTCTAAGACTTTCCTGCACCAAACAATGAGAATTTAGCCTGTTCTATACACGCCTTTACAGGCTTTCTCTGTAGGGTTCCATGAGGAATGAATGGCTCAGGGACTCTAACTCCCAAGAGCAGAGTGAGCAGTTCTGCTATCTGAGTTCTTTGTTTTTTAGGTTCTGGGACAAGAAAGTACTTGGTCTGTGAGATCAAAAAATGTGAAGGAAGTCTTGGAAATTGTGCCTGTTCTTGGGTTAAAATGGGGACTCTAAATCAACCCTGAGATTGACTCCAGAGAAGTAGAAACTCAAGCATGTGCTGAAATACTCACAATAGTCTCAATCAGAAATGATCTAGGATTAGACATGAATAATATTACAGAAAGAAACTCATGGATAAATTCAACAGGAAAGGCTTGTAGAAAGAAAGAAAAGAAGAATGGGGCTGAGGTGGAGGGAGATATTCAAAACTGATGAGTTAATTGAAGATTTGGGATCAGAATCAGGTAGCATTTGGACAAAGACTACATCTATTAAAATGGCATACTATTTTTTACACATTTTTTATTAATGTTTATAGATCACAAAGAACATTGCATTAAAAAACATAAAAAAACATAAAAAACCTAAGAGGTTCCCATACACCCCACTCCCCACACCCCTACCCTATCATATTTGTAAATTGTATTTTTTTGAAGATATATACATCACACAAAAAATGTTACATTAAAAAATATGAGGTTCCCATATACCCCCCATCTCCCCATCCCACTCCTCCCACATCAACAACCTCCTCCATCATTGTGGCACACTCATCATACTCAGTGAACACATTTTGGGGCACTGCTGCACCACATAGATAATAGTTTACCCTGTAGTACACTCTCCCCCAATACATTCAGCATCTGACCCTGCAATATCATTTAGGACAACTCAAAGTCCCAAAAATGCCCCCACATCACATCTCTTCCCTCTCCCTGTCTTCAGCAACTACTGTGGCCACTTTCTCCGCCTCCGTACTACAATTTCTTTTATTACTAGACAATAGTTTTATAGTAGAATATCAGTAAGACCACTATAATCCATATTTTATTCCTCCATTATGTGGACTGTGGGATGGTGATATCCTCTTCACCTCTAGATCAAGAGGGGCTTAGATTCCACATGGATGATGGATGCAACTCCTCTGCTTGCAGTTGTTGGCACTCTTGATTCCCTGGCGTGGTGGCTGACCGTCTTCACCTCCCTGTTAGCTGACCTGGGTAAGTCCAATGAACCAGAGAGTAGGGATCACAACTCTGTTGAGGCTCAGGGCCCAGCTGGCACATGAGCAGTCAGGAGATTCAAGTCCCCTGAGTATGCACCATCCCTAGTGTCAACCACAGGTTCAGTAAAAGTGACAGAAGAGGCATGTGTAAGAAGGTCATATCTGAGTCCAGCTCCATCACACTCAGGAGCACAATAAAATGGCATACTTTAATACCATTAATAAAAGTAGACAAAGTAGATGAAGTGACCCTTGGAACATGTCATTAAGTTTGACTCTAAGCCACCACCGTAATATCTCACATCCTTTCTCTTGGTTAAGGAGACACTACTATTCCTATTCAAATAATAGATTCTAGTAATCTTAGGATAACAGGAACTCTACATTGTGGGAAACAGCACAGCTCAAAATTATTAGGGGACTACACACACGACTTTTAAAATACATCAGAAGAAAACTGAAACAAAATGGCTCAATGACTAAAGAGACGTTTCTTCTATTTGTCATTTAAAAAGAAAACAATAAGACCATTTGTGGAGAAAAAGCTAACTTATTTTTCTCTAAATCATTAGTAGCCTGTGTTCCTCAAACTGCTATTCAGAATCACAATATAAATATTTTGTTCAAGTCTTGGCACTTTTTCAAGTAAGAACAATGCCTCTCCCCACCATAGCAGAAATATATTTCTATAAAGTCCTGTCTTCTGTGGCTTTATTCAGCTGAGTCTTCTCCATTCCCCACTTTGTCATACTAACTCCTTGAAGAATACTGGAATGTCTAAACTTAGCAAATTTTGGTGTGGGCAAGATTATGCAAGCACAGGAGATAATCCAAGTAAATGTTAGGAAATGAATTCATGAGATCATCAAGATTAAAGTCCAGACTTATTTGCCTAGATACTCAATGTTTCACTACTCTTGTTTTTGAAAGTTGTGGTCCTTGACATTCTAAATGGTTTGTCCATTCAGAGAGTCAAGGAGGGGGGCCAAGCATCAGTGTGACTTTCTGACTCCCCTACAAGTCTCTCAATGTGTGAGAGTGGATGGAGTGTGCATGTGTGAGTGTGTGAGAAAGAATACATCTCCATTATAAAAATTTTTTATTACATTGCATCTAGCACATTTTTATTTCTGCATAAAATTAACTCCCTCCATCTCCTACCCCAAATTATTCCTACTCGTCATTCAAGACTCAGCTTAAAGGTAATTTCCTTAAGAAGTATTTTTCCTTAAAGAGCATTTTGAAAGTACTCAAATCAAAATTGGGCTTTTTGGTAAACTATCTCATTGCACCTGCCCTGAGTTTAACATGATTTAAAATAATATATCCCTTTTGGTTTTTACTTGTTTAATACCTGTTCCCCAGTAGTCTATAAACTCTCAGGACAAAGACAATGTCTGTTTTGTTTATCATCATAAAACTAACGCATAAAATAGTGCATAATACTAGAAGCCAGGTAATGAATATTTATTAAATACATAAGTGAGTGAATGGCTAAAGATGATTCCATTATAGCCTAGGAAATTTGATTATCATTATTATTGTATTTATCATCACTATTCTAATTTTGGAGTCAATTTTCAGTAATAATTTATAAGTGATATTCCCTAAATCTGATAGGAAACAGCACCTTATATTTTATATTAATAAAGTTTCTAAACTGAAAGAGAACAGTTCTCCTTATTCTGAATCAGTTTCTACTTATTACATGACATTTCTCTGGATATGTGCAGTTTTGCATTTCTTTATTCCATTAAGTTTTAACAGAAAGTATTTTCAATCTCTAGTCAGTTTGATTTCCCTAGCTATGTTGAATGTTCAGAGCTGTGTTTAACATTGGGCTCAGGCGGCGGACTTGGCCCAGTGGCTAGGGTGTCCGTCTCCCACATGGGACGTCCGCGGTTCAAACCCGGGGCCTCCTTGACCTGCGTGGAGCTGGCCCATGCGCAGTGCTGATGCTCAAGGAGTGCTGGGGTGCCCCCGGGGTAGGGGAGCCCCACGCGCAAGGAGTGCGCCCCGTAAGGAGAGCCACCCAGCGCGAAAGAAAGTGCAGCCTGCTCAGGAATGGCACCACACACACACAGAGCTGACACAAGATGATGCAGCAAAAAGAAACACAGATTCCTGTGCTGCTGACAACAACAGAAGCGGACAAAGAAGACACAGCAAACAGACACACAGAACAGACAACCAGGGTGGAGGGGGGGAAGGGGAGATAAATAAATAAATAAATCTTTTTCAAAAAAAATCATTGGGCTCAGAGTCAAGTGGTAACTATGCATTAGGTTCCAACTTTGGGACAGCCCAGCCTGGGCCCTTGACTCTGGGCCAAAATACACTTTATGTTGCCTTTGAAAACTCCCACCCACTCACCACCATCAAGGCTCCTTCGCAACTCTCTAATGCCTCTCCCCTGTCTCCCTTAAACCACCTAGACACATGCAGCTGTCACTTCTGCTGCTCAGCTTGCCCTAACAGAAGCAATACAAAATTGCTGAGGCAGGAAAGGAAATAAGAGGGTTATGCCAGGAGAAAACAGATAGAAATGCAAGACAATAAGAGCTAAATCATGCATACCGGTTAGCATTTGGACACTAACAGAAAATAGTCTCTAGCTGAAATTTGAGGCTGATAAAAAGGAAAGCAAAACACCAACCAAGTAGTCAAGAGTAGTTGTATAACTCATTAAAATTAGAGCAACAGAATGAAGACTTAAAGTTAACTAACATGTAAGCTTCTCCTTGTGAACTCGCCCCTTTACGTACCTGACTGATCTTCTACATCTCTTCTCATCTAAGTGAACTCAAGTACCCCTAGGCTGGATCTAAAAGAGTTATGCTCAACCATGACTACATATTACAATCACCTGAGGAGCTTTGAAAACTCCTAGGAGGAAAAATCCAGGCGGTACCCCAGACCAATTAAATCAGATGCCTTGGGGTGGGACCCAGGTGATTCCAATGTGCATTCAAGATTGAAATCCACAGAAACGGTTCAAATGTTGCTCTGGTGTCAGATGAATTGCAGAATAGAAGAAGCTATAGCTCAGTTTAAAATATGAACCACCTATAAGATAATTTTTAAAAGGTTTTATTTAGGTAAAACAAGGCATACATTCAATTCTACCCTTTTTCTCTTACAATAAAATTTGCTTTATTAGAGGGGAAATAATATCAACTGGTTTACTCTACAGGAAAATTTTCTGTTTTCTTGCTCAGTTTTACAACATCTCTATTCCTACAGCTATAATTATACATGTTGCCTTGCTGGTATTTGCAGAGCAAAAACATTATATGTAGTTTCTTGTGCCAAAAGATTTAGAAAGTTTTGTGAAACTATGGAAGGGGAAAGAGCAATAAGTTTATTTTAAGATCATAACATTTTTATTTTATTTTTTATTCTCCTTAACACTAGTTGCTGTTGCTTTAAAAGTCTTCTAGCATTTAACTGACAATAAAAAAGGTAAAACAAACTGTTCCTTCTTTTAGATTGTGCAATTTCAGTGTTCTCTTTTAGAGCAACCAAATATGCCTTAAAAAAAAAAGGTATGTTTAACCACTTTCTGTTTGTAAAACAGTAGGGCTATTAACTAACAAACCTTCAGCATGAAGTGGGAGGTTTTGTGTGGGCCTTAAGTTTCTCAAAAATACTTAGAAACAATTTGAGGTTAAATGGCTTTGATAACACAGTGTGACTCCTAAACCATACAATTTCACATAACATATATCAAAGATGGCTGAGCTTATTTTGAACCCAATAATCATATAGACATTTAAACTAAATGCAGAGCTGTCTGCAAGATTACTGAGATTATTTTATTATCAAAGGAAACATTGTATAATTGCACATTTTACACATATAATTGGGAAGTCAATGAGGAGAGTGTTTTCACACTAAATCAGTTTTCAAATTTTTGTTCCTAGAGGCAATGCTATTGAATAGAAACTGTGAATTTTATTTTACCTTATACTATGCTGTGCTTCTGGTTTTCATATATTTTTCTACACATGTTCACATCTGTATAAAAGATTTCAGAGTAATGAGTCAAAAACAAATAATGAGTTGAGTTCCAACATGTTACCCAGGCAGAAAATATCATTAGGATTTCATACTAGTAAATGGATGTAAAGACAAAATTTAAAGAATTTTGAGAATAAGAAGTACAACTTTTTTGCAATGTTTGTGTCCAAGGCAAATAGAGCAATAATACCCTTTACTACCAAATAGCTTTGTTTTGTTTTGTTTTTTCACATTCCTTCACTAACTTTATTTTTTTTGTGTGGCCATAGTAGCAGCCTGAAAGTAAAAGGTTATTTCCTACTTGACTCTACTTAAAATAGTCTCCTGGATATCCTCCTAGTCATCCTACTTCCAGTGCCTCCTCTTTTTTTTTTTTTTTTTTTTTTGATTACTATAGACTGCAATTAGAATTGCTTCTCTCTAATATTGTTTTATCATGCTGCCACCTTCACCAGGAGTATCATCATCATAATAATAGTATTTGATTTTTATGGAGTGTTTCCTGCATACTAAATACTTTGCTAAGTACATTATACATGCTGTCTTATTTAATATATTAGGAAGCACTTATCTTACTGTACTATTGTTATCATTATGAATCACACATAAACCACCCAATATCACATAGTTAGAAAGTAGTAGAATAAAAAACTACTAATAAAATGTGGACATCTGTCAATTTCTCCTTGTTTTGCTGATGCTTGCTTTTGATACTTCCTTCTTAGGCTCACATAACCTCATATTAGTTACATCTTTCCTCGGATATTGAAACTTTTATGCTATATAACAATCCTCTTTATCTTTAAGTAATGACATTTGCCTTTAACAATGAGTTTATTTTATCCTTTGCCTGATATTAATAGTGTTACAGCAATTTTCTTTTATTAAGTATTTGCATGGAATGTGTTTTTCATCTAACTCCTAAATTTTCGAAAGTTGTAAATTTTATGTGTTTTGTAAATAGCAACCAGCTAGATTCTTTTAAATCTGTATGAAAATTTTTGTGATTTAAACAGAATGTTAGTCCGTTTCCATTTAATTCTGTAGTGGGGAGTGTTAATTGCTCAACAGTATCCATCTTCTCTTCTTCCTTTTGCTCATAGAACCCTTTCTCACGCCCTTCATTGGATTTAATATTTCCTTGCCCCTAAGTAACACTGAGTTGGAGCAAATGGAATGTGAACAAAGTAAGGCATGCAACTTCTACCTAACTGGGTCAACCTTGAAAAGGAAGCTACTTTCTCTTCCCTTCCTTTCCCCTGTTCCTGCTGAGTAGGAAATGGTAACAGCCTGTGTAGACAGGTTGGAGCTGAAATGGAAGCCAAAAGTGGAGGATGGCAAAGCTGTCCTGTGATCCATGCCCCACTCACTTCTGGGCGATTAACAGAGAGAGAAAAACCCATCTATTCTCTTCGGTAAAGAAGTTCAGCCTATTCTTGAGTCAACACAGTTGGGTTACTGATATATTTCAGTTTATATCACCATCTCATTTTGTGCTTTCTATTTTTTCTATTTGTGCTACTTGATTTTTTTTTTTTAATTAGGGAAATTATAGGTTTTCAGAAAAATCATGTAGAAAGTACAGATTTCACATATCTACCCCCCGCACACACAGTTTTCCCTATTATTAGCCCTGTGCATCAGTGTGGTATAGTGTTATAATTAAAGAAACAATATTATTATAATTATACTACTTACTATAGTTCTTAGTTTACTCAAGGGATCAAGACTTGTGTTTTACAATTCCATGTTTTTAAAAAAAACTTCATCTGGTAACATATATACAACCTGAAATTTCCCATTTTAAACAATTTTCAAATTAAAAAAAGTATAAGTGGTGTTATATACACTCAAAATTTTTTCTACCACTCTCACCATCCATCAGATAATATCTTCACCTGGTTTTGGTATTAGGATAACGATGGGCTCATAGAAAGAGTTAGGAAGTATCCCCTGCTTGTCAATTTTTTGGAAGATTTTGATCAGGATTTGGTATCAGTTCTTTAGCAAAATTCACCAGGAACATCATCTGATTCTGGCGTTTTCTTTGTTGAGGGATTTTTGATTCTTGATTCAGTTTCTTTGTTATTGTTCTGTGGAGATCTTCTATTTCTCCTTCAGTCAGTGAGGGTTCTTTGTGTGCACCTAGGAATTTGTCCATTTCATCTAGCTTACCTAAATTGTTGGCATACAACAAATAGAATACTAGTTGTTCATAGTATCCACTTATTAATCATTTTTATTTCTGTGGAGTCAGTAGTAATGACCCCCTTTCACTTCTGATTCTATTTATTTGAGACATCTCTTTTTTTTTTTTTAATGAGTCTAAAGATTTGTCAATTTGATTGATCTTTTCAAAGAACCACCTATGCATTTAGAGAGAATTCCCCTCTCTAATTCAGACAGACAGCCTCTCATCAGAGCCCCTGGTTTACAGCCTGCCATGCAGAATACGGATTTGTGCATCCCCATAGTCGTGTAAGATAAAATTGCTCCTGTTGATCCAGGTTCCCTAGAGAACCCTGACTAATACACATACAGAAATATACAAGATGACCCTACCGGCATTTATCATTAACCATGTGGTCACCATTATTAGGAGTCTTTATTTCTTTATGCTGCTTCGATCCACTGTGTAGTGTCCTTTCTTTTCAGTAGAAAAGGACTTCCTTTGCCCTGTTTTAGAATAGGTCTAGTGGTGACAAGATTCCTCAAATTTGTTAAGTGAGAATGTCTTCATCTTTATCACATTTTTGAAAGGCAGTCTCCCTGGTTAAAAATGCATGGTTGGCAATTATTTTCTTTCAGCATATTAAATATTTTGTTCTACTGCCTTATTGCCCCCACGGTTTCTTTTTTTTTTTTCAATTTTTTAAAAAAATTTCTCTCCTCAGCCCCAGTCGTCTGCTCTCTGTGTCCATTCACTGTGTGTTCTTCTGTGTCTGCAGCACCGGGAATCTGTGTCCCTTTTTGTTGCATCATTTTGCTGCGTCAGCTCTGTGTGTGTGTGGTGCCATTCCTGAGCAGGCTGCACTTCTTTCGTGTGGGGCGGCTCTCCTTACGGGGTGCACTCCTTGCACGTGGGACTCCCCTATGCAGGGGACACCCCTGCGTGGCAGGGCACTTGTTGCGCGCATCAGCACTGTGCACAGGCCAGCTCACCACATGAGTCATGAGGCCCTGAGTTTGAACCTTGGACCTCCCATGTGGTAGGTGGACACCCTATCCATTGGGCCAAATTGGTACTTATTCTTATTGAGAATTCTTTGTACATAATGTGTTGCTTTTTCCTTGCAACTTTCAGAAGTCTTTTTTTGTCCTTGGCATTTGACAGTTGGATGACATTGTATTTGGGTATGATTTTCTTCAAATATATCCTGTGTGGATTTTGTTGTACTCCTTGAATGTGATTGATGTCTTTCATTAAATTTGGAAAGTTTTCTGCCACTGTTTCTTTCAGTATTGCTTCTCCCTTTCTTCTACTTCTAGGATTCCACAGTATATGTATTGTAGTGCTTCATAGTATTCCACATGTTTTTAAGCCTCTGTTCATTTTATTTATTTATTTACTTACTTACTTTCTGCTCTTCAGTCTGATTCTTTTCAGTTGTCTTATGTTGGGTTCACTGACTCTTTCTTATGCCAGCTCTAATCTGTTCTTGAAATACTCAAGAGAATTTTTCATTTCAGTTATTGTGGTCTTCAACTCCAGTGTGTGCATGTGTGTGTGTGTATGTATGTATATTGATCCTTTCTAAATCTCTCTCTATTGAGATTCTCCTATTGTTCATTCATTGCTTCTCTGATATCCTTTAGTTCTTCCTTTGTGTTTTTCTTCATCTCTCTGAGGCTATTGAAGATTGTTTTTTAAATGTTTTTATCTGGTATATCCAAACCCTGGTTTCTTTGCTGATGGTTTCTGAAATTTGATCTTTTTCCTTTGTATAGGCTAACATTTCCTGTTTCTTTGTTAGTCTTGTAATTTTTTGTTGTCACATTGTACATTTTAATATTCTATTGTATTAAGTCTGAGATTTAGTCTCTGGACTGTCTGTTCTTTAAATTTGTATCTTGTTAGTGTTATGTCCAAGATTTTTTTTAAGTGCCAGAAGCTAACAAAAGCAAGCAAACCAATGGAAAAAACACCTTTCACATTTTGGCAAATTTGCTCTATTTTGTCTGGTGTTCTCCTTCAGAGGTTAGCCCTTCCTTCAAGAAAATCAGTCCAACATAAACATGCTGGGTCTTCTGAGTGTTTTCTGAGCCTCTGTCATGTCTTGGGGTGTGCTGCTGACCTTAGGAATGTCCCTCACCCCCATACACAGAAATCTGAATGCTTCCTCTACTCACTGTGAAATATAATTCCAGTGCTTTATTGTATGTATTAAATCTAGTTATTATTTGCCCCAGTCTGCTAAACTTAACTGTCTGAAAGTTGCTTTAGCCTGAAGGCACTTTCTGGGAGGGTGAGCTACAGACAGGTTTCCTTGGTCAGTCTTTCAGATTGCTGCCATATAGATTGGCACCAGTTTACAGGCACCCCAGTATGTGCATAGGGTCACCCCACTCCCTTCAGTACAGGGCCAGGGATCCAAAGTTGGAAAGGAGCCTAGAAAACTAGCTAAAGATAGAGATATAACAAGTGGAAGTGATGTGACCAGTACCCAGAGGCTGGACACATCTGGTGGAAACAGAACCACTAGAGGAGGGGCTGGTTCAGCCTGGGACCAGAAAGCGTGGTTATCCTGGAATATAAGCTGAAGTGGAGACTTAGCCTCTGTAGGAATGTCATCTGAGGCAGAGCAATCAAGGAATAAGTATCCTTCCAGTGTCTGCTAATGTCTTCCATTGGACAAATCTATCCTGAAACCACTGGGCAAGGGAGAACTGGAGGTGTGGGTCCCTGAGATACAGTAGAACCAAGAGTAGGAGAAAAGGATCTGAGAGCTAGCATATCTTGCATGGTGCTTTGTAAACATTTGTGATTGAACTCATTTCCTACTATCTCTCAAAGTCATGATTTGTAAATACATACACAATCTCATAACTTGTAAATACCCACATGTTTTGGTTTCCTGGACTGCTTAAACAAATAACATGAAATGGATCAGGTTAAACAACAGTAATTTATTTGCCTATGATTTTGAGACTAAGAAATTCCAAACAAGGTCTCAGCAAGATGATGCTTTCTCCCTAAAAACTGAGGCATTCTGGGGCTGGCTGCCAGCAGTTCTTGGTCCTTAGATTGTCACATGGTGATGCTCATGGTGGCCTCTCCTGGCCTCTCCATTCTCTTCCAGATTTCATTGATTTTAGCTTCCTGCTTCCTGTGACTTCCTCTCTGTCTGCCTGAATTTCATTCCACTTATAAAGGACCCCAGTAATAAGATTAAGACCCATCCTTTGAGGGAGGCCACACCTTCTGAACTAAAGTAACCTCATCGAAATGCCCTACTTACAATGGGTTCACACCCACAGAAATGTATTAAATTTAAGAACATGTTTTTCTGGGGTACATGCAGCTTCCAATCACCATGCCACAGGAGTGCTTCAGTCAAGGTAGGCAAGTTACTCTGGTTGTTATATATTTTCTCATTACCCTGCATCGCTCCCCAGCATAGTGCATTTGTATATGTGATTCCCTCCATATTTTCTAGGGAAGTCACATTTTTCACTTCTTCCTTGTGTTCACCTAGCTAACATTGTTTGTGCTTTAACTTTGTGCCCACTTATCATTTTTGTTCTTTTTGTGCTATTGTGATTCATACTTACGAAATTGTAGATGTTAAGCCTAGGTTTAAATCCCAGCTCTATCTTTAACTACAGGAGTTTGAAGAAGTCACCTGAACTTTTAGTCTAATTGTAAAATGGGATGATGATATGTGCCTTCTAGTTTTTTGTTATGAGAAATGATGAGATAATGTTTTATGTATATTTATGTGTGTGCATGTATGTATTTCTTTCAAAAGAAATTTAAAGCTCTATCATGGCAGGAAATTTTCTTTCCTACTTTTGCCAAGCCCTTCTTTCTACTTGGAAATGCGCAAATTACTGGTTCTTATAGTAAGCATTCTGATGTAGAGTTGCCAATTAGTTAGTTAATCAACACAATCTATGGAAACGTGATCTATGAGATACAGGAGAAACCACTGACGCTTCATCAAGGCCAAGGCACTCTGCCACACCTGATAAACTCTGTCATATGGTCTATTCAGTACATTTTGGTTAACAGAATTTAAAGCATATGGCCTTTTTAAAAAATATATGCCTGTGGGTGGACTTGGAAAGAAGACTCTGTGAGCATATTTTCAGTGAGGAGAGAAATATATAAATCAGCTGATCATTCCTTTTACTGAAAAACTGTTCAGTTCTCTTTGACAACCAGACAATTAATTGTGAAATACTCTACATTGTGAATGGAAAGGAAAAAGTGAAAAAACACACAGCAATCCCTTGCTGTGTGTTGTGTTGGCTTTTAATATTTTGTGAATAAATAGGTTAAATCCTGTCCAATAATTGTGAAGATTAGAAATATATTTTTCAATCTTTGTTTAAATAGGTATATTTTTATCATTCTTTTTTCTGATTATGAAGAATATTTCATGGTTTTACAAGATTGCCAGAGTTCAAATCCTGGCTCCACCATAAACAAGTGTTATGAACTTAGAAAATCACTAAAATTCTGCATGCCTCATTTATAGATTAGAGACAAATGTAGTATCTCCTTCAGAGGGTATTGTGAGAATTCGGTTAATAATATGTTGAGCCTGGCACTTGGTAACCACAACCCAAGCAAATGTTAACCAAAAAATAAAAGCAATCTTTCTTCTGATCTAAAAATATATAAATACAGAAAAACCTAAAGTGTGTACAATCTCACACTTTGAAATAGTGTTAACATATGATTCATTTCTCCCTAGTTACACTAATGGATTTTTTAAAAATTATTTTTATTGTCTTTTTTAATAGATTACATAAAACGTTATGTTAAAAAACATAAGAGGTTACCATATACTCCCCACCCTCCCACCCCCACCCCCACCCCCACCCCCACCCCCACCCCGCTTCTCCCACATCAACATCCCCTTTCATCAGTGAGGCACATTCATTGCATTTGATGAATACACCCTGGAGCAATGCCACACCACATGGACCATAGGTTTACAGTGTAGTTCATCCTCTACACTAACTGATTTTTTTCCTTCTGCAAACTTTTCTCTGATGCTCTTGTTTGTGTGTGTGTTTTTTCTCATAAAATGAGATATACTTCCTAATATTTATTATCTCCTATCAAGTAACAATATACTATGGGCATAATTACATGCCAATAATTATAGATCTAGAATAGATGACCATTTTTGATGGTTGCATAAAGGTGCATTGCATAGATAATGACAGAATTTATTTGATGAATCTCATATTAAGGTTTGATGATTTTTAGTCCTTTTCTTTCTCTGAAATGATTATCCCCACTTTTTAAAAATTTTGTGGTCTTTACTTATTTTTGTAGGATAGATCCTAAGAAGAATAATTATACAAATGGCCCACCTTTATAAGTTTTTTTAATCTATATTGCTAAATTACACTCCAAAAATGCTGTAACAATTTATACACCCACAAAGAGTGCAAAAGTGCATTCATTTTTCCATATTTTTTCAATATTTATCAATCTGATGGACAAAAAAAAAATCTCTGTTTTAGTTTCAGTGAAACATTTATAAAGTCAAGCTAGCAGCTTCTACATATAGTGTAAGACAATAAGGTATTTGTTACAAATATTGAATGGGACTTCCTATGCCTGGATAAGACTTTTCCTCCCTGAAATGCTTTGTTCTGCCTAACTCTAGAGTTGGTTCAGGCCGACTTACACAAGAAAAGCAAAACCTTTTGGTAGAGAAAAATACTGAGAGCCCACCTCTTGTTCCAGTATTCAGAGAGAAGGAAACTTATTCATGGTGAAACAGGTGGTTGTACCTGAACAAATTATGACAAGATTTGCTGGCATGGAAGAATACCAAGGTGTCCAAGAAGCTGGAAAGAAAAGCCTGAGCCTATAAAGCAAACTCAACACAAGGGACTGGTGGTGTGGTGGGGAAGGCTATTTACCGCAAAGCACGTGACTGGAGCTGGAAACCCTTCAACGGCAGCCATGAAAGTCCAATGCCCCCTTTAAGGAACAATGACTGAGCAAGTAATTGTGAACTAAAAGGGTTATAACCCTGGAGTCAGTGAGTGGCAAGAATTTAGGTCAGGAAGAATTCTCCAAGAGCAGTGGGCAGTAAAGGGATTACAGCAAGCATGACAGATTCCTCAAACGTTACTGTTCTTGCTCTCTTGGCTGATATTTGGAAACAGAACTGATGCCCTTTGGACCACGGAAGCTCCCAGGAAAATTGGGAGGAAATTTGAAGAAGAACAGGTTGTGCTGTAGTTTCTGTCCATGAGGGCATGTTGCAATTTGAGCAATTTGCTGGGGAAAAACAACACAGACACCCAAAGTTGGTTAAACATGACAGTTATATTGGTGTAGTTAAAACAGTTTCATAGGTTCACTGGCATTTTAGAATTCTTGTTTGAAAATGTCTTATTTATATCCTCTGCCCATTTGTCAAAATATGGGGTATTTCTTTCTCACAGACGGGTAAGAGTTGTTTACATATTAGTGATGTGAACTGTTTTTGCCATATATATTTGGAATTATTTGTGAAAGAAAAGAACTGAAGGGAGAGAAATTGAAATTGGAAAATGAAATTGCTTCTAGCATTTACAGTTTACTTACTTGCTACATTTTATATTTAATTTTTAAATCAATTAGCCAATAAAAAGCCTTATAAACATTTTTAGAAACCTTTTAAAGCATTAATAGATCTTAAAAGAGACTAGTAATTCTCAAGTTCTTTAAGACTTTGCTTCAGAGTATGATCTGGGAAGAGATGGCAGTAGTTAAATTAGGAAATAAAAAGAGAGACTAGACTCAGTAGTTCTGGGTGTGAAAAGGTAAAAGAAATAATCTGGATCAAATAGGAAGTATGTGATCTAAGTATTTTTAAACATTCTAGCAAACTTATTTAAAATCACAGTTGGAGTTAAGACTACAATGAATATATTTTTCCAGAAAAAAACAAATTAACCCTTAGACAAAAAATAATACTTGAAAGCACATTTTAAAAGAACTCAAATCAAAAAGGCTCAATTCAAACAGTAGCACTAGTCAAGAAACGTTGAATAATTTCATTAGTCTCACATAGTTAGGCAAACATTTATTGACCATACCAGCTTTGTGTCAGGAAACTGTGTTGGGAACCAGAATTTTAAAAATGTGAATGAAACAAATTATCTCCTATAAGAATCTCAACTTCTGGAAAGGGATGGCAGATAGGTAAATGGATGTGTGTACTATAGCATTAAATGTACAACTACTGTGATAAAGAGTATAACAAGGTTAAGATCAGAGGGACAGACTGACTAGTTCTAATCCCAGCTTCATTACTTCTGAACTGGGTGACTTTATACAAGTTACTTAAATTCTCTGTGTCTCAATTTCCTCATCTGTAAAATGGAAATAATAGAATATACCTCTTTGGTTTGTTCTGAAGATTAAATTAATTGATACACGTAAGTGCTCAGAATAGTGTCTGACACATAGGCAATCCTCAATAAATGTTAACTCTTACTTAAAACAGCTCCAAATCTCAGCCACCTCATTTGTAAAATGGGGAAATAATCACAGCTGGCATGAAAGGATGACAGTGGTGCTTAGGTAAAAATATGTGAGTGTAAATGCTTTGGCCATTGCAAAGACTGTTCAAAGACAAAAGATAAAATTTCCCCAAAATTATCTCCACTGGATGAAAATGACATGTGAGTTTCTGAATTACATAGTGTCATTTCCCTAATTTTCTTTTTTTCTTATTTCTCCTCCCTCTTCCCACCTCCATTATCTGGTCTCTGTGTCCATTCACCATGTGCTCTCCTGTGTCTGTTGTACTCATATTAGGCGGCTCCAGGAATCCATCCTGGGACCTTCTGGAGTGGGAGAGAGGCAGTCATTCTCTGGCTCCACCTCAGCTCCCTAGTTCACTGCATGTTGTTGTACTGCTGTGTCATCTTGCTGCATCAGCTGTCCCTGTGGGTGGCACCACTCCCGGGCAGTCTGCCCTCCTGCGCAGGGCTGCACTCCTTGTGCAGGGGCACTCCTTGCACGGGGGGCACCCCTCTGTGGGGCGACACTCTTGCACATGGCAGCACTCCACATGGGCCAGCTTGCCACGTGGGCCCTGTGGCAACAGGGCCTGGACATCCCACATGGTAGGTAGAACCCTGGACATCCCACATGGTAGGTGGAAGCTCTATCCATTGAGCCACATCCATTTCTCTCCTTAAACTTTTAATAGCGATTCACTTCATTCTTTCACAAATATTCACTGGTGATGAGTCTAAAATTTCTATTTGCAACTGTTACTGCTTTCCATATCATACACTGAATTAAATAGGAGCAAATAACAAATAAAACTCCAGATCACACAAGACTCTAAACATAGTCTATTTAATTTTCCAAAGCTATAGAATATACCATGAAAACAAATGCATTTGCAAGGCAGCCAGATGAACTAGTACATTCATTTTACAAAGATTTGATCTATGACAATGGATTTTTCCTATCTCAGAAGTAAATGCAAAAACAAAGTCAGACTAAAGATTAGTATGAATGAAGTAGTAGGACTAAATTTGCTGATCTCCATCAACTGCATTCATCATTTACTTTACTCATTAGCCAGCTAAGCCAATTTTGTAGAGAAGTCTGATCTAGTGCATAAAATCTAACCAACCAAACAAATGACCTGGTAAGGAGACTTGATCGAATTAGAAGGCAAGTCCTATTTTTCCTCATTCACAGTCTCTTGTTCCAAGCCAATCTCTCTAGCTTTTCTGTTCAAAACAACTCAGGAAAATTCACTTATTATGCATATATTGAAAGTGTTTATGCTTAAAAGTGTAGGTGGTTCATTTCTAGAGCCATAAAAATGTTTTCCAGTAAAACATTATAAAATAGTACACAATAGATAAAGGGAAGGCGAATATATAGCAATTATTCAGCACCTGTCAATGGCACCCTAACAGAATACATTTCTTATTCTGAAAATATGACTATAGTTAACTTTACTCTGTTAATAGCATTTAATATGTTACTTGTAACTAGAAAATAAAATAAGACTATCTAGGGATTTCTGTACTACTAAATGCCATTGTTCCAGTAATTAGGTACTGGCATAGAAAAATAAAAGAAGGAAGAAAATATTTTCTTTGTTTACAATGAGTGACAAGCCACAAGTCTATCCCTGTGATTTACTGACAGCTATTTAATAGATAACGTAATGGGATAAAACATGCATGTCTGCTTGACTGATGACTATAACTGAAACCCACACTCTTATGACATTGATCATATTTTTTTATACCTTCAGAAATTCTAAGCAAAACTAATAAAAATGTTTCTTTCTCTTTTTATTTATTATCTTCTAATTATTGAATTTGTAAAGTCTTGGGCTACTGAGACTAATAATTAAAGAGCAATTAACATTTTTTAAACATTGAATCAAGCACTGAGGGAATACCTTTTTTATTGTTGTTGGGTTTTTGACCTTCTCTTTCAGTAATACTGATACAAGAGCTTACCATTTATGTAAGGTTATTGTGACCAACATTGGTGAAGCAATTAGAGAAGCAAAGAGTGATGCACTGCTGCATGATGGTGAAGTTGAAGGACTGAGAACTCCCAGAGAAATACCAGTGAAAGGTGAAGTGATCAGAGCAAGTTTCTTACATAAGGTGCTCAAGCTGGACAGACCACTCCTGGATAATAAGAGGACTTAAGAAAGTATATTCAAATTAGGGGACCATCATGGATCAAGGGAATATAAGTTTAGAAATGGTTTAGGCAAGCTTGTAGCCTGGCTGCCTAGACAAAGAGTTTGTTCTCCAGAATAGCAGATTCTCAGTATGGAGGGCACCAAAAAGCAGGCAGAGGAGTTATGATTGCTGCATTGCAATATAAAGGATCATTGAAAAATTTTGAGCAAGGGGAGAGATGAAAGTGATTTTTAAGGAAAATTATTCTGGCTGTAGTGCATAGAATGGAAAGCAATGGAGGAAAATAAGCATTACGCTATTCATCTAGGAGGCCATTACGATGATTTTGGAGGGACAGCTGAAAACTGTACCAAAAAGACATACATAGAAGAAAATTGAGGGAATAATAACAAGATTTGGCAATCTGCATCACAATACAGATACTGTTTTTTGCTCAGAATATGTGGTTTTCAATGCTTTTCACAGAACCAATGAATTACAGTATTTTAATCAGTTTAGTCTGCTATACTTACAGAAAAAAGAAAGCAGAGGCTCTTGAAACAAACCATTCATAAAATTTTGTAACAATTCCATCCAAAAAAAGAACTACATGTTTCCTTTAATAATACCCATTACCAATATACCTTAAATAAAATATACTTCGAAATCATCCTGGGTTAGTGTAAACAACAAAATTACAAATATCTCATAAATATTATCATCTTTTTACTGGATATTTGCTCCAGATTTGCTCTAAAACACTGTATACACAATGCTAAACTGACTGCCTAAAACTAGAAAAAGCAACAATCTCTTTATTATGATTCTTTCAATAATTTTCAACAGCTGTTTATCAAAAACTTACTATGTGCCAGGCACTATCTTATGAGTTGGGTTTCAAATGTTAACAAGGCAGACTTAGTCTTTATTCTCATGGAACATGGAGCCTAAAAATATTGCTTTATAGATATGCACATTTAAAGGAGTCCTTTCACAATGATATTCCCAGTAGACTGAAAACAACCTGAAAGCAAGTAAATCGTATTTTTACTACCTTTCGCAGTGCAGAATCCATAGTTATTCCTTATCAAAACCTTGTTCACTGATATATCTAAAATGCTATTCTAAGGAAAATAACAATAAATCAATTTTGTTTATTGTGTCGGGCCTTTTCAATTTGGCATAGCTCGGAATCTTATAATGTATTCACCCAGCTGAGACAATTTTCATGATCCAAGTTAGTGGTAAAGTTTCCGGAAGCAAATGGTTCCACTAATAGAGTCCTGAGTTGCTCTTATAAACACAGGGAAAATCAAGTGATGGAAAATTGTCTTAGGGCATTATAAAAAATGAAGAGCCTATTCATAGCATACATGATACTGAATATAAATTATCCACAGCTATGCCTCCCTTAATTTAAAAGGAGAAATAAAAACAAAGGGTAGAGACCAGAAAAAAGGAAAGTAATTTCCCTTGTAATTCTGGAATTCTAGTTATTTTTGTTTGGTCAATTTAAATGTTGGAGGCTTCTAATCTGTGACCTCTCACCCACTTCCTATAAATGCTCGGTTTGGTGAACCTTAGGAAAAAGAAATCAGTAAGACTCTATACACCATTCTATGTCTTACAGGTCAAAAAGTCCGAAATGTAATATAAAGATCTGCAGAAAGAACCTTTAGCTTTAAACTTTCTTTTGATCCAGTTTATTTGCATCTTTTAGAAGTACCCATTAAAAGAACACTTAAATATCAGTGGTTGTTCTTTTCGAAGCAAAATGTTTGAAAGTTACTTTGAAAATCTCTCTATAAAATCTGTAATGTGAGTTTAATATTAAATTAATCATTACTATCTAAAGGCTTTATACAAAGTATATTTGTGCTGCACATAGGAAAATGATGTTTCCTTAAACTTAGTTGCCGATTCAAAACCATACCGACCCTAATATAATCCTCTGGCACTTTGATGAGCTGCTTGTGCATGGCTACCTGTCATGCCAGCAGCATCCGCACAGAGCCTGCTCACCACACCATACTTCCACACACATGTCTTGCCTAATCTCTCCTCCCTCGGCCTCCAGGGCCCCTCCCCATACTCTAACTTCCAGCTACATACAGACAATACAAACAAGAGGTCGGCTTGTAGGGTGCGTTTAGGGGGACAGTTTCCACGAGACAATCAGCAGTGATCCATCAGCAGGAAAAAGAATAGGGAAAGGGCAGTGAAATAGCCTTCTTTCCAACTAGCCACCTCCTTCAGGCAACAGAAAAAAGAATGGAAAAGAAAGGCCTGGTGCCTCTCAGTGTCCCCAAGCCCAGGGGTCCTTTCTCTTTCAATGGGGTGGTAGTTTTGAGATGACAGAAATACACATGAGACCTAGTCCTGGAGCACACCCACTAATTTGCCACAGGCCTGTGATCTGCTCCCTTTGGGGTAGGGGAGAGAGACTCTCAGAGCACAAAAATAAACGGGAGGCCCTCTTGTCAAAATAGATCAGGAGGAGGAAAACTCAAATCACAGAAGCATGTTCTTTCTCTCTTTTCCTTCCTCCCTCCCTCCTTCCCTCCCTCCCTCACTTCCTCCCTCCCTCCCTCCCTTCCTTCCGTCCTTCCTTCCTTTTATCATCTCTTAACTACTATCCCTTGATGACATCAAGCTGGCTACAGAAAATAAACACTGCATGTATTTACTTCAATCTTGCCAATTAATGAATTGGAAGAAATGCACCTTTTTTAAATGACTATTAATTGTTTTATACTACCTTTCTGTATTTCTTAAGAAGAAAAAGAAGAGAATACAAGTTACCAGGCAAAATGTAGATTCAGCTATTTTGTCTGATTCAGAACATGCTGTCTTAAAAAATCAAGTTCTTGGACTGAGCTTGCACAACCTTAGAATTAATGTAATATGCAGTGCCAGGATCATTCTTTAGGTGGATGTCCCAGTAGCCCGTCTCCCTATCTTACCTAAATAATTTGGAAGAATGGGAGGAGTTACGAAGGTTTAGAAGTGTTTTTCGCTTTTGTCTTTGTTTTTCAGAGAATACAATAATAAGGCCAGCCATTACTGCTTTTTATTTAAAAAGGGATCCTTATATCATTGGCTAAATTAAGTACATTTCAAATTTGAGGACCTGAATATCTCAAAGAAAGGAACTAAGTAGGATAATATTTTCCATATCTCCCAGGTGGGAAAAAAAGGAAATAAATATTTCATTCAACACGACATGAGTTCCAATAGTGATGTGATATTTTCCCACAGCCTTTTCTGGACTCTGAACTTCTTCATGAGAAAAGAATGTTGTTTTTAGCATGCCAGTTCACCTCTTGTCCTTATTGGATATATGATGTCATTCTTACTGAAATTCCATACTCCAATGTTAGCGTGGTGGGGGGTCTAGGCAAGACACTTTCTTTTTCAAAGACCTCTGCTTTAAAGACATTCCTTGTTATGATGGCGTGTTCGCCCAGAACTCACTTGATCCTGCTTTCTTAAAGGTTTTCCTAATTCTGGGTCTGGTAAGTGACGGGCAGTTTCAAATAAATCTTGCAGAGGTGTATGCGTTAGAGTTTACCAAATTATTGAAGTCTGACTTCCTTCACCTTCACGGGAGACCTGGCAGAGTGCAAGTGTGCAGAAGCAAGGGTCCCAGTGAGTATGCTGGAAATAACTAGAGGAAATGAAGCAAGAGAGAAAGGAAGGAGAGAATCAAGGCAAATGTTTACTATACAGGAACCCAGAGGAACAGAGGGAGAAATCATTTTTCAAAGCCATGTTAACTTAGAGTAAATGTTTTGATATGGGAAAATTCGGAACAAATTGGTTTACCAGAATTCAGAAACTGAAAATAAAGAACTGGAATTTGATTTATAGAATAACATAGAAATGTCTATCCCTTTTAAAGAGACAAAAACCTTAAGGACTGATTTGTTAGTTTTTATCTTTATAAATGGAATTCAAACTGTCACATCCTAATACCAGGATTAGTTTCACTTCCGAAATCAAACATGTGTCTGTTTATCCCCAGTCTACTACAGTGATAAGCCATAGATGGACTTTTTATTATTGGTCTTCTTTCCCTCTGTGCATTGGAATAATCAGCTTTTACTTTTATTGTTTACTGAACTCTCCATATTTCTGCATTTTCTTTCTAACCAAAGACTCTATGACACTACTCTATGATCTTGAAAATAGAGTAAACATATTTTTTAAATGATGCAAATTCAACATCAAAAATCCAAGGGAGATATAACATGGCTGCATGCAAATATATGTATGAAGTGTTGAGCATGTGTCTGGCAAAAAAATGCCAGTTATTATTTTTATTATAATTTGAAACTATTATTTTGGTCTTGAATGAGATCTTTTCCATAATGATAACCTGGAAAGGAGGCTAAAAATATTCCCATAGCTAGTCATTCCAAAATTGAGAGAATCTTCTTTTTTTTCCATTTCCTTTTTGGCCCCCCTTCTTTGAATTTCATGGTGGAGGGAGGAGCTAAGAAAGGCAAAGAGTAAAAAAATGGAAATATTTGTATGAAATTGGTATAAACAATTTTAAAATGAAAATAGGAGAAAACAGTGCTTATTGTTAAAAGAATTCCAGCTATTTCTCCATCACTGATATGTTCTCAAGCAGTATATTTCTATTAGTTCACATTTTCCCTTAAAATGAATTCATTTTCTAAGTTGAAGTGATTCAACATGACCTCATGAACAGACAGTAATTTGCTGTTGCTGTCCAGAAAATGCTGATGAGTTGCTGCAGCATTTCATATTTCCTTCTGATGACTGAAGGGAGACAGAAATAGAATTTCTTGGCAATTGGTGGTTTGTCCCAACACATGCAATAACTTCCTTCCACTGCAGAAAAGGAAGTGCCTATATGAGTTGTTCCAGAAAGATAAGATATACAGAGAGCTTTGAGGGGGGAGGAGATAGGAAATGAGGAGTGCATATAGTGGTAAATAGAAAGAACCTGAATGAAAAGAGTCAGGTGACTTATACTGAATGTATTTTATCTATTAGCTATCAACAGGTTAATATCCATCAATAATCAACAACCTAAGTTGTACTAGAGATGCTACTTCTCTCCTCATCTAATGTTTATTTAACTTATAGTTGCTTTATTCGTATTAATTTTTCACCAATTATTGATTCGGAATCTACTACATGTCAAGCACACTTGTAGACTCAGTGATTGCTGTAGTAAGACAAAGTGACAAAAGTCCTTTTCCTTACAATCCATTATTAGCATATTAAAACTGTGAAAACTTATGAAAAGGATATTATAATCAGATCTACTGGGTTTTTAGGTTAAAAATCAAGATTTGAGTTACTTTTTTTACCACACCCCTGAAGATGACACTAGATTAAACTGGTTTGCATATTCTGGCTTGAGGAGTTAGGTAGCCTGGCCAGAGTTGGTTAAGCATGGTCATATCCCCTTGGTTAAGGTTATATTTCCCCAGTCTAACTGGGACTTCAACCGGAGGTTATTTCTCTTCTTCTGGGTAGCATGGTAGGTTATGCACTTCCTGGAAATTTTGCAGCTATTCCTTTACCATGGAGGAACCATCAGGAAGACAAAGATGATTCATGAGTTTAGACAAACCCAAAGGAAACACAGAGAATTGGAACCAAACTTACAGATTTATCCATATATTGTTTAGATACAATGTGGTGGTCTTAAAATACGTTTACAAACTTTTCGGCACTTGTCTTTTCAAAGTTGGTCTAATTTCCTCTTTTCTTGAATGTGGGCAAGACTTAGTGACTTGCTTCTAATGAATAAAATGTGGCAGAAGTATTTCTGAATACCCCCATAAATTTACACGACATCACCAATAACAAATTGCAAAGCTAAACACTATTTTTTCTAAATTATCAGTTTTTTTTAAATCTATCAACCATAAATAGAAAGACCCAATTTTTTTATTCTATTAAAAAATGATATAAAGATCTTTACTGCTGGAAAATCTGCTGATTTTACAACCAAAATATTTATAAAGTATTTTAGAACTGCGGCAGACATTTAACCGAAAGAAAATTACATTATTTTTGTGGATTTTTAAATATTTGTCACATTTGTGAGATTTAATGAAGTGACTTTTTAATTTCTCTCTGTCTTTCTAAGTAAAAACTCACTTCATAATCTATTTTCAATTTGTTATTTTGTAATTTTAAAGATGGTCCCCCAAAATGTTATGTTTCAGGCGCTACAAAATGGAATGCATAGTTCCAAGTGATACTTGTGGCTGATTACTATATCACTTTCAAGAATCTTAAATAGTACTTAAATGAAAAATGGAAAGAAATGGAATTATTTTAATCTCTCTTTTTACTTTACTCTTTCATGGCTTTTGAAAGATGTAAATTTGGTGCCCCAAAAATGGATAGCATTTTGTTAATTCTCTTTAAAAAAGACATGAAATAATAAAGTTTAAAAAGTACATATCTCTTTAAATGGGAAGAGAACTGAAAATGAGGACATAGTCATCTCAAAATTAATGTGCAATTCCACCATTCCAAAATCAAGATCTGTCAAAATGAGAGAAAAATATTTATCTTGTGTTTATGATCAATGGGTATGGATGACAGTCTTGATGAGAGAAGGAAGAGGAGAAAAAGGAAGATTTCTTCAGTCCTTTCAGAGTTAAGCTCCATTTTACACATCGTACTAATCTTGAGAGCATTGGATAGTCATTTCCTGTCCCAGTGCACAGTAATACAAATGGAAGGACATTAGAAAATAACTGGCAATCCATGGCATTGACAGGGGGCATTTGAAAACTAGCTGGGTATCCTTTCCATGTAGGTCATGTCTAAGACTGCTTTATGTGAAAGTTTTATGTAGATAAAATGCTTTTTAATGTATATGTCAATGGAATTTAGCTAAATGATTCCCATGACAGAGGTTTTAATAATAATTACAAAGTTTACATAGAGTGAGTATAATAATAAACTCTGCTTTGATCCAGGCCAACAAATCTATTTGCACATTAAACAATAAATGAATCAAATATTTGAAAGTGAATATTACACATTGTTAAAATCAACATTGGAACTCACCAACAAGAACATTCATGCAAGTTTTCCCATAAAGAGTTTTAAAAGAAAATTGTAAATAATTTTCATTTATAGGTTTGTTAAACTACCATATGCTTGAGTTAGTAATCAAAACTATTTAGTAAGTGCCTTAAATGTGGAAGTATTTTATAAAATGTGAAGTGGAAGTAGAACATAAGAAGAGGAAGAGGAGAGAGAAGAGGAGGAAAGAGATGGAAGAAGGGGGAAAGAAAGAGGATATAGCTCCTGCCTCTGCAGGCTTTATGGTATCGAAGAGGAACTCAAGACAAATACAAGGTCCTTAAAGAAAAAATAAGCAAATAATATATAAATAGCCAGTAATAGAGACACACATAGAAAATATGAATGAAAAATGATGAATCAAAGTCCAAAAACTATACACTAAAACATTGTCATTGCTTTTATGGTCCTACCTGCATATATAAAAATAATTTAGAGACTGAGAAAATAAGAAGAATAAGCTTAATCAGGAAGTTATAATAAAGATTTGAGGAAAATTTTGAAAAGAAGGAAGAAGCTTCCATTTCCACATGGGGGATATATTACATGTCAAACTACCTCCCTTCTCTTCCCAAAACACAGAAATTGGAGAACAAAGGTAAAATAGTAACAAACCTCTGTGTTACTGCAAACGAGAAATGTATACTCAAGAACTGATGTGTGAATATTTACCAACTATCTACTGCTGTTCTAGTCAATGAGCAAATTTCCCAATTATCCTCTGCCCACAGAAGTTTACATTCTATTAATAGGAAAGAGAGAAAACCAGTAAACACATTAATATATATAAAATGATAAGTGCCATGGTAAAAAAGAAAACAGGAAAAGAGAGTAAGGTGTCTGTATTTTATACATATTTCAAGGGAAATTTCCATGAAAAAGACAGCATTTCAGCAATTATTTGAAGGACTGGCAAGAATGGGAATCGGCAAATATCTGGGGAAAGTTCACTCTGGGAAAGAACAATGACTAGTGCAAGAGTCCTGCAAGCGATGCCTGCTTCGTGCTATTTCAGAAATGAAGCCTACATGACTGGAGCACAGTGAGTGAGAGGAAGATTTATAAAAGATAGATCAGGGATATACTAGGAGATTGGGGAGAAGAGGAGGCTCTGTAAGGGCCTACAAAGCCGTTTTAATGAGCCAGGCTTATGTTGTTCGATGAAAAGACTTCAGGATGTGTTGCATGGAGGAATGGCATCATATGACTTTTTGTTGTCTTTACTTATTTTTTTTAATATTACGTTCGAAAAATATGAGGTCCCCATATACCCCCCACCCCCCTCCCCCCAATCCTCCCCCCATAGCAACAACCTCCTCAATCATCATGAGACATTCATTGCATTTGGTGAATACATCTCTAAGCACCACAGCACCTCATGGTCAATGGTCACATCATAGCCCACACTCTCTCACATTCCATCCAGTGGGCCATGGGAGGACATACAATGTCTGACAACTGTCCCTGCGGCATCATCCAGGACAACTCCAAGTCCTGAAAACGTCTCCACATCTCATCTCTTCCTCCCATTCCCCACACCCAGCAGCCACCGTGGCCACTTTCTCCACACCAATGCCACATTTTCTTCGATTACTAATCACAATAGTTCATGAATAGAATATCAGTAAGTCCACTCTAATCCATATTCTATTCCTCCATCCTGTGGACCTTGGAATGGTTGTGTCCACTCCACATCTCTATCAAGAGGGGGCTTAGATTCCACGTGGATGCTGGATGCAATCCTCCTGCTTTCAGTTGTAGGCCCTCTTGGCTCCATGATGTGGTAGTTGACCTTCTTCAACTCCATGTAAGCTGAGTGGGATAAGTCCAATAAACCAGAGTGTAGGAGCTGAAGTCTGTTGAGGCTCAGGGCCTGGCTATCATATGGCCAGTCCAGAGATTCAGATCCCCTGGGTATATATTAAACCCCAGCACCAACTACAGTTCTGGTAAAAGTAACAGGAGAGGCTTGTGAAAAAAGATCACATCTGAGTACAGCTCCATCACACAGAAACACAAACTCCGAAGAAGGGTCAACTGACATGGCACTGAACTCCATCTGCCATGGCCATAGAACTTTTGCTTTAAAAGGATGACTCTGTCCATGTTTTGAGACTAGACTATGAAGAAGTAAGGGAAGGAGAAATGTGACCATTCAGACACATAGTAAAAGATGGAATCCAGACCAGATTGGAAGCTGTGGGGTGTAAAAGTTTAGATTCTGAATATGGTCTATCTAAAATTAGGGCTAACAGAATTTCAGTAGGTTATACTTGATAATGTAAAGGAGAGAGGAACTGAAGAATCCCAATACAAGTTTGTATCTGAGAAACTGGAAGGTAGAGTTATCAAATAAGGTTGTGATGGCTACAAGTGGACCCGATTTTGAGTGGAAGATTGTTCAGATTTGGATGTTAGACTTCCAAGTGCTGCTGATTAGGCAGATAGATATGAGTCTGGAGTTTGGGAGTAGGTTCTGGAACCAATACAAATTTGGAAACAATCAGTATATAGATGATATTTAAATCTATGAGGTCAGATGAAATAACCAAGAGAATGAGCAAACATGGAGAGAAGTAGGGCTGAGCACTAGAGGCTCCATTCTTGGGGGGTTGTTGTATAAAGAAGGAACCAGCAAATGCCACTGTAAGGGCTAGTATGAAGGGTGGACAATCAGGAGGGATGGATCCTGGAAGCCAGGTTTGAATGTTCTACCAAGGAAGAGGGAGTGATGAATGATGGCACATGCTAGGCAAGTAAGATGGAGGAAGATGGAGAAGTAACCATTGCATTTAAGAACATAGAGGTCACTGGTAGTTTCAGGAAAGTCATGGGGCAAAGGCCTGTTCAGAATGCACTAGAAAGCTATCTGGAGGAAAAGAGTAAGAAACAAATAGGATACTCATCTATTTGGTGGAATTTTGCTGCAAAGGATAGCAAAAGAGTGGCCTGACAGTTGGAATTTTTAGAATTTTATTTTAAAGTTGGAAAAATACAGTGTGTTTGTATGCTGTTGGGACTTATCCTGTAGGAAAAAAAAATTGACCATATAGATGGGGAGAATTGCTGGAGCAATGCCTTTAAAGAATGAGAGTTTGTAGAAGTAAATACAAAAATAGAAGGGCTGGTTTAGATTCTACTAGGTATCAAGAACCCAGAGGTTGGGGTGGATGCAAGCAGATAGGAGCTTCTGATTGCTCTTATTTTCTCAATAGAATAGGATACAAGATCATCAATCAGCTGAGAAGGATGGAGGAAATATTAGAATTTTAAGTAATCAGGGGACAGCATCTTGAGGACAGTGAGGACGTGGAGCACACACATCTGTCTATGGGGAGATTCATACTGGTCTATACCAGGATGTGACAGCAATTAATCTTGTGCATGATGAGAGCTGGGAGCCAGGTTGGAGAGTAGACTGGGAAATATAGCCCCAAAATAGAGTCCCGGTTGAGAGGGACACCTGAGCTGAGCTTCTCAAACTCTCTTGTCTCTGTGAGACAGCTGAGAATACCCAAGACAGGTCGAGGGGAAATCTTTCAAGTAATATAACAATGAAGTATAAAAGTGTCTGTGAAAATCCTCGAAATGGAAGAAATTAAAATCAAAGAAAATGAGACTACAAAGCACCCTGGCTCTTATCCCTTCTGCCACCCTCTTCCTCAGAGTGATTCCAAGTATGCACCCCCTCGGAGCCTTTGTGCTTGCTGTTTCCTCTTCCTGCAAAGGTCTTCACAAAACTGCAGAGTGTGGTTTTCCATAAATGTTAGTGAAATGAGTACATGAAAGCTTACAGCACTCATTACTCCAATTCATTTTTAGAGCTATGTTTTTAAACATAGAACTTTGTGCTAAATCTTCCATGAGGTCTTTCATAATCTATCCCTAGTTACCATCTCCCCACTTCCTAACCTAGTTTCCAACCTGTATTAGTCAGGGTTCTCTATGGAAACAGAACCAAAAGGAATTACAAATATGTAAATATTATGATTTTTCAGTAGGAATTTGCTCATGTAACCGTGGGATGGGCAAGTCCCAATTCCGTAGAGCAGGCTACATACAAGCTGGGAACCCTGATGAAGGTTTACAATGGCTTCCCCAGGAGAGGCTGGCTGACTGAAGTAGAGATGGAAATTCTCCCTTCTGGCTGCTAGAATCATAACTTCTCCTTTTAACGCCTTCAAAAGATTGGATAAGACTTTTCTCATTGGTGAAGGGCATCTCCTTAATTGATTGTAGATGTAATCAGCCATTGATGCAATTGACTTACTGATGACTGAAATCCATGAATTAGTCTCCCAGTAACATTCAAACCTGTACTTGCTTGACCCAGCAATTGGACACCATCACTTAGTCAACTGGACACATGAACTTAACCCCTTACCTAATGGATAGGCATGTTGTAATAAAATATTTTCATTTTTCCAAGAGTATGAAATCTTTTACATCATGCACTTAGAATCAACACTCACTTTTCAGTGTTTTTGTATGTTATTTTTGTTTAACATATACTTTTTTTAATTGTATTTTTTGAAGATACATAGGTCACAAAAAATATGAGTTTCCTTTATACCCCACGCCCCACCCACGCAGTCCTCCCACATCAACAACCTCTTTCATCATTGTGGCACATTCACTGCATTTGGTGAATACATTTTGGAGCACTGCTACACCTCGTGAATAATAATTTACATTGTAGTTTACACTCTCCGCCAGTAGATGCAGTGGGTTATGGCAGGATATGTAATGTTATACACTGGTCCAGGCCCAGTTTTAAACACTCAGCCCATATTAACCCTTCAAAAATTTATTTATTACTTTTTTTATTATGAAATGGTGAGTTAACAAAACAATCATGCATACCATATAGGATTCCCATATATCACCCCATCATCATGACTACATTTTTGTGACATATTTGTTACAAATGATGAAGAGTATCATCATAATATTACTGCTTTCTATAGTCCATGACTTATATTTGGTATATTTTTCCCACGAACTATCCTATTATTAACACTATGTATTAGTATTGTATCTTTGCTATAGTCAGGAGAGAATGTTCTCATATTTGTACTGGTAACCACAGTACATCATTCACCACAGGGTTCACTGTGTTATACAGTTCCCTGCCTTATCCAGTCCATTCAAAGTGGACACTCAGTGGCTCTCAGTTTCATCACAGAATTATGCTGCCCATATGTACTTTTCTTTTTTAAGATTTATTTATTTATTTTTCTCCCCTTCCCCACTCTCCCGCCCCCCCCAGCTGTCTGTTCTCTGTGTCTATTTGCTACATCTTCTTCTTTGTCCTCTTCTGTTGTTGTCAGTGGCATGGAAATCTGTGTTTCTTTTTGTTGCGTTATCTTGCTGTGTCAGCTCTCTGTGTGTGTGGCACCATTCTTGGGCAGGCTGCACTTTCTTTTGTGCTGGGCGACTCTCCTTACGGGGTGCACTCCTTGTGCGTGGGACTCCCCTATACGGGGGACAGCCCTGCGTGGCAGGGCACCCCTTTCACGCATCAGCACTGTGCATGGGCCAGCTCCACACGGGTCAAGGAGGCCTGGGATTTGAACCATGGACCTCCCATGTGGTAGACGGACACCCTAACCACTGGGCCAAGTCCGCTGCCCCATATGTACTTTTATCTTCATGAGAACTCAGCAAGGACAGACTATCACCCCTATGTTACAAGTGAAGAAACTGAGGCCCGGAGAATTATGTAAATTACCTGAAGTCACACAGCTCATGAGTAATAGAGCCAGTATGGTTACCCAGGGAGACTGGCTCCAGAATCCACATTCTTAACCATTATGTTCCATTGCCTCCTCTCTTACAATGTTAAATTTTGTAATTAGTTACATGTCCACATAACGATGTTTTAAACTTAGGCACCCATTGGTGACTATGGCAATGTCTCACACATCCCCCTGCTCCCCATGAGCAATATAATGTCTATATATTCAGTGTTCATTAAATGATAGCTGGAGGAATAGATAAGACCAAGTAGAAATTTATGACAATTTCTACCACTCTTGAATCTATGTTTCCTCAAATCATGATTTTTGAGAAAGAAATGAGTGCCTTTAAAGAGTGATATGCAGTGAAATGTGGATGGTACTGGAACATAAAGACTTTCCAAAGGGCACTTGGATATGGAATTTTAAAGGAAAACATTTCCAGATCCTCCACTTTCATGTACATACTTCATAAAACCGATCTGCTTGAAGACATATTCCAACAGGCATAGGGAAAGGCTACCATTCCCCATATGATTCAAGTGCATTACCAACTGGGCAGAAACATGCAGTGAACAAAGAAAAGGAGCAATTTGAACTATCTCTGTATATGCTGGGAAACTTTAAGACTCTAATGACTGAATCACATGAATTTTTTGTAAGTCGTGTGGTTTCTGATAACTTGTTTTCAAATGGAACCTAATTGACTTGTCAAGTGATGGATTAAAAAAAAATTTTGTAAGATATCACTAATATTTTGCATATAATTTAGAAAAAGTATCAAATACCTCAGTGGAATTCTACAACATCCCAAGTTTGCTCAGGGTCTATATCAATTAAAAAATAAAACTAAGAAGAAATTTAATACTATACTTTTATTAATCTGTCCATTAAATGATAGTCATCCATTAATCTGTAAACTAAAAAAAAAATTCCTATCTCATTAGGATATGTATTTCCAATTAATTTTTTTCTTCTTCTTCCCCTCCCCTAACCCCACCCTCACCCTTATCCTGCTGTTTTTGCTGTCTGTGTCCATTCGCTGCATGATCTTCTGTATCTATTTCTCCTTTTGTCTTCTCTCTCTCGTCTTTCTCCTCTAGGATTCACCGGGATTTGATCCTGGGGACCTCTGATGTGAAGAAAGTTTCCCTGTCAATTGTGCCACCTCAGTTCCTGGTCTCTGCTGCTCTTCTCCTTGACTCTCCCCTTTGTCTTTCTTTTGTTAAGTCATCATCTTGCTGCATGACTCACTTGCGCAGGTACTGACTCACCTTGTGGACACTCGGCTTGCTGCGTGGGCACTGGCTTGTCACGTGGGCACTGACTTGCCATGTGGGCATTCATGCAGGCACTTGGCTCACCATGCAGGCACTTGGCTTGCCACATGGACACTGGCTCACCCCATGGGCACTGGCTTGCTGCACAGGCACTGGCTCACCACATGGGCACTCAGGTGGGCACTTGGCTTGTCACACGGGCACTCACATGGGCATTCAGCTCATTGCACGGGCACTCAGCTCGCCACATAGGCACTCGGCTCATCACACGGGCACTTGCACAGGCACTTGGCTCACTGTACAGGCACTTGGCTCGCCACGCAGGCACTTGCATGGGCACTTGTCTCACCATGCAGGCACTGGCTCGCTGCACAGATATGCTTTCTCTTCTTCTTTTACATCAGGAGGCCCCAGGGATCCAACCGAGGTCCTCCCATATGGTAGGTGGAGTCCTTATCACATATCCACCTCCCCATTTTCAATTAAATTTTACTTTTTATTTTCTAAATATATAAATTTATAATATATTTGTTAGTTCAATCAATCTTGTACAGATAGTCATTGTAATGATAATTCAAATCAAAAACTTAATGGAGCTGTGTAGGCACAATGAAAAATGTTTTATTTTTAATTTATAATTTTCTCAGAAGGAATTAATAAACAATCATTAATAAAAAGATTTTCAAGTAAAAACTGTATTACATTAAGTTAAAATGCTGTGGAGAAATAAAATTGAAATGCAAGTTCAAGGAAAAGAAGGAAGAATGTTCAATTTCCTGCTGTTAAAGAGCTTTAGTGTGCATTTTCTTTTAATAGATGATGGCCTGTAGTATCAAATATTTCATTACTAAAATTCTACTTACTACATTAAAAGAGCAATTTCATAGTTTTATTTTCCTCTTTCCTTATTTATAGTATACTGAAATTGACATCCTTTGCAATTATTTAAACATCTAAGAAAAATTATGTCAGTTTAAAAATGATTGACAGTTTGCACACTTTACAAAATAAATAGGGCATAACAGTGCAAAAACATTTGAAGATTACTGTCTAAATAATCATGTAGCATCCTTTTGGGAGCAAAATTATTTGAATATTGGCATTTTCTTTATTCATCTGAATAGCTTTATCATTTGTCTCAAAATAGGGATCAATGAGGAAAATATCATTATTATCTGTTTCTATAAAGGAATATGTGGTGTGTTAATTAAGTAACAATTTCACCATAATTTTCTTTCCCAAAGCTATATTTCTGATGATTTTATTTTGGATTAAAAAAAAAACTACTGAAAACCAATATTTCATCTTTTCTTTATAATCTGATTTATACATGTTTTAACTGTTATCATACAGGATTGTAACAGAAACACTCAAGCACACTTAACACAGACACATACATACACTTAAAGGACTTTAACTTTTAGCACCTCCAGCCTTATAAACAAGAATTCTTATTGTCTTTATAAATATAATTAGTTTTACTAGACATCTGAAAGAAAAAATTAAATAAATTACTACAGATAATTGAAACTTAACATAGTACATAGATATAACCATCTGGACTCGCACTGAGAGAAGCAAAATATAGCTTTAACTGATATGTTCTGGTCTGAACAGATGTTTCACAGCTCACATGGAGGATATGAATTTCTTAAAATAACACATCATTTCCAGTAGCAACATTAGAATTATCAGCAACCAACTGCTACTCATTAAACCTAATAAAAATGTAAATACAGATAAACTTTTCAGAGGTGCTTTAATAAGGGAAGTGGGTAATAACTGCACCCTCCCAAATATTCTTATACATGGTAGGTGTTAGAGAAATATGTATAAGTGCAATTATGTCCACAATTACGTTAAAAATTTTCTAAATCCTGGAAATGGGAAAAGGAATATGTATGTATGCGCGTGTATGTGTCTGTGTGTTAACAATTTTAAAAGCAAAGGCATGTTATTCATGATAAGGTCTTCCCTCTCAGTAGCTTTCAACATTCCTTCTCATAGTTGAAACAAGGAATTACATTTTCTCTATTAGAAGACATTTTGTTCCTGCCTTGCCATGAATAGCTTAGTGATCCTGTCATTTCAATATATACAATCATATGGCTCTTTAACCTGCATGGAAATTCCCTCTGCTTCGAGAGTGACTACTAATTCAGAATTCATTTTAACTTGAAGCATTAGTTCAAATTATTTAAAAAGAGAAAATTGCAGAGGAGTCAATAAGATATGGAGAAATTTAAGACACAGGAGCAAAATGATCACACACTAAGTTTTAAAATCTGTTTTACAAAAACAGTGTCTACCTACTCTTGTGCTCTGTGAGATATTTGTTCTCTAGCACTGGAACGAAATTTTTTTAAAAAATCCAAACCTGTGTGATAGCATTTTGCCTTGTGGAACTGAAGTTTGGCATGTGAATAGGTCACAATTAGAGGCTAATATCACTGGAGAAGAAGCAATCACTTGGCGAACAAGCCTGGGAAGATGAGGTTTGCAGAAGGATGAGGTGGTCTTGGACAGGAAATTGGAAACCCTATTTTTTTTTAACATATCAATTTTATTGATACATTATTAATAAAGTATACGTTTCATTCAAAGGGTACAATCAATGATATTTGGTATAATCACATAGCTGTGTATTCATCACTTCAAAATCCCTGTTTTAATGAAGCCTTAGAAATCTAGAGAAAAGAAAATACAGTTTAAAGTTTTTGAATTAAAGGTTTTTTTAGAACTAAAGTTGAATGACTTCACTCATATAGAGACTTAGTGTGATTTTAAATAATGTGTCCACAATTTAAAAATCCATTTTCTTGCTTCTCTGTTGGGCATACATGTTTTCACTACACTATAACTTTCTTGTGTGAGGAGGGAGTAGAATGAGTTGGTGAAATTTGGGAAGATTGAGATTACGCTCCAGAGTCAGTATGAATATTCATTAAAGAATATTGGCCAAATGGTTTAAAAGTACTGGTTTCTCAAAAAAAAAAAAAATTTCAGTGAAGAAATACATTGAGTAAAATGAGGATCCAAATGGAAAAGAAAAGTGCAATTCTGATCATTTGAGGCCCAAACCCAAATGTGGCTGTTCATGTTGTTGTTGTAGTTTTCAGTGAGGAAAGTACTAACTAAAGCATCTCGTCAGCCTCAAAGCAGGGAATAAAAACCCACAGAAAGGGTTGGAGTGAAAAGGACAGGAGAAATAAGGACGTGGAGGGCAAGCTCCTAAGTTAAAGTTTTAGTCGATCCTGTCCTGGAAGGAGACTAGGTAGTTGCCAAGTCTCACCAATACTGAGAGCCAGTGAACAAGGCCCCTCCACGAGACATTTCCAGTATGTGCTGCCGGGACAGATTTCCAAAAGTAAGGGCTAAGGGACTAGACGATGCATTCTTAGTGCAGAGTCCTCAGAGGATTTCACCAAGCACATCACCAAGTGCAACCTCTCTCCACTGCCATGTTCCACTGGGATGACCAGTGTGTCGTGTCCAATCGGAGGCTTCCTTCTGTTATCTTTTTTCAACTTTAAAGTGAGAAATAAGTGCTTTTAGGCATACACATAAGAATGTAAGAATGAGCCCTGAAACGTTGCCCCTGACTCTAGCTAGACTTATGAATACTCCAACCCACAGACAGACGTTGGAGCAATTAATAGAAGATTCCTCTTGGCTTTGAAATTATCCCTGCAGCCAGCCACTCCCTCTCCCCACCCCACTCCTTTACACCTTATCTGGTGTGAGTCACATGCTGTCAAAGAAACGTCTATCCCTCCTTTTCTCCACTCCTGGCATCATCGCCATCATCATCACCACCCATCATCCTCTATTTCAATATAGAAATAGAACAAAATAATTTTTTAAATGTGTTCATACAACAACCCCAATCTGTATGAGCTAGATTGTATAATGTGAAAATCTTTACTATGAAGTACACAACATGTTTACGTGACATATAATACCCACACAATTCTGCCCTCCTTTTTCCAACCACTCAGTGCAATCAGTCAATGTACACTTAGGGCTCTGACATACTCAGCTGCCTTGCAGTCTCCTCATGGGAAGGATCTCTTCTCACTGGCATGATTTTAATGTATAACTCACACAAAACCCTTACAAGCAATGGATAAACACTTGCCAGCCATGTTTTAGCTTGAGTTCCTAAAAGATTAGGAATATGAGTCTCTAATTCTGGGCATCCAATTCAAAACATGAACCAGAAATCCTCCTATGGATCATGTTTTAATTAAGCTCATCACTTTCCTGATAGAACAGGCACATGCAGCAAAATTTTAGCAATTTACCTTAAGAGTCCAAGGGGCGGGAGTGACTATGTTTTAACTAAAACATGTCATAATCTTCCAGTACACAAATGATGTCTCCAACTTCTACGGCCCTCAAAAAATCCAGTTTCCAATTCACTATGCAATCATCTGACAGAACCAAGAAATTCAATTTTGCAATGTATAAATCTCTGATTACAATAAAGATTGGAACTAAATAACTATATTTTACCCTGAATATATAAATAAATTATAAAAATTTGAAATTAAAGAGAGCATATATATTATAGCTGAAATAACAAAATGATTATGTTTTCATTAATGTAGGGTAAAAAATAAAAGCCTAAGTAAAATATCAAGGAAAGAATTTACCTTTGGGAAATATATAGGTCTAACTCTCAGCTAAGTTTTTCTTGAAGAGATTGAAAAATGATAGGAAAGTATGTCTTTACATTTTCACAGAGTTGACAATTGTTGTAAATTGTATATTTAAACAACAACAGATAATAATTGAGTTTCAGTGATTTCGATATTCTTGTTTCTTCTATACTTATTATAGCATGTTTCTAATGTTTGCCACTAAGATTAATTTGGAGAGCTCTCCTCAAAGTGATGATGTACATCCTAGTCATTTCAAATAGATGTTTAAATCAAATGGCTCAAATTGCCCATCATATTATTTATTTTACATTCACTCTCCTTATTTATAGGCAGCGATTACAATTTAGGAATAGAGGCACATTGTGAAAAGACAAAATTTCTAAAATAAATTAAGTAACTCAACAGCTCATTTCTTGGATTTAAGTTTGATATGAGATCGTCTTCCTATCTGATATCACTTGCCAAAAAATAAAGAAGGGAATATTTTTTGGTACCTGGAATATACAAAAAGAACAGCTTTTTTTTTAAGGTTTGTGTGGTGGGCTGAATTATGTACCCCAACGGAAGACACGTTCCCAGTCTTCATCCGTGTTCCCGAGGGTGAGAACCTATCTGTAAAGTGGTGAATCTCCTCCTGAAGATGTTACTTCAGTTACGGGGTGGCCAACTGAATCAGGCAGGATGGTCTTCATCCATATTGCGAGGGGCTTTAGAAAGAGACAAAATTGGAAGTCAGAAGTCAGAGGAAACAGGAAGAGCAGACGCAAGAAAGAGAGGACGCTTGCCATGTGACCAGAGGCGGAGATGAACCGGGAGGACAGGATGGCCGTCAGCCAGCACTCGGGACGCGCCAGGCTCCAGCAGGAAGCAAGCCTTGCTAATGTCTTGATTTTGCACTTGTACCTTCAAAACCTTGAGTCAATAAATTCCCGTTGTGATGCCAATCCAGTCTGTAGTATTTGTGATAGCACCTAGAACCAATTTTAAAAGTTTTGAGTAACACATTGCATCTTACTGAATAAATTTGGCTAACTGAAGTTATGAAAATTTGATGCAAAGCTTTTTTTTTTTTTTTTCCTATTTAGGAGGAACTTTTCCCTCACACCACTCTATTTATATAACCAAAGAATAATATGAAATAGGTATGGTTTCCACAGTATTGAGATGTCACTTAAGTACAATATTTCTTTGTCTGGCAAAATATGTGAGTGCAGATTGGAATACAAAGTTGGGGGTGCTGCTTTAGATAAATAACTGGTTATCTAAAATTCTGAGACTAGCAAAACCAAATTTCTCAGAAACAGGCACCAGGCTTTCCCACAAGAATTTGGATGTAGCTCTGTCCTGAGGGCCATAAATACCACAGATCAGGACCTGATCCTGAGATGCAGATATCACCCATAGAATTCTTGCCTTCTTCATTAACACCAGACAGCACGAAAGTACTGCCCTCTGCATTAGATCATCAGAGACCGGCTTATAAATAAGATCTGTCGTACAACACAGAGATCTCTCACAGCTATTTATCAGTCTCAGTAAGCTATCAAGTCTTGTGACTCTTTTTTCAATTCTTACTGCTGTATAAGGTTCTAACATGCATCTTTCAACTATATACCACAGAGTTTGACCCACTTCAGAGGATTATTTCTTCCATTGCACATTCTTAACACTACTATTTCTAACATTCATCAGATATCAAGGCCCTCAGATGGACTTGAGACCTTTCCTTGGAAAGGTCCCTCCCTTGACATTCAAATTGCTTAGGGTAGGAATAAGCCTTGCAGGGCCAGCGTACAGTGCTCGACCCTGTCAATTTAGTTGAGCATGTTGGAGGACCTTAAAAAATATTTGTCAAGTAAATGCTTAATCAATTAATTAGCCATCCACATGAAAGCCTTAGCAAAGGTAAGAATAACTCTGTGGAGGTGATAAGCGATTTTTAAGGTATGTTTCTTTAATAGATCACTGAAAAAATAATTTTAAAATTAAAAAACTTAACTGGATTTATTTTCTGACTTTTTACAATTTGTTTCTTCAAATTGTCACAAGAGAATACTGGTTTTTGGGTTAAAAATTAAGAAAAGACAGAGGAGGAGAAAGAGAAAGAAAGAAAGAAATGAAGGGAGAAGGAAAGAGATAGAATGAGAGAGAGAAAGAGAAATAAATAAATAAAAACAGTACTTCCTAAAGAAAGAAACAATTCTATTCAGTAAAAATCCTTGAGTTTGTGAGAAAGCATATATTTATCTAGTCCCATCTATCAACATAATTAAAGACTTTCCAGTTACGGTTTTCTTTTGAGGCCTAAGACAGATATTGTACAATATGTCTTATGCAATGCAATCAATGCTTGGGTATCCAACTTACTAAATACTAAGATCCTATGTAGCAAACATGGCATTAGTCAATGGACACTGTGTAGCATTACATGAAAGTAAAGCGCTGTATGTATATTATATTGTTAGATCATCATCACAAACTTGGTAGGCTCAATAAGTAGTTTGCTTAAGATCACAGAGCTGGTAAATTGCAAATACCTTGAATTAGGTGATTTCCCCTGAAACAATCATCATTGACCCTAACAAATTCGATAAGGTAATCAAATAGATTTGTGCTGTATTAGGAGTCAAGGATGAAAAATTATAGTGGATAGAGAAATTTTTATATGCAATATTAATTAGGGATGAAATAGCTAACATTTTTTACTTATGAATGATCACTAATGAATTGTTAGACTACTTTTTAGAAGACTCGTTCTGTTATATGCAGGATACTTAGGTGAAAACAATTTTACTGGTATCAGGTGACAAATCTTTAGAAAATGAAATGGGAATCCCATTAGCTAAATTACAAATACTATACTTTTAGGACAGAAGGAATACATAAACTTGGTGATTTGCACTGAAAATACTTGTAATTGTGCCAAGAGCTCAAGAGCTGCAACCCATTTCCATAAAAACCCACATGTTTTTCTTACAAATAGATGGGCCAAGCCAGCATGTTCATTGTTTGTATAATACTTGTAATTGTTTACACAATACTTGTAATTTTTTAAATGGATGAATAAAAATTGCTACTTGGAGCTTTCAAGCAATAAATGATGACATGCAGCTAGCATGGAGAGCAGAGTCCAAGGGGACAGAGCAGCTAAGTCTGAATCTAGGATAATGCTTGCCTTATAAACCTGGTAGTGAAGAAGTTTAAAAAAAAAAAATGGTTCTATGTATGCATCTTTTCAAATCTTATCTGGTGTCAGGTTCTTGGAACTGAGGCAAGAAAAGAGCTTAGGACAGGAAACAGCCACTCTTCACTATCTGTTCCTTTCTATCTCTTGCATCTACCCTCACCCCTTCTACACAATATGCAGACATATGATGATACTTTGCACTAACTGTCAATAACACACATACTTTAACCATAAGGCTTCAGAAGAGGGAATGGTTCTTTGGGTTCTCATACCCTCCCTGCACCTTGAGCACCTTTTCTCATCTAGGTTTGCTAGAGATGAGAGGAGGACAAGTATGAGATGGCTGGCTGGGGCGATCAGAGAAGCTCTGTTCAACATCTAAGCTGATCTAAGTGGCCCACAAAGAACTGAGGCCAACATCCAGACTTCCTTTGTGTGAGATGTGAGGTCACCAACAAGTTTACCAGCCTCAAATAACTGCTCAAACTTTGGAAACACAAAGGGCAATGCCAACACATAAACTTCTCAGGAAGCCATACATGACTTTTAAAGAAGAATTTAAAAACCTTTCCTAAGAAATGTAGGTTGTTTCCTCTTCTAATTTTTGGATTAGCTCTTCCCTTCTCAGTAGCTCCTCTAGATCGAGATCGCTTTTAAAAAAAAATTTTTTAGTGCCTCTGCTTCTGCTTTGTCAGAGTTGGTAGATCATCAACAGTGCTGTCCACCTTCATATGTAATTAACAATATTGTCTAATGTCTAGCTATATAGAAGGATAAACAAATATTGCATTTGAATACAATTTTAAAAAACACTGTTTGTGTTTACAGCAACTGGCATCTGCTCCTGGGGAGCTCAAATTAATTTCTAGAATTTCGCCCAAATTCAATAATTTGTTACATCTTTGCTATCAAGTGAGCCAAGGGGGAAACCAGTCATTATTCATGTGAAAAAGTGACCAGGGACTTTCATGCACAGAGACACTGACAGAGAAGAAACAAAATTGGGAATTTAAATACTCCATCCACAGATATTTCACCAAGAAGTTTTTATTTAGCACCCATAAGCCCCATAACATCAGTGTAAATTCAATAAATACATGTTCTACCTTTTCTGAACTTGATACCTTAAAATTACTCATAATGTTAATTAAAAAGAAATTACATGTAAAAAGGTAAATGCATATTTAATTTTTAATTATTCCTCAAATATCTCATTAGTGAATTTAAATTTACTGTGTCTTTGTGTATCTTTGCATTATATTTATATGGTTACAGATAAAACACTTTCCCAATATCCATACAGATAACTATATTATCCCTATGACTCTCTTAATATCCATTATTTCCATTTAGTGAGTCTATATTTTTCTTATGAGGATTATTGACTGAATTAACCATTTTTTGTGTGTTATTGAAATTCATTCTCTATACTCTAAATGCTCTACTACATATATTCCCTTTAAACCTTTTGGTCTCCTGTGTTTGATTTGTGTTCCAGTCTTCCCAAAGCCCATAGTATGTACCAAGGCAAGTTAACTTGGTGTTAAAATTTTGGATCAATTTGTTAAAACTGTTATCATCTGTCCTTTTTTCCACAATTGTTCCAAGAGCTCCACTTTTCCTACCTCAATACAACTTTTTGCCAATCAATCTAGATAAATGTATCAAGTTGACTGCCAGCTTAATGAATGTCCCTAATAATCAGGCAAAGTTCAACATGGAAAAAATTAATATAAATTCAATCATAAAGATCTAAACTATCCCAAATTGTGTTTGCCTGCTGACTAAGATTGATATTAATGTTTGAGCAAAACTAATTAGATATGAAATAGAAAGTTGAAATTATGCTGGAAATATCTTAAGCCAAATTGTCCAGAGCAAATATTTCTACATTTGGCATTTCTTACTATTTAGGTCCAGACTGAAGTATCTTAATAGCCGTTTTTCAACTCTTTTGTATAGATAACAAATTATGACAATATTGCCTCTCACCCATCTAATGTCCCTGCAAAAATATTTTGCCTACAATAAAAAATTCAGGTGAACATTTCCTCTTCCAAATCTCATAAAAGGATGGAGGGGATGGTCTTATCTAAAGCATCTGCGCTTATAATCCAAATTTCTTATTCCTTTTGTAGATGTGTTCAAAAAAAATTTAGCTTTCTACCAAATTTATTTGCACTATATTGTCAAGCATGAAGAAAAAATACATCTCTGAACATTTTTACTGAGGAAAAGAGAGGTTTCAGATAAAATATACCATGCAAGGCAAGAGTCTGTTCAGGAAGATAATTGCTTTAATAATAACAGCTAGTTTCCCCTTCATTTAAAAATTCACTTTAACTACCCTCTGTTAACAACCGGTTAAAATTTCACACAAGTACCCGACATTTTTGAAAAATTACATTAGACTCCTGGGAGGCCCTAACTGAATAAACAATACGTGGCTGTGGGTAAAATGAAACCTTAAATAAAGCTTCAGTCCCCCAGCCTGTCCGCCCCAGGAGCACATAGCGTCCCTGCTGGGAAGTTCAATTTCCTGTCTACACTCCTGCTCTCTCACCTGAAAGACTGTCCAGACAGCCCCGTGGCCCTGGGAATCGGAGGTCTAGCTCTTAATCTAATTGTTTCTTGTTTATTTCCCCTAATCTCAATCATTTCATTTCTCTTTTTCCCAAATTCCTCCTGACATCCATTTTCATTGTCAGGCTTATCTTGATGGCTGTCTCCTGGATTTCTTGAAATTCAGTGTGACTAAACTTTGTCATTCTTATCGTGCTCACTTGGGAAATGGACCGGGTTGGGACATCTGTTAGACACATTTCATCAAGTGGAAGGAAGGAGAACTCACAGCGCATTCGCTCTCTGTAAGTAAAAGAGCTCCAACCTATATATTCAGCAAGATAGAGAAGGGCACGTGGGCAACATGGGAGGGGCCTTCCACAGCTTCCTGAAGTGAAGGAAATAACGGCCAGAGAACTGCTAATACAGACTGTTCAAAAAGATGAACTCTGATCTACAACTTACATTACCCTGACCCAGAACTGACATTACCAGCGGGGTTATAAAACTGAGTCTTTGTGTGTGTGTGTGTGTGTGTGAAATGGATTATGTGTATACGATGACAGCGTAGGGAATTCAGTAAAAAGATGTGCCAAGTAGATGTATCTAATTTAAAGAAAGAGGATCAAGAAATGCATGTTCAGAATTCTGGATAACTAGTTTTGGAATACAATAAACATTCAATACTCACGACTTGAATTCCCCCTAGGGTTAAGTCACTGCTAGGGGCTACGGGGGTGTGATAATTAGGCGAATGTGTCAACTCATTTGGTCAAACAAGAACTGGGCTAATTGTATTACAAGAGTATTTCGTGGACTTTAGTCATCAGTGAGTTGATTGCATAGATGGCTACTGACATCTACAATCCACTGAGAAGATTGCTGTCAGCAATAAGTGAGGTCTCATCCAATCAGTTGAAGGCCTTAAAAGGGGAAGTGATTTCAGTGTTCAGAGAGATAATTCCTATCTCTACTTCAGACAGCCAACATCTCCTGGGAACTCATCAAGGACCTTCAACCGAGCCCTTGGTTTGTAGCCTGCCCTACGGAATTTGGACTCGTGCATCCCCATGTTCGCATGAGACAATTTCATAAAATCTCGTAGTATTTACAGAAATCTCCTGGCAGTTCTGTTCCCTAGAGAACACTGAAAAATATATGGGGTAAAGGATGAAATAGGAAGACTCAACCCTTCAATGAACCTGTACCACAACAGTGATGGGGCAGGAGTTAAAACAAAAATAAGTTCTCCGCTAACAATTTGATGAAGCAATTGGCCTTTAGCATAAGAACAGTGACTAAGGGAGGAAGAGAAAATCAATTGCTGGCTTTCTTTCTCAACAGGCTGGAATATAGGAGACATAGGGGACATTCCAGACAAAATAATAAAATGACATAATATTTAAAAACAATTAATTTAACAATTTTAATAACTGTCCATGTGATCTCTTTTTGGTCAGGTCACTTAAACACTTAGTCCTGTTACCACCTCTGAATAAGTTAAAATTGAGAAGCTCTGAATTTTCTTATAGCACTACGATTACAAGGTATTCTAAGCAATAATAATAGAAATCAAAAGTAATTGTCCCTGATCTAATTATAGTGTAATTAGGAAGCAGATGATGTGAGGGGGATAATGGCTCAGTGATGATTTTCCTACATGCTGATTCTCACTCCTGTACAACTTGCGCTCCTAAATGGATTTCAAGTTGGGATTAGCACAGCAATTGTGAGCCATTGTTAGTCTCCAACCCACAGTCTGCTAAAGTGGCATTCAATTAATCACATGAAATGCTGACTCACTGGTTGTCAAAGTCTTCATTCAGAAGAAAAATATCCATTCAAATCAGATAGGACTAAAATTCATAAGAAAATCAGCATTCTAAATTTTTCAGTTTAGAGTGGAAAACATAGTAAATTAAGGGTCGATTTTACTTACTTTGATAATTAAGGGATTTTTTTTTGGTGAAAAAAAGTGTTGAAATATCAATGTCGATTCTGTATATTTCTCTGATTTGATTTAATCATGATAATTTTAGAAGAGCAAGGTATAACAGGATTTTATCTAAAAAACTGTAACTCTGGAAGAAAGTATTATGTTTTTCCCTTTGAGAATCAAATTCACTTGAGACTTTGGGAAAGGTGCGATTTTCAATAATAATAATAATAGAATAGGTTTAGGATGGATTAAATTGCAAGTTTACCTGAAGTTTTAGGATAAAACAGGAAACTTCCGAAATTATCTCTGTGACAGACTCTTTCATGACACCCCACCCATCAATATTTCTGTTCACTTTTCTTTTTTAGAAAAGCCATGCTGATAGAGGAGCCTGAGAGGAACTTCTTGATTTGTTAATTTTTAAGAACTAGTTTAGTGTGCTATTCCAGCAAACATTTCCAGTTCTCTTACATTTTCTAATTAGTTAGAGACATCTCTAGTCATGGTAATTGCTAAGGAGAATGCCTTGATCTAGCAGAAGAGAACTCTCTTCTTCCAGCATGTTCAGCTCATACTATTCATTGTCAAATTGAATATGCTTCATTACAAATTTGGGGGCATCTGAGATAGGCGGTGGGGAAACAAAAATGTAGAGTAAAATCTTTTTGGCATCTCTTAAATAAAGTCCCCTAAACAACAGTCTTCCCTCCTACAGGTAAAAGATACTCCAAAAGCAGATTGTTCTGCAGCTAGATCAATAAATATGGATCATACAAATTGATATTCTATAGCTAAGGGAAAGCCATGTTCAGATTGGTAAAAAGGGACCCCATAAAAGGAGAAACACAATTTTGCTTGAAAAAAAACCATGTTTTAAATTCTCAAGCAAAGACCATCCATTGTAGAAGGAGCTTTTGCATGATTATTAACTACTCTGAAATTTTAGCTTTCTTGTATATGCCATGGTAAAGGCCCTCATTTTCATTTGTTCCCAAACTAAGAAAAGTAGCAATTTCTTTCCTTTAACCTAAATTGAAAAAGCTATCTCAGGGTATTTTTCTGGGGTTCATATTATAAATAAAACATGTTAGGAAACTCATGACCCATCACCCCACTGAAATACAACTCCAGTTATGAAAATGATAAACCTTTCTATTCCCATGTTGTAAGGGGAAAAAAATCTAGTTAAATAAGAAATGTCCAGAGCCGCCTTGTAAATGTCCAGATCAATCATTTTCTACCATCGCTTGGGTATTGAAAAATTCATGTGAGAGCAGACTGTGTGTGACTTGATCCCTTAAAATGCAGTTTTCTTTATTGGTAAACTAACATGTCCTCTATTAAATATAGATGTGTCAATTCACGCCTTACAGCTTTTATCGTATGTTTTTTATGTCTGCTATTTCCCATTTTTGAGTAGTAATATAGGGTGTTCTGCCTTCTGTCCTTGTTAAAATCATAATCTAGCCTAGTATATTTATCTACATTTTTATTTGATCTCACTGAGGTGTATGATAAAGAGACACCACAAATCACATGTAAGAGAAAGCAAACACATTGAATGGCTGTTTCTACCACATATGGAAAAAACAATGTTTTTTTTAATAGACCACATAACGTTTCTGGTCCAAACCAGGAAAAAAGTTCAGTCAGTTAAACACTGTGATACTGATTCCAACTTGAGGTGCCTTTGATGTTTATGAGGCATGTTTTTAAATTTTGAAATGACCCTAAAGTAAATATTCTGGTTATAAGTATTATTTACCTAGACCTACTTAAACTCCAGGGATTGGCAAGTTGGAAAAATATAAAGACCTTCTTATATTTGTTGCACTTTCGAGTGTCAGGAACAATTTTATATGATTTCAAGTGAAAATATATAGATACAGAAAAAATGATAAATGAATGATTGCATGAATAAATGAATCATTTCTTAGCATCCAACTCGTTTGGGCCTATGTCTATGTATTTGTCTCTGAGTGTGCACTATTGGAAAAACTATCTTTTCATTTCTTCTCCTGCCCTTTCTTCACTGACAGGACATTGAAGAATAGAAGTAAGAATAATTTAATGTCTAGGCACTCTGTCTCCTTTAAGGATATTCCTGCCAGGCAAGGATCAACACTCTAAATACCCAGTATTGGGACTTGATCCCAGAGTATTCTAATCTCTCAGCCACCTGACGGCCATCTGTGCTCTGTTTCTCTCTCCCGCAAGTCACTCCACTTTTAAAAATGGTTCCATTTTCTCCTGACCTTCACCCGATGTTTCTGATTTGGGCTCCATTCCTGGTTATTGGTTCCATCACTCTTCTCTCCTATTTGGTAACTTTATGGGCAATCTTCTGGATTACACCTTCTGGCTTAGTGGGTCCCTGAAATTTCCGCCCTGAGCTCCTCCTTCTCAGGGTGACCTCTCATCGTGTGGGTCCTGGGGTTAAGAATGGCATTCAGATTGCCAAGGTGCCTGAGTACTGGGTGCCTATAACTCTACAAACACACACACATGTAAAATAAAAGGAGTCTTTATTTTGCAATATTAAACGTCTGATGTTTTGTTTTGTTACAGAAAAAGGTAGGTTGGCAATTTAAATCAGCATTGCCAAGTTTCCTCACCCCATTCTCTTGAATCACAAATTCTTGAAAACACTCAATATTTGACTCCATGAAGGAACATTTACCAGAAGCTGGACAGCTACTTGGTGTGCCAAGCACTGAGTCAGTCCAAAATGGACCTGGCTGAAAGGAAAGGGAATTGGAAGTGAAGCACAGTAGTAAGTGGAGGGTTTTAAAAATATTAATCACATAAGTCAATCAGTGTTCGTCATCCCGATTTTTACAGATCACGTGGTTACCAGAGCCAAACCATCTGACATTTTGACCAGATACTCAGATACTGAAAAACACTGCTTGATCCATATTTCAACAGAAGGAATAGCCCCCCAAATAAAAAGGGAGTATTGTTCTACATTTTCTCTTCAGATTTCATTCCAACTATTTTTGAACTTTCCCAAGTAAATATGACTGCCTTGTGACTCTATTGATGTGTATCACTTCATTTTTGTCCTGAGATCATAATAGAAAGCATTGCTTATATTAAAAAACTTGTGACTAATTTTAAAAATATTATCATAAAGCTTGAGTGGTTACCATGCCCCACAGTTTACAAAACTGAGAGTGTACAGTGCCGTGCAAAACCAGTGTGGTGAGTATGAGCTGTTCCTCTCTGTGGGGAACAGATAGGCCCTAGCAGTTGGGTTTCCTATTCAACAGAGGTGAGTACCCACAGGAGAAAGCTCCTGCCCTCCCCGCCACAGGCCTGTGCATACCAACACCCATCTTTAAGCTTCCTCTGTATTTCAGTCACTGCCTGGAGAGATCCTGCCCATTACGTTATGTCCATTGAATTGACTCATTTTACTGAATAATTTCTGCTACTCTTGTGTTTATTTGGATGAAAGAGAAGTGTTCAAGTTCCAGCCCTTCTCATGGACCTCATGAAGAATCTCAGAATCTAGTGGGCTACTGGGTCTTTTTTCTTTCTTTTTTCTTTTTTTTTTTTTTTGAGGTACCAAGGGTCGGGGATTGAGACTGGACCTCTTATGTGGGAAGCCAATGCTCAACCTTTGAGTCACATCAGCTCCCCTGAGGTGGTTTTTTGTTTGCTTGCTTGTTGTTTCGTTTTGTTTTGTTTTTGTTTTTAGGCACCAGAGACTAAACCCGGGACCTCCCATGTGGGAAGCAGGTGTTCACCGCTTGAGCCACATCTCCTCCCCAGCTACTGGGTTTTATACTACCAAATTTCTCTGATGTCAAAGTTTTGTCCCAACCTCATAAATAAGTAAATTCAAGGGGCTATGGTTTTCAAGGCTGCTAAACATGACGGATATCCTAGAGTTTTGACAAATAAACAGAAACAACCAAACAATAACATTTTGGGTTGCTGAGCGTCATTCAGTTCAAAAGCGCAGAACAGTAAAGTTGGTCCAAAGTGAAGTACAAATAAAATACACCCCAAGTCTATTCTGAAGATAAGCAAGATATGAATGACAAAATATAACTCAAGTAGGTAAATAGTTATCCGACATGGGAAGGAGATCATTGCCTAGACTACGTATTGATTTTGCTTGATGGCATTATTGGTGCCAGCTAAGCAGGAGAAAGAGTATCAGTAAGGGCATCCTTGGTTGGTCTCAGAAACAACAAGGAAACACAGAGCATTAAAGAAAAGTGAGCCAGGAGATTAAGTTCAAGAGGTGGCAGAAGGCCAGATCATGTGGGAACTTTGGAGCATTGTAATAACTTGGGCTTCTTACCAAAGAGTCTACTAGACTTGTTATTACAAATTCAAATGACTTCAAAGCCCAGACAGAGACTAGAAGTGAGTTTAAGAAAAAAGTCAAATGACTCTCCTGATTTATATTTCATTTTACCAGTTTGGGTAGACATACATTCAGAAAAATACTTACAAGGAGAAGGAAAACGGTGGCATGATGATAAATGGTAACTCACATGCCATTTCAGTGTTAGGAATCAGTAGGGCATCGGATGGCTTAGCACCCTGCCTTTTCCACGGAGAAGCCATCACTCAGTTTGAGAAGTCGGTGGTTGTGGAAGAATGTAGGTTGTTTTCAATTTTCAAGAGAAGTCCAGATGAGGTCTTCTCAGCTTTTAACCATGACTCACAATTCTTTACAATTCTCTGAAGAAAACATGCCAGTAGGGGGGTCTGGCCCACAGGCAAAACATTTGAAATCTTTGAGGTTTTCCTCCTCCCCGTTGGTCAGGTTACAAATGAGAAAGCTGAGGCAATCAGAGGCTGTGAATGCTCAGTCACCCAGCTGGAAGGAGAGCAGAGACAGGGGCCTGTTTATATGATTCCAAATCTAGAGTATTCCAAGGTTGTACACTGAGATCCATCTCAATTGTCATTTGGCCTGACTAATTAACCACAAAAAGTGGCAGAATTCTATAAATTGAGGTTATTTTCCTTCCATTTACCATAAAACCCATAGATTGAGAGCCATTTCTCCAGGAAGACTCACCTAAGTAAGTACACTTTGAATTTAGTAAAAAAATGTTTTAGGTGTCCAACTTTCAAATATTTGTCTTATTTCATTTCAATTCGCTGGTTTTACATACACATGCTTTTCTCACTAAAGATTACCTTTTACTTAAATTTAAAAAAGGCATTGCGTATGTGTCGTGTTTGTAATGTTTACATGAGAGTACAGTGTAGACGAATTCACACACTAACACAGACATGATTCAATAAATGCTTACTGGATGAGCACACCATCTCACTGGAATTGAATCATGACCTACTGAAAGAGTAGATATAAACATTTTTTTTCCCGAACTTTAAAAATAAACTTAATATTATGAACATACTATATGCAATGAAAATGTAGATTTAACTCTCAGTGTAATACCAACAGGAAATGCATTGCTTTCTCTCTTCTAAGACCAAAATGTCTGAAGTTGAAATAAACCGTTATTTCTGCCATTGGATGCTGAAATTAAATACACTAGACAGCATAGGTGGAAATGAGCTTACAGCATTCCAGGTAAAAGCCTGGTGTTCTCCAGACCTATTATTTACAGATATGCCTTAAATGTTTTAGAAAATATGTAATTAGTTTGTGTTCTAAAATCTGGTCACAATATTTCAACCAAGGCCTTTAGGAAACTCTAAAAATATAATTACAGTTTTAAATAATAAGGATTTGGAACAGGCAAGATGATACTATGTTCCTTTGAAGAGCACATCTTAGCATCTAAATCTTTCATTTGTAGTGTGCTTTGAGTTGTAGACAAAGAGCTATAATTAAAAGGGGAATCTGACTTTTATATTTCAGTTTCCAAGGTATGCTGGAACAGATGCAGGTGACTATTTATGGTGCATCACACTAGGCCCATTTTTTGCCATCAACAGGTTATGTGCTTTTAGGAAATCACAAAATCTCTTTATGACTTGGCTGGCAAATAGGGACTCATTATACCTGCCCTATTTATTTCATATAATTGTAATTGGAATAATATGAGAAATGTCTATGATAATTGAAATAGAGAACAACAATTTGGTCTTAACTGACTCCTCTTGTGGTTTCACACACTTAGAGGTGTTAAGACATTAAGAAGCAATATATTTTTCTGATTTAAGAAACAAAGTTCAAAAGGAACAAAGTTATATAGATGAAAGGCAGTGACTAAGATAAGCAATTTATTTGGGAATAATCATTATAATAAATTAGACAATTTATTCATTCAATACGTATCTGTGTGCTTACTTTGGACAAACAAAAGCACATGATATATATTCATACATAAAAAAGAGAGAGGACAAATAGGTCAACTAAAGTATAGTTGCTAATTGATTTTTTTTTTACTTCTCTCCCCTTTCCCTCTCCCCACCCCGCCCCCCAGTTGTCTGTTCTCTGTGTCTATTTGCTGTGTCTTCTTCTTTGTCCCCTTCTGTTGTTATCAGCAGCACAGGAATCTGTGTTTCTTTTTGTTGCGTCATCTTGTTGTGTCAGCTCTTTGTGTGCGGTGCCATTCCTGGGCAGGCTGCACTTTCTTTCGCACTGGGTGGCTCTCCTTACGGGGTGCACTCCTTGCGTGTGGGGCTCCCCTACACTGGGGACACCCCTGCATGTCACGGCAGTCTTTGCGTGCATCAGCACTGCGCATGGGCCAGCTCCACACGGGTCAAGGAGGCCGGGGGTTGAACCGCGGACCTCTCATATGGTAGGCAGACGCCCTAACCACTGGGCCAAGTCCACTTCCCGCTAATTGATTAGTAATATATATTTCATCCCATGAAAGAACTCTGTGACTTTCATATGTAACATTATTTTATATACCACACAGATCTTTATTTAGTCAGTGTAGATCTGCCTTTGTCAAAAATGTCTACAAAATTTCAGTGAATTTTTCCTAAGTGCTATAAATCCTGTTGCTGTGACCACTGATGACAGTTGTGATACTGGTTTCAACAAAAGTGTTTGTGCTAAAGGAATTTTATTTATTAGGAGTCACTGAAAATAAAACCATTGAAACCAGCAAGGCACTGCCTTGTGGTGATCTCCCCACTCCACCCCACCCACCTCTAATGCCAGAAACCGATCCTAAATTCTGGTCTTAAACCTGACCTATTCATTCATTAAACATTTCCCCCCATCTCTATTTCACTTCCCCTACCACAAGAAAGGATTTTTCAAACACCCAAGGTCAGGTAAGGTCACATATCATTTATATCTTCAGAGAATCAGCCATAACGTAGGCTGCCAGGAGAAAAGAAACTGGGAGCTTGAGATGGCAGCCCGGTAATATTATAGCCCCTCAACTGATCTGAACCAGCCAGGCACTAATTTTTAACCATTCAGATGATGTCACAAAGCTACTTCATGTGCCGGTACGTGGACTAAAAGCTGTGAAGACCCCGCCGATTTTTCAGTGCGCCCCATGTATGGTAAAGTACACTCTGCCAAGTAAATGCAGATCCTATATGCTCAAAAATAGGAGCTTAAGCTGCTGGGGAAATAAAGAGGATATCCCACCTTAAGTTTGCTCTTCCTACTTCTGTACCAATAGCTTGCCATCTTCCTTCACTGTGCCATTTCTAGTAGTTAATGTAAAAATGCACCCAAGGGCAGAGTATTTCATGTGTCATAGGCACAGGATAAATTATTTAATTAAATAAATTCATTGTGGTATCTGTGTTTAAAACTTATAAAAGAGTAAGATTGTTTTATATCGGAAAGCAGACATGGCTCAACTGATAGAGTGTCCATCTACCATATGGAGGGTCCAGGGTTCGATTCCCAGGGCCTTCTGACCCATGTGGTGAGCTGGCCTATGCGCAGTGGTGCCGTGCACAAGGAGTGCTGTGCCACACAGGATCGCCCCCATGTGGGAGTGCCCCACGCACAAGGTGTGCACCCCATAAAGAGAGCTGCTCCGCATGAAAAGAAGAGCAGCCCACCCAGGAGTGGAGCCACACACATGGAGAAATGACGCAGCAAGATGATGCAACAAAAAAGAGACGTGGTTTCCCAGTGCTGCATGATAATGCAAGCAGACATAGTAAGAACACACAGTGAATGGACACAGAGAGCAGACAATGGGGGGAAGGGAGAGAAATAAATAAAATAAATCTTTAAAAAAAAAAAGATTGTTCTGTATCTGTGCTACCCAATGTAGTAGTCACTAGTTCCATTTGGCTATTTAAATTTTAAAAAGTAAAAAGTTAAATAAAATTTAAAATTCAATTCCTCAGTCACACTATCCACAATTTTTTTCAAGTGACGTCAGCCTCTGGAAACTAGTTTTCAATTTTGTTTCCATATATATATGTAGTATTTCAGGAAACACTATTTAGACATATTCTCTAGTGAATTCAACATTTTTAAGCAATGACCACAGTTATGGTTTCAATCCCCTGCAAACATAAACCAATATGGCATTTGAAAATGAAGCAAGGCAACGCTCCTCCAAACACACACGTGCAAGCAAAGTAGAAAAGAAAGAAAAAGAAAAACAAGTAAAAATTGTGCCATATAAATAGGAAATATAAAAAGTGCTATTTGCAAGTAGAACACTACACCAACTATAATTTTCATTGGCATTTTCTATTTCTAACATGTATAAATAGTTATGATTTATTTATGCCTATATGCATATTGTTTGGGCCACTATAAATTTTCTTCTTAAATATGTTAAGACAACTCTGAAATTTTTTTTTTCTATTTATTACCCATCTTTGTAAAAGCAGCCCATGAACAATGTCATGCATTTTTTTCTTCAATAAGGTGGAAGTTTTAGAGACTCAGATCAATTCAGGCAGAAATACATAAAGTAAACTTGAAGAACATTTAGCCCACTCCTATTAATAATGTTTCCCACTGGGCAGAAAAGTGGATTGTATGGAATTAGTTTCCAGTTCTGCACTATAGTAGCAATCAGAATATTTGAAGTCAAGTGCTTTGTAGAGTACTTGATATGGCATAGGCTCCTGAAAAATATTAATTAAATGAATAATTGCAACATTTGTGTTTAAAATTAAAGAAAAAATAGTAAGGTTATTCCCTATCTGTGCTGCCCAATATAGTAACCACTAGGCCCATGTGGCTATCTAAATTTAAAATATTGAAATTAAGTAAAATGTAAAGTTCAGTCCTTCAACCACATTTGCCACACCAGACACAGCAACATGCGCACAGCTACATTGGAGAGAGCAAAAGAACATTCCCATCATTGTGAAAGTTCTCTTGTATAGCACCCATCTACATCTTTATTATTTATTACTATTATTGAAGGATATTCACATACCATACAATCTATTCAAGGTATATAATCAATAGCTTTTAGTATAATCACAGAGTTGTGCATCATCACCACAATCAATTTCAGAACATACTCATTGCTCCAAAAACCCCATAGCCTTTAGCAGTCACCTCTCAATCCCTCTATCCTTCCTCAGCACCCACCTATTTCTCAGTACTCAGGTCCCCAGTGGCTGATAAGGCCACCACAACTGCTCTCTGACACTTGAATCCTTGTTCTTCTTATGATCCTCTTAATTTTTATAACTCATCTCTCTTTAAACACAGTGCTTTAGAACAAAAGAAAATGCAGGCGTCTGACACATCACAACCCAATCCAAACTTTTCTCACCTTCTGAATGAGTAGAACTTGTGGGTTTGTTGCTGTTCCAGAAAGTCCTGACTCCATATACCATCTGCCCCTTAGCCCAGATTTTTTTTTTAAGTTGGTTTATTGGTCTGTTAGTTTTTTGTTTGCTCATTTTTTTTTTATATCTAATGTTTTCTGAAAACCCAAATCTGAGTCCCAGACCACAAAACTTTTACTTAGATTCTAGATAAGCAGAAAAAACTGCATGAGGGGAGTGGGCGTAGCTCAGTGATTGAGTGCCTGCTTCCCATGTACGAGGTCCTGGGTTCAATTCCCAGTACCTTCTTAGAAAAAACAAAATAAAACAAAACATAAGCCCTACATGAGATTGAGTTGACTATGCTGTGACTCCTCCCTTTTATTATGATTTAAAGAATTTCCATAGTCAAGCATTCTTGCTATTCAAGATTTTTACTGTTATTTACACGATTCTCATACTTGTGCCTCTTACCTTTCAATCAGTCCCACTAGGTAATGTGTGTTAAGTATCACCTTCCACTACCTGCATCACACTCCTTTTTAACTTTCAAAGCTGTGTCACATAAACTATTCAAAGCCTTTTACTTTATGATCTGCTACACACTCTTTCTTCTGGTTATTGCTTTTTCAAGCCGTAAGTTGCCAAACATGAACAAATCCCCTTCCCTGTTTACTGTGGTTTTATATATTACTTTCATTCACTGAATAAGTGTGTGGAATTATTATGGCAAAGAATTATTAATGCAGCAAAATGCTGTGGTTAGGAGGGGCTGACAGTGATCATTAATTTATATTATCTTGTTTATTCTTCTAATTTGTTCTACTTATAGCTCATCTAGTACTTCTGGGTTTGGAGATATTTCTTTCAAACTTTCTTTATAGTAGGAAATAGTTCAGTTGTGTGTGTGTGTGTGTATACTTTAGCTTCAATTCAAAATTTTGTTTGTGGGATAAAATGACCATGACCGGTTTTAACATTTTCCTCAGTTTTCTCACCCATAAAACAAGACAAACAATAGTATTTGTTTACTTTCATCCCCAAAATGTCTGTTATATTACTTAAAAAGCAGCACTAATTAGAATTCATTTTGAGATGAATATGTTAACGTGATCTCAAGCATGTTGAAAATAATAAATTTAAATAAGTTTATACAACAAAACCAAAATGATAACAGTCATTATGTAACTGTGTGATCTTTACTCTATAAAGCATTGCGTTACTTAAAATCTATGAGCTCTATGCACACAAGGACCACATTGATTAAGTTAGCTGTACTCTTAGCACATAGCTGTGTGCTTAGTACACAATGAATTCATCCAGAGCAATAATTATGCTTTATTTGGAAATATCCAAAGCAAGAACATTCCCTCTTCAGTTGCTATTTTAGTTTCTATTTCTAAAAGTCTGACAATTAAGGAGCAGACCTTAACAATATAATCTAGGGAAGTCCATAAATTTAGTTTGGGAATTCATGACTTCCCATAACAGCAGAATTTGTTTTTTGTGTTTTTTTTAACTGAGAACATGAGAAAAGAAATTAGTTAAAATAAGACTAAGGATAGAGTATACACAGATTTAGCAAATAAATGTAACATGTACCCATACTTGCAAATACCCACATACTCACTCTTGCTCTCTCTTATTATCTTATACATACAAAGCCTTGCCGTCATTAAATATTACTCTCTAATTAGCCACACATCTAGAATGAGAACCGCTCACTCAGCGCTCCTTCTTGACTTATTATATACCATTGGTCCCTACTGGAAATAGCCATTGTCAGAAAGGTGTCTCAAACTCGTCTGTGTTTGCTCCATATCTGCAGTCAATACATCAGAAATTGAATAATGGCTTTCTCCAACTAGTTCATTATCATGGACAAGTTATTTACACTTGCTATCAGTTTCCTCATTCGTAAAATGGGGATGAAATGGCACTTACTATGTAGAATTACTATGGGAATTAAATGAAGTAATGCATAGATTTCTAGCACATAGGAAGAATAAAAAATGTGAATTATTGTTACTATCATCATAACTATTCTTCTTGTTCGTATTAAATCATCATCAGCATTATTATCATACACAAGTTTGCTAACTCTGAAAGAAAGTAAAGTTCTTTGACTTTAGAGAGGTTTGCTACTTGCATTATCTTTTCCTTTGCCCACCTTTGTGCTATTTGTTCTATTTTGTTAATTTCAGTGAGGTGTTTGAGAGCAAAGTTCTACATCAGGATTTCTTCAGTACAGTTCCAATAAAGGTCATCTTAATTAAGGTAAGATGCCAGCAATAATAGAAATATATTTCTTATTCACATGGTGTTCAAAGCAGGTTTCCTAATTGGCAGGCTTCTTCCCTTTACACAGTAATTCAGGGACCCAGGTGCCTTCCATCTTTTGTCTCCACCATCTTTATCTCACCGCTTCCAAGGAACCAAGTTCAACTGCATCAAATTAACAGAGCAGGAAAGATATGCACAATCTCACATGGGAAGGTCTGGAACTGGAAGTGGTGTACATTGCTTCCTCCTCCCTCCCATTGGCTGGAACTCAGTCCAATGGCCATACATAACTGCAAGGGATTCTGGGAAGCAGTGTTGTGTGCCCAGAAAGAAAAAAAAGATTGATTTGGTGATCATCTAACACTGCTGTCTAATAGAACTTCTGGCATGACGGAAATGGTCTATGTCTGTGCTTCCTATTCAGCAGCCACTACTGCTGAGCACTTGAAAAGTGGCCACTACAACTGAAGACCTGCGATTTGTTTTTATTAACTGTTCATTAATTTAAAATTAACTTTAATATCTACATGTGTCTAGTGGCTACCACATTAGTACAGAAATCTCTCCCATGATAATTTAATCAACTTACTTCTAGGAGTTTCTTTACAATTAAAATATGAAATAGTAAGAGTGTGCATTTCAAAAAGTTAAGAAACATAAATGAGTAAAACTCTCAGTTATGGTTAGCTTTTATAACTACACTATGATATGTACCTATTTTCAAGAGCATGTTCTTTTTCTAGTTGCTGGATGCCATTCTCAGGTCTTCTGATCTGCTCATCCATGGGAAGAACATAGGTAAGAGTAGCAAATTTCAGAGTTAACCCTGAGAATAAATCTAGCATCCTTATGTATCAGCCAGACTATATTGGGAAATGATATAATTCTTCTGTAACAGGTCTAATAATTCTTATTTTTCAGGTTGTTTGAAAGATTAGACTAGTTAACATCTCTATAGCTTTCAACAGAGTGCTTAGCTGTTTGTTCTGCCCCAATAAGAGTCCCTAAAAGACCTCAAATCACAAGGGCACCAAATAAACTAATTTCTCGTGACCAACTCTGTGCTAGATTAAATGATGTACCACACAGACATGTTCAAGTGTTAACCCCCGCTCCTGCTCCTGTGAACTTCATAGGACCTTTGAAGATCATGTTAAGGTGAGGCCAAACTGCAGCAGGGTGGGCCTTATCCAGTATGACTGGACTCCTTATAAGCAAAGGAAATTTGGACCCAGAAGTACAAGCCAAGGAGGATACAGAAGGAGACCGAAGACCTTGTGACCAGGCCAGAGGCAGAGAGGGACTGCCAGCAGCCACCATCAGAACGCTACAGACTTCAGAGAAAGCCTCCCTGCTGGTACAAGGATTTCAGACTTCTAGCCTCCAAACCATGAGTCAACAAACTGGTATTGTTCAAGCCACCAGTTTTTGGTATTTTTGTTATGACAGCCTTGGCAAGCTAAGATAAATCCATTCAGCAATTTGGGAATAAAAGCCAGTAATGGGTACTTTGATCTTAATTCATTCTTTACTACTCTCTCACCACACTGACAATGATGACATTTTTAACCTCTGGGAGACCCCATGTTTTCCACAGGTCTCTGTGTCTTGCTTTTTTTCTCCCCAGAGTTTTCCCTCAGTTTCCATGCTCAAAGCTCATGAACCACCAACCTGAGGCTGGCACAACATGACTGTACATTATTTCTTTCTACCTTAAGTGTCTTACTAAAGCAGCCTGGATATTTATGACATCCACTTCTCTTCCTTGCCCTTATGCCAAGTGTGTAATTACTGTACTTGTGTGTCAGTATTCTGAGAAGGTTGAATGGGTATTTTTATCATGAACAGACTGAGTAGGAAGATGAAAGAACAAAATGAGTGTTCGATAGGTTTGCAAAGAGGAGAGTGAGTCTAAGACAAGGTAATGATGTACCCCCAAAGCATAACCTGAAAAACAAAGATCACTTTTCATCCTCAGGCGCAGAGCTTATTTCCTGATAGCTTTCAGGAAATATTCAGCAGGCTATAAGAAGACATTGTGGGTGAAAATCTGCAAGCGCGCTTTCTGCCCTGGAGTATGCACTTGTTATATGCAACTTTGAGGAATTTCTTTAAACATCAAACTCTTCTCACAGGCCCCTCATTCCAAAAAGAGATAACTGGCTTATTATCCATAATTGTTACACATCATTATATCCCATAATTGCGTAAGTTCAAGGTATAATTACATGATTACAGGTATTTGAGATAAGTAGGTTATGCAATATAATCATACTAATCAGGTTGTGTCCAGGTAGTTCTGCTTTCATTTTTACTTTTGTGATTTTTGTTTCATAATCAAATGACTATTTGGTGATGTTGATTACATTATTTACTATATTAATATCTTTCTTCAACAGTGTATTTTCTTAAAACATTAATAGCTTTTCACATACATGCCATTTAAGAAATTTAGATAGAAGTTTGCCATAAGCACAAGGCAAGCTTACCATGCACGATTTGGTTCCAGAATATGCATATAACTCATTTGTTATTAACAGAAGAAAGGAATTATGTCGGGGCTTGGTGCTTATTCAGTGGGAGGGGAAGGGAAACACTGTCAAAAAACATGCTAGCGGCAATTTAAAATAAGACCATGAGTGAGATCTTCTGTGGCCATTTTTGGAAAGTAAAATAAACATTTCCAATTGAGGAGAACAAGCAAAAGTTCTTAGTGAAAACTTTAAAACTCTGTAGAGTAAGCCAGGAATGAGGTTCATGACTTTGGACTCAACAAAGCAATAAAAGCCATTTGCAGGTGATGAAGTGCCATAGCAATGCTGAGACATTTGAAAATAGCATGAGCAATTGATTGCGAATATACTGCAAAGCTATAAATGTTACCTCTGCTACACGACAAGATAGAAAGCAATATAACAAACTACCACGTAAAAGAGCAAAGTATACCTCCTCCCCTCTGGATAGGGTCTTCAAGTCTTACGCAACTTTTAGTTTGTTTGTTTGTTTTTTCTTTCTTTCTTTTTACCCTTTAAATTACCTTTCCTAATAATCTTCATTTTCACACTCTTCTCCAAGTATCTTGCCCTTGTTTTTCCCTTTCAGGTTACAGCCCTCCCTTTAATATCTCTTTTAATTCTGGTCTTTTGATAACATATTCTATCTTTTGGTAACATATTCTATCCAGTTTTTGTTTGTCTATGAAGACTTTGAACTCACCCCCATTTTTTTAAAAAAGATTTATTTACTTATTTCTCTCCCCTTCCCCCCAACTCCAGTTGTCTATTCTCTGTGTCTATTTGCTGCATCTTCTTTGTCCGCTTCTGTTGTTGTCAGTGGCACGGGAATCTGTGTTTCTTTTCGTTGCGTCATCTTGTTGTGTCAGCTCTCCGTGTGGGCAGTGCCATTCTTAGGCAGGTTGCACTTTCTTTCGCGCTGGGGGGCTCTCCTTACGGGGCGCACTCCTTGCGCATGGGGATCCCCTATGCAGGGGACACTCCTGTGTGGCATGGCACTCCTTGTGCACATCAGCACTGTGCATGGGCCAGCTGCACACGGGTCAAGGAGGCCCGGGGTTTGAACCGCAGACCTCCCATGTGGTAGACGGATGCCCTAACCACTGGGCCAAGTCCACCACCCTCTCCCCCATTTTTGAAAGACAGGTTTGCCAGATATAGAATTCTTGACTGGAAATTTTTCTCTTTCAGTACCTTAAATACATCATACCACTTTCTTCTCTCCTACAAGGTTTCTGATGAAAGGTTGGCACTTAATCTTATGAAGGTTCCCTTGTATATGATGCTTTGCTTTTCTCTTACTGCTTTCAGAATCCTCTTTATCTCTGATATTTTTCATCAGAGGTGACAATAGTAGGTGTCTCAGGGTACGTCTATTCAGATTTATTCTGTTTGGAGTGTGTTGTCCTTCTTGTATATTGATATTATGTCTTTCATAAGGGTTGGGAAGTTTTTGGTCATTTCGGTAATTCACATTCGTTGTTTCAGGTTCTTCATCTCTCTGTCCTTCAACCTCCTGGGAGTTGGGTAGCACTGTCCTGATCTGCTGACCCCCAAAGCAGGTGCTTGTACATGTTTTGACTCTTTCTCCATTGTTTTTATAAGAGAGTTGAGCCCTCTCTACCTACCCTGAAGCCATCTTCTCAGAACTCCCTTATGCCACTATTGATTTAGTTGTGTTGGCTTTGGACAGGTGGATTAATAGTATTATGATCTGCTGATCAGTAACTGTCTTCTTTCTTGCCATTTATTTTACCTACTCCAGCCAGATACCTCAACTTACCTCAATCTCTAAGCTTCAGTCTAAGCAAAATTGTGAGCAAATTTATCTTCCAAGAACCTTGGACTATTTTCAGATACTTTCACTCTCTAAATTTGAAACTCTTAAGAATCACCAAAAAACAGGCATCATTAACCACTGACAAAATAATAAACTATCTTAAGATATGGACAGATCTGTAAACCACTCCCTGTACATTGGCAAGTTCTTTCTTCAGTTTGAAACCAAATTCCCTCCTATTTGAATGACACTTGCCTCATGATGTTATTGTGAAGGCAAAATAATACCACGTGTGAAAGTATCTGGTATCCTGTTCCTGGCACACTATGTGCTATCTAGAAGTGTTAATATTCACCAGACAAGGAGACGTGAATGCTCATTTATTCATCAAGCATTTATTGAATGCATAAAGATTTAAGGATAAATAAAATGGGGCCCCATTCTCTTAGGGGTTCACTTGCTAGAAGGAAAGTTAAACTTTTCATGAACTATTTTAAAAAGCCAAGGCCATCGATAGTAGCAGATCCAGAATGTGAACTCAGTTCAGGGTGTCCTGAAGCCCAAGTTCTTTCTTCTATAAAATACTGCATTTGTGATTACAAAAGGCTAGACATAGGCCTACCCAGGGCTCTCACTCACAGCCCTCATGCTTAGTGACTCAATATCTTCCTGGAGCCTAAAGCAGGTGTGCTCTAAGAATCTGATTTTGGTTCTCTTAAATCACCTTGCAAAGGGGAGTTGTAGTATCTGGACTCTAAATCTTTGCTTTTACCAAGTAGGGCTTGAAAAGACATGAACTCATTAAGGTCTATTTCCTCTACCAAGCTTTCAAATTTTATAAATATACAACGAGTAAGATTTCCTTACTCAGAAAAAGTAAGTACCAAAAGAATCTGTAATTAAGTTATCTATGTGCATCATAGCATCATTCAGAAAAGCAAAGCAATGGGTGGCAACTTCAAATTATATCAGTCTTAGCTGTTCTTATTAGAAAATGAGACAATTGTAAGATTACATCCTTCACAGTCATTCAGTACCTTCATCTTTCACAGTCTAGTTTCATAAACCAGAGAGTTAAAGGAAGCTAAAATATATAAAGGATCACCTTTGAGGATATTTATGAGAGTCCCATAACCAAATGAAGAAGACTTCAGAGTTTTTCATCATCGTTTTCATAGTTTTAGTCAGTCTTTCTAAAGAATGATTGTCTTAGTTTGCCAGAGCTGCTTTCACAAATACCATAAACTGGTTTGGCTTACACAGCAGGAATTTATTGTTTTTGAGGCTAGAAGAAGTCTAAAATCAAGGTATTGACAAGGCTAGCTTTCTCCCCCAAAGATAAAGTGTTCTGGTGCTGGTTATCTTCAAGCCCTGGAATTCTCTGTCTTGTATTTCTGTTTCTTATTACATGGTGATGTCCACTCCTTTCTTCCTGCTCTATGGGTTTCCACTGGCTTTTGGCTTCTGGCTCCTCCCCGTGACTTTCTCTTTATAAGGCTTCCAGTAATCCAGATTAAAGCCCGCCTTGGTCCAGTTGGCCTCACCTTAACTAAAAATAGTATCTTCAAAAGATCCTGGGAAGCAGATGTGGCTCAAGTGATAGGACTTCCACCTACCACATGGGAGGATCTGGGTTCAATTCCTGAGGCTTCCTGGTGAAAAAGAAAAAGAGAAAGCATGCCTGCTAATGAGTCAGTGCCTGCACAGTGAGCTGAGTGCCCGCATGAATGCCCATGCGGTGAGCCAATCACCCACACTGCAAGCCAAGTTCCCACATGCAAACCAAGTGCCTGTGTGAGTGCCCATGTGGTGAGCCGAGTGCCCACATGGTGAGCCGAGTGCCCACACGGCGAACCAGTGCCCACGCAGCAAGCCAAGTGCCCACACGGTGAGCTGGTGCCTGCACAAGTGAGTCACACAGCAAGATTATGATGCAACAAAAAGAGCGATGAAGGGGAGAGTTAAGGTGAAGCTGAGGTGGCACAAGTGACAGGGAGCCTCTCTCTTCATCAGGGGTCCCCAGGATCAAATCCTGGTGAAACCTAGAGGAGAAAAACAAGCAGATAAAAAGAGAAATAGATACAGAAGACCACACAGCAAATGGACATGATGGCAAAAACAGCAGGGGAGGGGGAGTGGGAAAAAGAAAAAGATCTTGTTTACAATGGATTCATACCCACAGAGACTCAGATAAAGATTTAAGACTGTGCTTGCCAGAGTACATAAACAGTCTGCCACGATAACCAAGGCCCATCTTAAGCAAAATAATGAAGAAAGACGCTTTTTACTCCCAGATCTTCACTTCCATCCTTGCTTTATCCTTCACTCCCTGGTTACTTCTTCAGTCATTTTCCTTCAACAGTCTTTCCTTGAATACCTTCAGCCACCTAGAGTCTGTGGAGGGGAAACCAGCACATTCATGAAGATCCTGCGGTCAAACTTGCCCTCACCCTGACCCCTACCTTTGCCATCTTAGACCATTCTCTTCCTTAAGCCATCCCATGACACTACACTTACCCACGTATCTTTTGTATTCATTTGTTTGCACACATTTGTTCTTTTATTCACCTTCTATCTAGATTTCAAAAGAACCTAAGTGATCTCACTGTATTTATTGGTGCTTCATTCCATTACACACCATTATCTACTGAGGGGCTAATGAATACCCTTTCCCTCTCCTCCTCCTTATTTGTCAAACAAAGGCAAGAGGGAGTTGAATTAGCCAGCAGCCTGATCCTTAGCCATGGAACTGAGTGTGTGGTGAACATTTTCCCGAAACTGGGCACCCACATAAGCCTTTAAACTTTAGCTTCTCAAATATGAGGCTGTTCCCCTACACTAACCCATTCTCCTTTGCTGTAATGACTTTATAATCCCATATTCCCCAAAAGGCGGTGTGGTTTCTTTGGAGTGTTGAAATATTCAGTCAACTTCCTGAGGCTTGACCTCCTGCTTACAACTACTTTCCGATAATGATTTTAAAAATAATTAACCTTGACAGAGGAAAAAATTATTTTTTCTTTGGTACCTACTCTTTGTGAATCATTGTATATGTATAATTTTTAATCTTTACTACAACTCAGGAAAACAGGTGAAACAAAGCCCACTTTACAGATGAAGGAAAAAACAACCCTCAAAGAAATTTACATAATTTTTTCTGAGGAAACATAGGCCTCACACATCAAGTGGAGCAAGGATTCAAATCTGTATCTAACGTATTTTGTTTGTCCACCAATCTGGTAAAAGTGAAGACAGAAATGCCACTTAATTCATCTTTCATCTCCAGGATGGTATACTCGTTGTTTAAAATATTCTTGAATATTAGAATATCAAAACAAGGCATTCTGGTGGCAAATATATTTTGTGGCACAACAATATTTTGTTGACCCTCAGTAATAAAGACTAGGTAGTTGTTTCTTCCAATTTAGTTATAGGTAGTTGGCCTCTTCCATTCAAATTAGTTATTTTTTCATCCTAGAAATAATCTCATTATTCCTGACGACCAAGCTTTTATTTAGATATTATAGTAACCCCCAAAGTGTTTCCTAGGGCCTGATATAAGCCAGGGGTCACTTACATGCCAATATAAGTCACACAAACAGTGAAATTTAGTGACAATACCAATCAAGAAGGGTTAAAGAGTTTTTGACTTCAGGCAGATATTTTCATGTGAGTATGTAAAGCTCAGCATTACCTGTGTATGTAAAGCTCACTTGTACAGAGAAGTCAGAAATCTCAGTTTTATGTGAAATCTCATTATTTTTGTAATGTTGGTATCCATCTTAGATTTAATTTTCTGTTTCAGCCAACAATGTGAAAAATACTGTTTGGGCCAGCAATGTGGGCTGCCAATTTGTGACTCTGATATGGGAGCTATGGAAGGGTCTCCTTGTTTTTACAAAACACTATTCCCTGGAATTGCTCCCTTGGCAGTGAGCCAGCATTCCAGGAGCCAGAGATGATCATGTGCAGTTTTAATCGTTAATATCTTTTGCCTAGGGAAAGGAGTAAAAGTCTAGACCTGGGATGATGACTTCTGCAGAGATGCAATCGACTTGCCTTTCAGAGTGGCCTAAGTTATGACATACATCCCTGTAAAACTTTTGTTTCAGAAGCATTAGCATGAATCTAGGCCATGTCTAGATTTTTGTAAACCTCTTTGCATTATCCAAGAATCAAACAAAACAGAAACCATTTTTTTTTAAATGCTGTAATTATTAAAACACATTACTTTTTCACATCTAATTACTTCAACAATGACCAGATTGCACTGAGAATTAACAGGAAAATTATCTGCCCTGGGGACATCTTCTCCAAAAGTCAGAGACTAAAATAGGAAATGTTGAATGAAAGCATCTTTTCAATCATAGAAACACTGCAATATGTAAAAGAAGTATATAAAGCTTTTACTTGTTTTACTAATAGGGTCATTTTCAGGTTTGCCATATAATTCAACTGCCTAGCATAGTGGCAAATTACCAACTCTTGTTAATATTCTAATTGATCACAAGACATTGCATTTCCCTTAATTAAGATTTAGAGAGAAAATAAAAATATACAATCACATCAAAACACAAGAATTTTACTATTTCCTTTTAAATATGAGATTCCAACTACAAAGTAAAAATGATTAAGGAAAGGAAATCAAGAGAAGTTCTATTCCATTTAATGTAACAAATATTATTTGAGTACTTATCTTATGCCTACTGTACCAAGCATTGTGTTTGTTTAAAAAAAAAAGGAATTAAGAGCTTGTGATTGAATTAGAGAGCTGATATCAGCAGTGATTTCTTTTTTAAAACAACCTAAATAATAATACAGAGTAGAATGCAAGTTATGTAGTATGTATTATAAGGGTTCATATGTAGAAGGCAATTTTCATTCTATTTCAAGGCCAATGCGGGTATCTGTATTGGATGCTCTGAAATAGTCAAATGTTAACAACTGAATGTGAAGAACAAATTCAAAGATGACTGAAATGTGTTGGGCCTGTATTCTAGGTGAATGGTAGGAACATTGGTTGAAACAGGCAACCCAGAGAGATGAGGAGAAGATTCTGAAGGAAAAGTTTGGATTAGGCCATGATGAATTTTAGGGTTCAAGCATGCCATGCTGGTGTGGGTGTCCAAAAGGCCATTGGAAATGACCTTAGGAAAGAAAGTCTTAGGAAGCAATGAAAGTAGAGGAGAACCAGAAAAAGATATATTTTGATAGAAGCCTTAGGAAGGAAAGATTGCCAGAAGGATATGGGGATCAAACTTTGCCCAATAATGTGACATGCTACAAAGAGTTTAAAGATAGTAAGATGGACTTGTTTTGGCAAAGAAAGGGTGAGCTTTGAAAAGGAATTTCAGCAAAGCCATGGGGGAAAACATCAGCTATCAAGGGCCAAATTATGGATAAAAAGAGGGATAGCATTGAAGAAATGACAGCCAATCGCTTTTATAATTTTGGCATTGAAGGAAGTTTGTTATATTGAACTATTAGTAAGGCAAGCGAGAGGCTTTGTGGGTTTTTTGTTTGTTTGTTTGTTTGGGTTTTTTGTTTGTAAGAGAGAGAAGATACGGTAGGAAGATTTGGAAAATACCAAAAGGGAATAATTGATGATGAAGATTCTGAAGACAATGAAATGAAGTTCTTAAAGGAAATAAGGTTGGAAAGGAAAAAAAGAAGTGGGGGAGGTGCGAATTTAGAAAAAAAATCTAAATAGAGATGTAAAAAGTTAGCAGCACTCAGCAAAGGTTTGACTCCCTGTCTAGAAGGAAATAAGTCAATGTCTTAGAAAAGTAGCAGTGGCAAGGATGATGGAGAACAGAGCAGAGGGAACTAGAGGCTTGAGCAAAATTAAGAGTTTTATAATTGCTACTATCAAAAGTATTTATCAAAGAGTATCATTTATTCAGTACATTACTACATGAGTACTTTCTCTTCTCTTTTCTTTTTACCAAAGTCTAAGTTTCCTAAGAGGAGAACTCAAGAGTGAGTTACCCAGACCACCTAGCACAATTTTATGCTTTTAATAAATCTGAATTACTCTTATATGATAAGTCATATATATTATGATGCACATCTCTTTCAGATACTATTGATCTCAACTAGAGTCAAATGGGAATATTTTGTTGTTATACCTTAAAAGAGAAAAAATAATTCTTTAAAAAGCAAAAACAAAAGAATCTCTAGCTCATTATAGTAGAATATTGTCAAGTTGTCATGTTTTTGTTGGTGGCATTTGTTTATTTTATTTCATTTTTCTTAATGTAAGAAATTCAAAACCATTTGAGATTATAGTCTTTTCAGTCTAGTATCATTATGTTCTTTTTTTTCTCGTACATATGTCTAACTTACCCCTAAGAACCATTTAACAACTTGAGTGCAAAGCAAGGGCTTTTTGCTGTTTTGCCCACTCAGTATCAATGAGGGCAAGAATGTGCATATAATAGGTTTTTTAAAAGTAGAAATTTAATTAAAGAAGAGCATCCTCTACTTACATGGCCAGTTCTCATTTAGAAAAGGTAATTTCAGTCTTGAGTTGAAGAAGAACCTAAGCTAAGGTAACAATGCCTACATTTTTCCCGTGTTTTGGCTATCATGAAAAAGGATTCAGGGGAAACACTGTCTTTTCTGATGAGTAGAAATTGGAACATGCACTGTATATGACTAGGTCAATCATCCTCCAAACAAGTAATTATATTGTATGTTCTTATTCCCCACAAATTGTCTCTGCTTTTAATGCCTTTCATAAAACCCAGGCTCAAAATTCCTTGTGGGTGATGTTTGAAGGAGAGAAAATGAAAGCAAGACAGAGAGAAGAAAGAAAGAATCAATTAAATGCTTCCCATTATTAACTTCTATTTTTGAGAAATGATGAAACAATTTCCAGTCTTGAATGAGTAAGCTTTTCACATAGTATTGAGCAGACAATGACTCAGGGCATCAGTTTGCTCATCTTTCCTAACTCTTCCAGACTTCCATCTCAATCCATAACTCACCTTTTTTATCCAATATAAATATTGCTTTATATAATTTCTTTTGTGATGTATCTAAATATATCTGTGAGCATTCCATACAATAATGTTACATAATAAAGGACCCTAAAACTTAGTGGTTTAAAACAACCATCATTTATTCCCACAGAGCTGAGCGTTGGTTTGGGGGAAACTCTGTTGGACTCTGAAGGTATGGGGTACAGGTCCTGCCTACAGTTCTCTCGTTCTCGGTGGACCCATACATTGTCAGAGTAAGTTCTTCTTGGGTAATGGCAGAGGTACTAGGGAGTAAGCCCCACTATGTGTAAGCCATTGTTTTTATGTTTTAGTTATATAACATTGGCCAAAGCAAATTATACAGTCAAGCTCAACTACAGAATTATATGTCGAGAACAGATATATAGAAGAGTGATGGTTTGGGCCAAGAATACAATAAAATAGAGCCAATTTCTGATTTTAGAATTTTCATGCAATTCATACTTTATCAAATTTCTGTCCTTTTCTTTCTCAAGTTTTTTTTTTTTCTTTTCCTGCCCAATTTTAGGGATGAAATGAGGAACTGATAGAATGAAAATGTGTAGAGGAAAAAAATGACCAATGTCAGTTAGTTTGTTTTTCCAATGAATGCTCATATATAAGATAGAAGGAGATGTTGAGTATAAAATACCATATTTACTTTTTATTTAATTGATTCTATTTAGAACTATATTGTTACTATATCAAATTTTTTCCAGTTTTGAGAACTTATCGGGCAATTTTATCTACTTTTCCTTACCTAAAATAATTGATATTACACTTACCTTGTCAGTCTAATCAATCAATGTTTAACTCAAGACTATAATATTAAATAAGGCATAAAGGTGGGATTTGTGGAAATGTATCTTTAAAAAATACTTGTAAAACAAATAGTCTGTTTGAAATAATGGATTTAAGTAAAATTGATTTAAGCAGGGCACTTTATATTGCAAAATTGATGAGTGGTCATTTTTTACAAACCGTGAATCATGAACTTTTTAACTCTCTGTCATGTTCAAAGAAAGGGCTAACAAATTACTTATGATGAGGAAAAGAGCCACAGAACAAAACAACACTCCACTTTAGGTGATGTATGGGGCCAAAATTATAGTGCCAAAAACGTTAAAAATCTGTCAATAAATCCTTGCTTATACATGATTTATACTGTTAGCTGATTATAAATTAGTCACCAGACCAATTTCTTTTAATAAAGAATTTAGATTTAAACAAGTATTTGTGTCAAAGCATAGAAATCTAGGTATCACTCCTAATTTAGCTAAACCTCTAAAATATACCCCAATCCCCTAAAATTTACTCACAAATGAATAAATGTAGCAGAGTAATTGCGATTGACATAACCAGGGATCATCACCAGAAGGATGGTGAAATAATATATGGTATGCCTAACTATGGTATATCATGCAGCCATTAAAGTATATGGACATTAATTGTACATACATGTTCACAAATATATAAAAGGAAACAATGTAAATAATGCATGGGGAAAAAAAATCCAGAAGAAAACTATTATAGATAATACAGGGTCCAGTGAGGAAACAAACACACCAAATATTTGAACATCAAAAATTAATCTGTTAATTAGGCATAGCATTGTTAATACTGAAGTATGGAGGTAGCAATTGCAGGAGGCAGCTGCTACCAGTTGGTCTTCCCACAAAGGGAAGAATGGAATTATTGAAGCATAGAGCCTTGGAGGAGGGACTTGGAGCTGAAATTCAGACCTCTGAGGGGGTAGCACTGCTTAAAGGCTGCTGCTGTCCTTGAGCTGAGAGAAGGGCTCCAGATAAGCAATGACCCTGATCCTTGCCGTGGGACCCCTGGCCAGCTGGTGGTGGTGTCTCTGAGGAAGCCTAACAAGGCTGATTCTGGAAGTTTTGGAAAAACCACAAGTGAAATCAGCTGCTACTACAGGAAGGAATTGCTTCTGCCCAGGGGAAGAAGCAATGCTAGGATGATATCTCAAGAGGAAGCAGCTAACCTTCACAGGACACAAACAGAAAGGAACAGGTCCCTGTTTCTTCGTCAAGCTTTTTCATCTCCTTCTCACACCTCTTATTGGTAGTGCCTAATACGGAGGCTGCTGGCATGGAGAAATGTAGTTCATAGAGACTTAGCCCCAGCAACACAAAGCAGTCAAAAAGGCAGGCTTAGGAGCTGAGAGACTTGCAGTAGCAGTCAGTCACTTACATAAACTATTCAGGCAAAGGACGGGCATGGATAAATTAATGACCACTGAGAATAGACCCCACCCTGAAATGCAATTCATCCATAACCCAAATACTACATTCTACATTTTCAACCACATCTCATTTGTCTGTCCCCAAAGTAATCCTTCAAACCCTTTGCTATTAAATTATGCTAAGAAAAATAATATATTATACTATCATTGGCTGCACATTAATTAGTGTCAATTAGTTTATTGGGTTCTCTTAACAAGATACCTGGTCAAAAGCAGGTTTTGAGGGCGGGAACAAATGACATATGAGGGAAATTGATATGCAATAATTAGAATAAGCAAATTTGTAGAGCCAGAATCTAGAATATAGGTTACTGGGCATTGGGGTGGGAGTAGGAAACAGGGAGTTAATGTTTAAATTGAACAGGACTTCTGTTTGAGTTAATTTTTGGTAATGGATGGTGATTATGGTAGCACAACATTATGAATGTAATTAACAGCATTGAATTGTATAGTTGAATGTGGTTAAAGGGGAGATTTTACTGTATATGTTACTGGAATAAAAATTTTTAAAAAACAGGAATGTACAACTCAAAGAGTAAATACTATTATAAACAATATACTATTTTAATACTATAGTTATAAAAATGTTCTTTCATCAATTGCAGCAAATGCAACACACCAAACAGTATTACTAATAGGGTGGTAGATGGAAACTCTGTATTTTGTGCATGATTTTTCTGTCAACCTACAACTTCTCAAATAAAGAAAAAAAGACATGAGGAAGTGAGAAAGATGAGCTGAAAGGAGACAGAAAGTCTGTGAATAGGGAGTCCAAATGTAGTGATAAAACACTTCACTCTTTTCAAATTGAACCTAGAAATAAAAACAAAACAGCATTCAAGTCCAGATTAAGCCCAGTCTCACTGGACTCCATGTTTTAATTCTGTTTTTCACTGGAATTTTGGTAGATAGGTTTTTTTTTTTCTTTATAACTTTAGACTTTTCTATTTTCTTTTCTCTGTCATCAGCAATGTGTGGTTTTACATTGGAATAACATGAAACACAGTGGTAAATTTAGATATATTTATTGCTAATTGGAACATCAATGGGAAGATAATCAGAACAGATTTGTCTTATGATCCGGCAATTGAAAAAGTGTCAGTTAAGCTTGGTTTGAAGTTGAGTAAATGTAGAAACAACATGTATCTCAAAATTATCTGTCTGAAAATCTGAATTCAGTCTTAAATTAAGTACCTAACTTAATTTAACAGTGGGCAAAAAATGGAGTTGAGAATCAAAAAACAAACATCAAAAATTATTATGGGAAAAAGGGATAAAGAAAAAACTGGCAAACACAAATACATATTAGTGAAGAAATGGCTGTAGGAAAGAAACCTATGGGGGGAGGGTGAGAAATATTTAAAGTAGTAATAGAGCTCTCATATAAAAAGTATAGCAATTAAAATAAAAAAGGATATTCATATCCTTTGCTCAGGAATTTCATGATGCTGGGAGAAAATACATTAAATAATCTCTCTGGGGATGTGGCACAAACAAATTTACTAATGTATTTAAAGTTGTATGGGGAAAGCAATTTTTAAAAATTCCACTGGGAGAAATAATTTACTGGCAATGATATCAACTTGACAAAATGTTTCCAGTTCTAATTCCATAGGGCCAGATGAGATTCTTATCTTTAGTTTCTGTTATATATATATACACATATATTTAGTCTCTGTTATATATATACATTTAGTTAACATATTCTGATCTTTAAATATAGCTAAAAAATGGGAAAGACATGGTTGATATCCTCAAGAAAATAGACAGGATTTTAAATACTTAAATCATAAATGAAATCTTAAAGACCAATTAAAAAATCCTACTGTATCTTTATTCCTAAAATCTGTATTAGATAGTCACCTTATTTTATTGGACCATTTATTTTCTAGCAAGTATTCACTGTGAGCTGATCATGTGATAAGCCACCTGGATAAAGGAAGCAAAAGTGGCTTAGGCCATCCATGACCTGGAAAATGGTTTGGAGCCTCCCTCTTCATTTATTCCCATTTGGCTCCATTAGATATATGTATTTTTTTAAATCTGTAAATCAGAGATAGAAATGCATGCTCTGCTTCTATCTCTGAGACTTGTAAGGATGGAATGGATGATTCAGTACTGCAGCTGCCCCTGAACTTAAATAACTAATGGGGCTTGGGTCAACTTTATCTGATTGTGGAACAAAGGCACACCAAAATATTTAAGAGACAAACAAAATGTAATTCGTGATTAAGTATTCCAAAGGGTGATACATGCAGAAATTACTGTATAGTTTCAGAAAAAAGAAGTAGTCACTATAGACTGCACTATATTGGAATGTATAATTTCCCATATGCCCCAATCATTGCCTTGAAATCCATCCTGAACTCTAACCTAAATCTTCCTTGCTACATCTTCAACTTGTTTTCATTTTTTTCTGTCCCCAGAATAACCCTCCAAGCATTTTGCTGTTAAGGTTGTTCTCCAACATTCCTGCCTGAAGTCCCCTTCTCTTGCCTTTTGTACTGTCCTCAGGACAGAGCTCAGAGCCAGTAAACAAAGGTTCTAGGTCTGCATGTACTACTAGTCCCATATGTTGTGGTACAAGAGATACTGTTCTTTTCCACTCCTTAAATTCCAAGACTACCTTCTGAAAAACACTGCATGTACGTCATGAAGGAATTCGGTCGTCCTTCTTAAGGATTGTCAGTTCTTCCCATTAGCAAAGCCTTCAAAATCCCTACTCTAAATCCTTGCTTCAGTTCCCTTCTCTGGTCTCATCCTAATACAACCGCTTTTAATATTTTGCTCACTAGAAGGAAAGCACTTACCTACATAATTTAATAGGCTTGAAAATGGTCTCAAGTTTTTCCATGGACATCTCATTATGTGGAATTCCAAAAACATTTACCCTTTCCCAACAGAAGGTAGTTCTTTGTATTTAAGATGAAATGAACTTAGTTAAAACTAAACTAATTTGTTATCTGTTTCCTAGGGAGTGCTCTAAACCATCCCCTTTTCTATGTTAGTTTATATAACTAAATTCTCTTTGTGCTTTTTAAAATATATATATATACACATTTTTTTTAAGATACTTAGATTACATAAATGTTACATAAACAACATAGGGGATTCCCATATGCCCTGCTCCCACCCCCTCCCACAATTTCCCACATTAACAACATCCTTCATTAGTGTGGTACATTTGTCACAATTGATGAACACATTTTGGAGCATTGCCACTAAGCGTGGATTATAGTTTACATTGTAGTTTGCACTCTGTCCTGCACAATTTTGAAAGTTATGACAAGATATATAAGGGACTGTATCTGTCATTGCAATGTCATTAAGGACAATTTCCAAGTCCCATAAATGCCCCCATTTTACACCTATTTTTCCTTCTCTCTCCCCTCAGAACCTCCAGTGGCCACTGCATCCACATCAGTGATAAAAGTTCTTCCATTGCTAGACTCATAATAAGTCTATAGTAGAATACTAGTGAGTCCACTCCTTGTTATTTTAATGTACACTGATGAGCCATAACCATGATATAATCGGTACCTATAAAAGTAAAATGGATGGACTATGTAAAAAGCAATTTGAAATAAGTCATTTTCTTGTAAGAATAATGTACTGTAACCCCCAAATAAGTTGATAGGAATGGGGGATATGGGGGGACATGGAGGTGTTGGGGGAAACTTGGAGATGAGAATGAGACAGTAAGAGATTCTGGATATATCCACAAAGCTCAGTTTAATTTAAAAAGCAAGCTTTCCCCTGAGTAGCTAAATCTTATCTTCCTTTCCAATGCCACCCTCTCCTAAAGGTCTTTTCCATTGTCACTACTTTCCACCATTGGTTCTGTTCTCCTCTAAACTTTGACAGCACTTTCTTTGTCCCTGGTTTCCTGATTAGGTACTCAGCAAATAATTAGACTGCAGCAAATAATTACAATCATTGATTAAAATATATGTGTCCTCTCACCCTTACCAAATAGATGCAGGCCATGGAAAGCAGGCAACATTGTGCATATCTCTTTTTAACTTCAGGACATAGGACTGAAGTCTGTGTACCAGAGCTACTCCATATACATGGGGTGGTGACCAATGATGGTTAAAATGGTAAGACACACAACCAGACACAAGAGAGTTAATCCATTGACAGAATTATTCATTTACTAACTAGTACCTTTAATTTGCCATAAATAAATGTTTTTGTATTGCTCTGAACATTAAATGAGTTAATTAGTGCATATCACTTAATTCAGTACCTGACACATGTTATATACTCAACAGACACTAGTTATGCCAAAATTATCTCCAGAATGTACTGTTTAAAGGCAGAGGATATGCTTTCTTATTTGTATGTATACAGACACTAAGAGTAATATTTTGCCCACAATAGGAGCACTGAAAATATTTCTGAATGTAATAGAATTGAGTCAGTGATAAAGATGTAGCAAAATGCCTTCTGGATGGCTTTAGAATAAAATGATTGATCAAATTCTCCTGAAGCAAATGCCATGAGACATTCTGCTTTGGTTGTAATAAAATTTCATTGCAAACACACTGGTAGAAAGCACAGTGAAATATTGCAGGGTCTAGAGACTAAATGGGACACATAGCCTGTAAAAAAGGAAATGATAAAGAAATAGCCTAGACACAGTTCTGGAAAAGGAAAATCTTCAGTTTTGAAAGTATATCATATATTGTCTCATCCTTATTCTCACTTTTCCCATTGAAGACTGTGTTATATTTTATTAGGGATTTGTTTTGTGTTGGCATTGGGGGGAGTGTAAGACAAAAAACAATTTGAGATAGTTTAGAATGATGTGTAGAATGTACAGTTACTACTGCATTCTAGCATACATGAATTAACACCGCTTTCTCTCTGGCCTCAACCAGAAATGTCTTAAAGAAAGGAAGGTCTTTGCAAGACAAGAATACTCTCGTGCTGGCTGCCCTCAATTAGCAATGAGACATGTTCTGCCAACTGTACTTCCCTGATTCAGGCAAAAAAAAATTAAAAATCCCTACTGATTTATAAAGCTCGTCTAATAAGCTGGAGGGAAAGTAAGATTGTCTTGGTTGTAGAGATTTACAAAGTTACTTGATCTGTAAACATTCACTACCATGTGATGCCAATTGGGATTTAAAAATTTTGTTAGAGTGACATTTCTTTTAAAAGCACCCACCAGAGATAGTCCCCCAAAGACAGTTTTTCCTGATTTCCATATTTTACTCATTTATTTTAATTTGCTTACGCAGATGTTAAGATTATAAATTAACCCTTGATTATCCATTTAAGGATTATCTCCCAAGAACCTCTGAAATAACTAAGCAGGAGAGATAAATATTTTATTTTCCTTCTTATTGGTTTGCATATTCTTTTACTTTTCTGGCTCCTACCACCCGTAACACAGCAGGAGATTTTATAAGTCAAATGCTTGGGTACCTGCCCACACCAACCGTAGAAGGAGGGACCATATAAACTTGGAAAGAAGGAGAGCTGGTAAGCAACTTAGATCTAGATGAGGATGGTGTAAATGTTAGGGAGGCTTCATAGCAGAAAGACTTCAAAGCAGAAGTGTGCCGAGCAGGAACTGGGCTGGCTTCCCAGCTCTCTTGGGTTGAGTTTCCATAGTATGGTTTTATAGCTGCCATGTTAATGAGGGGTGGATTCCCAAGACATCCCATAATATGACAAGGAAGGAAGACACATTTGGAAGTTAAATGCTGTTTGAGAATTCTTTATGCTACTCTTCCCTCAGTAGCATAAATGTAGAGGAAGTGGTTTGATGGAACAACTTCAAATGAAGAAGGAAGAGAGAGAAGGGCAAACAGACTGGGATTTAGTATCTTCCACTCACAAATGCACATAGGCCACCCATGTTGCATTCATATCCTCACAACCTTCTTTGCTGAGAATTTTAAGACACACAGTGCCCTTCAGGGAATTTTGGACATGCCCACATGCAAATGGCAGAAGAAATCTAATGTGATAATTCACCCACATCCCTTAGAAACCTGAATATATTGGCCCCAATTTAGAACATGCTAGACTATTCCAGATGTTGGACAGCAGAAGACTTCGGAGTCACACCTTTAGTCATTCTAGTTAAAATCTCTATTGTAAGTGGCAGTGACTTATTTCCAGAAATGTCACCTTTTGTTCTAAGGTTGGGTTGGTGCTGCAAACACAGGAAAACTGCCGGCATAGAAACAGAGGATTAAAAAAAAACATCCAGCAGAGAAAACAAGGTTAGAGGTGATATTTTGCCTTGGAGCCCCTTTGCTGGAAGTAAGAAGAAAAGAAAATTAATGGCAGAGAAAAAACTTAACACTGACCATTTCAACCACTTGCCTTTCAGTACCTCCTCCCCTGCCTGCAGTGGACCCACAATTATCTGTTGACTGGGACTAGCCTCCAGATCTGTTTCCTTTCTGTTCATGTGCCTGTTAAAACCCTCTCCCCTATCTCTTTTGTCAAAGTAGTTGAGTTACAAAGTTCCCCACAAGGGATCACCACAGAGTTTCCTTAAAGCAAAGTATATTCCATTCGGGTTGAAGCAGAGATACAAATTGTTCTACACAGCAAAACAAAACAAATGAGATGCCCCTGGCAGGGAGAGAAGATGGGGATTGGTGTGTCTGCTCATTTGATTGTTTGTTTATTCATTTGTATGGGCAGCTCGTCTGAATATGAGAGAATGGGAGAGGTGAAAGAAAGGTGAAAAGAATCTTAAAACAGGGATATTTGTATTCAGTGTTCCCTTTGAGAAGCTAGTGAATTTTCCACAGTTCCTTAACTGGAGTCATGAGTCATTTTATTGGCTCAATAATCAAACAATAGTGAGCTCAGAGACTTGAAAGACTTACGGTCATTTGGATTATATTAAAATTTATAGAAAATCAATTACAGAGAAATCGAAATTTTGGTGTTTCCTCAGAGCTGTCAGGTTTTGTTTTTGCTTTTCTTACTTCTTTTCTGTATTGGCCCCTTAAATAATTTCCACAATTTATCTTACTCCTCACACTCTCCTTAGTAAATTTTTTCTATCTCCATACCTTTTCCAACCGCATTTTAGTCAAATTTCTAAGAGTCCACAATCTAGTCCCTTTCCACCTTTTTAACCTCTGTGCATGATCCCCTCTGCTTTGTTTTCTGGTACAACCACCCAGAATTTATTTATTTTTAATCCTTCAGTACATCATATACCTTCCCATGTCAGCTACTTTGAACATGCTAGTTTTTTTTGGCTGCTTCTCCTGGCTAATTCTAGGAAAATTCTAGATTAGTCTTTCCCATCTCAAATGTCAGTTCTTCAGTGCAGCAGCCCCTTGACTCACCTGAAGAGGTCAGATCTTTCCATAGTACAATATCGTACCAACCCATACTTCTTCATAGCATGTATCACAATCGTAATTCATTATGTGGATGACTCATCGTACAATATATTTTTCCCTGCAACGCTGTTATGAGCAGATAGATGATAAAATAAAATGTGACAAGATTGGAGCTATGTTCTTTAAATTATTAGCATTTTAACAGTTACCCACTTGTCATTTCAAACCAAGCTGAAGTTCAAGTTATGTCTTCAGAGCTCTCTATGACAACCTCAGGAGCAACAACTCTTGCCCTCTGAATTCTAAGCACTCATTTAACACCTGGCCAAATACTTAGAGTTTATAGTGTTCCTTATAGTTTTCTGTGTTCATCTTATCTCAAATTAAATTATACACCTTTTGAGAGCAGTGACAGCATCTTTCTTATATTTCTTTTATCTGCCACAATGTTCAAAATACAACAGGCATTCAATATATATTTACTGATGTACTGACTGAAACTGAGGACTTTCCCAATAGAGTAAGAAACATGAGCCCATACTTTCAGGCCAATGCCTCACCCTGTAATAAGTAAACTATTTACAAATTGCTTAAGCTTACTTTTTTTTTAAAGCAACGACAAAATCTTTGGCCCGAACCCTTAATGTTATTCATTGGAGCTTTATAAATGAGAAGTTATGATTTAAAACATAAAACAAAAATTACATATTTCTGCAACAAGTTTGGCAGTTGCTATACCCTGCTTTACTCTATCATACTTTGAAATAGTACTGTAAAGTATTCAGCATTTCAGCTGTGACTTAAAAATATTCAGAGAAACTACTTTTTAAGCCTTTCAGGCAAACCTTCACCACCCTTTTGAGTCTGAATGTTAAAATACTCGACATTTTCACCTGAACCTCACAAAGCATGTTCAATTCAACCTCTTCAAGGTCAAAGTCATCCTGTCCCTAACTCCATTCCCAAAACCTGCCTCTTCTCCTATAAACTCTATAGGACTGTGTAGGACCGCATAGTCTCCCAAACCGAAAACTTCTGATTCATTCTAGATACTTCTATCTTTTTTTCATCCACTCAAAGGCTCCTTAGAATCTACCTCCTAAATATTTCTTGAACCTGTCTTCTCCCCTTGATTCCTTTTCTCATTAGCTTCATTTCAAGATCTCTTCATCTCTTCACTGCACCAACACCTTGTTCTTATCTTACTCCCTTCCAAAAGTTCCTCCACACTGGTGCTGAAGGAACCTTGCAAGTGAAATTATATTGATCTTCTAATCAAAGTCCTCCACTGACTCCCCACGTCAAAACTGTAAAATAGTTCAGCTCCTTAGTAATAAATACAGAAACATTGTGTGTCAGCTCCTGAAATCCCCTCCCCCAGTGCTTAATTTTCCAACTATAAGGGACCCCTAAATATTTTCAAAAACTTTGCATTGTCTCTCATAGTATTTGGTACACTGTCCCCTCTAGCAAAATGCCATACATACCATCCATCCAATCTTGCTTGTCAAACTAGAAAAATGCTACTTTCTGTCTCAAAATAAGTAGCTTCTTTCAGCCAACTCCTACTCCTCTGTCAAATTCTAATTATTTTCTTCTTCAAGCCACTTCTGTGCATTATATATCTTTGACAGATGTTGTATCAAATGATACTGTGATTCATTTAGCACATAGCATTGTGTCTCATACATAGAAGATTCTCGATAAATGATAATAAAAAAATTAATTCCTCTGACTTATATTTAGCCAATTAAATAATGCTAGAACATTTTACAAAAAAGAATTAGTGAGCAGGCACACTCACTTTATTGATACAGTCAAGTGAAAGAGATGGAATCAGAAACCTGTACAACCCTTTGTTCTTTCTACTTTTGTCTAAACTTTTAACCTTTAGATAGAGTTTCAAGAAAAACTTTGCATACTGAGTTTGCCCAAAAATCAGAATTATTGGGGACTTATACTCTTCTGCAAAATACAAATATCAGAAACCAGAAACTTAAATGCAGAGATCACACAAAACATAAGAGTCAATTGAAAATACATTTAAAAGGTGATTGACCTTGATATTGGCAACAGGCTGTACTCCTGGGCCTGATGAATGCAAGTCAAATCCAAACAATTGATGGCCCCCGTATACCTCCTTCAGGCCTCTGTCATTCGTATGCCTTGTTTCTCTCCTGTTCTCTCCTGTCTTCACTCAAGTCTCCCAGAAAGAGACCTTGAGACCAGAATTCACATGCAAGCAAGGGAAGCAGGGCAGGAAAGAGAAGGCAAGTCAACAGAGGTGCAGACTGGTGGAACTCTTCTATGCTGCAGTCTGGTCCCACAGGGGGACTCTGGAACTGAAATGCCCCAGAATTGTCCCAATCCAAGGTGAGAGAGTTGGGATTTCATATTCTGGGCCTTCACCTCTAACCAGTCAGTCATGACAAAGTTGCTCCCTGGAAAATGTAGATTCTGACTCTGTGCCTAGAGGCCATACAGCTTTAGGGCCTGAAGGTAATTCTGTGAAGAAGAACCTCTGATACTATTACCTGCAAAAGCACATGGAAGCTGCAGTTGAGATATTTTTATCATTTCATTACTTTAAAAAAAAAAAAAGGTTTTTTTCTAGGGAAGTGGACAGATGATAGAGAATATGGATGGAGAATATTTTAAAATATTACTATGTAACCACTTAGGATGGTAAATCTGGGAAATCAAGATTTTTATACATGAGTTATACCCAGGTTTCTCAAACATGCTGTTGCTTTGTATTTTCTCATGTTCTATTTATCTCCTTTAAGTAAGTATCGATTTCTCAATGTCTGTCGTAGAGCATCAGGTTTGGGTTAAAATTCTAGTGGTTAAAAAAAGCTATTTACATTATGATATACATTAGTTTTTAACTTTCAATTAGCAATTGTTGCAAACTTAATGTTACACGAATTAAATTTGTTTAATGATTTAAAGTTGGGCGATCAGATGCATAGGTAGAATAGTTGAATTAGAATTTAAACATATCATAACAGACCTAAATATGGGGGTCAAAAACAGGGTCACTGATATAAAAATGAATATACAATTCTCTCAAAGACAGCTCTAAAGTAATGGTGAAAAACGTGTGTCTTGGATCAAGACGCACTTTTCATCTCTGATCCATGATTTGTACTGACTATGAGAGCTTCAGCAAGCTATTTAAACTCACTGTGACTCAATTTCCTTATACAGAGAGTAGACATGATAGTATCTACTTCATAGGGTGGTTTTTGCTGCGGATTAAATGAGAAAGTATATGTAAAGCACTAAGCATTTAGAATACAGGCATATATTCAGGAAATGCTATTCAATAAATATAGTAATTTCTCCCCAATAGAGTAGCAGTGTAAGTTGGAGATGTAATCTATGACACATGAGAAAGACAGGGGAGGGGGGCATCTAGCAAACTATTACCAAAATGGTGATGGAAAACGGAAATAATCAAAAGCACACATCATAGTAATGACATATAATGCCAATTTCTTTGTAATGTCAGACACTATGTTAGGAATTTTTTATATATCATATCATCTAATCCTCACAATAACCTGAAAGTTAGGTATTATTAGCTACATAATTATGCAAACAGAGACTCAGAAAAGTTGTCACACTGCAAATGGAAATACTAGAATTTGAACCCAAACCTAATGCTCTAAGACAGACATTGAAAAACCGCTACTTATCCAATAGGGGAAAAATAGAACATGAGAAAACATGAAGCAGCAGTGTGTTTGAAAAACCTGGGCTTAGCTCATATAAACAAACAAAATACGATTTAGGTGGAACTTAAAAGTTGTCATGAGAAGAAATCATTTTTGCTCCAAGGGTCAGAAGTATGAAAGATGGGTAGAATACAGGTCAAAACCAGAAGTGGTTCAGGTGATGACATATAATGCCCTTGTAAGGTTTAGATTTTATTCATTCTGTATCTTTCTATGCAGTTATCAGAGGGTAAATATTGTTAAGGTAGGATTTAAATGTGGAAGTGAGTGATAAAGCCACCTACTGATTCCACTAAAATTCCCAAGACAGAGAATGAATATGTTAAAAACAAGGCCTACTGAAGCAAACACTGGAAATATGATAAGTCTGGGCATCTGGTTCAACTTAATTTAAGTAGTAGGAAAATAGCATCAATTATACACTAAAATGAATGTAATGTTATTAGTGGGGAACACAGACCAATCATCATTTCCTTCAATGGACTTAGGTAACCTCAGCGCCACAGACATTCCAACTCAGTACAAGTAGGGCTGCCATTGCCAAAGAAAACCTTGTTCAGCGCTCCCTCTCACTCAAATGATCGCTTTATGCATTCCGTAGGTCCCAAATGAATAATTCATTGAAAAATCGTCAAATGTGTTAATCAACAACTTCAAGCCATAGTGAGAAAAGACTTGGTCCATCATTTCTCTTGGTACAAGAGTGTAATTGTCAAGAGCATAGGCATGAAAGAGACATAGACCTGGATTAAACTCCTTGCTGTACCACAAACTATTGGTGTTTTAGCAAATTTATTTTCCGATCCTCAATCTCCTTAAATGTATAAAGGACTTTTATAGAGGCTGAATGAGACAATGTGTATAAGGTGCTTGACCTTTTCCAACAGAGTAATTCCTCAACAAATAATACTTATATTATCAAAGCCTCTGCCATTTTATAACGATTTCCTCATTTTACCACATTCTGCTTTATTTTGCTTTCTTATTTTTTCATGTTAAAATTCTCATATCTAATAAAAGATAGCAAATTCCATGAGAGTATATAGTTTATAGTTTGGTCTTTTATTTTGACATTGTCTAAATCACTATGCGATATATAGAAGTTTTCCTTAAATCCTTGGTAAATTAAAGGGATTTAGTATTAATAGTATTAGCATTTATTATGTATTTTCTTTGTTCTTGGCCCTGTGCTCAATGTTTTACATGCTTGAACTTATTTAATCTTCACTAGCAGTCCTGTAATGTAAGTACTCTATGAATGAAATAAATTTTTGATGAATTACAAGAATACCATTTTCATTGCCATAGCAACATAAGTCTGGAACTAGAAATCCAATTTTAGAAGACATAATCATTGTTTTGCTACTGTTTTCTGTCACAGCTTTAAAGTGCAGTTAAAGGTATTTATACGAATATAACTGTGGCATGAGCCCTGCTTCACGGATATTTTCATCATTGATGTCACTGATTAACGCAATCAAAAGTGAATGTTCTAGACTCTAGACCCTGAAAAACACTAACCGACATTGTTTCAAGAACTAAGGCACACATACCTCAGAAGGTGCTTGGGAGCATGTCAGAAAGAACATAAAACCAAAGGAAGAAATTTGGTGCCTATAATGGGAGCTTGAATTTTATTCAATTCTTAAGTGATTTAAAATATTAATCTTCTAGTGAAACAGGCAGGATACTTTATGGAGAAAGCTATATTTGCATGAGTGCTTAACATGAAGCTCAAAATTTCAAATAAAGTTTGAGCTTGCCTCAAGAGGCTTCAGATCAGTCATGTGGGTTTATGTGTGCTCCTTGGCCTCCTGGAGAGGCTCACAAAAATCTTGGGCATACAAACAACCTCTGTTTGAAAGGACACTGTCTAAAGAAGGCCATAAAGGGAAGTGGGAGAGCTGCTTAAGATAATGGTATCAAAGAAGACTATGGTAAAGGCATATAGTCAAAATGTTCATCTCAGGCAAAAAATGAGATACATCAAGTTCCTGTCTAAAGTCATTTTAAGTTATGATCTAAAGTTCCAATAATTTTGCATACCATTTGCCCCTAAGGATTTATTTTATAACTGCTTGGATGATGCTGTAAATTGAATGAAGGTGAAAATACCAAAAAAGTGGGCATTAGGGATCCAGATTAGGGGTCTCCAAAATTTATCTGATATTTGTCGATTGCAGTTCTGTGGAGACTCTTGTTTATTTTTTTATTTTTATTTTTTTAAGATTTATTTATTTTTTTTTATTTAATTGCCCCCCCTCCCCTGGTTGTCTGTTCTTGGTGTCTATTTGTTGCGTCTTGTTTCTTTGTCCGCTTCTGTTGTTGTCAGCGGCACAGGAAGTGTGGGCGGCACCATTCCTGGGCAGGCTGCACTTTCTTTTCACGCTGGGCAGCTTTCCTCACGGGCGCACTCCTTGCGCGTGGGGCTCCCCCACGCGGGGGACACCCTTGCGTGGCACGGCACTCCTTGCGCGCATCAGCACTGTGCATGGCCAGCTCCACACGGGTCAAGGAGGCCCGGGGTTTGAACCGTGGACCTCCCATATGGTAGACGGACGCCCTAACCACTGGGCCAAAGTCCGTTTCCCGAGACTCTTGTTTAAAATATCATAGAATTAATTCTAATATCATAGAATTGAGGTTAATATCTATAGATATTTTAAAACAGAATAACTTAGGTTCCAATGTTAGACTTAATATTTTTTTTCGCCCCCAAGTGGATGGACTTTTCAAATTGTCAAAACAATCTTTTCATTCACTACTAAGTGATTGCCCTAATATCCTCTTGAGGATAGTTAGAAAGAAGTGAATTTTCATGACTAAATATTGCTATTTTAACAAGGTGATGCCAAGGAGAATATTAAAGCTAAGCTAATGACAAAAGAAATTGATTTAATATTTGCAACATATATTTTTCAGTTTGCACTTTTTGAATTATTCTCCCTTTGTATCAGTAAATATTTTAAATAATAAATATTTGTTGCAATGTGTTCCTAATATAATTTGGATTTAAATTCCCAATACATTGATAAAGAATACAAAGCAAAGATTTACATAATTATTTTATCTATAGTATACAAAGTTCCTTGCATAATGCCTTCTTTACAGAAGATAGTCTAAAATATTAGCTAAGTGAAATAATTAGAGAATGGCAGCATTTGTCTGGTGAACATAAATTATGTGAAAGGAAAATTAGTTTTTATTCCGTCTGTGTAACATTGCCTAAACTTAAAACATGATTTATGCCATTTACATTAAGTGCATAGTAAATCAAGATAAAAGGAGATGAACTGAGATGAGTCCTCCAATTAAGTTTTTTGTTTTTAGTAATAAATGAAAGATAGAAGAGTGGGCATCCATGGGCCTATTTTTGCCTTGTTAATAGGCAATAATAAATCAACTAACTACTTGCTAATATTTTCAAGATATGAGATACTTCTTTTGAGTCTTTTAAATACCTATTTTAACTATATTATTAACTATATTATTATATTTTTTTCACCTAACATGAACACCTAAGTATTTCTCACATCATTAGAAATTCTTTACAAACATTTTCATCAATGCTTGGTATTTTGTTGCCTATGTATATCATGAAAAAATTAACCATTTATACATTGTTTGACATGTAAATCGTTTTCTTTAAGTTTTTAATACTATTAGAAATAAGATGTGAAGTTTTTTTGTCTACTGTTAATTATTTTACTATTATCTTTAAAAACATTCCCTAAAGTAGGGATACTCAGTCAAAGGGTAGGAACATTTAAGATTCTTGCCAATTCGTTCAAAAGGCTTGTACTAGGGGAGCAGATGTGGCTCAAGCAGTTGAGTGCCATGTACCACTTGGGAGGTCCCGGTTTGGTTTCTGGTGTCTCCTAAAGAAGACAAACAGCAAGCAGACACCAAGCTAACATCAAGCAAAGACAACAAGCAGAAAACAATGAGCATACAGACAAGGAAGTCATCTTGGGGGGGAGTCTATCAAGTGATAAATAGAACTAAAAAAAAAAGTCTAGTCTATCAAGTGATAAATAGAACTTTAAAAAAGAAGGCTTGTGTGTATTTATAATCACACACACACTGTATAACCCTATCTTTTTAAGTGTTCAATTTAAAGTTTAAAAAAGGCTTCATATTATTGTTTAAATATGTCTTTTGAGCAGGAATTTTCTGAATATTTGTTGACTGGTTGTATTTTCTTTCCCTTCAATTATCTGTTCATGTCCTAAGCTTACTATATACATCAGGACTTTTTCTTACCAATTTCTATAGAATAAGGTCTACATATTTTATACTATTTGTAAGTAACCCATTAACTGTCCACACCAACCTTTCTCCCTAAAATTTCAAGAAACTCTATCAGAAACACTGGATTTTATTTTAAAATTAAAAATCAAAGAAATTCGGATTTAGTAAAAAAAAAAAAGAAAAGAATAATTAGAGTAAGTGGGGCATGGCTCTTTCTTCTTCTATTTCTAAAAAGAAAAATAAAACAAAGAGACAGACAAAACGCATTCTGGTAGAATCCACTATGGCATTGCTTGTACTTTTGACTTTGTTCCATCATCAAATCCCAAAGACTGGCTGCGTGTTTTCTAAATGTATTAAACGTATTAGACTTCCACCATTACAAAGTAATTTAGAGAACCACAGAGTTAATTTTTACTTGTACTGGAGAGATTTGCCTGTAAAATAACTGTGAAAGCTTTTGTCAAGAGAAGCAAATACATTAATAATGGAAGCCAAGGCAGCTAGAAATTGATAATTAACTAGGGAAAATAGATAAATAAGAGAAACCAATATTTCTCTTTTTAAATCGTATAAAAACAGTCAGCTTGTGCCATTGAGCAGAGTGGCTGGCTTTGCAGTAGAAGGTCAAAACGTTTTGGTCCCCAAGTACTACTTTCCAGTTAAAGATCTCCCCTGCCAGCCATCCATCTCTGACAGTATCATTTTTTTTCCCCCCCACAACATTAAGCCTTGGGAAACAGGGAAAATAAAATGTTGCAATTTTTTCCCAGTCTACCACTGCTCCAAGTCTCAAGTCTTTCTCTATATTACAGTAATCTGTCCTTAGACTAGTTGACAGGGGGTTTCTACCAGCTGTCTGCTATTTGTTAAGCCTTGGAAACTGAAAGAGAGGTAAAACAATTTTGTAGTCCGGCATGAGTGGTTTCTGACCTATGCTGTGGTTCTTCAGGATTTATTTAGCTGCTTCTAGTTTTCTGCGCAGAATTTCCTTGAAACACTAACAAGCCCTCCACTTTTAAATAAATCAGGTCAAAAGTGTTCCTGGCTTCTTTTCCCATTGTTTTGCCTTGTGGTTGACTGTAGGTGATTTGCAACATACCAAGGCACTGAGTCCCTGAGCTCCCTTTGGCCGAACACTTCCTCTGAGGGTCTTTCAGAGAGCTTTTAACTGGGTTAGAAAAGTGCATTTCCCCAGTTTCTTGTTCACAAGGTAAACCAAACAGCTCTGTAAATAAAGGCTCAAAATCCTCCATGCAAACTAAAAATCACTGCATGCATTGCTGCCTAATGTTCATGCACAGGAAAACAAAGACTGGTATTAGAAAGCTGGAAGGAAACAGTATTCTTGTCTCAAAACCCAAAGGCCAATTACTAGCCATGGTAAGTGCTGTAATCTTTAATATTTTTTCCTGAAACTAGAATTAATTAAAACCATTATTATTTCTCCACTTAACGGTTTAAGTATAACAAATAGTTTTAAACATTTTAGCATACAAAAGGCTTTTCTTTAAGAGGCACTCATTCAAAATATAGGATGGTAATTAAAGAAAACTATTGGCATTTATTGATTGATACTCTCCCTATTAAAACAACCTAGGTATGAAAAACTTCATATCATAAATGGCAAATATGATCAAGGGAGAGAATACTCTATTTTAAGTAAATACAGATAATTCATACATTTTCTATGATTGTGCATGCTATCTTGAATGTTTGACATAATTCATAACTCAAAGAAGCTGGTAATATTACTAAAACACAGTCATAATGACTTTTCTAGTTTCCATTTTCTACAGCAAAAATGCTGGTAATTATTTAGAGCAAGAATCTTTTTTTTTGCTGAGATTACTCTAACAAAACCACTTCCTTTAAAGATGCATGATGAAGTACAGGGTACTGCTCATTGCAAAACACATCTGCTCAAAATTACTAAAGAATCTATTCTAATGTTTCATCTTTTTTTTTAAGTGCATATCCTGTGCTATAATGGTCACTGAAAAGTACTTCTGAATTTGCAGGAGAAAATTTTATATAAAGCATTGCTTTAAGTAGAACATGGTTTAGGAAAAACAAAAAGTACAACTAAACTCTAAAACATATTTTACACTGACATAGTTGTGCTATGTGGTTGCAAATATTTTCTTATGATTTATCTGTACCATGTCTGCTTCCAAAAAGAAAGATTTGAGGTGGATTAACATAAAACCCATCGATAAAAGAGAAAGACAGATCTTAAAAAGAAGAATAAAAAAGATTAGGGTCAAGTAGTTGATCTCCACAGACTCCTCCAGCTCTAAAACTATCAGACTAAATCACAGAACCTTTCTGGCCCACACTTGCCTCAGACAGGCAAGGTTATTTAGTAGAAAAGATGCTGGGGTGGATATCACAGGTCTTTGTTCATTCCATCCATCTGCCATTGACGCTCTTACCTATAAATTAGGATAGTGGCACTAGAAGAACTCAAAGTACCCATCAGTCAGAGGAAAGAGAAGAACAATGGGCAGCAAGGGGGAAGGAAAATGCCCCAAACAAGTAAATCAGTTGAACTAACGAAAACATCTATTGGTCACATACTGGCAGTGGAAATATAACTGAATGCATTCTTTGTCCTCAACAAGCTGACAGTCTAGTAAAAGAGGTAGAAATAGAGAACACTGAAAAATAAATGCAATGCAATGATAGAAGGTGCATGGTACAAAATGAAACCACAGCTCTGGGAGGGGTGGGCAGAGGTGAGGGGAAGCATAGGAACTTACTTTCTCAAGAGTTGTGCTACAGAGATCTCTCTCCTCAAAGCTCATGTCTCCCTGATACCATGCAGCTATGACTGCTCCAGTTTCTGGGTCCCATTCTCTCCTCCTCTCTGTCTAGCCTTTGCTCTGCTCCTCTATTCTGCTTCCCTTCTAACCTGCCAAAGGAAAACATTTCAAAGCACTAAGCCAAAAGTCTCCTCAAAACTATCAGGTAAAGGAATGTCTAAATAATTTAAGGTAAACCATACCCTGCTCTCTCACTTGGTAAAAAAGTTCAGTATGTTTTCACTTGATGACCAGAAAATCTCAGTGGAAAGGACCCTAGTTTAGAAGGCAGGAGATCTAGCTTCTTTCTAACAGCAAGTGAGTCATCTTGAACAGGCCCCCTGTAACTTCCTGCTGAGGGTTTCTAAGGATTTGAGTTAAAACCATCTGGAATTTTCTCTTCATCTAAATTTAGTTCCATAAATTTTTATGTTTTTGAGTCCATTATTCAGAACCACCGATCAAGTCACTGCTATGTCAGCTCACCCCCACTCCAATTCCAGTGAAATACTGAACAGTCATCATAAAGTCAAGCCTTAACTTTCTCCTGAATTTCTTTTGGAGACTCTATTTTCCATGTCTCTGATTCAAATTTGGTGCTCTTCTTTGGACATTTTACAGTTTCTCCATGTCTTCTTTTAAAGTATGGTGACTCAGCTCTCCATGATATTCCAACAGGTTTCTGAGTAAAGCTAGGTGTTTCCTAGCTGCTCTAATCCTGCTTTCTCAAACCAGCTTTGTGTCCCAGAAAACATCATTTTCCATGATTGACTGCATTGTTCTGTGGGATTATTAACACTTCATGTCTGTGGATTATGTGTTGTCAAAGAGACTATCTTAATAAATGTTAAGGGCTTTCTTAAGCTTAGATTGCCTTCATGAAGGTCTTTATTAATGTATTCATGTGGCCAACACATAGTAATTTAGAACTTATTCAGCTTTGAGCACTATGCTAAGAACTAGAAAGACTTTATGGAAAAGTGGGAATTAAAAGAACAGATTTTATATTGCTATACATCACCTCCATCTATCTACCTCTCCATCTATCTTTATGTAGATTGATCTATATATCTGCCATCCACCCATCTGCTGTCTTCACCAGTACATATAAGCCTCTCAAGCACAGGACAGAGACTGTATCTATCACTTTACAACCCAAGAACCCAGCACAGTGCCTTTTGATTAGTAGTCAAAACACGAGTACTGATTCATTCATTCATTCATTCAGTTTTTCAACAAATATTTACCAAGGATCTGACATATGCTTGGAATAGAGCATTGGAAGGCAGGTAAGAACCCTACACTCGTGAGCCTTGCATTTTATTGTGGAAAACAGGAAACTTAAAAATTAACAAAAGAATAAACTTTAATACCACAAAATATCAAACAGGGAGAAACACTAAGAGATATGTAAATGAGAGTGATGGTAGGGTGGGAGAGAAGACTCAGTACCATAAATTTAGCCTGGAGAAAGCCTCTTAGAGGGGGCTGAACTCAGAGCTGAGTGAAAAGGAAAAGTAAGAAAATGTGAAAATAAAGGAAAATAGAACTGCAGTAGAGGGAAGAACACACAAAGACTCCATGGTAGGAGCAAATGCTGTATTCCAGAAAGCAGGCCATTGGGTTAATGCATTGGGTTAATGCATAGCAAATTGCAGGGAGCATAGAAAGAGGCATGGTCAGAATAGTGGACAAGAATGGATTACAAAATGGATGGCAGGGAGTGAGATGGGTCTTTATCCATCAGCCAAGGGATCCTTTCAAAATATGTCAGATGATGTAACTCTGTTTAAAATATTCCAGGCTTTATTCACTAGAATCAATGAATCAAGTCCAAAGTCTATACAATGTCATGAGCAGTCCTGTGTGATTGCTCTTCCACAGCACCCACCACCATTCCAGCCTCGTCCTTTCTTACTCTTTTCCTGGAGCCCATTCTGCTCCAGCCACCCTGGGTTTGCTGTTTCCAAGAACAGGCCAAGCCTGCCCCTGCCTCAGGAGATTGTGCATTTATTGGGTACCACTAGTCATAACAATCTTCCCCTTGACCTCCACACAGCTCCCTCCTTCATGTCATCAAGTCTCCACTCAAATGCCAAATCAGAAAACCTATCCTAGACCCTGCCTAAAATGCAACCCCTTTGCCCATTGCATTTTGTCACTCTTTTCCATATTTTTCCCCCAGTTATTTGTTTATTTGTATATTGCTTATCTCCTTGCACCATACTCATCACTTAGATTAATGTCAGAAACACGATAGATACTGAATAAATAGCAGCTGAGTGAATGAATAAATGAATGAAAGAAAGAAATAGTTAATACAAGGGGGTATTTAGGATTTTAGGAAGCTATTATGTCAGTTCTGATGGAAGACAGTAGTAACTTGGACTGAGATGCTAGTTGTGGAGATGCAAAAAGATGGGCAGATTTGGAAGAATCAAGAGGATATGGTAATGGATAGGAAGGGAGAATAAAGGAAAATGAGGTTGGGAAGCAGATTTGGCTCACCTGATAGAGAATCCACCTACCACATGGGAGGTCCAGGGTTCAAACCCATGGCCTCCTGACCCATGTGGAGCTGGCCCGTGCATGGTGCTGATGTGCGCAAGGAGTGCTGTGTTACGCAGGGATGTCACCCGCATAGGGGAGCCCCACGCACAAGGAGTGCACCCCATAAGGAGAGCCGCCCCATGCAAGAAAAGTGCAGCTTGCCCAGGAGTGGCGCTGCATACGTGGAGAGCTGATATAGCAAGATGACGCAACAAAAAAGAGATGTGGTTTCCCAGTGCCACTGACAAGAACAGAAGTGGACACAGAAGAACACACAGAGAATGGACACAGAGAGCAGACAACTGGGGGGGTGGGGAGAAGGGGAGAGAAATAAATAAAAATAAATCTTTAAAAAAAAAAAAAGGGAAGTGAGGAATTAAGTAAGGCTTATGGTATATATCCAAAAGAGTTGAAAACAAGTACTCAAAGAGATACTTTTGTATGAATGTACATAGCAGCTTCTTTTTCCATTAAAGCCAAAAGGTAGAAACAACTCAACTCTCCATCCACAGATTAATGGGTAATAAAATTTTTATATATATGTGCAATGGAATATTATTCATCCATAAAAAATGAAGTTCAAGACACACTATAAGGTAGATAATCCATGAAAATATGACACTATTCAAAATAAGTCAGACATAAAGACAAATATTGTATGATTTCATTCTGTGAAAAATCTGAATTTCATAGGGACAGAAGGTAGGTTAGTAGTTTCCTATGGCTTGGGGGATAGGTGGTAATGCAGAGTTAACACTTAATGGATACTAAGTCTGTTGAGGAAGATGAAAAATCTTGGAAATAGATAATGGTGATGGTTGCACATTTTGGGAATGTAATTAATGCCTCTGAACTGTACATTTAAAAATGGTGAAAGTGGCATATTTTAGTTTATATATATTTTAGCACATCAAGGAACCAATATGGGGGCATACGGTCAAGGTAGAGAAGATGACAGAACTATTAAACACCAATCCATTTTTTTTTTAAGGAAGGGGAGAATGGTTTGTAAGTTTGGAGTTTGAGCAACTCAAGGGATGGTGAGGTAGAGAGGATGTGAGGAGAAGTCATTTTATTTTAATTATTTACTTACTTATTTTGTTTGAGAGTTCTCTTTGGCCATACAAAATCTACAGTATTATTAGACAGCACAGTGGAAATGTCAAGAAGGCAATGGGATATATGAGTCTGAAGCTCATGAGAGAATTGTACCTAGAAATATAAACAAGGAATCATTGATATAAGATGCATTTTAAAGCCATACATCTGTGCAATTACCTGGGGAGAGAGTGCTGTTGGGGAGGAATAGGGAGCAAGAGTCTATCTCTCTGATATTTAGAGTTTGAGAAGAAGAAAAGAGCCAGCAAAATAGACTCTAGAAGCTAGTAGAAGGACAATCAGGAGATAATAAAGGATCTCAAGTGGAAATATGTTGTCATCTGTTTCAAGTGCTCCTGAAAGTGAAATAAAATGATTCCAGAGAAGTGAACACTGGCTTTAGCAATATGGAGGCCATTGGTGACCTTGAAGGGACCAGTTTCCTGTGGAATTGTGGGGACAGAAGCCCACTACAAAGTTAAATCCTAAAATTATTACATGCATGAGAGGAAGAAGACATGATATCTCTCTGTCCCTCCCTCCCTCTATCTTTCTCTATCTTTCTATCTGGGGATTGATGCCTCAGGAGGAGCACTGACTTAGAGAGACACCGATGAGTCTCCTACTAGGCAAGTGTTATTTGAGGTCACTGTTCTTCATCTGGTAAGGACTAAAAACTCAAGAAAGAAATGAGGCCTTGAGATAAAGACGTAGGAATTCACTAAAAGAGAGATAATCAACTCCATGGGGGGGAGTGAGATCCCTGAGAAAAAGAATGAGAAAAGAGGAGAGACCCATAAGGGAATGCCAAGAAGTCAGAGATAAAGAGAGGAATGAAAACAACAGAGTGAATATAAGTACTTAACAGCAATCTAATTCAGGGACTAGGCTGATCCACTACAAGAGTGCATCTCAGAGGAGATGACGCTGCAGGACGGAAGCAAAAAGTACCACACCATCATGAGTTATTATTGCAAAAAAATCATCACAAGTCTTCAGACTGTAGCCTTATATTATCTACACACCAAATGTACCAGCTTTCCTCTCGCTCTATGCCTGATCCAGAAAGCTAGATAGAGAGAGAGAGAGAGAGAGACTGACTTGAGCTTTCTGGCAGCACGAAAGCTATGGAAGAGGGTTGATCTGTCTCCTTTCTGGTAAATTTATAAGCTTTTCTTCCCCTGAAAGATTGTAAAGGCTTGAGGTGGAAAGTGCCTGAAGAGTTATATCAGGAGCTATTTATGTATCTAAGGAAAGATGGGAAGGTGAAATGATCTACTCAAGTTTGGAAGGAGCACAAAGGCTAAAGAGAATGGAGATATGAAAAACGAGAAGAAAATAATATATCTTTTAACATCATTTAAATGACAACTATCTGTTTAAAATTATTGCTCTTTATGAAAGTATACTTTGCTATTTAGGAAAATAGTCATTGATTGGATAGATTTATGTATACATGCCAAGAACAATGACTTATTTATCATAACCATGCAAAATATTTCTATGGAACTCTAGAATCCAGGTTTTAACGTTTTCCTAATAAAACTCATTGGAATTGCTGGCATATATTTAGAGGGATATAAACAAGCTCAGCTGTTGTGACCACAGCTTGGTAGACTGCTGACTAAAACCCAGCTCAGCGAGGTCTCCACTCTGCCACAGTCATCCCCAGCCAGTCTGCTGCTTCCCCACCTACCCACCAAATCACAATTCTCTTTTCCTAATAAACTCAACCCTTTCTTAGAGTTCCTCTGAGGTTTACCTCTGAGGCATCTGGCTCAATCTACTGGGCAGTATGCCTTGGGAAACCAAAGTCTAGGCAATTCAAATGCTTTCCTCTACCCATGCCCTGTTTTCTACTCTTTCTAGTTCCACTCATCAGGCATTGAACACAAAGGCAGCCATTGGGCTTGTGTGACAAGAGGTAAGGGAAAGGGGGGCTAGAGAAAAAACAAAAACAGTTAATATCTTCAAAAATATTAAACGACCACATCCCAAATCCCAATTTCAACATCTCTTCAGCTGAAAGAGAAACACATTACCATCATCTTCTCTTCAGGCAATGGCCAGCTTTTTATTCATTTCCCTGACCTTTTCATTTTAAATATCCTATCATTCCCATCATTTACAGCACCTTGCCTCAACAACACCTTCCATTTCCTAATCTTAGCTCTGCCCACACTATCACTCCTTTTTTTTTTTTTTTTAGATACTTCTCTGGGAAAATACCATTTTAGGCAAATAAAGATTCTCTTCTAAAATAAAAAGGAAGGTAGGTTAAATAAATAAAAACTGAAAACCCCTAGGAAATATAGGTCAGTAGTCAGCAAGTCACAATGAAAAAAAAAAAAAAGATAATGACAGGGTTTCACATTTGGGAAAAAAATAATACTGTTTAAAAGAAATCCTGACACATGAGACATGGTTTGTGGGAGGGTATATTTGAGAGGAAGAGAGGAAGAGAGGATTATTGATTATTTGTATTAAACAATTACCTATCTGTAGGGGTAAATTTATTTTTTGGCAATAGCAAATCCTGTACTTGAATATCATATTAAATCCTGTTTTCTACTTCAAAAAAAAAGGAATCCTGAGTCATTTTTCCACAATGGACTCACTTTTTAAAATTACTTACAGTATATAAGTGAAAATTATACTCATTAACAAACCTAAATCAAAGCCACTGTAATTATACTGGTGGCAGCTTTGTCTGAACACTTAGATATGACCTTGATACGCATCTTAATATCACTGATAACTGAAAACATAAGGGCTCGCAGTGAAACTATTTAGCTGGAAAAGGTATTTGTGACTTTTATACCTAGATAAAAAAGATAAAATTTAATCACTTTTAGCATAACATAGGGAGAATCATATTTTCACTCTCTAAGATGCTAATGTAGCCATTTATAAAGGAAAAAAATTGAATAGGATTACCAAGACCAAATCATTTATATTCAGCTATCTAAGATGATTTTAAGTTTTTTCTCAACACATGCCTTGCAATCTTTCTGCCTAGCTTACTTGCCCTCAGCAATCACTTCTATTTTGGCTGAAAAATAACTGTTATAACTACAAATAAGAGGCTGTGGGCCACCATTTTAATTTAGGTGTTTACTAAAATAATACAGAATTTATGAAGTCATTGCTATTTGATTTCTCAGAATTATAGCAATTGGATTTTTTTTTTCAGACAGGATTTCCTTATTCTTAAGAAAGCCACATACATCCAGTACACTGGCTAACACCAGATGGTAAGCTGTCTTCCAGAGTACACAATTATATAGATTGCTTCATTAATATTTTGGCTTCCCAGAATTTTTTTTCTTTCTTTTTCTCATTAGTGGAGGTGTGATTGGGGTGCTAAAGGTATTGCCCCAGGACATCAAAGACAAGTTCTCTTCACAGCTTTATTTTGTTTTGTTTTATGTTGCTTGTAATGGAGAGAAAAACTAGATGCAACTTTCATACAGTTTTCTTCTTTTCAACGTGTGGCACAATGTTTCTCTTGATTCTTTTGGAAATTTCCTTTTAGGTACCTTAAGAAATACACTACCAAACATGAGAAGTCCAGGCATGTTCAGAAGCATAATAAGTAGGATTCAGTACTTACTGTGCTTCAAGATTGCTGAAGAAAAGCAAGCTGCTGACTTGCAATTTACATTGTATCTTCACAGGATGTGGGTTTGTGTATCACTGATTTACTCTATGCCTTTTTCTTAGTATAATCTGAGCCCCAAGTAAACCAAGTATTCGATTGAACAAAATCAGCAAAAGGATTTATGATAAAAATCCCATTTGAAGGAAAACATTTGTCATTTGGGTATAATGATTGACCTTAATGTAACCTGAGAACACACGTGGGACATTGATGTTCTAGTGTAGCAGCTCTTAAATCCTGTCCCAAGGGTGTGGTAGATGGTAAAAAGGGTAAAAGTATTATTTATGTTTAAATTTGTTATGAAAAATATTCCTGAAATTGAAATATTGATGATGTTGTTTTGTTATTGCCTAGGAGGGGGGGAAAAAAGGCTAAAACCAAGAAGAACTAGATTTTTCCAACACAAACCATGAATATTTTCAAACAAAGGTATTACAATGAGTAAACATTGGATATCTATTGGCCATATCTTTTTTAAAAAACCCTTCAACTCACCGTTTATAGTCCCCATCCACACTCAGGCAGAATTACCAGTGACAAGGCATACCAGATATATGATAATAAAACTGTTCTTACAATTAAAGTCATATTAAGTCCAAAGGCAAGACCTCTATCTGCATAAATATGTCACATTTAAATGCTCATTAGAAAGAGTGCTAAAAATATCATTTCCCCACCCTAAAAAAATAATGGGAAAGCATAAAAGTTTACTTGAACCTTTAACCCAGCCAAGATCTGACATAAAATGCAAATTGAAGGCCAATCTAACAATTTTTTCTAGCTTATAAAACTGCAAGCCAGCATCAAAAAGTTTGATAGCTAATTTCTTGCTTATATATTAAGACTAAGTGTCTGGATCCCCATGGCATACCAAGGTCAAGGAGAGGGATAGAGCAGTATGCCCTGGGTCCTGGGAGCAGGCAATAAGACATGCACTCTACAGAGAATTTTAAAAAACTATGTAGTAAAACCAACTAAAAGTAAGTCTCCTTTGCTTATTACCCCTTGTGTAGGTGATTATAAAAAATACGTATGAAAAATACTCCATTTAACTCATAACTCTGCTCCAAAGATCTAACTCGTGGTTGTTAATGCCATCATTGACAAAAAAGGAAAATCGGAACTTTTTTGGAAACATTCACTCACAATACCACTTATTAAGAATCAGGGAGTGGATGTAGCTCAAGTGGTTGAGTGACTGCTTGCCCTGTACGACTTCCCAGATTCACTCTCCAGTACCTCCTGAAAATAAAACAAACAAATGAAAAAAACACCTCTATTAGCGAGTAGATGTAGCTCAGTGGTTGAGTGCATGCTTCCTATGCATGAGGTCCTGGGCTCAGTTATTGGTACCTCTTAAAAAAAAAAAGTCAATCATAGCTTTAATGAACATAGAAACCTCATTTAAAGCAAATATAACATAAAATAATATTGGATCATAGTTTAGTCATTGTGTAGATTGTGATTTTCTACTGTAATTCAAACTTGGATAATATATTTCCTAAAGGAAAGAAGTAGAAATTTCAGCAGGTATCTCCCAAACTTAAGGTAGATACTACTATTGTTTAATTTTATACATTCAGTGTTTTGAGGGAAAGTTTTTTTTTAATAGATTATTTTGAATAGATTATTCAAAAAACATTGCCAAAACTCTCCTCTTTATAAAAACACTCTCTGATGGACTTTAATTACCATAAACAAAAGAAATTATAAATTCCATAATAGCCTAGTTGAAATCTACTCAAGTTGGCAAGTCATGAACACTTTTGAAGTGTTACTTTTTCAGTCAATTTATTCAGTGTAATATATGCAATCACATAGCCTTGCAGTTGCAACATGAAGTGAAAGAAAAATGCAACATTCAAGGAGTGCCACTATGGGCTAAATAAGAAGGCAGATGAGAGAAAAGAACATATCAAAAGTGAGGGGTGTTTACAGTCTGTCTCTGCAGACAGTACAAGTTGCAATATGCCAATTATGCACAGCCACACTTGCATACATATATACCAGTCAGAGTTTTACATGTATGCATTTATGACCATGTAGCAGTTTGATATTATTGATGAATTCCAAAAAGAAATATTGGATTATGTTTGTAAATTGGTCGTTTCCTCCGGGCATATTAGATTATATTGAATTCAGAGATTACTTGTGCCAGTAGGGTGTTGAGTCCCTACCTCTTGGTGAGTGGGGACTCACAGATAAAGGCAAAGGACAAAGTTGGGGGTTTTTGATGTTGGAGTTTTGATGTTGGAGTTTGATGCTACAGCCTAAAGCTGGAGCCCCTGGAAGTAAGCTCACAGAAGAAAGGGATGCAAGCCCCAGGCAGAGAGGAACCCTGAGCCCAGGAAGAAGCAAACCCTGGAAAGAGAGGAACCCTGAGCCTGGGGAGAAGCAAGACCCAGGAAAAGAGGAACCCAGGAAGCCAGAACCCTCACAGATGTCGGCAGCCATCTTGCTCCAACATGTGAAAATAGACTTTGTTGAGGGAAGTAACTTATGCTTTATGGCCTGGTATCTACAAGCTCCTACCCCAAATAAATACCCTTTATAAAACCAACCAATTTCTGGTATTTTGCATCAGCACCCCTTTGACTGGCTAATACAGGCCATAATATAGAACAGGTAAAATGTATATAAAAAAATCAGTTTATGGAGAGTAAGCATTAGTTGGTTTTGTTGTTGTTGTGGTCGTTTAGAAAAGGAACCAAGACAGAGAAAACAGTTAAAATTATTCTAATAATTAATCCTACATAGTACTGCTCCCTATTTGTAAGACAGCAACGTGTTCTACCAAAACTCAAAGGAAGGATGGAGATCATATAGCAAAGGTGTTTGGAGCCTTTGTGCCAAACCAACCTTGTTTGTAAACACATGCATAATGAATTTACCTCACTCCTGAATTCACAGTTTTTCTTTCATTCAAATATTTAAGAAGCACCTGCCATGAGTCAGGCAGTATGTTCAGCACTGGAAAGAGAGGGTGGTGGACAAAACAGACAAGGTCACCCCGATAAGCCTTCTTCCACCAAGCAATTATGATGTTGCCATAGCTCATATCTGCCACTCCAAACTGTGTCTCAATAAGGGCTTCTCAACTTCATTAACTTGTGAAGAAGCTTCTATACCAGATCAGCTCAGGCCCCAGAACATGAATCAGTGTATCTAGGGAGGTTAAAAAGCCCACAAGTAATTCTTACCCTGGCATACACCCTGAGTGCCCTCTCCCCATTCCCCATTAAGCACCAGTTAAAATAAAATGGCAAACTCAAATTATGCTCAAGAGTATAAAACACAATTGCTGGATTGCTAGGATAGGGGGATGCTCCGTACCAGTTACTTTTCAAATTATGTGGTGTAGGACCAGTTTGATTTTGTTTTTGTTTGTTTGTTCGGCAAACCTCTGCTCTGACCATTTTGTAAAATATAATAAAAACAATTATGAGATAAAAAGAAATGATAAGAAGGTCATACAAAAGACAAGCCGAAAGTTTTTATCACTAGATTCATTGATTTAAAATCTCTTAATCAAATTGCTATAAAATTTTCTGAAAGCCTCAACTCCATTTCTGTACTTAGCACATGATAGATCAAAAACAAATAGTTTGCAAACAGCTATTCATCCTCAGACCTCAAGCTGAGTAGTCCTGCTCTAGACTCTGAATTGAGCAAAGATGAAGAAATGTAGGCAGAATAATCTTTCATTTAGGTAGACTCTAAATTAGTTTGGATCTATACCAAAGAGGATCGATTTGTGGTTCAATGTGAGACTAAAAATAAGGGAGTAAGAAAGCTTGATTCCAATTGCTGACAATAAAATAGAAGAGTGCTTAGCACATAATAAGCAGTTAAAAATATTTGCTGCATGAATGAAAAAATAAATGAACCAATAGTGGCAGCTTGTATTGAGAAGACCTCGGAGATGGATTGAGGTTAATAGAGAAGAAGGGAGGGATTATGATACCTGACATACACATGGGAAAAGCAAGGGGACATGCAGTGTCATCAGATAATAAAATAAAAATTCAGAAGTTGTAGATGTTTAGGAATTAATCGAATGAAGTGGAATAGATAAAAATGTACATTCACTGCTGTAGTAAATTGACACTGACATAGCAGTCTGGAAAAAAAAAACAAGAGTTATTGTCCTTAGATGACTGCAAGCCCAACAGTGAGATGCAGCTGCACAGTCTTAAATTTCATTAATAAAACAGTGTCAAGAACAAGAAAAATTACAGCTGTAAAATACTCAGTTCAGACTGCACCATATTATAAGAGATACAGGTAGATTAAAGTATAGATAGGCAAGCAATAGAGTGGCCAAAGAGTTGAAAATGCAATCACATGGAGTATGGTGAAGGAACTAGTGGCATTTAATCAAATGAAGATAAATTGTGACTGGGGTGGAGGAGAAAAGGTTGAGAAAGCAACTCAACTCAAATATTTAGTGCTCCATCATGTACAGAAGATATTATATATATTTTCTTCATGGTGAAGGGAAGGTTGGACATATCTAAGGTCAAGAGAAGAAAACATTTTTTAATAGTAAAATTTTCCCAAAAATAAAACGAAGCATCATCTTTGGAGGTGGTGACTTCCTTTCCAACACGGGAGATACTCAAATGTAAACCAGATAAATATCATCAGAATGTTGCAGGGGTGAGTCCTGAGTTGAGCTAAAATTGGCATACCTGAAAAATTCTTGAGAAAAGAGACCATTCTTTTATTAAAGAACCACTTACTGATCAACTACTATGTGCCAAACACTATTCTAGGCACTGGGACTACAGTGGTGAAAAGACAGACAAGATCTTTGCCTTTTAGAGTTTATATTTGACTGGGCAATTAACGAAGACCCAGCTAAACAGGAGTTATATTTTGAGGGTTATAAGTTCATTTTCCTGTGCACAACTAGCGAGATCATTCCTAAAAGCGGAAATTTGTGAGAGAATTTCTAAATTACAAAGCCCTTCCTTTACCATGCTAAAGTGCAGGGCTGGAAACAGAACTTCCCACAGTGATGGAAGCCCTTCCAAGTAGGAAGAGCAAGGGAGAAAGTTCTCCCGTTTCTAGCCTCAGTGCAGTGAGGAGGCTGTGAGGGAGTCAGACAATTGTTGGATGCCACGTTCTCAAATGATTTTGTGCCCTAATAACAGGTGCAAGTGACCTTAGAAATGTCCAGAGAAGTAAGGGGATGTCTAAGGTCATTGAGGATATGGACATGTTTTCCCAGGGAGGTTCCAAGCCTGGGAGGACTCTGACCTTGAGAGATTTAGGCTGTGTCCTTGGAATTTAGAGGTGCCTCAGAGGGCACATGAGCCACAGTCAATATTAGTGCCTTTTTCACTGGATTTTACTTGGAACTTAGGGGACCCAGGAGTTCCTGCAGGTCCCATTAGGAAACCACTAACGTCTGGAAAGCAGAATGGTCACTTCAAGAGGACGCTGTCAGTAAGGTCTCGAGACCCGGAGGAAAAGGCCAGATCCACAGGCTCCAGTTGTGGTTCCTGAACATCATTCCAGGGGCCCCGATGTCTTCCTTCCAGGGCCAGACCAATCCAGCCACTCGGCAGCCGACACGAACCAGGATCCGGGGGACAACTTGCAGCTCCACCCCTTTCCTCCAAAGCTGTAAACGCTTACAGTAGAACTGTTGCGCCCACCCCACAGACCCCCAAAAGCAAATTGCTTAGATATGGTCGTGTAATTAAATATTAGTTTTACCAAAAAACACAGCTGATACATACACAGGCATACATTTTAATTTTTCACTAGATTTTTCCAAACTTGATTTTTTCCAAAACTTTTAGGCAGTCATTCCAACACTTTTTTTTATTGTATAGAACATAATCTCCCACACTTTTAAATGTCACTTTTATTCTATATTGTTACTTATTTTTAATGACTTTTAAAAGCCACTTTGATCATATGATGAGTTCTTATGTGTTTGTTCTGTTTATGGATTTTAAAATTCTATAGCATTGATCACTCCATCAGGTGTTACAGTATTATTTCTTACTCATTTTGTTTTCTTAAAAAAAAAAAATCCTGACTGTTGAATGATTTGACTTGCAGTTGAATTTTAGAGCTTTTTTTTTTCAAATCTCAAAACAATTAAGCAATATTACAATTATTTTTTTAATTGGAATCCCATCAATTTAGTTTGTGGAAAACTCACAACTTCTGAAGGTGAAATCTTACCATGGACAAGTATGGTCTCACCCTTTCCTTATTCAAGATAACTCCCCCTAAGTAATTTTCTTATCCATTTTGGGTCTATACACTTCCTTTTAATTTCTTCTTTTTATATTTTTTATCACCTTCGATAACAAAGATGGCAGGAATTTCTGCAATCTCCTCTCCCCTTCTTCTCAGTTTTAGAATCTCTGATTATACCTGAGTACATGGCCAGGCAGAATAGGCTACCTTTCCTGGACTATTTGCAAATAGGTCTGACCACATGACTAAATTTTGGCCAATACTGTGTAAGCAGAAATATCTTTTCGAAAGACATAGTTGGCCTTCTTTGTCACCCACCCTTCCTATAATCTGAAATGTCAGTAGAATGGCTGGTGCTCCAACAGCCATCTTGATCCATGAAATTACCGGGAGCAGAGAATGGGGGGGAAGGAACATGGGTCCTGACATTGTGGAGTTCCCAAAACTGCCCTGGGGTTGCAGCTATGTGAGTGCTTAAGCCACTGATACTATAACTTGTGGTTCTTTGCATCTAGATTTAATCCTTATTAACAAATCTCACGGAAATATCTTTTATTTCATGATTCTGCTATGGATTTCCTTGAGTGTTCCAGACAGTGGGGATGGATCCAGGTTTTGTGGGTCCTGAAGCACACATAATTTTGGTGCAGACCTCTTTAAAACAAAAATAATTAAAATTATGAATATTAAATTAGGTATGAAAGAGAATAGCATATTTTATTAATTACCTGAAATATGTTTCCACTTCTGCTTTTCGCAAACTGTTGACTAAATGCCCTTTGATCATCTCTTCCTGTGGCAATATTTTGTAACTATTCTTTTCTATAAACAAAATAAATAAATCAGTCTTTCCTCTAGCATAGTTAATTAATTTTTTTTTATTAATTGGGAAAAAATCCTTTTTCATGACTTGCTATTGTGGAATGTCATGAAAATTATTAGGATTGTTAAAAATATGAAAATTTCTCTATCAAGTTTCATTCATATATGATCTATTTCATTCTGAAGAACTTTTCACAGACTAGCTCAGGTTCTGATCATGTCAATCTAGGTTCTACTTTCTACTCGCATATTTCTGAGGGTGAGCACTCCAGGACATATTTATATCACAAAATGACCTCTGGCCCTATACCTTTGTACTCAATGTCAAGTGCTAACACGAGCATTAAGACTTCACCAGAAACCATTCCTACATCAGGATACACAAAAGTAAATTGTACCCCAAGATATAACCCAATAACATAATTTCAACACCACCTCAACTTAGACAGATCCTCAGATGCCCATGACAACGTCAATACATAAGGGAAGATAATAGACAAGAAAACAGTGTAAAGAGACCTTGGTCTTTATCAATTTCGGTGAAAATAGAATTGTTTGGCGAAGTTTATAACAGAGCCTATTCAGAAGTGGATTCTTGAATCTTAAGCTTTATCAACTTCACTGTAAATCCACCTTGACCAAATAAGTCACCTATAGATAAAAACAAGTTTACCTCCTCCTTTCAAATAATTTTATTTATTTGCTTTTTTGTGTATTAATTTGGGTAAAATGAATAAAATAATTTAAAATATTAATTGTGATGATCTTTGTCCCTTAATTTAATGTAAGTCTAGTGTTTCACAATTAAGATTTGACTATTAGTTTATAAAGAGTTTTTAATCAGATATAGGTGCTAAATTTTACAAGCAGTGGTAATGAAATCCTGTTATTGCAGAAGAAGTACTAGCTTCTTACGGCCTTTCTTAATATTTTTATGGAAATCAGTATGAGAAATACTCTTTAAATTTTATTTACCTTTAATTGTGGAAAAATAAGCATAACATAAAACTCATTTTAGTCATTTCTAATTGGACAATTCTGTGACATTAATACACGAAAAATATTGTGTAAATTTCACTACTGTTTATTTCCATACAATTTTCTTCATCCCAAACTGAAACTCATACCCATTAATAAATAGCTTCCCATTCATCCCCACTTCCACTTCTAGTAATTACTATTCTGTTTTCTGTCGCTATGAATTTGCTTATTCTAAGTATTCATGTACGAGAAATCATGCGATATTTGCTCTTTGAGGCCTTTTGGAATTGTCTAGCTCTAAGTCTGCAGTCATTTTTATATTTTCCCGCACATCTCTTATTCCCCATAGAACCCAGAGCTTTGTGATCTTGTTCCTACACTTCAGGAACATGAAATGATACCTAGTTCCTCTCTGTCAGAGCCTAAAGGCAAGATGAAAGACCTTGAATCAAACACGGTTATCTCACATGTTTTAAGTAGCAATAGAAAACTTTGAAAGCAACACACCCTTCTAATTGCATAAGGCTCTGGATATTTAGGTGACCTTATCCCTAATCTATTTTTTTTATGCTATATATGTTAACAGGTCAACTGTAGCAGCTTAACTCTGAAGAATCTGAAGATTAATCGTTTAAAGCAAAGAGACATTTATAACTAAGAAAGTCAGTAAATAGTGATCCAGAAGGATAAACGTTATTTTTAATTTTACTTGACCTCTCAAAATAAGAATAAAAACAGAAAAGGAAAAAAAGCAAATTGTGTAAATTTTCATCTCCGAATAGTTCAACCTAAGATGGCAATAAATATCTAAAAGTTATATCAAATCACTCAGGACTAAATTAAAGGAACAAGAAAAAAATCTGGTCTTACCTATATGTCAAAGACAAAGTATTCTCAAATGAATAAATGACACATTGACCAAAGTTTCTTCAGGTCAACAAAAAAGAATCCATGTATAGCTTGAAAACTGCTTAGTCTCCTGGGTGATGTCAGTAATCTGGTCTACCAAAATGAGCCACCTAGTATAGATGGAAAGGGGAAATGGTTCAGCTATTCCAAGAACCCAGTTCAACAAGAAAAGCAGGGCACAAGTCAACAAAGGTCAGGGCAAGGAGTGCAGTCAAGATAAAATGCCTACCCCCTTATCAACGTCTGTGACAAGGGCTGGTGAGCTTATTTGATTCTTATATTTTTTATGGCATTACTTCCTCAATAGGCTGCCAAGTACAGAAAGCTCAAACTGATTATGTATGTGCATACCTTTGATACATCCTCATTCCACCCTTCTCTTAAGGTCAGTGCTTTAAGTTGTTGATGGTATGACAATATCTTCTAAGACAAGTCAAATTCAGAGATTTAAGTGGTCAGGAAGTTCAAACCATGCTGGCATCCAATAGCATTTTTTGCATATTGTCATTCGCATCTTTCAGGAAGGCTGTACGTGACTCATACCAAGCAGGTTAGAAAAGAAAAAAATGTTCCTGGGTTTTCACAAAACAAGACTGTTTTTCTGCAGGGCTGTTGGGGACACAGTCCCAGTTCATCTAAACCTGCTTCACTTATACTTTTCCTGATATGATCAAAGTTGATCAAACAACACACTTCAAGGTTAATATCCTTTCCTAGTTGAACAGTTGTCTTAGAGACATATATACCTATGATAAAGGCAATATTAATAACAGGTTCTTTTGTAGCATTTAGTGCTTTGCAAAGCCCTTTATCAGTCTCTCATTGCTGTATTTTCTTAGGTTTTCTCATTCATTTTTGTTTTCTCTATATTGATTAACTTTCAATTCAAAACAAGGTCTTAATGTCTGAAAGCTTACTTTTTTCAAAGTGCCTTGACAAGACTTCACATAGTAAATTGACTCCTTAGCAAAAAATGTTTTCAAACATGAAAATTCAGTAATTTCCAGTATTGTTTCCAAATCCAATATTTGGATTGTGAAAGTCAGGAAATACATGCCAAGTTAAGCCAAAAAGATTTTATTATGACACACATTAGAGTATCAGATATGCAGCTGAAAACGTTTTCAAGGTTCACTTGGTATTTCAGTGTCTTCTAAGTCTCAAAAATGACAATGTTTGGTAAGGTCATTTTTGTTCTAAAATGAGATGATTCGGTTCCCAGTGCTTCAGGTAGATAAAGATGACTCTCTTAGGAGAATGCCTATTTGCCATTGTCTTGTGATATAATTGTGATATAATCATGATAATGAAAAATAATAATAATTGCCATTTATTGAATAACTATGGACATGGAACATGTGGCATGCTGCCCAGATGTCCTGTTCAGGAAGTTCTCTCCTCTGCCTGGTGTGTTGCCTGTTAAAGCCTACCAGCTGAGTGCGTCTCCAGGACTTGCTCTCACCCCAAGGGCTTTGTCTCGGGAAGCAGACTTGGCCCAGTGGTTAGGGCGTCCGCCTACCACATGGGAGGTCCACAGTTCAAACCCCCGGCCTCCTTGACCTGTGTGGAGCTGGCCCATGCGCAGTGCTGATGCACGCAAGGAGTGCCCTGCCACGCAAGGCCGTCCCCCGCGTAGGGGAGCCCCACGTGCAAGGAGTGCGCCCCGTAAGGAGAGCCGCCCAGCGCGAAAGAAAGTGCAGCCTGCCCAGGAATGGCGCCGCACACACGGAGAGCTGACACAAGATGACGCAACAAAAAGAAACACAGATTCCTGTGCTGCTGACAACAACAGAAGCAGACAAAGAAGAACAGGTAGCAAATAGACACAGTGAACAGACAACTGGGGTGGGGGGAAGGAGAGAGAAATAAATAAAAATAAACAAATAAATCTAAAAAAAAAAAAAAGGCTTTGTCTCACTCCAGGTTTATGCCCCCTCCTTGGGGAAAGCTGAAACCCAGTGACAATTCCAAGCTAGTTATAAGGCCCAGCTACCTCATCTCAATTCAGCAAGACTCTGCGGGCCATCGAAGCCCTTGTTCCAACCTTGCCACAGTCCAATTCTCCCTCTGCCCATTCCTGCCTCCCTCACCCCTTTCCATGTGTTATCTGAGAACATTTCCCAAAAAAGCTCCACCTCAGAGTCTACTTCCCAGGAACCTAACTTATGGCACCAACTCTATGCTAAGGACTTGCCAATCACCTCAGGTATATAAATATATTTCATGCATATATATCATAGTTGCAGGATAGATATCATTATATCCATTTGAGATATAATAAAATTGAGGCTTAAATTAGGTAGGAAACTAATGCTAGTGTGTAGAGGAGGGATCAGAGAAATTGGAGAAAAAGTGGAGAGGCAGTATATTAATTATGTGTTCCTGGTCATAGGAAGCTTATGATCCTTGTCTGGGGCAGGTGTCACTGTTAGGGTCCCTTTCCTGAGGTAGAAAGAAAGTGACAGAGAAATTCTTCTCTTACTTCTCAGGGTAGAAAAAACTTTTGGTAACCATAGTTATGTTTTATCCAAAAGTTCAGAAGGTAATATTTGCATTAGAAAATAAAAAATAAGACTGTTATAAAAAAGAAATGTCTCTTGTATATTTTGATTTTTTTAAATTCCCACTCCAGAGACAAGATTTGCTTCATCTCAGAAATCTGAGATGTTCTCTAAAGAGGAGTTTAAATCTACAGCATAATGTTGCAAAGGAAAGCTTGCATCCATTGTCATCTGGACATAAAACATAGGCTGATAAAATTGAAGTTGTTGTGGGTTTTTGGTTGTTGTTGTTGTTGTTTTTTTAATGGAACCCAGATGCAGCCTAGCAAAGCACTGTCTGTAAAATCTATGTGGCATAAAGGGATGGACTAAAAGTTTCAGCCATATCATGAACACATTCTGGAGAATTCCAGATGGCTTCTGGTTTATACGGCTGTGTCTAGGAGATAATTCCAACGTGAGTGGGGTTGGTCTCCGGCCTGGGAATCGGGGTTAGGACAGGAGCCTGTGCGCCCGGCCGGTGAAGGGGCGGGGAGGCATGGCACCAAACATCTGAGATTTAGCAACAGGTCTACTGAGCAGGAAGAAAATTCTTGTTACCTCTCTGGGGAGAACAGAACAAATGAAAAACATTGCTCCATGTTTTCCTTCAGCGGCTAACACAAGTCTGTATGTGCAGACACATGCAGAATGCAAGCCCAGTTCAGCTTCTGTCTGTATTCAGCCTGCAAAAGGCAGGGACTTTGAAGTATTCCCATGATAAACTGAAGCAACACACAGTGAACCGATACATTTTAATACTGTCTTTTCCTGTTTGCGCTTCTCTTTTTCCTTCAGTAGCTGTTTCATTCCTCCAGACTTCTTATTGGTTTCTGTGTGAGGTTTTTTAAAGACAAGGAGGAGGGAAGGGAGCTAGAGGTGTGAGGCAAAGGAGGATTAAAAATATTTTTTTTTTGGTTTTTAGTTGCCTACTTTAAAGTGTTATAGTCCCATCCAAAAGAAGAACGGTGGTATGCGAGGTAAAAAGATGTGATTGCCTCTTCAGTATCCTGCATTAGATGAATAGAACCTGGGAATAATAAGTGTTAATTTTTACAGTGGATTTTTCTTTTCTTCACACAAGGGAAAAATTAGATACTTAGTATTTGGTGCAAAAACTCAGAAAATGGAAATTTCTAAAATCTTCTCTCAAGTTTTTCTTATGACCAAAGATACCTAACTGCATATTTCTAAAATATTTCTTTTTCTAAAACTGGAATAGATGATATTCCTAATGAAAGAAGTTTCTGAGAAGCTAAGCTTCTAATGTCTTTCCTGAAAATGAGTAGTACTGCAGAGATAATGATGATCTTGCTGGGTTTTTCAGTACGTATATTTTGGACTACAATTACTATGTATGCTGGTTTTTTTTAGCTAAGACAAAGGTAAGCAGTATTATTCATGAGATTTAGATGGTGGCAAGAGAGATTTCAGTTCTGGCATTTTTTTTTAATTTATTTCTTTCTCCTTCCCCCACTCCCTCGTTGTCTGCTCTCTTGTGTCCATTCGCTCTGTGTTCTGTGTCCACTTACATTCTCAGCAGCACCAAGAATCTGTATCTCCTTTTTGTTGCATTATGTTGCTGTGTCAGCTCTCTGTGTACGTGAGGCACCACTCCTGGGTGGGCTGCACTTTTCTCACATGGGGCTGCTCTCCTTATGGGGCACACTCCTTGCATATGGGGCTCCCCTACATGGGGGACACCCCTGTGTGGCACAGCACTCCTTGCACTCAACAGTACCGTGCATGGATCAGCTCATCACACTAGGCCAGGAGGCCCTGGGTTTGAACCCTGGACCTCCCATATGGTAGGCAGATGCTCTATCAGTCGAGCCATGTCCACTTCCCCTGAGGCTTAGGAAAGTGCATCACACTTTTTCAGTTTACTTGTTTTATTTATTTTCAGTTTACTTGTGTTTTCATTTTACTTTTTTTATTTATTTTATGAGTCTTTTTATGAATGTTTATACATTTTATGTATTTTCCCTTGCAAATAAAATGTCAGAAACTTCCTAAAATAGTCCCCCAAATTAAAAAGTAGTATGATTTCACAAATCTTCAGACTGTATTTAAGAAACAGTAATACAGCCATGCTATCTTTGGATTCTTCCACCTAGCTTATAAACAAGTACTTGACTTAAATTTTTACATACAAATTACATAATTTAATTAACTAAATATATGAAACTTAATCCCATCCAAATATGTGTCTAATTATGTGCTTTCTTAAACACTCCTTGGAAACATGTGTTGTGATAAATATTAGGACCCTTGAATTTGAACAGAACAGAACATCACTCCGGCAGCATATTTACTTTTTAGATGGATGAACATAAATTTCCATATGGAAGGGTAAGCCCTCTTAAGGTAACCGGGAATGAGGCTTTATCATTAGTCGATCTCCTTCTAGCTACGCTCAGTTCCATATGAAATTGTGTGTCTGCCATTCCTCATCTCCTCTATTCCAAGGGCAGATGTACCTTAAAGTGAGAAGGGTACAGAATTGGCTTCTGAACAGACACAGTCATTTTTACAGTTTGAATAGACTGCAATTTATCTTCTGCTATTTGTTTAGAAGGTAAAAGGTGAATTTTCAGTGGTTTTCTTGTAAGGTGAATATAGAGCATCAGGAATTGAAGGTTTGCTTCGTGAAGGCACAAGCATCATGTGTCAGACTTAAATTGTATCAGAGAGAAAAGGTCAAGAACTTGGTCTGTTCTTCAAAAATACTGGCTGGACCTGATGCTTTGCAATTCTCATGTTCTGCTTTTGATCTCTAGCTCCTAAGGAAAGGGTCTCATTTTGTGCTTCATTATAAGCCACTTTGCACAACTAGCATTACCTATAAATAATAGGCATGTTCAGAGAAATTTAACCTGGGTGTTTATTTCTTTTTGATTTGGTTTGAAAATGTTTTGAACTAGAATAGCTTACCCAGGTCAATCAAGCCTCTGGATCTGGAGAACTATTTGGACCATAAGTAAAGTGAGCTACAGGAATTTTAAACCAGATTCCTCTGAGAGGACATGATGTATACAAGTCTTAGGAAGGAAAAACACATCTAACACGTTACAAGCTTGGACTAAATCCAAATTTTTAAAATAATTTAAGGTTAAAACCCTCCTCCTCCCCATCCTATCCCAACCAGACTAGGAATTGAGATTGTGGAAATGTTTGAATTCAAGACTAAGAAACAAAAGCCGCTCGTATCACCAGTACTTTGGTGGCAGGCACCCCTCTCACAAAACAAGAAAACACTATTTATTTGGATTTCACTCATATCAAGTGTTGGTGCAGGTCAGGTTTGCCGTTTGCCAAGACATCATCTAAGAAAAGATTCAAAAACCTCCTGAGATATTGGTGGGGATTTTAATAAGAGTTCTAAATGGCTATTGGTAAAAGTAAAGTGGAGTAGAGGAAAACAAAATAGAATAAAGAAAGATGCTTTTTATCATGCATTCAAATGACATTTTAAAAAAGTATTTGGTGAATAAATAATCAAAACTAGCTAATTACTGTGTCCAAGAAGGATTTTATGAGACAAAAATAAAAATTATCTTAAAAATTTACTCAATTATGCATGGCTCTGTTCTAAGAATTGTTGTGCAGATTCCAGGAGAGGTGACACAGAGTTCCTGGGCCCTGCCCTAATGCAGACTGGTGAGCAAAACAAATGTTGCTGCAGTTTAGTCACTCAGTCCTGGCTACACAGCGTCAGATAACCAAAAGGGTCCAACGCTTCTCACCCTACCCCAGTGCTGCCACTCTAATTCCCTGCATATTTCTGCAAAAGGTGGCAGGTGGGGACAAAGACTTCACCTACGATACCCACGCCAACACGTATCACCTTTCTTCACTAGCGCAGTACAGAACCCATCACAGAAAGCATAGCTAATGCTTGTTTAAACACCTACTATGCAGCAGGCATAAGATGTCAGACAAAATTCATTTACTGAACAGAAGCCAATTAGGAAGATAGTTTCAGGCATTAGAGCACCCAAATACTAGGGCCGTTAGCTAACTGGCTAAGTCAGTCCTTTCATGTAGCTCTGACTTCAGAACTTTAAAGTGAAGAACAGTTCTAGGGCTTCTTGTACTTTTGAATGTTATGAAATGTAACAAGAAGCAGTTTACTCATACGTAAAATTTGGCTAATAAATATTCATCCACACCTTTGATAGCTTTTGTGGGAGGAAAAGTTATCACTCCCTCTACTTGCTTGTAATACAAAGCTAAAAAGACAAATGATATTTTTTAGGGTGTTGGTTTTGTTTTTTTTTTCCTTTGAGGATCTCTGTCCAACTCCTGAAATGCACAACAAAGAACTCTGGAGATAATGCTGAGCTCAAGACAGGGCCAAGGATTTCAGTGTTTCTTTATGATCTCTTTCCTATTAAATAAGTCCCAGCTGTCCCTTTTAGGTTCACAGACTCCTTTCAGAATCTCATTAAAACTATGGACCCTCTCTCCTAATATTATATATATATTCACACACACACATGAAAACAAAATTTTGAAAGGGCAACACAGTGGACTCTGAGGCAAGGCACATCTGTTTCAAATTTGTAATTCACTGCTTTATAACCTCTCTGGCCACAGCTTCCTCATTCTTGAAATGGTGCTGATAAGAAAAGTTCCCAGCTCTAAGAGTTGTTGTGTAGATTAAATGAGGAGCATACTTCTTACTTAGCACAAAGCTTGATAGGCTCAATAGTTGTTAGGCATTGTTACTTGTTAATCATGATTTCAAGGGTATGCAAACAAACCTCCTAAAACTCCTTCACAGACCCTTCGAAATTATGTGCTCCTGCAATTGTCCTTATGGGTTTTGGTACTGAGTACACGAAAAAGGGGGTGAATACAATATTTTCAATTGACATCTATAACTCCACTGAATTACTTGCCTCTTGCAAATGACTTTTTCATATTGCTCGGGGTTTATTTAGATTTTTAAATTTTCTGACATTGCTTCTTACAGTACTTGAGTATTTTTTAAAAGTATATTTTTTGAAGACTATATATTCACGGCCTTATCTAAATACCACTGTGTGATGTTCATGGAAGAACAATGTCATTTTTTTGTAAAGGACAACTCTAAGAAAAACTTAAGTTTTGGACAAGGAATTTCAGAAAAGACAAATTTGTTTAAAGTTGATTTAAAATTGAATTGAAGTGGGAGTCTGGTAAAGAAATCTTAAAGATATAGTTAAATACAATTTAAAAAGTAAAGAAATGCTGAAAATCTGCATATTGCAATATCAAAGTAAAATTTATTTGAGCAATTTTGGATTTGAGGGCAACAGGGGAACAATGCTTGACCAAAAGAGTATGGTAAAACAACACTGCCGCATCCTGGGTCCAGATGTTAAGAAACTATCATCTTCTATTTCTTCTCTCTTGGGAGGAAGTTCAAGTAACCCAAGGAGAGATCCCACATGGAAAGGAAACAAAGCTTTCAAACTTCAGCCATAGCTGAAAACCCATGCTCTTTTTTTCTATGAATGAAACCTATTTCCCTAAAACCAACTTGTTTTTTCTTTCGCATCCCTGAATATATAATAAAGAGGTAGCTTACTACAGGTCCAGAAGTGTCAAAGAATTTTGAACTGTCATGGTTTGATGAGAAAAAAGCTACATTATGGATGAGTGTATGTGAAAGCACTAATTCAATTATTTAAACAAATCAGAGACCAAAATATTTTTCAACCCTGGAGAAGCATATTTTTATCACCTTTTAAAATATAGATACAATGTAATGTACTGCTTTACTAAATTCTTTCAGAGAAAACTAGATATTTGGTGATTATAAAGATAAATTATATATATATATATCAAATATATATATATATATATCAAATATATATATATATATATCTCAAAAAAGAAGTTATACTGAGTCCTGAAGACAGATAATCCTGTGGAATGTATTTTAGAAAAGAGAAATTGTTAGACCTGTGCTATAGACCTGTTTATAATTTCCAAGCTACCTGGTTTAGACATTGAAAGTCAAGAAAGATAATTAATTGTCTGAAATACCCTTGACTTGAGGAAAAATCTGGCACTCTGAGAAAATAAATTCAATCCATTACGGGATTAGCATTCATTCTGTATCAATTCAGGTAACAATAACTATTGCTTTCTAAAAGCAAAGCATAAATCAGGCTGCTCTATTTAGCAATTAGAAGAGGTTGCTCATAAAGAGAAGAACACTTTCACACAGGCTTAAGGTACTGCTGCTGATTCACCTCGTGTCCTTGAGCAATTGGCTGAAAGCACCTTTGTCTCTATTTCTGCATTCAAAAAAAACAGAAATAAAATGAAATAAAACATGTTTCTAAAATTACTTAAAGACCCCCAATATAAAGGTGAAGGATTTCACTGGCATCTTTATGGAGTAGTACATCAAAGGAATAAAGGCTACAAGGAAAGGGCACAGCTTGAGAATAAACCGTTTCAAATTCAACAGCAAAGTAACTGTAAATTAAGACTAAACGTTAGTTCCTTTTGTAAGACATTCCTAAAAGCCATTTCTTAAGGTATTTGAAACTAAGAACACATTTATTTCAAGAGTATATATACATATTTTTAAAAGCTGCTGCTATTTATAAATTAGTGATCATGTACTTCAAATACTGCAACTTAAATTCAGTGAGTCTAATTTTCCCTTTATTTCCCTAATCCTTTTAATCCTATTTATGAAGAACACAGGTTAGTTATGCTCAACATGTCATAAAATCATATTGTAGTATCTAATTTATTTTCATTTTAAAGATGAGAAAATAAGTATTTTTAAATATCTATAGATATATATCCATAAAGTGGCACACTGTCATAGAATAATTGTCCTATTTCCAAGTTTTTGATATCTATTCTTTTCCTTTGAAATGACTAATATGGCTTAGAGTGACCTTTATTAAAAGTATTTATCAAGTTCCCTATTCTTGACCATATCATTCTTTCAGATTTAATGAACATGGCTTTTATAATTTTTTTGAGTTAGGTTTTGATGATGGTGGTGGTGATTTTAAAATATAGCCCCCAAATTATTTAACCCTCCAACCATCAAAAATTGGAATCTAGGGAAGCAACTGTGGCTCAATCAGTTGGGCTCCCGTCTACCACATGGGAGGCCCTGGGTTCACGTCCTGGGGCCTCCTTGTGAAGGCAAGCTGGCACACACACTGCAGAGAGCTGCCAGCCCACAAGCACCATGGAGAACTGACTCAGCAAGGTGACACAATGAAAAGGGAGACAAGTAAAAACACAGAAGAGCACACAGCAAGTGGATATAGAGAGCAGACAGCAAGCAAGCTGGCGGGGTGAGGAGGGGGGCAGAGAGATAAAATAAAACTTTAAAACAGTTGGAGTCTATGTGCCCACCCTTTTGATCTGTGCTCTTTGACAGCTTGACCAACAGAGTATGGTAAAAACAACACTGCCACATCCTAGGTCCAGGTATTAAGAAACTGTCATCTTCTACTTCTTCTCTCTTGGGGCGAAGTCCAAGTAACCCAAGGAGAGATCCCACATGGAAAGGGAACAAAGCTTTCAAACCCAGCCAACAACCAGTGCCGATGCACCAGCCAGATTAGTGAGCCATCTAGAGGTAGATTCTCCAGGATGCAATCAAGCCACCCCAACTAATGCCATGTGGAGCAGGAGAGCCTGTCCCGTGAGAAGCTGTCCAAATTGCAGATTCCAAAGCAAAATTAATCATTGTTCTTGTTTTTAACCATTATGTTTTGGGGTAATAAAATAACCAGAACATATTTTGGTATCTGGAAGCAGGGCATTGCCATAATAAATACATACAATGGGGTGGGGGGGGGGGGGGGGGCTTGGTTTTAGGACTTGGTGGCAGGTAGAAACCAGAGGGCTTTGAGGAAAGTTTTAGGAAAAACCTGAAGTGCCTGAATGTGAGCAATAATTTAAACACGAAGGGTCTCAAGAAGAGCATTAGTGGACGTCTAAAAGCCTTGAGGCAGCTGTCTATGAAAATTTAAAGAAAAGTGAGGAAAATGTTACCAAAGCTTGAGGTAAAGGGCCTTTATTATGTTGTCTCCAAATGTCTATTTGGAGAAAGATTCTCAACTCTTCCACTGCCTGAGGTAATGTGGATATTAGCACATGTACTTAATGAACTCAGTGCTCTAGTTACGGAGATATCTTGTCAAAATATTAATAGGCCTAACTGGCTTTTGTTCACTTCTGATGTTCATATGCAAAAAGAAATAAATATGCTAAAGAACAAACTCTTAGATATGATGGAGCCAGAATTTGCTGGCAGTTTAAAGAAAAGATTATCAGCAGCTAAGAAACTAAAACACTGGTTGCCTTAGACAGTGTTTTAGTTTCCTACCTCCTAAAACAAATACCATACAATGGGTTGGTTTAAACAACATAAATTTATTGGCTTAGAAATTCTGAGGCTAGAAGTCCAAAACTGAGGCATCAGCAAGGCAAAGGTTTTTCTCCAAAGGCATTCTGGGACTGGCTGCTGGTGATCCTTGGTCCCTGGCTTTTCTGTCACATGTCATGCACTTATCCTTTCTTTTCTGAGCTCTGTTGACGTTAATCTTCTGGCAGCTCCCTGTGAGTTCTCTCTCTGTGGCCTTCTCTATGAGGCCTTCAGTAACAGGATTAAGGTTTATCTTGATTCATTTGGGCCACACCTTAACTGAAGCAACCTCATCAAAAGGTTCTATCTGCAATGGGTTCACACTCATAGGAAGGGATTAAGATTAAGAACATGTTTTTCTGGGGTACATAACTCCAAGCCATCACACCACTCAGGCCAGCGCTGTATATCTACCAACCGGTATATTTGGTTCCTATGATATAGTCAATGGGGAATCAAAATGTTAGTTCTTCCAACTGTGACATGTAGATAATAGAAAGTTGATCTCTCCAATTTAGTTAGTTTCAAAGACTCATGTATGTACAACTCAAATTATATTTTTTTACAGAAGAAAAGAGTAATGAAAGGGTAATTGCTAGCAATGATAACAATTACCACAATAAGAAGTATACAGAGTTAATTAAGATCTTATTATGTAGACCAGGAACTAATTAAACACTTTCATGTATTAACTAATCTTATTTTCAGAATAACCTATGAGTGAAAGATTTTTTTTTCTTAATCCACATTTTGTAGAAAAACAGAGCAACAGAATTTAAGCAATTTTACTAAAATGATGGAACCAGGATTTAAAAGCAAACAATATAAAAGTTAACCAGGAATATTATGTTTATGAATATAAGATATCTGGGGAGGCAGTGAATTCATTAACCTAGTATCATTAGCTTTATCTGCTAATAAAATTAGTCAAAGTGCTTAGAATCCCCAATACATGAAAAACAAGAAATATTGAAGTCCTCCTGTTTTGCCATAGCACTTTATAAAAACCTTTATGAGCAACTACCACATTTCATTTTTAAATCTTTGTTTACATATATATCTATCTTAGTGAAATGTTAGCCATGTCAGAAATGAGACCTAGTCAATTTAGTATTGTGTCTAGCAGAGTGCCTGAAATATTTATAATCCTTAAGTGAATTCAAAATGAACAATAAATGTGTGAAGATAATAACCTATAGTATCAAATCGACCATCTCAGAAGTCAATTTTTGAACTCCTTGGGTGGTAGAATGGAGGTTTTTTGTTTTGCTTTTTTGTTTTTTATCACCTCCACCACTATCACCACCATACTACCTCACCTCCCTTAGTGGGGCCTGGAAATACCACTTCCCTTCTTGAGGTTTGGCATAGACCAAAGCTGCACTAATGTTTTAAAAGGGTTTATGTTGGGGGCACATTTGTAACAAAACTTAAGACTGATAAAGAGAAGGGGATTCTTTTAGCATAGAAACTTTAGGAGATACGGTAAGAGTGACCGCCATCTTGGGAGCATAGGCCTGACTTCCTGGAGGATGTGGCCTTCCCTCCTTCTGCCTCCTTCCACCCCCAGAATGGATCCAGTAAGCTGGTTCACAATTGGTATAGAAATCTTGGGGTAAGAAGAGAAGAGAGCCAGGGGGAAAGAGAATAGAGGATCTAAAGGAAAAAGGAGGAGCATCTAAGGAAAGAAGGTTCATCTCTGTAATGATCTAAAAAAACAGTCACAGGAAGGAGATCAAGGCCATTGTGAGCAGCTGCAGGGACCCTTTGAAGGAGAAGAGGAGCTCTCCTGAGTCCCCGCACCCCTGTGCAGATGCTGTGTGGGTTGGAAGGTACAGCCCAATCCTGAAGTGAAGGGTATTTACATATTCCATTAGATTCCCCAGCATGTTAGGTATTTTCTAACAAATAGCATTACTTGTGCAATCATCTACATTACATGGGGGTTACACATACACAGGCAGATAAGCAGGCTTTTACCACCAAGACCTAATAACAACACTTAGTGTTCCTCTTTTTTTTCATTTATAAAAGTTCATCCTCTCCTTGTACTCTAAGATCTTCAAAACATAAACACACCAAGTTATTTTTAAAGCCTATAAAAGGAATAGTGCATACTTTTATCTTTCTGGCTCCGTACAATTTATCTTCTCTTGCTACCTTGATTTCTTGATCTTATTCCACATCCAATCACCAACCTCTTTGGGATTTCTTAAAACTTCATGTTACCCTTCCCTTAAGAGTTTAAAAACCAGGGCAGGGAGCCTTATATGGGGCCATATTAAAGTACAAGTTGAGAAAACAATGTTCACAGTTAATGAGAGCTCTCCAAAACTGTCCCACCAACTTTAGCACCACCTCAGCCATGAGCCCAGGGTACCTGAGCACATACAAAAGATCCAGGCTTCACAGGGATGTACAGAGCTAATGCCAAATGCTTCAGACTGTGAGCTACCGACAGGGATGAAAGATGCGTTGTCTGGCTGGCCTACATTTCAGATTTCTCGGTTAAAACCAGACTGCTGTGCACTGGCAGGCAGCTAACCTTCTTCTTTTTTAGGAAATAAAAATTGAAACAGGAGAAGGGAGAAACTGAAAATAAGATTTAGCCTTCGAATCAGAAGAAATCCCACCAGTCTGGCTGAGTTCCTATGTATACAGTTAAAAATATATGTATTCTTCTATTTTTGTGGTTGGTTCATTCTTTCTGAAGCTCCCCTCCTAAAGCATTAAAAAAAAAAACACAATATTCTGCGTGTCTGAGGTCTTTCAAGAACCGTCCTGTGTTTTCTGAGAGAAAAGGCAGCTGGAGGCTTTTCTGCAAAAGGTATTTCATCTGATGCTCTAGGCAGTAACGGCAATGACAAAAGTGACCACCACTAGATGAAGAAAAATTTATGAAACAAGATGTTTAACAGTGATTCAAAACACAGGTTAGAGTTATTGAACTATTCCTTAACTGCAAAAGTGCCTTTCAGTATTTAAGGTACTTTTCTAGTGTTTGTTCTTAAAATTATAATCTCATGAAAACCTTATGGCAAATGTTTATTTCCTGAATTATACTAATATTTTATGATAGTATGGAATTTTATTGTAGCATATAGGCCTAATCAATATAAGTTATAAAAGATATCTATAAACATCCCTGGCAACAATAAGAGCTAACACTTGGAGAGCAACTTGGCACGTGCTAAACACTGTTTGCACATTTTACATATATTACCTAATTTATTCTCCAAAACCACCCAATAGGGGGAGATCCCATTATTTTCCCCATTTTACAGACGAGGAACCTAAAGCACAGAGTGTTTAAATAACTCCCTCCAAATCACAGAGCTAGGAACTGGCAGGGCTAGAATTCAAACTCTGGTGCTCTGGCTGCAGAAACCATACTCTAACTGGAAGATACATTGCCACTTTTTCTTAGCCTCTCCTTTACTTTAAAAAGCTCTCCTTCCTCCTGTTGATGACCCAACTCTTATTCCTTCTTCCAATCTATATTCCATAATGCAGCCAGAATAACTCTTTCAAAAAGAAAATCTGATCTTCATAGTAATGGAGTCATACCATACCTACACTTTTAGGTCTGATTTCTCTAGCTCAGCAGACTCTTTTTGAGATGCGTCATATTGAGGATATCAGTGGCTCCTTCTAGGCAAAATGAACGCATGGTGGAGGAAGTCAGAACAATGCTTGCCTGAGTGGGGTGGAGGGTGGCTACTGCTTAGAAAGGGATGCAAAGACTTTGGGATGATGGAGAGACCCTACATGGGTGATTACACAGTTTACATATGTGAAAAAGCCAGTCATTGCTTTGTGCATCTCACTACCAATCATACCACAGTAAGTAAAACACAGTGGGGGAAAATGTTTGAAAAGAAGCCACTATGATTATGGCTTTTCCCCATTCACAAATCTGAAAATTTCCACCACTGTTAAAAGAAAAACTCTTTATTGAAGCATCTACAGCCTTGACCTGCCCTGCTTCCTTCCTCAGTCTCCTTTCCCCCACACCTACTCTCTGCAGCCCAACCACACAGCACTGGCAGTCAGTCTGCCCAGCCAGACGGTCTCCTATGCCAGGGCTCCGGACCTGCTCTGCCTTCTGGCCAGTAGTCGATCCATTTGCCTAGTTAACAGCAGTGCTTCCTTTGGATCTTAGTTTCTACAGGGGGAAAAAAAAAATTCCCTGACTACTGAGACAAGATCAGATCACCCAAAACAAACACAAAACCAGACACAATACACCCGCCTGTGGGGTTAGGCACTCTCTGTGTTATAACAGCTCTATCATGATTATAATTGTACATTATAATTGTACGTTTGCATAAATTCTTTGATTATTGTCTTTTTCTCTTCTAGACTATAAACTCCATAAGGGCAAGGGCTTTGTCTATTTTTTCTACTTTGTCTCTGTCACCTTTTCTGGTACACTGTTGAATAATAAGTATTTGTTGATTGAAGGAATAGATTGATGAGGACCTTTATTTTTTGAATTTCAAATCCAATCCCGAATCTAATCTACTTTGCAGGCCAGTAAATTTAATTCAAACACTTACTACTAGGTGTTTGTAAAGGAAATTTTAGTTTATTTTTACCGTGCTTTCAAGAAGCCTCTGCCAAGGTAATTATATCTAATGTTGAGAAATCAGGTACTTTGAGGTTTGTAAATTTACCTTTTTTAAATTAAATGAAAGTAAGTTTACTTGAAGCTATATTTCCTTGCTTCAAAGCTTTACTGATAATCTTCAGAATTTGGATTTAAAAACATAATCATTATTTTCCTCTAACAACTGAGTTTAGTCTATGGCAGAATTTTTTCACTTTTTCTTAACTGTGACTCACAAAATAGGTAATTTCATAAAATTTCTTTTACCCTTACTGTAAGTCATATTCCCTGATATTTTCTCTTTTATTCTACCATATTAAATGTTATATACATTCTATGGTATTTTAATCTAGTATATTCTACACTATTATATTTAAGAACTCTGCTTTGCAACCCAGTAAATTAATCAATAGGACACAATTTTTAAAAAGTATACAAGATACTTAAATTGGCATACTTAAAATAAAACCATCTCATATAAAATAAAACAAAAATCCAGTCAAATTGGTTTACAGCACTTGTGTAAATCACAACCTAATTTTAATTGGCTACATTTCCATTCTTTAGCAACATGTTTTGTTGATATGCCTTCTCATCCCATGAGATATGAACTGTAATGATTATAAAGGCTTAGTGTAAATCTCATAAATAAATAAAGGAGAAACCTTTCTACCACGTTTGCCTGAAGTTTAGTTTAATCAGGGAAGCACAGTGGAAGCACACAGTCATTGAAATCAACTACAAAAGACCTTTTGGCAGGCAGGAGCTGTTCAACAACTTGAACCTAAATTATGCACCAGTTTAAAAACTCGACAATGGATAAAACACCATACAAATCAATTGTCACATGAAAACATACATATCCATCTGCTCAGTGCTGTAACTCAGAGTTAGATATACAAACCGCCAGCCAACACTTTATCATTATGACACAAAAACATGTGGGTGACAATTAATAAAAATGATAGTCCATATATGTAGTTCTAGACAAATTCATCTATTATTTTTCACTGGATATCTAGGGAAATTGACCAACTGAGTTTAACTTTAAAATCAGTTCCTATGGCAAACTACTGTAAATAACCTGGCTATAGAACAAGGTTTAAATAATCTGTTAAACTAGCAAAGTTTCTTAATATGAGGAGGTGAAGAGTCTCATATTAACTTATTTATAGGAGCTAACAGTATTTCAGACTCAATAAATGTCTTCTGAATGAATTATTTCATGTATGAATAAAGGTTCTTCAGGTCATTTAACTAAATGCCAACAGATGGATGAATCCAAATCTCTTTCGATCGTAAGAAAATTGTATGAGAAACTTTCTCCCTACACTCATTTTTTGGGGGACTTAAAACCAGTTCTATCAGGTCCATAGACCTCTTTTCCTCTAATAATTTCCCTTTTATGAGTCAAAATATTATTTCCAGAATGTCAGTTTTATAGGTCCCAGGTTCTGCCCACCACTTTCTATTCTTTCTTGAATCTTATATACCAACTCAAGCAAATCTTTGAACTCACTGAGGCCTTCAGTCCATTGATTTGCACTTTCTCATCATCAATTATTCTCTTTCTTACAGAAATTGACAGTTGCCCCTCAATATCCTTTTCCCAATATGCAAAACAATAAAACCCCCAGGTCCTAAATTGCCAGAGTTGTTATGACAAATACACACACTGGGTGGCTTAACAACAGGAATTTATTGTTTCATGGAATCAAAAGCTATAAGTCTAAATTCAAGACATTGGCAAGGCCATCCTTTCTCCCCAAATTCTGCAGGGTTCTGGTGAGAGCAGTCCTCTGTCACATAGGGATGTCCTTAGTCACCTCCTGTGGTTTTCTTTGATTTCTGGCATCTAGGGCTCTCTGGCTTCTCTCTCCACAACCTCCAGTAATACAGAATAAGACCCACCCTGGTCCAGTTTAGCCACACTTAAAGAGTTCTTAGACAATCCTATTTACAAATGAGTCCACACCTTAACTGATAATACATCTTCAAAATGACCTATTGACAAATGGATTCACACCCACAGAAACATAGATTAAGATTGTTGGGGTACGTGATTGAACCTACCACAACCCAGATTTTATTAATATCTTGACTAATGATTTCCCAAAATAGATCTTCTATAGTAAAGCTAAATGTGAAGAAACATGTCAAATGGCATCTTCTAGGAGTGTTCCTTAAAATGTGTGTTTCTTCCACATTTTTTAGATATATCCCCTTATTCTGCTATTTAGAGCATGGATGTGATGATGGCTGATCTTCTTGCCTTTCTTGGACTATGAGGATCAGAGCTATACCCTGGAGATGACAAGAGTATGAGTGTCCCAGGACATCATGGAGCTGAGCTATCTTACTAGTGCTTGTTCGCCCACCTTCCAAATTTTATGCAGAAGAGACCCCAAAAAACCTTCAATTTCAATTTAAGCTACTGTAATTCTGGTCTTTGTTATTCTAAACAGAACACAACCCTAACTGAAATACTACTCACCTTACCTTCCTCACCTCTCTCTCTTTATGACAGAATTCATCTACCAAAGCACTAACTCTGTTCCTAATCATATACGCACTTCCCTCATGCCAGCCACTCCACAGTGGAATTAGGCCACAAAAACAACAGTTACAACCAGTCTTACTTTGACTTTATAGCCACAAATATCAAGAGGGTATACAACACCACTCACAGCCCTCCTACCGTTCCCTGGTGTCATTGCTTTCTATTGTTCTGATGACTATTCCATACATTTACCTGTCTTCTCAAAACTAGAGCTAACTATCCCCCCAACACACATGTGCATACATATGCACTCAAAGACATTCTTTCACACTTCATTGAGAAAATGAAAGCATTCATTTGAGAAAACCTTGATTTTCCCAACACAAAAATGACTGGTCCACTCTTGACTATCTTTACTCTGTGTCTACATTTTGTTTCTAGGGATGAAATGTCCCCACTCTTATCAAAAGTCAAACCCTCCAGTTATCCAGTTATGATCTGAATCCCATCCCATCTCTTTCTACCTTCTCAAGAACTTTGCTGAAAATATTTCTCTCCATTCTCTGTGAGTAATTTCTCTCTCTTCCCCCTGGATTATCACCACCTTTAAACACAGAAGATTTAGTATCATCTATCATTGAAATGAAACAAAACAAAATTAACTCTCTCTTCCCTTATTCCATATGCTCCTCTTTTTACACTAAAATCTCTTTACACTCATCTTTACACTAAAACCTCTTCAGAGAATGCCTGCACTTGTTTTCACCCCTTCCTTATATCATATCCTCCCCTCAATCTACTCCAAAGGGTGCTTCCTCTCCTCCCACTGAAACTGCTCTTATCGGCGAGTGACCAGTGACACCATGCTTCGAATCCAAGGGCCACTTTTCTGTTCTGATTTTGCTAGGCTCACTAGCAGTAATCCACTTGGTTGGCTCGTCCCTCCCTCTTGAAACTCATTCCCTTCAGATTTTCTTTGACTTGGCTGACTACTCCTCAATTTCCCAGTTCCCTTCCTGAGCTTGACTTCTATATGAGGCAGCAACCTAGAGCTTCTTTCTCTTCTTTGTTTTCACACTTTACCTGGGTAACCACCATCAGGCCCGTGATTTGAAACACCATAGATTTTCTAAGCCAATGATATTTAGAGTCCTGCCCACACTCTGAAATTCCACACTCTCATAACCTACCACATACCTATCTTAGTGTCTTGATTTCTGTCCCAATTTCCTCTTTTCTCTGTCTTCAACCTTATTAAACCAGCCATTTTCCTTGATCCCATCCCACCTGTGTCACTCTCAGTAATTTATCTTTGAGCAACTCAATCAATTATAAAATCATACCATAAACCTCTCAACCTCTCTTTATCTCTAATATTTCACCTTATTCTAAGTCAGCAACATTTCTCTCACCCCATCCACATGGCACTTTTCACTCTCTTTTTAGTGTTCTGCATGGTTACTTGTTTGTTCTTCCCTGCCCACCTCCTCAAAATATGAGCTCCAAGAGGACACGCACATCAGTCATCCTGCACAACACTACAACTCCAGCATCTGGAGCAGCTTTTAGAAACACAGTAGGGTCTCAACAAATGTTCATTGAGTCCCTGACAATCAGTGTATTGGAAAAGTACATCACTTCCATAAGGGTCTTGAATCCTGACTCATTTCCAGCAATGCCTTCATTTTCATGCTACATATGTAAGGATGCATGTGGTTCAAAATCGCCATGTGAAGGCACGGCATCTAACTGTGGGATTCTCTGGGCTTTATGTAAAGCAAGGGGAGGAAGCTGGCCAGTAGCCCCTCTAGGAAACAAAGGATGAAAGTAGCATTACCTGCATTCAAGTATAAAACAACTGTATATATAATAAATGCAGTAAATTTTATGCAAAATTGGGACGTAAGCCTTGGGTTGTTTTTTTTTTTTTTTTTTTCCCTCTATGTTTTTTCTTCATTTGCTATTTAAAATTCACTGGCATGTGTTCATTCTATTTTTAAAAGCATGTTTATTACATGCAGCCCCCTTATTAAATGCATTGTTAGTTCTATCTTTAGCTTCTAAAGCTTTCAAGTCAGCACTCAGTCTTTTTATTGCTGTGAACTCTTTTCAAAGTCAATATGAAAAAGAAATCAGCATCAGTTAATCAAATTGTCTTTTTTATTTAACTTGCATTTGATGTATGAAAACTTTCCAGATGAAGGGTAACATTTTGTTTTATTAGAGATTAGCTTCCACTACTGTTTTCAGAGAACTTTCCAGTTTCTTTCCTCAGGAACTTGCTTTTAAAACAGCTCTAGAGACTTCAAACGCCGAGACTCTTAGCAAAGGGCATGTGAAACGGCATCTGTTTTGCTGTCACAAGAGTAACAGCTCCTCTGGATGTCTTCCTGCCATTGGATGGGAATAGCAAGGGTCTCTCAACACGTCGGCAGCCTAGGACAAATAAAGCAAAATCATTCTATAAACGTATAATTGAGAAACAGGGACATTTCTCCTAGTTTAAAAATTAATAATCAAACCCCTTAGTAAAATAATAACAGCATCTTTAAACATGCTACTCTGAGGCTCAGTTCTGGTCTTGATCCTCATCCATCTTGATGAAATCTGCTAACACTGTTCCTCTTCCATTGGGATTACAAGGTTTTTGTTAATGTTGGCAAAAAAACAGCAAGATAGTAACTGAGTTCTGATATTTTTAATATTTTCATATACAAGAAATGGAAGTGTTGCATTCTTGTTAAAAGGCTGGAGGATGATGATGGAGATATTAACTTTCTATAGAGACTGAGATGAACGAAGGTTTGACAAAGTATTTTGTTATATGCATAGACACATTTTGTCCAATGGACCAATATTAGGGTTAGTATGAAAGGATTGTTAAAGCTAAGAATAACCCCTGATTAACTTCATAGAATGTAACAGCCAAGAGTGATCTTGAAAGTCACCTTATAGATTCCCTCACAAACAGATAAGGAAAGTGGGATTTTTAGGGGACACAAGGTATGTCCAAACTCATGCACAACTTCATTAGTGGACCATGTGCGTCACTCCACTAATGAAAGCTGACTCTGGATCTCACGGATCTTTGCACACCATAAATATGCCCTCTTTTCCTATTTAAGCTACCAGTTTTGCATACTTCCTCAGTTCTCTAAGGTTATTCACTCAGAGGTTCCTGAGGTAAGTGTCTTGTAGAATCTATTGCTACGGTGTACAGACCCCAAACCTTCAAAGACATGATGAAGGTACACAGCACAGATTTGGCCATGGTAAAAAGGAGCTTGTGCCTTCACTGGTCCCTAGAGGACAACCCACTATTTCCTCAGCCTCTCTGTTTTGAGGACTGCAGGTATTATTTAACAGCAGTTCTATTCAAGTTCTATAATTGAGGCTCAATAGGTCAGGCCTTCACCTTTATTTTACTTTAACAAAGAAAGAGACTCCTCACAAACCAGAGATACACATGGTCAGGTGTCTTCTGGAAGTTTCCCTGAAAGCAGTGGATAAGACTCTAACTTCAACCCAGAAAAGATAATTGCAGCTGGACAGGACTTGCATTTCATAGGAGAGAGTATCTATCCAATTGAATTGATAACTAAATACTTCAGGTCAAAATTTTTTTTTAATTTAATCTTCTCTATCAAGTAAAAATACTTGAGTAGTAAGGAAAACAAATAATTAAGAATTGTTTTGCACACTAATCTGCTATCAGCAACAGACCCAACTCCTTAAACATAGTTGTGAATTATGACGCTCAAAGATAAGCTCCTCTTTATTTTAAGATAGAGAAAACTTCATCTCTCAGGAGAATGTCTAGAACTGGGTGCAGACTTTGAATGGAGGTGGGAGGCACAGAGAAGGTGTGAAGAGCAACCTGCACTAGAAGCTGGACGTCCAGGTGCTGGAATGAGGCTGCAGAGCCAGAGAGAGGAGGTCTCAGTGGTGAGCCAGCAACAAGAGCAGCATCTGGGCTCCCAGGACCCAGAAAGGAGTTGGAGGAGGGAGGACAGTGTCTTGTTCAGTCTTAGTTTGCCATGGCTACTATGACAAATACCATAGAATGGATTGGCTCAACAACAGGAATTTATTTATCTGCAGTTTCAGAGGCTGGAAATCCAAAATCAAGGTATTGGCAAGACAATGTTTTCTCCCCAAAGACTGAAGTGTTTTGGGGTTGGCTTGCCTCCGTCTTTGGGGTTCCGTGGCTTATATCTCTGCCTCTGTCACATGTAAGTGATCTCTCTTGCCTTGTGTCTGCTTTTCCAGTTTCCTCTGACTTCTGGCTCCTGGCTCCTCCCTCTGGCTCTCTTTGATTTCCACTGTCGTCTTCTTATAAGGCTCTCAGTAATCCAGATTAATATCTACTCTGAGTCAGTTGGCCATGCCTTAACTAATAATAACATTTTCAAAAGTTCCTATTTATAAATGGACTCAGAGTCACAGAATTAATGGTTAAAATTAAAACCTGTTCTAAGAGGGGCTATATAATTAAATACACTATACATTCCTTACGGACTACCTTGGTGGATCCTGACACAAGAAGGGGAGTGAGACTACACAAGCTGAAGATCCTAGGAAATATCACTGGTTGGATATTAGAGATATTGTGTGATTGTATCCTACCCTGTCCCTGCTCCCCATACCCCATGACCAGAATAATCTTGAGAAACAAATAGATTAACAGCAAAACACTGGAGTCAGACTGCCTAGGTTTAAATTGCAGCATTACTGCTTAACAATGATGTAATTTACTTAATTTCTCCAAACCTCATATTCCTCATCTGTAAAATTGGGGCAATAATAGAGATGCCTCGCAGGATGGTCGGGATACTTAAATAACGTAACATATGTAAGTGCTGGGGACATAGTAAATGTTCCATAAATAACTGCTAATACATGTGACAAAAATTATAAATAGTTTATCTCATTATTCCCAATACTTATATTCTTTAAAGTCACTGTGAACAGTGAATAAGTGAACATTAAACCATTGCTCCTATGGGGAAATACAGGGTGAGGTTCCTGCAAGCCTTTAGTCACATAAGTATCAACCAATCAATCCATAATCTTGTTGTATCTGTGTTTCCATTTAAAGACACTATTTAATGTATGTTGTTGATTCATTAACATTAAACTCACATCCAACAGCACTATAACTCACCTAAATAAAGCATACCTAGTGCATGCATTTTCTCTGTAAGACACATCACAGCCTTATTGCACTTAGGAATGCAAGGCATCACTGCAACACTACACCTGAGGGCCGTTTTAAACAGTATAATCATCAATAAAAATTGAGGATAAAACCATGCTACTAAATATACCATGAAAAGGACTCTTGTTTACAGTATGAGAGCTGAAAGAAGGTGGTGGAGTGTCATCTTGTTCGACTTCTGCTAAGAACTCACATTTTTCACTGCTCTGCACATGTCTACAAATGAACCACAAGCACATCTCAGATATTGATCTCAGATTACAAAAAAAGTTTTAATGAGTAGATGAATTTGCAAATAACAAAGTGTAAATAAGGGAGATGGACTGTATATGTAGTGGAATGATAAATAGGAGGGAGTTTACCTGGAATACACAAATTAATGACTATATGACTATATTTACTAATTCATTGTCAAGGGTGATATGAGAGATACAGCATCCTGAGTAAAAATGGAGGGATTTTTTTTTTTCATTCCAAAGCCAGAAAATGGGCAAGATACAAGCTAACTACCTCCCAAGTCAACAATGGACATGGCAGCAATTGTATTTGTGTTCAAAGTGGACTGTAGATTAACCTTGGGAACGGCACATGAGAGGGTGGGAGCAAGAGCATGGTCAAGCCCAGTGAGTAAACAAAAGTATAGAAAAGGCATGTTCCAAAGCAGTCAGGACTGAGAAATCCAGTAGACTGCAGTTTAGATAAAAGGCAGGGAAGCAATGTCTTCAATGAAGGCTGAGTTAACCTGTAGCTAAGGGAAGTGCAATTCAGACATGATCATCAGGGAATGCATTTATATTTATGTTTGTAATTGTTGAATAGATCCACATCCAATTTATTCAAAATATTATAATGTTCAAATCTCTACTATACTTGTTCTTTATTGAGACTGTTTTAGTAACCTCAAATAGATGTCTATTTATAACCTGCACTATAATATTTTGATACCAAAAGTTTGTTTGCATGAAATTGTGATTCCATGGTCCAGTAAGGCAAATATACTTTAACTATTCACTGTAAACTCACCTGAAAGAGTTACTTCCTTTTACTATTTAGATACCTCTAAGTCCTTTGGTTTCGATTTAGTACAGACAATCCAAGGAAATCAACCACACATGAAGTACTGGACTTCTTACTCATAAGATGTAATTTCAAAAATTTTCTTTCTGGCAGTTAAGGTACCTTAAAGCAAATTTTCTTCTCCAAATTTCCTAGCAGCTTGGAAGATCTCTCTTTTTATATAAATGAAACAACTGGCCTCCTTTGCATAAGTAAAGTGCTACTACAACGCAACACAAAATTGTCTGGTGAGCCTAATTCTCATCATTGTTATACCATGAAATCTGCCTGGGGCAGAGGGCCCCGCATTTACAATAAACATAACAATGTTTACCACAAACACCAAGACGATGGAGTAGGGTCCCCTTTTCTCCTTATTCCCTTGCTAGATGTCTACTCATTCCTAAATAGCTACAGAACTGTCACTTTGCTGTGAATCTCCACCTAGGAATCTACTGCTCAGTCCTCTATGGCCCTTGACTTTCTCGGACTGAACTTATGTGACAATATAAACAAATAGAGGCAGCCTGTCCTGCTTTTCTGTGAGCTAATTGATTGTATCTCATTCATGGTTGTACTCTCTCCACTGGGCATTTTGCCCTGTAAAGAGGAGATGTTTGTTTAATCAATATTTATTTCAATCAACAAATATTTATTGACTATCTTCTCTGTGCCTTGGTTCTAGGGATAGAGCTATGAAACAATAGGCAATGACTAGGCTTTTAAAAATTTACATTCTAATCAAGAAGATCCACAATAAAAACATTAGTAAGTAAATAAACAAGTGGGAAATTTCATATAGCCAAGGCTTTACAAAGGAAATAAGAAACCAGTAAGGTGATAGGTGGAGATAAAATGAGATTGGAGGAACTAGGGGCTGCTTCAGATTGCGTCTACAGGAAACTTTATCAGGGGAAGCACAATTTGAACTGAGACCTAAGTGGCCAGAGGGAACCAACCAGGTAAGAGATGAAGAAAAGATTTCTCTAGCAGAAAAACAACCAATGCAACAGTCCTATCATGGGAGTGAACTTGGGATGTTCCAGTAACAAGAAGGGTATATGTGCCCCTTGAACTTAGAAAGCTCAAATGGAGAGCAGAGGGATGTAATGAATGGAGAGCATGCTGATCTTGGAGGCCCCAGGGAGAAGTGTGGGTTTTCCTCCAAGGAAATGGGAAACAATTAGAAGGTGATCTCATTCTAGAGAATGACGTGATCTTTAGGTTTTATGATGAATATTCTGGCAACACATACAGAAAAGGGAATGCTGACTTGATTGAGGATTTCTGAACTGATTTTAGAAAGAAAAACATTTTATTCCTTCATATGTGTCCTGATGAGTGTACATGAACACAACAGCCTAAATCTTGAAATGTTCAAACCCCGCCCCATCTTCCCCAGTGGAGGATAAGAGAGGGTCTGGAAGAGGCACTGTGTGACAATAAAGCAGTCACTTCAGAACGAGCCTGGAGCTACTCCGCAGTGATGGTAAAGGAAGTACATAAAATGCCTAATGAGTCTAATGGGATTTTAGTAATCAAATATCATCATTTGTATATTTTCCACATTATGGTAGGAATACTTTATGGCCAGCCTATTTCCCCTCATGTTCCTGTTCGAATTTTGTGCTTGAGAGCAAATGTACATCAGTCTCACATGTACCCTGGTTCAGGTTGTGTCAGCATTTTCATTATAAACTATGTTTACCGAAGGTTTACAACTTGGCTGTAAAAACCAGTTGGCACTGAAACTGGAAACTTGGTGTGAAAGGTTTGGCATAAACATTGCCCGGAAGCAGTTTTTCTATCTAAATCTGAGAAAAACAGGCTAGGTCATTTTCAAGTTATTTGTGTTATTCATGCATAAATAAAATGAAGCCTGACAGCTTCCAACAGTTGCTTGCTTTTGCACTCCTCAAAAATAGACTGGATCCAAGAAAAGTAACATTTGGTAAACAAATACTCTGTGACGGACTGTGAAAAAAAAAGAAAAAAAAATGGAGTTGAGTACATTAAATAGAAAGGGAAAATGGAAGTATTTCAAAAGTCACTTTGTGTCAGAAAGTAGGAGGGACTAAAGGTATTATTAGATGATTATATAGATTCTAGATTTAGAGTTTCCCACGGACTCCAAAATAAAAGTGTAAACAACCAAAAGGCAGGCTTTCAAGTAAAATACAATTGTATTAAATTCTTAGGCATGCCTCATCCAAAAGCACAAGGTATATAAACATATAGAATTTAGGAAAGAAAGAAACAAGCGATTTTAAATTTATTTTCAAAGGGCAAGAAGTTGTAAAAATTTAAGGGCAAAGACAGAGGACGAGAAAATATGGAACTGTCATTTAAACAAGTTAAGAAAAAAACACCCTAATATCAATGTTTGAAGCCCCCCCTCCTCCACACATCTTTTGAATTAAAAATTTAGAAGTGTAATTTGTGTGATTTGAATGTAAGCAGCCAGTACCAGCTCTCTAAAGAGGGAAAGTGACCGTCTAGACTGCTATCCAAAGAATGCTTTTCTGGCAAATTTAAAAGTCAGTTTTGACGTCAAGTCACTTTTGTCCCAGAGCAAACACTCCCTATTGAGTCCTGTAAAGCGTGGGCAGAGTGGACTTTCACTCTCGAAACCCTATCACTGGATGACTAAAGAGACTGTTTAGGGCAAAATAAAACCAAGCCAATTCAAACAGAAAGTAAAAATAAGTTAGAGAGGAAAGAATGTAGAACAGAGAAGACTACAACCAGCAGGATTCTGTCAGTGTTCTGTCACAAGCACTCCTGATTGTACCTCTGTGGAAGGAATATTTTTGTAGATTTATTTTCAGTCAATGTTCCTTTGAAATGGATTTTTAGCTGTTGTTATTGCTCAAATCAGATATAGTTAAGTACATAGGATGGTTCTCAATGTATTTTTCTTTTTCTTGTACTCAATCCATAAAGTGTTCTCAGTCAGACCGTAAGCAGAGTGATAGAATTCCATTTTCGTTAGTGGAAAATTTTCCAAATGGTGCGTTTCCCTACATAACACCGTTCGGTCATTATCTGATCAAAGTGGTCAATGTGATTTAATCCCACATGGTTGTTCAAGATAAAAAACATCCCTGGGACATGTCTCAAAGCTACTGACTCCCTAGAATGATTAAACTAACTAGAAGTCTCAAAACCCTCACTTCACGTTCTTCCAGGGTTGACACTCCTGGTGTTTCCTGCTTCAAAGAAAATCTTTGAAATCCTTTGTATACCCTAAGATCAAGATTGTTCCCATAGCAATGACGTGGCATTTAGGATTCCAACTTACCACATGCCTTGTAAATAAGTTTTTAACCTTAGGGAGCTTACCTTTCTCATTGAGAAGTATGAATAAACACACAGAATAACCCAACTAAGAAGACTTTAAACATGAAAGTTTAAAGAAATAAAGCATATAGGGTATATTATCTGGATCCTATAAGCCAGAGACAAAAATATTCCTGTTGATAGACCTTGCAGAAACTAGACTGTAAGCCAATAAGTATTTCAAACTGTATCCTTTAAAGATGTATATTTTGCCTAATATAACTGGATCTCTAAGTTGCTTGAGGACCTAGAATGCATTTTATTTCTGTAGTCTCAGTTCCTAGCACAGTGACTGACACTTAATAGAACTTAAACATCTGTTGAATAGATGAGCAATCATCATAGAATTGATGTTATGAAATTTTCTTCAGGGCTAAAAGAAAATTTGCACCTATCCACATACATAGATGAGTAGTTTTCAAATATCATATGTGTATATTTGGTCAAGAATAAAACATTCAATGATTGGTTAAGTATTATATTGAAACAATTAGGGTAGATAGTGAAATCCCAATTCTCCATGAATCACGTGCCAATTAAATTAAAGAAGGTTTGTTTGGATACCATGGTCAGAGAAAATTGATGATTTCTCTAACAGTTCATTCTTCAGCTAAATATTCTATACTTGAAGAACTAACTGCAGATAGACATTGGATTTTTTCAGATGCAGAGGGGCAGTTAAATGATCTGTGAAAGAAACTCCAGAGGAAATTAAGTACTAGGGTAGGAAGACAATTTGTAAAGTAAACTCCAAATTTCAGCATATAATTTATAACTGAAGGGAAAAAGCATTATACGTTTTAATTCAACCCAGAGAAAATAAAGCTCGAAAAAAACTCCTGGGTGAATGGGATCTATGGTCATTTTCATTACAAGGCAGGCCAGATTGGGGGTAAAGAATAACATTAACAAAAATAGCATCTGTGGCTCAACTACTCTGAAGGTGTAGAATGCATAATAATTTGCCACTTTCTTTTGCATAAATTTGTATCCTTTGCATTGAAGTCCAGAGTATGGGAAGCACTCACTTTGAAAATGAATTAGCCTAGCCCAGGATTCATGTACCAAAGGGCCTTTACTGTTCTTTTCTTAATGTATCTTCAACATTAGATAGTACATCTTGAGGAGTGAAAGAGAAAGCTACCTGCTAATGTTAATTCTTAAGACTGAAATGAAAATGAAGAGATGTTGCATAATGGAAAGAACTTAAGTTTCAGATTCAGAAAGATCTGATCTGTGTTCATTTTGTACACCTTTGTATGTAAGATCTATAACATTTGGCAAATTATTTAACCCAACTGAACCTCAATAAACTCAATCATAAAAAGATACTATTCATACCTATTTCAGGACAATTTGAAAGAGAATAATATATATGAAGCGAGCCATGCAATGTCTGATGATGAGAAGAAATTTTCCATGATCCTCTTTTCTCTTACGACACATAACTACTCTATCAGCAAATTCTCCTGAATCTAGTTTAACTTATCTTGACTCTGACTTTCACTAATAATCCCCTCTTATTCCAAGCAACAATCATCTCTTGCTTGGACTAAATTCATAAGTACCTAACTTCATTCCCTGCTTGCTCTCTTGCTTCCCTATAATTATGCCCCACTTCATCAAGTATGATACTAAAGCATTAACCTTATCATTTCATTCCTTACTTAAAACCTTACAATAACTTACCAGGACAAAGTTGGTGTTATAAGAGGCTCATGTTGCCATTTCCACAGTAGATTCTTTAAAAAATTAGCAAAAACTAGCAAAGCTATCTTCGGCAAAACTCCAGAAAACAGATAAAAGTTTGCAGTAATTGGGAGAGTGCTGAATCAAGAAAATGCAGCCTTAGAAATGATCAGAGAAATTCACTGTGCCTTTTCTGGCCCCTCCCCCCATCCATCACTGGCACCAAATGAAGCCAGCCTGCACTCACATTGTGGGTCCCAGGAACTGTTCTGGAGACAGTAGATAACCTCTAAGTGCACACTAGGGTCCCTGTATGTATGTGCCAATCTATTGGGTAGCAGCCTGAAAGAAAGAACAAGGTTACTCTTCTCTGGCTTTCCCTCTCAAAACTTACCCTGAAAGCAGAAGCAACTTGTAGACAGTCAAAAGCAGTACAAGAAACAGTTAGGTCAAAGCCATCTAGAGCACAGGATTATTGGCTTTAAGACATACATACAGTGCCCATGATGGGGGGAAAAGTCTATTTCATAGGAAGTATAGGGAATATACGGTTTCCTGTAAAGGAAGGAATTCCTAATATCATGAGCAAGCACAAGCCAAAATAAGGTGCAATCCCCAGAAAAGAAGAAAGAATCCTGTGCTACACTTTCACGTCAGGCTCATCTTCTTGAAACAAGGGCTAAACTCTGAAGGACAACACCAGCCAGAACTGAGCCAGTTTGTAAAGACTGTAAAAGATTATTTTTTGCATTGGTGTGCTTGTCCTTGCTAGCTCCTGCTACTTTAGGAAATCTTTTTCCAATCACTAGCTGGATGCAAATTTAAGGAACAGACAGTTCAGAGACTAAATCCCACAGATAACACCTTAAAAGATTAAAATGTACATTGTGCAACAGAAGATTACAAAACAAACAAAGAAACAGTAAATGATGGTTCATCCAAAGGAGAAAGATAGAATGAAACAGAAAGACTAGAGTTGAAGACCACAATAGCTGAAAGAAAAAAAAAAAAAAATCCCTAAAGGATTTCAATAGCAGACTGGAATGGACAGAAGAATCAGTGAACTCAAAGACAAGACAAGTGAAATATTTAGGCTACAGACTATAAAGAAAAAGAATGAAAAAAAGTGAACAGAGTCTGAGAGACTGGTAGAATACCATCAAATCTATCAATATACACATTATGGCAGTTCAAGAAGGAAAAGAAAGAAATGGCCAAAACAATATTGAAAGAAATAATAGCAGAAAACTTTCCACATTTAATGAAAGGCGTGAATATATACATTTGAACCACCTGACAAACCCCAAACAGGATAGACTCAAGGAGAACCACACCTAGACAAATAATGGTCAAATTGCCAAAGGCCAGGGACAAGCTGCAAGATAAAAGCAAAGTGTTATGTAAAAGGGAGTACCAATAAGATCAAGTACTGGTTTCTCATCAGAATCCATGGAGGCAAGAAGACAATGAAATGAAATATTTAAAGTGTTTTTTTTAAAAAAAAAAAAGGCTAACCAAGAATTTTACCTCTGGTGAGACTGTATTTCAAAAATCAGGGGAAGAATAAGACATAACCAGAGTTTAAAAAATAAAAATAAAAAAGCAGATGGAGTTCATCCCACTATGAGCATTGCTAAAGGTTGTTCTTAAGATAAAAAGGAAAGGGCATTAAAGAGTGGATCAAAAAGGCATGAAAATATAAAGTCCTCCAGTAAAGGTAATCATACAGATAATTATGAATGCCAGTAGTATTGCATTTTATGGTATGTAATTTTACTTCTTACAGGCTCTAAAATACTAATGAATTAAAAAGTAATTTGGGGAAGCAGACTTGGCCCAATGGATAGGGCATCCACCTACCACATGGGAGGTCCACAGTTCAAACCCTGGGCCTCCTTGACCCATGTGGAGCTGGCCCATGCACAGTGCTGATGCGCACAAGGACAACCCTGCCATGACAGGGGTGTTCCCCACATAGGGGAGCCCCACGTGCAAGGAGTGCACCCCATAAGGAGAGTTGCCCAGTGCAAAAGGAATTGCAGCCTGCCCAAGAATGGTGCCGCACACATGGAGAGCTGACACAACAAGATGATGCAACAAAAAGAAACACAGATTCCCGGTGCCACTGATAAGGATAGAAGCAGTCACAGAAGAACACATAGTGAAAGGAAACAGAGAGCAGACAACTGGGGGGAGGGAAGGGAAATAAATAAATAAATAATAAATCTTTAAAAAAAAAAGTAATTTGTACCAAGTACAACAAAAAGGTGGGGACAGGAGGTTTTAGGAACAGTGCTTGTGTACATTAATGAAGTTAGTTAGTAGCAAATCAAACATGATTTAGGATGGTAAATTTCATCCTATGGTAGCCACAAAGAAAATGTCTGAAATACATATATAGTATGATATAAGAAGAAACTAAAAGGGTATGCTATAAAAAATTCAAATAAGTATGAAAGTAAGAATTAATAGAAAAATTGTGGATTATAAAAGGCATAAGACTTACAAAGGCCAAATATCAAAATGTCAGAAGAAAGATCTGCATTATCAGTAGCTAATCTAAATGTAAATGGATTAAACTCTCCAGTCAAAAAGGTAGAGACTGGCAGAAAGGATAAAAAAGCTTGACGCAATTATATGCAGTTCATGAGAAACTCGCTTAAGTTAAAAGACACAAATAGGTTGAAAGTGAAAGGATGGAAAAAAATGCCAAGCAAATGGTAACCAAAAGAGAACTGGGTACCTACACTAATAATTATATAAAATAGATACTAAGTAAAAAAAAAAATGTTATGATGACAAAGATCACTATATACAGATAAAGAGGTCACTTCAACAAGAAGACATAAAAATCATAAGTGTCTATGCACCTAAACCTAACTGGAGAGACCGAAATATATGAAGCAAATATTTACAGATTTGAAGGGAAAAATAAGCAGTTCTATATTAGTAGTAGTATACATTGATACACAGCTTTCATTTAGGATAGAACATGTAAACAGAGTATCAGCAAGAACGTAGAAGACTTAAATAATCTTATAAACCAACTGGACTTAGCATATATAGAACACTTCCCCCAACAGTGGCAGAATATGCATTCTTCTCCAGTGCATATGGGTCATTTTCCAGAACTGGCCATATGTTAAGTCACAAAAACAATCTCAATAAATTTTAAAATACTGAAGTCATACACTATGTCATTTCTGACCACAATGGAATAAAGTTAGAAATATATTTGGAAAATTCACAAATATATTAAAATCAAATACACACTTAAGCAACCAATCGGACAAAGAAGAAATCAAGGCAAATTAGGAAGTATCTTCAGGCTAATAAAAACAAAGACACAACATGTCAAAACATATGCATGCAGAAAAGGCAACACTGAGAAGGAAATGTAGAGTTATAAATATTTACATTAAGAAAGAAGATCTCACATAAAAGACATTAACTCACACCTGGAGGAACTAGAAAAAGAAGAGCAAACTAAATCCAAAGTGAGCAGTGGGAAAGAAATAACAAAGACTAGCATTGTAGATAAATGAAATAGAGAAAAAAAAGAGAGAGAAAATCAATGAAACCAAAAGTTAGTTCTTTGAAAAGAACAATAAAATTGACACACTTTTAGTAGATGAGAAGAGAAAAAAAGAGAGGTCACAAATAAAATCTGTAATGAAAGGGGAGACATTAGTACCAAACTCACAAAAATAAAAAGGATAATAAGAGGATTCTATAAACAACTGTATACCAACAAATTAGATAACCTGGATGAAATGGGCAAATTTCTAGAAACACACAAATACCGATACTGACTCAAGAAGAAATAGAAGATTTCAACAGGTCAATAACAATTAAATAGACTAGATGCATACACAAAAAACTCCCAAATAAATTAGGCCCAAGACCAGATGGCTTCACAGGTGAACTTTAACAAACAACATTCCAAGAAGAATTAACACCAACTGTGCTCAAAGTCTTCCCAAAAAAACTGAAGAGGAGGGAACACTTCCTAAACTATTCTAGGAGACCAATATAACCCAAAGCCAAATAAACAAGAAAAAAAAAAAAATTATAGATTGTTTTAGTTTGCCAAAGGGCTGATCATGAAAGTACCAGAAATCGGTTGGCTTTTATAAAGAGGATTTATATGGGGTAAAATTTACAGTTCCAAGGCTGGGAAACATCCAACTCAAGGCACTATAGAGGTGCATTCTCACCAAACTCAAAGTCAGCTATTCTTCATCCCATTGTCTGGGCATGTGGCAAAGCAGAATGGATGGCAATCTCTACAAAGGCCTCGCCCTTCCTCTCTGGGCTCACCATTTGAGAGCTCAGCTCCCAGAGCTCAGCTGTGAACAATCAAGCATAGGGCTTGTCTCTTTCTGGGCTTCTTTAATCAGTCTCAACAGCTCTGCTTTCTTCCTGAGTTCAACTGTAAGATACTAGGCATATAGCAGGGCTCTTCTCCTTTGAGCTGCTCTGTGGGCCCAACCTCTTGGGGACTGTATGCCAAAGTAATTCTCTAGTCCTTTCTAACATGGAAGGAAAAAAAATGGTGGTTTCCTTTTCCTGTGTCTGTTTTTATTAGACCAAGCAAGAGGGCAGACTCAAACTGAGTCACGCCTCACTGACATAATTCAACTGAAAGGGTCTCACACACAAAGGAATGGATTATTTCACAAACATAATCTTTTGCTTTCTGGGATTCATAAAATAATTTCTAACTATCAGACAGACCAATATGATTTATGAACATAGATTCCAAAATCCTCAACAAATACTAGCAAACCAAATCTAACAGCGCATTAAAAGAATTATACACCATGATCAAGTGCAATTTATCTCAGGTATGCAATAAAAAGAATTAAAAATCAATTAATTTCATGCATCCCATTAGTAGACCAAAGGGGGTGGGGGGACACATGATCATCTGAATTGATGCAGAGAAAATATTTGATCAAATACAGCATGGCTTCTTGAGAAAAACACTTAGAAACTAGGAACAGAAGGAAATTTCTTTGGCATGACTAAAGGCATATATGAAAAAGCCATAGCTAACATCATAATTAATGGTGAAAGACTGAAAGCTTTTCCTCTAAAATCAGGAACAAGAGAAGGACTGTTATTCTATATCAGGGGTTCTTAGCCTTTTTTTGTCCCATGGACCCCTTTGCCAGTCAGGTGAAAACCACAGACCCCTTACTAAGTCCACACTATACTGAGTATTATTTAATAAATATATTAAATAACACATCCCCACAAGAATAATGTTTTTTTGAATTTCAATTTAAGCTCATGGACCCCTGGTTAGGGACCCCGTTCTACATTATAATGGAAGTTCCAGCCAGAAAAATTAGGCAAGAAAAAGAAACAAAACACATCCAATTGGAAAAAGAAGTAAAACTTTCCCTATTTGCAGATGACATGACCCTATATACAGAAAATCCTGAAAAACCCATCATAAGGCTTCTATAAACAAATTCATCAAAGCTGTGGGGCACAAAATCAACACTCAAAAATTAGTAGTGTTTCTATTCACTAGTCATGAACAATCTGAAGAGGAAATCAAGAAAACAATTCCATTTAGAATAGCAGCTAAAAGAATCAAATGTCGTGGGAAACTGGCTTACCTGTTCTTTATTGTAAATGTTACACCTGTTCTATTGTAGATGTTGCAGTCATTAGATGTTGCATTTGTCCCCAGTTATTGTAAACATTGCTGTGCTGATGAGGAACAGCTGCTTTGGAGTTCCTAATAAATATGATGCAGAAACTAGGGTCGAGACCCACAGTTTCTGAAGCTGTGAGCCCCCTGGTTCCATCCTTGGTTCCTCTCTCGTGATTATCTCTGTCCTTTATTTCTGTAAATTCTGCATTGCCTTCCCTTTGAGAAAACTGATTGCAGACAGCACAGCAATCAAATATTTAGGAATAAATCTAACCAAGGATGTAAAGGACTTGTACATGGAAAACTATGAAACCTGCTAGAAGAAATCAAAGAATTTCTAAATAAATGGAAGGATATTTGCTATAGTTTCCTTGGATGCTCAAGCAAATACCATGAAATGGTGCAGTTTAAACAATGGGGATTTATTTGCCCACAATTTTAAGGCTGGGAAAATGTTCAAATCAAGTCATCATCAGGGTAAAGACTTCTCCCCAAAGACTGTGGCATCTTGGGGCTCACTGAAAGTGATCCTCGGCTCCTTGTCAGATGGCAAGGCACATAATGGCATCCCCTGGCCTCTTCCTTCAATTCTTGGTTTTATTTCAGCTTCTTGCTTCCGGAGCCTTTCTCTCTCTGTGCTGGAATTTCATTCTATTATAAAGAACCGCAGTAATAGAATTAAGGCCCCTCCTGATTGAGGTGGGTCTCATATTACGGAAAGTAACCTCATCAAAAGGATCTACCTAACAATGGAAGCACACCCACAGGAATGGATTGAATTTAGAAGCATGTTTTTATAGGGTACATACAACTTCAAACCACAACAAAATTCCATATTCATGGATCAGAAGACTAAATATTGTTCTATATTAATTCTCCCCAAAGCAATTTTCAGATTGAACAAAATCCCAATAGAAATTCCAACAGCTTTCTTTGCAGAAATAGAAAAGCCAATTGAAAAATGTATATGGACAGGTAAGAGGCATAAAATAGCCCAAATCATTTTGAAAACAAAGAATCAAAACAGTAAGGTAGGGAAACAGGTATGGCTCAAGCACACATGGGAAGTCCCAGGTTCAGTTTCCAGTGCCTCCTAAAGAAGACGAGCAAGGCAGTGAGCCAACATGACAGACTGGCATGGCGACCTGATGCAACAAGATGATACAATGAGATGATGCGACAAGAAGATACAATGAGGAAATGCAATAAGAGACACAACAAGCAGGGATAGGATGTGGCTCAGGTGATTGGATGCCTGTCTCCCACATGGTAGGTCCTGGGTTTGGTTCCCAGTGCCTTCTAGAAAGAAGGTAAGCAAACATAGACACAGAGAGCACCCACAAGCAGACAGCAAGCACAAACAATGAGGAGAAGAGGAGAAATAAATAAAATAAATCTTAAAAAAACAAAACAATAAGGTACTGTTCAGGACCTTGTGTTAGGCATTGGTTTCTTAGACTTTATACCAAAAGCATATACAACAATAGAAAAAAATAGTTAAATGAGACCTCATCAAAATTAAAAACTTTGTAGCAAAAGACTTCATCATGAAAGTAAAAAGATAACCTACAGAATGGGAGGAAATATTTGGAAACCATATATCCAATAAGGATTTAATATCCTGGATATACAAAGAATCTCTACAACTCAACAATAAAAACACAAACAATCTCCTTTACAAAATGTGCAAAAGACTTGAAAAGACATTTCTCAAAAGAATATATACAAACATACATTAAGCACATGAAAAGATGCTCAACGTCATTACCCATTAGAGAAATGCACATCAAAACAAAAATGAGATATTTCATACTCACTAGAATGGCTAATATTATATAACAAACAAACAAATAAAGAGCAGAAATAAGATATTTTGGAAAGAAAGGGAGAAATAGGAACACTCATTCGTTTTTGCTGGAAATATAAAATGGTAAAGGGACTGCGCAAAGCAGTTTGGAGTTTCCTCATAAATTTAACTTATAGAATTACCACATGAAGCAATTCTTCTTCTAGGTATATACCCAAAAGAATTGAAAATCAGGACTTGAACAGATATTTTCACACAAATATTCATAGCAGCATTATTCACAATTGCCAAAGTCTGGAGGGAACCCAAGTGACCATCAACAAAGGAATGGATAAACAAAATGTAGTATATACATGCAGTGAAATATTACTAAGCATAAGAAAGGAATGAACTTCTGATACATGTGACAACATGGATGAGCCCTGATGGTGCCACGTTGCGTGAAATAAACCAGACACAAAAGAATATCATATGATCTTACTGATATGAAATAATTAAAATACGCAAATTCATAGTCAGAAACTAGAACACAGACAGGAATTGGGAATGGGGAGTAAATGTTTAATTGGCTTCGATTTGGTTTCTATGTGGGTTGATGGAAATGTTTTAGTAATGGATGGTGGTGACAGTAGCACAACACTGAGAATGTAATTAACGCCACTGAATTATATGTTTGCGTGTAGTTAAAATGGGGACTTTTAGGTTGTAATATGTTCTTAGATAAAATGTTTTTTAAAAACCTCGTACTATATGAACACAAATAGGGTACCCTAGTATAAATTAAGGAACTATCATTAATAGTATAATTACAGTAATATTGTTTCATCTATTGTAACAGGTATCACAATATTGACATTGTTAATAAAAGGGAGCTCTTTGATTATGAGGGGTATATGGGAACTGTATTTCTTTGCATGATTTTTCCATAAACCTACAACTTTGCTAATTACAAAAAAAAAAAGAGAGACAAGGAAGTGAATATTGGTCAAAATATTGAATAAAGAATGATTTTCATTAAAAAAAAGAAAAAAAGGAAAACAAATATAATAGCTTCTTAACACTCCAAAAATAAGCAGAACCTGGCCCCTGCCAACTCTGACCTCACCTCATACCACTCCTTCTTTCCCTCTTTGTTTCTTGAACACACCAAGGTCATTCACATTCTATGGCCCTAGCTCCTACAGTTTCCTCTGCCCAGAAGATTGCCTACAGAAAATTCATTGTTTGGCTCTTCCTGGTTTTTCATTCTCATATAAAATCTCACCTCTTTGGATAAGCTTTTTTTGATTTTTCACAATAAAGGAGGCTCCACACCCTCCAAAGCACTCCATCAATTTTCCTTAGAGCACAAACCTGTGACTGTTTTTCAGCTCCATTCAAATATAAGCTCTAAGGTGCCAGGGCCATTGCACAGCCCCAGCGGGTGCAATTACCACCTGGTCTAGGTGAACAGCTCCTCATGCAAATGTACAAAGTCCTGTCTGCACAGTGGCATATGGCAGCCTGATGGGCGTCTTCTAAATCCTTGGTCCTTGGTACAGTGGGAGACACAAAGAACCATTGACTAATTCTTTGATGATTGACCCTGTTATAAAATAATTACATTGTTATACTATAAAAATTATAATAACGTGGTGGTTTTAGACAGAGCAGAGAGACTTGGAAGAAGTTAAATAGTGCACTCTTGAATTCAGCTGGGACTCACTTATCTGACTTGCACAGTTTGCCAATATGTGATGTATAAAAGGAAGTGAAAGTGATTTGTGAACACTTTGAGCAAGTGATTTGGCTGGATTGTATTTTAATCGCTTTATAAATTACTTTATTCTTTTTCTGTAAGAATATTAATGATGTGAAGAGGTCAGTTGCATTTTTCAGTTCTACTTTATTGCATTTTAGGGGAAAATTTTATATTACAGTCAAATTTGCAACGTTGGGGATTTTCAAAGGTCGTGGAATGTATACCTCACAAATGTAAAGGGTACATTATGAAACTGATGTTTTACTAGCTCTCTTAAGAATAACTGCCATATATAATTCACTTTTGATTTAATTCCTAGATGTCACAGCCATCTGCTCTTATTGCACACACATCCTGAGGACAGAAATACACTGGGACCTCAGCATAGGTCCAATGGTGAGAAACCAGTAAGCCTTTGGGTCAAGTAAGGGTTCAAGAAAGGACCCCAGAATGGTAACTCATTTTCCATATATAATAAAATATAGGAGATGGAAGAGTTATGCTATGTCTGGCACCAATAACTAAAGAATCCCCACTGATTAATATAGAATTTCTTCCATCTTGTTTCTTGACAATTCTAGATTTTATTGACTGTCTACTATGTACCAAATACTTGGTTCCCTTCCAAGCACTTCATATTTATGCACATTAATCCTCCCAAGGCGGAGGACTTGGCCCAGTCCTAACCAGCGGACTTGGTTAGGGCATCCGTCTACTGCATGGGAGGTCCGCGGTTCAAATCCCGGGCCTCCTTGACCCGTGTGGAGCTGGCCCACGCGCAGTGCTAATGCGCGCAAGGAGTGCGTGCAACGCAGGGGTGTCCACGTAGGGGAGCCCCACGCTCAAGGAGTGCGCCCTGTAAGGAGAGCCGCCCAGCGCCAAAGACAGTGCAGCCTGCCCAGGAATGGCGCTGCCCACACGGAGAGCTGACGCAACAAGATGACGCAACAAAAAGAAACAGATTCCCGTGCGGCTGACAAGAGAAGCAGACAAAGAAGAATATGCAGCGAATAGACACAGAGAGGAGACAACGGGGTGGGGGTGGGGGGGAGAAGGGGAGAATAATAAATAAATAAATCTTTAAAAAAATTCCTCCCAATAATTTCTATTAATAGATCAGCAAACTCTAGCTCAGAGCATCACGTAATACTCCCAAAACAGCTAGCAAGGAGTGCTGGCGATATTTTAAACTCATGCTGCAATTAGTGAAAATGGTGATAGTGGTGGTGAATATGATCATGAACATTTACTGAGCACTTACTATAGACACAGGAAGCATGGATTATTTAAAAAAAAAACAGCCCTATTCGATAAACATTATTACTCCCATTTATTTTTTAATATATTTTTAATTTTTTAAAGATACTTAGATTACATAAAATGTTACATAAAAAAATATAAGGGATTCCCATATGCCCCACTCTCCACACCTCCCACTTTTCCCATATTAACAACTTCTTTCATTAGTGTGGTACATTCATTGCAATTGATGAACACATTTTGGAGCACTGTCACTAAGCATGGATTATATTTTACATTGTAGTTTATACTCTCTTCCACTCACTCCTATAGTTTATGGCAGGATATATAATGCCCTGTATCTGTCTTTGCAATATCATTCAAGACAATTACAAGTCCCGAAAATGCCCCCATGTTATACCTCTTTCTCCCTCTCCCTGTGTTGAGCACCTCCAGTGGCTACTGCTCCACATCAATGATACAATTTCTTCCATTGCTACAATCCCAATAAGTCTAGAGTAAAATACAGTAAGTCCACTCAAGTCCATATTTTATTCCCAATTTTGAGGATTCTGGGATGGTGATGCCCACTCCACCTCTAATTGAAAGGCTTTGATCCCATATGACTGATGGATGGGACTCTCTTGCTTGCAATTGTAGACTCTCTCAGCTCTCTGGTGTGTTGGTTGTCCATCCTCACGTCCTTATTAGTTGTTCTGGGTGAGTCCAATGAACTGGAGAATAGGTACTGCAACTCGCTGAGGCTCAGGGCCCAGCTGGCACATTATTACCCCTGTTTATAGATGAGGAACTGAGCCTCAACGAGGTCCCAAATCATAGTGGTAGAGCAGTAATGTCTGATTAAAGTCCACTCCCCATGCACCTCTAGTTAGATTACCCCCAGACCACAACACTGCCCACCAAGAACCACCACTGCCCAGACAATGAGAGGGGCTTGTGACCACCAGATCTCCTAAGTTAAGCACAGCTGTGGCCCTCTCCCTGATTCTGCATAAGGTTTTATTTCCTTTTATAAATATTGAAATGCTACACATCCTTCAAATCTTGGTTCAAATGCTGTATATTCTGAGGAGTCTTCCCTGAGCATTCTCTGGAAGAAACATCTTCCTTTATCCTCCAAAGCATTTTGCTAGCACTTCTTTCTATTCTAGCGCTCATTCTACTCCATTATCCTTTACTGTTACTTAGCAACACTTGTTGCACCCAGACCTTCCTAGCACATGTGGTTAAGTCTTGACACCAAGCTTAGCACCAGCATACACCATCCCCAAGCTCCCAAATGCTCTCCCCTTAGAAGTTAAAGTGTTCATAGACTTTCCTTCAGGGAACTTGCACTTCTATTACCACTTCCTCCCTACACCTTGGATACAGTTCATTGGGTACACCTCTTTTCCTTCTACCAGACTGTAAATTCCCTGAGCACAAAGAACATGTTTTACTCATTTTGTTAGAGTGCCTAGTATGAGAGTTACCACATAATTACATTCCATAAGTGTCCTGAGAATATATTAGATGAAGTGTGGGGAAGGTTTATCCTTGCTAGGACTAGGCACATGTATCTTTTTTTTGACCCCAAGAAGAAAATAAGTTCGGAAAACTATTTCAGCATGCATTAATCTAATTGTAATTCAGAGCCAATGTCATTCTTCCTAGACAGATCAGATGAAATCAAAGTCTCATTTTTCAATCTAAGAGGGCACAGTCATCAGTTTTCTGAAACTATGGGGACAAAAGTTTTCCATAAAGGAATATATATTTTTTAAGTCTATATTTAAAATTATTTTCATAATTACATATTTTATAATTTTTAAAATATATCTTCTACTCTCACCTTCCTTCCTCCCCTTCTTACATTTTCCCTACCCTGTCCAGCAATTTCAAATACTACCCTCAAATCTATGCCTTGTGGACTCTCTTGAAAGGCAGTATTTCTATATTTATTTGGAAATCTACAGCCTATATAAAGACCATTATTCTCACTGCTAGCTAAAAATTTGCCATATTTATAATGAATATTTTAATTTTTCATCAGGCATTATTTTCTATACTAGGAGCACCTTGCTTGAGCATACCAATGTCTTTGTATCATCGAGAGCACCCCATAGAGTGTCTGTGAAGTCAATAGATGGATAAATTGCACTCATATATTTTACATGTCATTGTGATAAATTTTTTCAATATGTAAAATGATATATAAGATTAATACAGAATCTAGTTACAGTCCAGTTTACATTTTATCATGGAAATAGTTTGGGTATTAAAAGATACAAAACACATTTAGTAATCCTTTTTTTTTGGTGTTATGTACTTTGGTGGTTACTCTTAGACTTTTGTTACATAATAACTGCTTTAGTCTCAGAACATGATATGAGTTTTATAATTTTATCTATATATTTCTATTTTGACAAAGAGTTCCATTATAAACTCATTTAAAAGTGCAAAGGAAGCAGGGCTAAAATGAAAAAAAAAAAAATCTCTTTTGAACTGCTAGTAAGTGGGTATTGGGAGCCAAAGACAAAAATGCACCTTATATAGTATTGTATGCATAGGTAGTGATGCTTGAGCAAGACATGAAATGGCCTGGGCACTGAGAAAGCTATTTGAGGCTGAGCTGTTATAATTAAGTCTTGCTGGATTTAAAATGCTACATTGAGTGTGCATGCATGTCTGTTCGTGTTTTTGTGCACACATGCACTGATGTATATATTTTTAGGGAGAGAAAATAAGGAAACAGTAAACAGTTGTTACTTGAGGGAAAGAAAATTGAATAAAGACAAGAATTTATTTCATGTAATAGCTCTCTATTCTGTTTAAACCTTCTTTGGCAAGATAATTTAATTGTTAAAAAATGTTAATGTCAGGTATCTTAGTGACCATATCAATAACTATTTTTTTCTTTGTCCATTTCTGTGTTAAAAATCAAAAAGTAAGTTATTTTAAATAACTAACATAGCATTTTTTGGACTTTGATGAATGCATTAATATACAATGCAGAGATTTTACTTTGATATCGTCCACTCTCCATATTTCCAAAAGTTCAAACCAGTATTTTAACATCTTTCCTATACTTTCTAGATTGACGTCAACATTATTTCCACTAACTTGCAAAATATTATTATGGGAGGAACAGGCTTTATTTTTAGATCATTCCCCTTTGATCATTTTATGTCAGTGGAATATGTCTATGATTCTTTACTGTGCAAAGGAGGTGGAGAGATTGTGGCTTGCTTTAAACTTTAGTTGTAATTGAACCAGTTTCACTGCTTATATGAATCATATAGATGCCAAAATCACTTTAATAGGTTTCTGGAATCCTCATCACCCGGTAATTTTATAGTTGGTGCTAAATGCACCAAAGCTTATAATAATTTTTATAGTTATTCCTCGTACCCACTACCTTACAAATGAATGAAGGAAATACAGCCAAATACACCATCAGATGAGGGAGGCCCCTCCGACAACTACCATCTTTAGATCACCTTCAGCTTTTTCCAGTTGTTTCTTTCTCATTCAGAACAATTTTTAAAAGTGAACCTTGGAAGATGCTCAAAGAGAGGAAAAGGGGTTATTGACATGCTTTTAGGTCTTTTATGAGGATTTAATATTGTTGAGAAACACCCATCTGATGAACACCACATCTATGTTCCCACCACTGAAAGATCTGAGAACTTTCTTCTGGTTTAAATTCCAAGAATGCAACAAATCACATTGTGTCCTTTCTTAAACATGACAACAATTCTGGGCATCTTAATGGAATGAGGGAGAAAGATGGTTGGGAGGTTAGTTGTTTTGGTAACATGTTATTTCTTGGGTGGAAAAAAAAGATATTTGAGGCAATAATGGCAAGGTATTAATATTTTTTATTAACTTCAACATAAGTTTGGTAACGGTGTTTCAAGTATCCTGGGTCTGGAAACTTTTGTTGTCATTGTTAAAAGGAAGTTAGGTGGCAATCTCTCATCAGCAAAAATATGAAGCTCTGAGATAAGAAGTGAAGTTATACAACCTCAGCACAGTAACAGTCATGCCCACCTCATCGGGATGCTGTGGGGATTAAAAATCAAAGGACTCATGTAAAATGAATAGAACAGGAAGTGCTCAGAGAATGATAGTTACTGCTAAGAACAAGAACAATAATAAAGGTCTCAAAGATGTGATCTGAAATTTGAAAGAGTTTTGAAAAGAGATTTGAATGAGAGAATCATGGACAATTCAAAGTATCTTCTGGTATGAGAACAGAGTCCCCTCTTTGTGTAAATAGTTATAATTATTTCAGAAAGTACTGCAGATTTTTCCATTGAGGAAACTCTCTAGAATTTAACCCACATATATGGGATTTATAAATTAAGCATGAGAACCTTTTACATGAGTAGATATAAAAAATAAGATAAACGGATGAGTATTTGGAATCTCTAAAAAGCATCTGTCAAATAAAATAAATACTAACGTAAATAAGCATGCAGTTTTTACCAGTAACTCTATTGCTGCCACTAAGAGGGCCCTCTGGATCAACATAAAACTTGGCTGTTTGCTATTCTTTTCTGCTTCTTTCCTTTCTTTCTGCACTAGTCGTTTTTGGCATTACAATGGTCTGTTTCTGTCCCTAACGCCTGTATCCCTAACACCCAGAATAGTTCCAGGCATCCTGCTGACTCCTAAATCCCTTCAGGTCTCAGTCCAGAGGTGGCCCTTGTGCTTTTGACTCTACAAGCTTGTGATTCGCCTGGTATCTACATTCCATAAACCGAAAACTTTTCCTATGGTTCTGGCTGAGTACAGCTCCATACCCAGACACGTATAATTCCTTTTGCTCTACCGTTCTCAGAGACTCCAATTCATTTTGGGTTCCTTGGAGGGGCCAGATAGACTTTCCTACTAGATGCTGAAGCTGTAGGCCATTTGCATATATAACAGAAAAACTTACCATGATTACACCAGTGAAAATCATAGCTCAGGAGGATAATTTGACACAGGGGAAAAGCCGAAGACATGATATTTCACTCTAATTTGGCATTAACTGAAATACATAATGAGAATTTCTTACCCCCATCTTTACAATGGCAATTTCGTTTGATACTCCAAGTTGTAAGTGTAAAGTAATATAAAATCATTATAAACAGTGGCCTAGGAATCTACATTCCATTTATAACTTTGGAAATTGAGGAACAGTCCCCCCATAGAGACATAAACTTATCTACAAGTTTACTTTTTTTTTTTTTTTCCCAGCAGTTACTGGGGAATGAATCCAGGACCTTGTACAGGAGAATGGAAAGCAGGTGTTCAACCACTGAGCTACATCCACTCCCAAAGGAGAGATGGGTTTTTTGTTTTGTTTGTTTTATTTTCAGGAGGTACAAGGGATCAAGCCTGGGACCTTGTACATTGGAAGCAGGCACTCAACCACTTGAGCTACATCTTCTCCCCTAATTGAATTTGAAAGCAAATTTGTAAACTGGTGACCAAGTCTACATAAAACTTTTTATTCTGACCCATGAGTCAGGACGGAAACTTATTTCCCAAAGGCAAGCTACTGGAAGGTCTGTATTGGCCAGCCAGAGGAGATGGAGCCATTGCTTTTTCAGATGGCACAATGTCTCTCATTCCCCTGTGTGCTTCCATCAGTCCTTTCTGCATTAATCACATCATTCTTTGCCATGCCTGAGTTGGGTTCTGTTAGCAGCTCAGTCCACCTCAAGAAAGAATTGAGAAATCCTTCCCTGCTTTTTCATTTCATGAGCAGGAGGAGAAATGACATCTGGCCCAGTGGATAGGGCATCAGCCTACCACATGGGAGCGTGGGAGGTCCGCGATTCAAACCCTGGGCCTCCTTGACCCATGTGCAGCTGGCCCACGTGCAGTGCTGATGTGCACAAGGAGTGCCCTGCCATACAGGGGTGTCCCTCATGTAGGGGAGCCCCACACGCAAGGAGTGCACCCCATAAGGAGAGCCGCCCAGCACGAAAGAAAGTGCAGCCTGCCCAGGAATGGCACTGCACACACGAAGAGCTAACACAGCAAGATGACACAACCAAAAGAAACACAGATTCCCATGCCACTGACAACAACAGAAGCGGACAAAGAAGAACATGCAAATAGACACAGAGAAGAGACAATGGGGGGGGGGGTGCGGGGGAAGAGGAGAGAAATTAAAAAAAGAACAAGGATGGAACTAGACCATGGTGTTAGATATTGAAGCTTCGACCAGAAAAGAATAGTGGCCTGAAAGGCACTATGTCCTTCCCTTCTCTTCCTTGAGATATTCCTTTCAACATCAGATCATTAACACCAACAGGACCAACAAAAGAATGTAGGTCTGGAGAAAGATGACAAGAAGGTTAAAAGCAAAAAAGTTTTGGGGAGGGGCTGTAGCTCGAATGGTTGAGTACCTGCTTCCCATGTCCAAGGTCCTGGGTTTGATCCCCGGTACCTCCTAAAAACAAAACAAAGACCAACTGTGATTGGGCAGAAGATGTAGCTCAGTGATTGAGTGCCTGCTTCCCATGTACAAGGTCCTGGCTTCAGTTCCCTATACCTCCTAAAAAAAAAAAGTTTCCTAAGTGTTCGTATGAGTCCCAACACAGCTCATCAAGAAAGTACACTAGGGTTTAACTCAAAAGCCCCAGCCAGAAAAAATTTTTTTAAATGCATTTTCTTGGAGTGCCTTCTTGGCATTGATCTCCCAAGAACCTACATCAGATTATCAAAAGTTCGGTATTCTGAGTCTTGGCCAATTATCTCAGTTTCTTTCATTCTATTTTCGACAAGACTGTAAGATCCTAATGGGTTAGCACTCACTGTAACATCCTTAACAAACATGTAGAACACAGCAGTGATAAGGCCAGGATCTATGCATAGTGAGTCCATGCCACAGCATGTCTTGCAATAACAATTCCAAGTGTCTTCCAATAAATAAGCAGTAAACTATAATTAAATGTACACTCCCCATGATCTTCAAAGGAGCAGGGAAATATGATATAAAAGAAATAGTCCAAGTCCACTACCAACTGTATGTGCTTTCCCTTAGGCAAATCCCTTGACTCCTTGAGCCTAAATTAATTATTTCTATAAAAACATCTATAGCTTGTGTGGCAGTCACCGCTTCTTGCCTATTTCCTATAATTCGAAGGGGTACAGTTTCCCTCAAACACAAGGCGAAGTCAGTGATTCAGGATGGCCAGTCCAGAAAAGCCCATACTTCCTACCACAGTTATATGTCCACAGGTCAGCCCATGACTCACAATGGGCCCATATAAGCCCTGAAAGAGGTGGGAATTTATATGGAAGCAGGAAGTATCTCCTCTTGCCAGAACTCTAAGGAGGCCATCCTTCCCACCAGATGGAGAAAATGTGTCTGAAAATGAAGCCAACAATATGTGAAGCAGAATTGCAATACGAAAGGAGAAACTGAGTTCCAGTAATATTATTGAGCTCCTGGATCCAGCTATTCCTAAGGATAGCCCACTCTTGGGCATTCTTCCACATTGCATGAACCCATATAGGTCCTCTTTTGTTTTAATGTAGATTGAGCTGCATTTCTGTCACCTGCAACTTGAAGATCCCTGAGTTGTGCCCCAAATATACTTTTCAAATGTAGAAATGACATTTTAAAAAATGCCGGCTGTCTTTTTAAAGGTTCAGTACCAGACACACAAACAGCCTACTATCCATTTATGACTTTTTAAATTCATAATACAAAATTTATAGCCCTATTTTTGGAATAACTAAGTTCTTATAGAGGTTTTCTAGATAATAATTTTTCTGTTTAATTGAAACACCAAAACACATTGATTTGTCAAGAAGCCAATGTGCATTTTTACATAATTATTTTTAATCAGTCTCAAACTATGGGTAGTCCACTTTTTTAAAATTATTCTTTAATTATTTCTATCTCTAAAATTTGAAAGATTAACTTTTTAATTTTTTAATTTTATTTATCCCCCTCTCCCCAACATGGTTCTCTCATTTATCTGCTCATTGTTTGCTTGCCTTCTCCAGGAGGCACCAGGAACTAAACCTGGGACCTCCCACATGAGAGGTGAGTGCCCAATGGTCTGAGCCACATCTGTTCCTGAGGGCTGCATCGTCTGCTGACTTGTGGCATCTGCTCATTTAGGTGTCTGCTCGATACAGCAGGTGTGGTGTCCAGCTCGTTGAGGTGGGTGCAGCGTCTGCTCGTATTCTTTAGGAGGGACCAGGACCCAAACCCAGGATCTCCCATGTGACAGGTGGTCACCCCAACTGGTTGAGCCACATCCACTTCCCAGTTTGCCTTTTAAAAGCAAAAATAACAGGCAAGGTCCTGCATTTACAGGTGGAAACTATCATATTGACCATCAGTGGCAGGTGGCATCTCTCCTCTCAGACCCCATAACTTACAGAATATTAGGAGCCTAGTTTAAGTGTTATTTTATCCACACACTGAGCTGGAATAGTTTGCTCCCAAGAGATAAAATTCCAGCTAGCCCCAGTGAATTACCTGGCCAAAGTAACTTCAGAAGATCACATAAATGTTGAGTTGTGGACAAAGTTAGAAGAGCTCTCATAAGGTAGCAGATGACAAGAGAATGTGTGGGCATGAAAGCAGGATGCCAGAATTATAGTGGTAGAGAAAATGAAGATCTTAATGAGGTAAATAGGCAAGAAAGTGGGAAGAAAACTACGGCAGCTAATTAAAAATAAAAATTAAAAGGGTTAGAAATAGATTTCTCCTGTGAACTTACTGGAATCATTTTGTCCATCAAAGAAAAAGTCTTCCACAACAAATAATTCCATCAACATTACTATAGATGTGACATAGATGCCAAGGGCAGAAAGATGATTGAGGATGGAGGAAGTGGTAACATGTAAAATATAGCTGATGTGTAGAGTGAACTGTTCAACACAGCAAAAAGAGAGGAAGTGAATATAAAATTCTCATTCATTTTGTTGTAGTCATACTCTCAGATAACATTTTTTAATGTGCTTTGATAATTTTGCTATTAAGATCAAGTAAAATATTGACTAAATGGAATTCTGTTTCACTTGGCCTAGGCTTCACTTTGTAAATGCAGTTCATTATATATTATACACCTCAGAAATTCTTCACAGTGAGAAACCATCAGTGCAAGTTACTTTCAGCTAAATGAGAACCATCAACCCACTTCCTATCTTCTGGAAATTCCAATTAGCCTATTATAGCACAATATTTCTTTCTGGCATAATATAAAGATACATACATATACCTTTACAGATCTAAGTTAAAAGTTTAAGAGAATTGCTTGTTTTTATGTGTAGCATTTCAGAAGAGAAACTTGAATAGTAATTTTGATGAGTATTTTGCTTTTTCCTAATATTTAATAGTAGAAAACCTGAGCTATGGATCATGGCCCCAGCATTTTCCTCACCTATTTATATAGATGTGGGTGACCACATCTAATTAGAAAATCCTTGTTTTCCATTATGCAGAAGCACATAGGAGAACAGGGTTGCTACAAATGCTATTTGCATATGCTGTGAGTAGCTCCACTCCTGGCAGCCTAATAATGGCAGAGTTTCAGAAGCTTAGGTATATTCTTAGAGTGACCCAATTCACTCAATCACTTCCCAGATACAATGCTGGGCTATTGAAGGGGTCTGGGACCCTGGCGGATTGGAAGCCTTTGTCCTTATGCCAGGATATCTTTGTTCCAATAACAATAGGTGACATCCCACATAATGCAGTGCCATTTGTGTAACTGCCTGCTGAAACTTCCTGTTTAGAGTGAAGCAAAGGGATTTCTGAAAAGCCTGGATAGGTTAGTGAGAAAGGAAACCAAACAATGCTGGGATTTCCAGGATTTTCTCTTGTTGAAGATGAAAACAAATATGAGAAGGTCAAAGGAAATTACGATATCTAAAGGGGCAACAAACATCATTATTACTGAGTTTGCACATCTGTGAGCTAAACAAAACTTTTAAAAAGATAGTCTTATATTGGAAACCAAATGAACCTAAATAGTTTTTGTAGTCAACAAAGCATCTGCTTATTTTCATGTCCCTTAGAGCTAGACATCAAATCGGTCCTTTTCCAAAGACCATTACTTATGAAAATAGAATAGAAGTTTTCCTCAAATTCTGGAAAATACATTTTTTGCAGTTTTATGTATGTATGTATGTATTTATTTATTTATTTTGGTTTTTTACAACCTATTAAAGAAAGCAATGTATCTTCTTAACAATGCATCAGTAAAGAATAATGAAAATTTCTGTAAATTGCTAAAATGAGATCAAAAGACAGATCTAACATGGATATCCTGACCTCTCAGTCTATTAATCGCGTAGCAAACATTTCTCAGAGTGGCACTGTAGAAGGAGTATGGGTTTTAGGAGTTGGCCAAAAGTAGTCTCAACTTCCAGTTCTTTCAATGTGTAGTCATGAGATCTTGAGGAAGTTGTTTAACCTTAGTGGGCCTCTGCTTCCTCATGGGGTAGAAGGCAGATAATAGCACCACCTTCCATTTTGAGTTCTGGAAATCATGGAACATGCAGAGCACATAATGGTCCTAGCCACTGAAAATGGATAGACAGACATTAATCAGCCTCAGAGCTTTTTCTCTTTAGAATCCTAATATGGTTTAAGTGGCAATCCCATAACATCTGTATATTTTCAACAGAACTTTCAATTGGATCTAAATCCCTTTGAATGGTGACATTCTACAGTGGCATTTGTCTCTGAGGTAGATCTTGGCTTTATGTAGAAATTAAATGAGCCCCATTTGTGGTGTGCTGATCAGATATAAAGAGATAAAAAATATATACTTGAACAAATGTCTCTTGAGGAAAGAATATAGCTGAAGATGAGAGCCTAGGAACATGTTAAAGCTACAAAATATACCCTCTTAATTGCTAATAATTTCTTCCATCTGTTGAGCAGTTAGTATATGACAGGTACTATGCTATTCACTCTACATGCAATTTCATATATCATTCTTACACCAGTCCTGTGAGATGGAAACAATTACCACCTTGATTTAACAGATGAGAAAACTGAAGCTACCAAGAGGTCGAGGAGCTTGTCTAAAGTCATTCAGCTAGTAAGTGGAAAATCAGTATTTAAGCCAGACTAGCTCTTCTATGCCTACCCACCATGGTGTCTTGGCTATCAAGAATGCAATATGGACAAGACAATGTTTTTGTTTCTTGAGGTGGAGAGGGGAGAGAAGAAAAGATAAGTGGAGGAAGAGGGGAACTGAAATGGTGGAAAGTTTTGTGATTGGTGCAATAACTCAAGATCTTCAGTTAACTATTAAAACTTGGTGTGAAGAGATTGCAAGGATTTATAAAGAGGCTGGGCTTTGCATGGTCATAGATGTAGCATGAAGCAGAGAGAACTTGCACAGATGTGGAACTCAGAAAGTAAGACCTCTCAGACCATGAAAACGTAAGCCCTAAGGATTCACAAAATCTTGGTAAATGCTCTGTAATTTCATAGACTATGGAATTGGAGGATGAAGTCAAATTCAAATAGCTTCCCAGGGGGTAAGGAGGCCCCTTGCTGAATCTCTGCTTCATAACAAGCCATAACAGGTACTATTTACCTGTCAGCCAGCATTTCACCTACAGAACCAGTGTCAAGATTTCCCTAAGGATCCAGGCTTTATTCCTAACCAATTATGTGAAGATATACAAGTTAGTTAACCTCTTTGCTCTCAGTATCTCATCTCTAAAATAAGGATAATTATATCTAACCCCTAAGGTTCTTATGAAGACTGAAAGGCATCACCTACAAAAAGTATTTAACAGTACCTGACAGGTAGTAAATGTCTTACACAGGATGCTATTCCTGGTCATTCTTATATCTTTAATGTTTCCAAAGCCCAACTACTTGCCTGTCTTGGGTACGTTCACTTTGTCACTTTGCCTAAATCTACTAGTCTATAGCCTTCACTTACAAAGAGACACTAGCTGCATGAATTCAGCTTTTCTCCTTTGTTGTAGTTCTCTGGAAATTCCCAAATAAATGGTTGGGATATTTCAAACATAATGGCCCCAACACTGTGCCTCTCACTGCTAAACATCCATTGACCACTCTCTTTCGAATGACCCTTGTTGAGTCTACTTAAAATAAGCTATCATGACATGCTCCAGCCACCCACGCTGAGCAGCTCTGGTCTTTTAATATCCATCTAAACTTAGGATACTTTCTGTCTCTACAGTCTATGCCTGGAGATTCTAATTCAAATCTTTGTTGCTTTTTTGACACCTGAATGAGTCTCGAACTAATGCTTCACTGTGAGCACTCATGTGGTAATGCTAACCCACTCTTGACTTCTGTTTCTAACCTCTCCCCAGCCAGTAGAAAAATGATGTCCCCTTCCAAAGCCCTGCTACTGGAGCGCAGGCTTATGGTATGTTCCCACATGTAGGTTCACTCTATGCCAACCTATATCTGTCTAGCAATATGCCAAATCTTAGGCATGAATGTCCCAGGAGCCTGTCTATTTAGTCCATATTTTCGAAAGTTTCCTTGTTTGGACCCTGGTCATTCTTCCAAAATCAAAGTGTTGGTCTCTAGTGAAAAACATATCTTTTTCTATAAAGACTTTTCTTTGTAATGATGCATACACATCTCTGAAAGGCTGTTTAAAGATGGGACTTAGTTACATCTCATATAGTTCCTGGGACTACTGTTACCTTCCACTCAGATCATAGTCCACTGTTGTACAGTGGTGGAACAAAGCCTGTTTGTAACAGCTTGTAGGAGCCAAATATTAAATATTCATGAATTTTCTAACTCACTTGTTAAAGCATTGGTAGCTTGAAATTTGGAGAAATAAATCAGCCAACACTACAATTCAGGGATTTTTTTTTTTTTTTTTTAAGAATTGTCTTCCTGACAACCCATTTGCTCTATTCTTTAAAAACGGGACCTCCACCAGTTCTTCCATTCATTTATTTGTAAATTTATTAAATATTTATTGAGCAAATGACACTCTAGCTTCTGAAGATAGAATAGTGAAAAAGGACAGGAAATTTTCTACCTTCACAGAGTTAACATTTTAGTCAAAGGGGACAAATCATAAAGGAGTCAGTCAAAGAACATGACAATTTCAAATTTCAGTAAGACATTAGAAGGAAATCAAGAAAGTCATAGAGTGTCACCTGGAGAAGAAATGCAATTACATAGACTGCACCTATGAGGGAGGTGACACCTGAGTCAGCTCTGAGGATGAAAAGGAGCCAGCCATCAAAGAGTCAGGGTAAGAAAGTTCCAGGCAGAGCACAAAGGTTCTAAGGTAGGAAAGAAAGTGTTCTAGCCTAGAAATGAAGCCACCATGTAGGAGCAAAATGAGCAAAAGTAACAGTTGTGTGAGTGATGTTGGTGAGACAGGCACCAGAGATGGATAAGATAGGGCCTTTTAAGTCGCATGTATAGAATGCATGAATCCCAAGTGCAAACTCGAATAAATCAAAAGCTGTGGCTAATTTGGGGATGGGTGCTGGACAGAGGCAGGGAGACTTTCTAACATATTTGAGTATCTGAACCCAAGGTCTGGCCTTCCAGAACCTTCACTCTACTCTCATTCTTATTCTAATTAATTCCAAGAGCAGCACAGGTACTTTCCCAGATGAAATACTCATTTAGACTGCACATGCTACCAAATAATCTAAAAGTTGAGCAAAATGACGTAGATACACAATTGATCTTGGACAAGACAGAAGAGAATGATGGATATCTGCTACCAGCAGGCACTCTTATCAAATATTTTGTTACAGAGAAATAGTAAATAATTCCCTTATTCCACAGATAAGAAGTGAATCACTTTGAGTGTAGGCACTTAGCAGTCACACTTAAGTATATAGGTTAATGCAAGCCCTTATATATCAAGTAATTTATGACAGGCTTTTGTTTCCTTGTTTACTCCAATTTTATCATCACTCATGTTTCAGAACCCTGTATAATACTCTGAGAGTGCAGTAGCCATGTGACTTTGTTGTTTAATTTCTTTCATGTGCCAACCTGGCCATATAGAGTGTTGTTTTATCAAGCAAGCAAGGCCTTGATTGTTATTGTGAGGGTATTTGGTATATAGATTTGCATCTACAGTCAGTTGATCGCCCCTATGACTGCTCTACAATCAACAAAGGATATTGCTTTCAGCAATGAGGGGAGTCTCTTGATCCAATGAGGTCTTAAAGACAGAATTGATGACCTCAGAACTCAGAAAGAATTCCTTCCTCTACTTCAGTCAGCCAGACTCTGCTGGGGAATTCAACATCACCATCATTGAGTTTCCAACCTGAGACCTCTCCTAAAGAACTTGGACTTATGAATTCCTGGAGTTATGTGAGCCAAATCCTATAACGAATCTCTTAACATTTACATATTATATATTTATGCAAAAATAAAAGTAAATGTAAATATAAATGTAAATGTAAATCTATATATCCTCTCAGGTCTGTTTCTCTAGAGAACTCAACTATAGTGATTTAGGACAAGTTATCTAACCTTGCTATGCCTCAGGTACTTCATCTATAAAATGGGCTAATAATAATAGTATCTACACTGGGGTATTATGAAGATTGGATTAAATGAATTAATGCTGACATAAATATATATATATATAGTATATATGTTTCATATTTGAAAAAATTATCTTTGGGGTATTACATAGAAGATCTGCTTAATCTTACTTAGAAAGTTGAATCATTATAATCACTGAATTTTAGAAAGGATTAAAAGTTAAGCACATGTAAAAGTACTAAGGTTAAGTACATTTAACTTCATATTGGCCAAAACTAGGGTGTATTCTATGGATGTCATTAGTTTGAATTAAGAATTAATGCTTAACATGATCAAATTACGTTTAAGTGTTTGGTTATAATTTGTAAAAATGTTTATTTCCAGTGTTTCTCTAAAATAAAGCATATATTTAAAATGCCAAAAATAAAATAAATAGTTACTATCACATTTTCATCCATTCTTTTTGGAACTCTGATCAACGATGAACCATCAGAATTCAAGAGCTTGAATAAACTGCGAAATATTGTTTAGCCCAGTCTCCTGCCTTTTAGGAATTAACTGGCTAAAGTCTCTGATACAGACAATTATCAGTTTCTGCCTGAAGTTCTCTATGAAATTCTTTCTTATGTGCCACTAAACCACTCCTGTTTTATGCTGTTCTTTTTTCCCTCCTGTTCAATTCTATATAAGCTGGGAAAACAGATGATCAAAACAAGCTTTCATCTGTTTAAGGGAGGCTGTTTTTATTCTCTAGCTCTACAGCCCTGATGCTTTTTGTCCTTTCTCACAGGGCTATTGGTCATGCCTTTAATTTTTTTTTTTGCCATATTCTCTGGAAAAAATTGGGGTTTCTGTACATCAATTTTCAAACACAGTGGACAGAATTAAACACAACACCTTTTCTTCTGATGGAGGAGTCCTGTGGAGAGTGATCCACCTCTGGGGCTGCACAGGGCCAGAGTCCTTCTGACACATCCCTGCAGATCATTGATTTTTTTCCCTCCCCATGAAGCTTTACCCTTACTAGCTCATCTGGCTTGTGTTCATTTTTCACACACCCCAACTCATTTCTTTTACTATTGTATCTAATAAGTCCTTTCTTTTCTTGAATATCTCAGTCTAAACTTCATCCAAAATATTTTTGACTTTATTCCATTGGTAAAATTATATTTTATCCCTTTACCCCCCCCCCCCCCCTTTTTTTTTCCTTTTAGAACATGTGGGAAATGGCCACCAGAGTGCTGGGGGTCCGAGGATATGATAAGACAAAGTCCCTAACCTTGAAGTGCTCCCATTCTGGTAGGGGAAACAGATATTTCTATTGTGACACCATGAAGTGAGTCCTGGAAATACAAACAAATCTTCAGAAAAGCAGAATGGGAGAGCAGCACAGTACCTCGGAGGGGTAATCCGCAGACCCTCATCTGTCTCCCACGCTACGCCATGACTGTTTTCCATGGAGTCATTTTATTGTTGCAGTTAGTAAAAAGAGGAAGCAGATGAAATAGATGTGAATTCTTCCTTTCTTTTGCCTCCTCCTGAGAACTCTGTGCAAGGCCTTGGGCTCTGTAAGCTGGACCTGGAAGACAGTTGGGAGAATGAGCGGAAGAGAATGAGTTGATCTCATTTTCCAATAAAAGCTCAAAAATTATGATCCAGGGAGAAAGGTGATTGAAGGAATCATAGGAGCTTCCTTCCTCAAGCTGAGAGCAACTTGAGAAAAATCCTAACACCAGTGTTAGAGTGGTAGCTCTTTCCATATTAAAGTAAAGAATTTATATGTAAGGATTGAAAAGTTCCATTCCAAAGACCTCAACTAGAGAGGTCACTCTCTATCCAATCTTCCCCAGATTACTCCCACAGTCTCCCTGGCACATCTACGAATTAAATGATTGCACCACTGAAACCCCTGGTTCAGATTGTCATCTTCAGCTAACTAAGCAATAGGCACGAAAATCAGTAGGAAAATAAAAAAGGTAATAAAGGTCTCCACCTATGTTTGCCCTTCTGCTCAAGCAAAGGTCTTGCATTCATAAGGACAGGTAGCAACTTGCTATATCTTATCTTCTTAAATTTCAAATAGCTCTCATAGTTGGCTGAGAGAGAGGAGAGACCAACAACACATACTATCATCTATAAAAGCTGTACCCTCTTTTCCCTTCCATTCTACATCCCTAGACTAATCCCCCTCAAGAATAAATAGAGAAGAAGGCAATAGTGTGCCCTATGGCTTTAAAGTCTTGGAGGTAAAATAGGGAATTAATGTTCTCCAGAAATCAAAGGATTAGACTTTAATTTCAAGAATTCATTTTGAATACAGGCATGCAGGTTAAGTCCACACATTCCAAAACATTTCTCCCTCATCTCTAAGGAGTCAAAAACATTTTTTTTAACGTGTAATTTTTAAAACTAGGCCAGGGAAGAAAATTATTCAGGTATATGTGATGGTCTTTCCTATAGCCTTGTGAGTTAGTTAATACTAACTTCAATTCCACAAGACTGAACTGACTTCTTTTATAACCTGAAAGACATACAAGGCTCATTATCACTAAGGCTATCTCTACATCCATAGATAAACTACCCAAGATTGGCCATCATCTGTGTGAGATTTCATCAATGTGTGGAGGACATGTGATATAAACATGTCCACAAGGAAAGAATTATCTATTCCTGGCAATCTCTGAGCACTACTGGAAAATCCTCTTCTGTGATCAAATAATTAATGGTATCACATCAAGCCAAAATTTCTTGTCTAAACTGCGGGTGAATATTGGATGCCATTTTTTTTCCACTTGGCATCTTGATATAACTATGCAGTAAGGTCCTAGTAATTCCATGTTTACATATACCAGGTGACAAGCTGCATATGTGAAATTATGGCATTTAGTAAGGGATATTAGAGGCATCTAATGCATAATTAAAATTGCACATTGAAATATGTTTTCTTCTATGGTTTTATATGTGGTTGACAAAAAGCCAGCAAAGGAAATGCTTCCAGTAGTGACAACACCCCAAATTCAATTCTCCCATACTGATTCTGTTTTTTAAGGCAAAATGTATGCATGAAGTCAGAAATGGAAAAAGCCATTTGGGAATTAACTAGAGAAATGAATAATTATAAAAATAGCATTAATATTAATACTTTTATGTGAAGATACTTGGAGCTATAATTTTAGGACAAGCTGATCTTTCAAAGACAAACTAATTTCCATTTTAAACAACAGGATAAAATATACCACATAACATAGTAGGTGTTTAGCCTTTGTCTAATACAGCTACATGGACTTGAGCAATTATTTAATTGAATCTACTCAATATTGATCATTTAGACCTGCCTGTCTCCTAAATATCAGGTTATTTATTTTTAAATTACCTAGATAATTGCCTCAAATCTCTAATTCACTTTGCTCTTAATACAGACCTAAAGAACTGTATCTAATTGAATAAAGCAAATATAGATTTAGTTTATTTAATTCTCTTCTCAACAATTAAATTTAATTTGATATAAATATTTACTGAGTACCTGTTTTAAGTCTGCCACTAAAGGAGACTCTTTGACAAATGAGCTTTGCCCAATAAAATCTAAACATTTTGAAGAGGCATGCCATGCCTTCTATAACCTGGGTCCACATCACCTTTCCAGTCTTATCTCCTCAGCCCAGCTGAACCCAAACACAACCCATCTTTTCTAACCTCCACACCTGTATGCAAGTTTTTGTGTCTTAGACTGTTCTTTCCTCCTTCTACTGAGGAGGATGTGCTAAAATCCTCCTTTAGGAGGCCTTCCTCTATCAACCTAGGATATAGTTTTTCTTTTTCTGAGGACTTCTTCAACTTGTTGTAACTTACTAGGGAGCCTTGAAACATAATTAGAAAGAGACTGCAATTAACATCATAACATCATCTTTAGTGTCTGTACATAGAATAATAACAGTAATAATAATAGTTACATTTTACTGAGCTCCTCATTTGTGCCAGGCCCTGTTCTCAGATATATATACATATATATACATATATATATATACACACACACACACACACACACAGAGAAAGAGAGATGTAATCTTAATAACAACCTATGAGATAGACGATCAGATAGATAAATAATTTATATTATTCCATTTTGCTGATAAGAAAACTGCAGAAGAGAAGGGTTAAGTAATTTGTTTGAGATCATAGAGCCCATTAAGTAACAGAGCAAAGATTTAAACTCAGGCATTGTGATTACAAGCAACAATAATAGTTGCTTAGGAAATATTTGTAGAGCACACTTCATTAGGCAGAGCTTCACATAGTGACAATTATCATACAAATTTTCTAGTCCAATGATTCCCTTAAGTGGCAAAAATTCCTCTTCTGAAAAAATAATCCACATGATGGCAGAGGAAAAGGAGTGCCCTGTTACCCTTTTGGGAAAGTAAGAAATTTCCTAAGGTCCAAGTCCTAAAATATCCCCTGTAGCCTTTTTTCCCAAGCAGACAGTTGTCTATCCAAGTGTATACACCCACACCAGTGAGGTGATCTCTTCTGGTGTACTTCATCCCTAAGAAACCAAGCCTATTTGTGACAAACACAACTATTTTTTTTTAAATTAATTCATTCTTACAGATTTTGTTCAAAGTGGTGGACATCCTCAATATTCTGTTCTGAGTAACATGTGCTATCATGAAAACTGTAGCTAAAGTAACTGAGTTTCCAACCAGATATCTTTGAAAGAAATCAGGGAAAAAATTCCAAGTCAATATTGACACTAAGAGAGTGGCATGGCTGCCTACAAAAAGTCGAACATAACTGGTCAATTATCCTGCTTCTGTTATAGTCCCAGACTAAGAGGTAGCTTGTCTTGCACTAAACTCATTGATTAAGGCCAAAAAAACGACATAGAGAGCTTTTAGGGTTTCAAGGGGCAAGAAAGGAGAGTTAATTGCTTTAATTGCTTTTGTTTAAATTTTAGAGGCATAACCTTCCTTCTAACTATCCTTTTCCAGCTAAAACCTTAAAGATGGGCTAGTTAACTCTTCCACTTTGCTGCAAATAAAATCCAGTGATCACTGGGCCTCCAGCTACGGAGGAAACAGAGAGATCAAGATTCAGAGAGAATGGAGAGATATTCTGGTGGTGCCTGGAGAGGTTAAGAAGAGGCATTTCTTCATAATGGAGCTAGGACAGTTTGCAACTCCAGGAAACTCTCGGAAGCAGTTTGGTTGTTGATCCTGCTGTAGGTCAGTCAAGAATTCCCTTAGCTTTTGAGTCACAAGTTGGGCTTCCAGGAAACAGATTCTGAGGAAGAGATTAGCATGCAGGCAGTTTATCAGGGGGTGCTCTTGGAACTAACAATTGTGGATGGTGAAGGAAGGAGGAGGATAGGGCAGGAAAGGTAGAGCTTCTGCGCAGGTGTGAAGGTCTCAGGTGACCCGTGGGATACTCTGAGGCTTGGACAATGCCTCAGAGTTACTTTGGGCTTGGTGGAAAGGAAGGGTCTTAATGCTCAGAGGTAACCAGACATTGAATTCAGGCTGCCCTGGTGAAGGGGTGTAACTCTGGTCAAGGTAGTTCCATTTGGGGGAGGCACATCTGGAGAGGGCTAACAGTGGAGAGCTACCTTCTGTCAGTACCTCCAGCAGCTGGGAACATAAGTCCTTCAGTCCTGAAGTGGGACCTGGGTGGCACCTTAGAGTGCCACGGCATATTGTATCCAGTTAGCTAAAGACTGAGAGGGGGATTAGCTGGACAGGAGTAAACTGGGATGCTTATTAAAAATGCAGCATCTAAACAATCTACTGAATCCATATCTTGGGAGAGTCATTCTGACATACACAGCAAGGCCTGGGAACAACCCTGTAGACAATCAGAAAACACAAGGTTGATTATTAGAGTAATAACCAATAAAAAAGTAGAGCACTGAGAAATGCACGTAATGTGCTTAATATCTTCTTTTTCTTTAAGATAAAACCCAAACTCTGTAACTTAGCACAGAAGACCTTTCATACTATTTATTGAACCCAAAAGTTCCAGAGTCTCATCTCCAGCCCTTTGGGTAAGCTGTTCCTCTGCCTTAATGTCCTCTCCCTTCCTTATCTGACAAAAGGACTCCTACATTTCCTTCAAGGTTATGTGTCTTAACGTGGGTTTCCCAGAAAATTGAAAACAGAGCCTGGACAAAGTCTTATGTGCTGCTCCTTTACTAGGAAGTCTATTCCTGTAGAGTAGTTTGTTACTGAGGGTTTATTTTAAATAGTTTAAGTATTTGAAAGGAATAGTATCTCATGACTTTTATTCTTTTTTTAAAGGGCCTCCAAACACCAAAGAGAAAATTTACTTATTTTTAAAATAGAATAAAATATATTTAATCTTTTAATTATGGATCCATTGTACTCTTTTATGAATTCAGCATACCTTATGGTTCTTAGCAAAACTATTAATCCTGTATCTTGAAATGTTTCATCATCTGAGGATTTATTTCACTGTGATTCATCATTACTTACCATTTTTTTCCAAAAATGGTAAAAAAAAAAAAAAATAAAAGACTAAGGTAATGAGAAAATGGAATACTGAGGAAAGCCCCTAGAAGGGTGATGCAATTGTAAAAGATGTCATCCTCCTTCAGTTTTCTTCTTGCATTGCCCAAAGTTTTGTGAAATATTTCAAGAAGGTTTAAAAAGAAACTGGAGAGAACATCTTTTTAGACTACTTTAGGTTTCATTGATCATAATGAGAATTCAGAACATTTCATTTTCTATCCATAATGACAAGGAAAAAACTGACAGAGAAAACTTCTCACAATTATTAGACAAATCAGAAAATGATTCAAAGAGACAGAGATCAGCCCTTTGGAGCCTAAGGATGATAGCAAAATTGATGAATAAATGAAATTTCAGATTATAAGTCTTCAGCTATGATATTCTAGAAGTGAAAATTCACATATTAATTTTTTTAAACTCAAGAATCAATGAGTGATGGTTGTTGGGAGATGAAGGAAAGGGGCAGGAGGAAATGTTAGAGGGTGATGAAAATGCTATAAATTGTGAAAATGTTTATTCTACATATACCTTTAAAAGATTATGCACATAAATTTGGTGAATTTTATTATCTATAAAGTATGTTTCAATAATACTGATGAAAAAGAATAAATACATAAATGACACTGTGTTAATTATCTATTGCTGGATAACAAATTATCCCAAAACTTAGTGGCTTGAAACAACATGTTTATTATCTCATAGTTCTTTGAGTCTGGAATCCAAGCACAGCCTAGCTGGACATTCTATGATGGAGTTTCTTAAAGGCTGCAATCAAGATGTTGGTTGGGTTCTAATCAACATAAAGCTCAGCTGGGGAAGGGACAGAAATGCTTCCAAGCTCTTGTGGTTGTTGGCAAGATTCATTTCCTCTTAAATTTTGGTCTGGAGACAATCCTCAGTTCCTTGCCAGCTGGGCCCTCCAAAATGGCAGCTTGTTTCATCAAACACACAAACCAGGAAGGCAGTAGAGTTTATTAGCAAGATACAAGTCACAATCTTTTGTAACGTATTAATGGAAACAACCCCCCCCCACACACACACACCATTTCTATATTCTATTAGTTAGAAGAAAATGACTAAGTCCAGCAAACCCTAAAGAGGAAAGGATTTGACAGGGCATGACTAGCAGGAGGCAGTAATTCTTTGGGGCTGTTTAGAAATCTGCTACCATGAATATATTTCTAAAGACCTTCTCATCCATTCCATTTTGCTAAAAAGATCTGTGACTGTATTATTTTATTTTTTATGACATTTGTGCTCTAGAATTTCTTTGTTACCTAGTGGTTTTCTATGTTTAGGTTTTTATGGAAATTTATAATTAAGGTGATTTCACTGTGCCTTTATTTTGACTTCTGCAAATTATTTGTAAAATAACAAAAATATTTTTAAAAATGAATAAAAAGGGTCTATTGGACACAGATAGTAAATAGTGCTGATTATTTTTCTTGGTATACTGAGGGATAGTTCTGCCCACACCTCTGTAGGTTGTTCTTTCACTAAGAGCTCTTCCTTTGTTTCCTTTAAGGACCTTGGTTACTACAAAAAATACACAGAGTTTGGAACACGTTGTGTTAAAAAAACAAAAAAAAAACAAAACAAAAAAAACCTCTTAGTTCAGAAAATACCAAAAGAAAGAATTTCAATGAGATTTGACTCCCACCAAAATGGCCTTTAAAAAATGCCAATCAGTACTTGGAAATGATTACTGTACAAGGAAAAAGAGCATTTATATACATTTACTCTGTTTGCTTATAGATGCACCCAAGGGAATCATTTATTAAATGTACAAACATTTCCCTTGTAGTGCTGCTTTTTTGTTGTCAATTAATTTGTTTCCAACTTAAAATCATGAACACTAAATACACATTTCACAACCAAAAGTTAAGAAGAAATAAAGAATGCAAACATTCTCTCTAGAAATAGGCATCTTTACCAGCGATATATGGTCGGTTTATTTTTTTCATTTTCACTCCCTCAGCTACTATAGAAATGTTATCTTACATGAAAATGAGGCCTTGATGTACTCTTTTGGTACCTAAAATTCCATCAGCTGTGTACAGGGTCAGATTCTTTCATTCTTTCTCTTTGGCCCAGTTTGAATGCCATCATAGGTCATGATTCATAAATTCCTTAGGCGATTGTATTTTCATAATGATGTAGATTTTAAGACAGATAGAGAGAAAGGTAGCTTTGACCTGGCTCTAGTTTTCATGAGGCATTGTGAAACTACCAGTGGATAAAATCTTGTTAGATCTCTGAATATTAAGATAAATAATACCATTTTCAAATAGAGGGACTCTTTAAAACTTCATTCCATAAAATGAACAAAATCACTAACTTGGTCCTAGAAAACCCAGGTAAAGATTACTTTATTTTAAACTGTTACTTGAAATGATTTCAGGCTTATTGGCTTACTCCTTCATCAGCAATTAGCTGTATGAACTTGGACACATACACAACTTCCATGAGCATCTGTTTTCTTCTCTAATGCTCTGCAGTATCTACTTCATGGGCTTTTTGTAAATATGGGACCTGAAAAGATATTATAGCCTGTTTGTTGTCTGTGTTTGCTTTGCTCCCTCTTTCTTTTTATCTCTTGCCTAAGATAATTAGGCTTATCAAAGAATATTAAAAAGGAAATTACTATTACTGTTGTGGCCATTTGGGCCAAAGCTGAAAGGCTATAAGGTTCTCTATACTTTCTATTTTCAAGGTAGACAAGTGACCTAATCACGTAAACCCCATAAAAGCTGTATCAAGAGATCTCTTTGCTGATTTTACAGGTAAAGAAACTGAAGAGAAAAAAAAAATACTGTGGCAATTTGGAAATATAGCTGTCAGTACAAAACTGAATGTCTTTTTGTCTAAAAATAACCATGTGTTCAATGCTTGCACTAAAAAAACTTAAAAAAAAAAAGAAAGAAGGGAAGTTCCAAGGCTAAGTAAGTGCTGTAGCTAATAAATTCTGTCAATAAGCTTGAAAAAAAATTCAGAAAATTATGTTCCTCTTTCTTTAAGACTTTCCAGGGAATGACCTAAATTATGTTGTGATATCATAGTTTTCTTCATCTAAAGGTGTGAGGACACATCAGAGGAGAGATGAATGACAACTTTAATTTAGATTCACCTGGCCTCCTAAGCATCCCCACTTCAGCCTCCCTAACTCAAACAACTAGAATCTTCTCCTAATTTTACTAGAGCTCTTCCCCACCTCTGCCATCTCATATGGCAGGGTCAGCTACTTCTTGATCCCCTGGAATTCTCTCAACCTCCTGGGTTTTATTAAAATCCTCAACCAGAAACTTCCCTACCTCCGTACCTCAGTATCTACTACTACTGGACCACCAAGAAGTATATACATACAGAAGCTCAATTGTAAACCCCATTATTTGCAAATAACTATCCAGGTGAAAAAATTAGGCTATCATTTCCAGTATATTCCACACAATGGCTCACCTATTTGCTATATTTTCTTAAAACATCTGGGAATCTAACTTCCCCAGTCATAAAGCCTTTTGGGTTCCTCGTTACATTCAGAATTAAATCAAGAGTTAAATCAGAAGTAAACCTTCAGCCTAACATCAAAGCAGGCAGCAAGTTTTCTCCCTTTCCTACCTTATCTACCACAGCAAACCCTTAGCATCCTATATTCTATCTAGCCTGCCATTCCTGAAACATGTTTCAAAGCTGCACTAATGCTAAACTCAGGCATTCAAGAAGCCTTATCCTTTAAATACCTTTAAAAGATCTACCCATTCTTTGAGGCTTGTCCCCAAATCCCACCCCTGGCAGTCTTTTCCCATCAAAATGCTCCTCTCTCTTTTCCCTATAAAATTGGACTTCTTTTAATTATTATAAACTTTCATATACCTTGCATCAGAATTATTTTCATATGTGTTTTCTTCCAGGCTGATTTTCAAGGGCTGTCTCATTTACTCTCATGGCACCTAAGGCAATGTTTTGGATATGGCAGGAAATTAATACACATGTTGACCATAGCATACTATGATGTAAATTTATTACTTCCAACCTTGATTTTTAGCCTAAATTCTTGTTCATTTTTATAGATATGCCATTTTTTCATACAACACTCAACATGCCTTACTTACATGTATCCAAATGTCTCCATGTCATCTTTTCTTAGATATTTAAGAGGGTATTACAAGATCACATGTGCATAACTGAACCCTTGAAATCTGCAATAATTACTACTACTTCTCCCATCAGCCCTTTCTCAGGGAAAAGCACAAGCATTCATCCAGTTGGTCGGGTCAGAAAATAGGAGTCCTTCTTGATTGTCCTCCATCCCTCCCATTCACCTGCAGTTAGTTAGCAAGATCTATCAGCACTGTCCTCAAAGTAAATCGTGAGTCTGACCGCTTCTCATGCCCCCTACCTCCACCATCCTAGTACAAGGCTCCATTATCTGTTATCTAGCTCACTGCAGTAGCGACTTTTAACTGGGAAGCCTGCTTCCACCCCAAACCCTGCAATCTGTTCACCACACTGAGGCGGCGAAAGAGCATTTAAAAATGTCGACAGACAAGGTTACCTCCTCTGAGAGGTCTTTCTTGACCTTACTATCTAAATATGCTTGCTCCGCCATCTCCTCTGTATCCTATTACTTTGTTTTACTGTTGGTTTGTTTTCAGTAGCACTTAATGCTTCCTAATATTATATAGGAAGACAGGGGTTTTTATCTGACATGCTCAATACTAAATCCCCAGTACCTGTCACATAGTAAGCCCTTAATAAATATTTATTGAATTAATAAATGGATTTAATTCCCACTACACTGGGTTCCGCTTTATAAACTACCAGTCTCCAACGCCCACTCCCAGCACCAGCACGAGGCCTGCCACATAACATTATGCTTTCAATAAATACCAGCAGCTTCCTCCTGCCTCCATGACTTTGCAGATGTTTTTACCTCCACCTGATATGGTTTTTCTCTTCTCTCTAGAAATCCAGTTTCTCTCTCCTCAAATTCCACTTCTATAGGAAAATCAATCCCTGATAACATGTTGTCACAGTGATTTCTTCCTTTTCTGAATGTCTTCACATCTTTATGAAAAACATGTTTATAATATGCTGTTTTATTTTAATGTTCTTTAAAAGTTATCTCCTGCTAAGTTTGACTTGTCAGTAAAAGCATGCTGAATCAAAGGCTGGAGGCTGTTGATCTAGATGAAAAAGAGATCCAGGAGATAAATATTTACTGTGAAGTGTTGTTATTAATTTTAAAGTAGCAGAAATGCGTGCTCTGTCTTTTAAATGCTTAGAATTTAACTTGCGATTAGGGAATCATTGCAAAAGGTCTATAAAGCAGCATGATAATGCCATTAGGTAAGTATTTCTTTCTATTTCTGTTTTGATATGAAACAAAGGAAGACAAAGAGGAACCAGGGGAAATAAGTAGAGAAGGGACTTTCCAGCTGAAGAGGATTTTTAGAAAAGGCTTTTGAGGCCCCCTTTCTTATTGGCTAATGACCTGTCATAGCCCATCCCCTTAGCCAACACTGAGTGGAAATTTAATAGAAAACCTCACTTTATGTATTCATGGTTTGTCAAATATATTTGTTCTTGTAATGTTCTTATGATATACAGAATTTCAAACTCAGAATCAAGGTTGAATTTTTCTCATCATGTCCTTTAAGCATCTTACCATATTCTCAAACTAAAAACAATAATGTAAAAACAACAACAAAAATAAAGCCTTTATGCATTGCTATAAATTAGTTTCTAAACAGTGTAGATGCAGAATGATCATTTTATTCAAGATCACGATGCTCAGAATGTAGCAAACATCCCAAGTGGCATCCTAATACAAACATGCCTTAACTCATAATTTGTTCTAGATATGAAGTAATTTGCTTAACTTAAGAAGAAATCTAAATTGGGCATTATCTCTATATAATATGGGTATAAAAATAGGCTAATTGATAGGAAAACTAAATGAATTGAAATGGACTGTATTTTTATTCCATCCTAGAAGAGAGAGATGACTATTGAACTATTGAACTATGAGGCTCAAATCAAGGTAGCACTTGGTCACACCTCATCTGAATTCATTGTCTCCAGCAACACATCAAACTGCATCTGTAGAAGTTGACCTCCTGATTTAAAAATCAGCAAGAGCTGATGACTCCATTTTAGAAATCTAGATGGACTGTAACAAATATGTATTAAATGTTGACTGGATTACTATCAACCGAAAAATTTATATTTTTTCATATCACTTTTTTGCTATTTATATTATTTAATATGTATAAATACATTTACAAGAAGGACCCTGTAATATATATTTCTTTGATTCTTAAGACAGCAATCAATAAGTTCACAGTTAAGAATATAACGAGAACTCAAAATATATTTATTGATTACCTAAAAAGTGTCTCTATACAACTTGATCATTAAATGACTTTTGCAAGCCCTATAAGTTTCAAATAGATGGATTTGAAATGTATTCATTTAAATATTTAGATTATTTTTAGTTTCAGTGTTTCAAGTTAACCCTCAGTATTTCATATATTATTCCTATAGAGATTTGATTTACAAAACTATTTCTACACTTATTGTCTCATTTAAAAATCAGCACACTTTTATGAAGTAGGTATTGTTGAACCCATTTTAGAGATAAAGAACCTGAGGGTCAGCAAAAGTGAACATTTTCTCCAAGTATATGCAATTTTATGGGGTATAGTTAGGCCTTAAACTTATATATTCTAAATTTTAATCCAGTCCACTATGTTTTAATTAGGTGCTTTAAATTCTTCATAAGCTGGGTCAGATTCAATTTTATAATTATTTTCTTTGATTTTGCCAAGTTTCTTCCTAATCTCTAAGAGAAATCTCTTCAATAAAACAGCATGTTGGAGCGCTACCATCTTCTCATCTATCCTTTCTAGAAATCAGCATAGAAAGACAGAAGAGAAAGCACATTTGGAATCAAAGATATAAGCGTTCATTTTGGCTTCATTGCAAGCTAACTATGTAACCTTCACTTAAACTATCTGAGCTTCAGTTTCCTCCTATGTAAAAAAGGAATAATAATGAGCTTACTTCATAGCGTTGTAAAGATGATGGAAGAAAAGCAAGCAAATTTATAGATTTATGTATTTAGCAAATTTAACATAATTTAAGAGTTGTACAAGGAGCCAAGACTGAATATGCCTGGTAAAGAAAAATTCGAGGCAAATAAACACTGGGTGCCAATTTTGTGGTAGACTCTGTGCAAGCAATAAACAATACAGGCAAAGATTCCCTCCCTGCCTTCTTGGAGTTCACATTCTAATTAATAGGCAAAAACATAGTTTCTTTATAGTGATCAGTGTTATGGATGAAAATAAAGCATAGCAGGGGACAAGCAGTGCCAGGAGATGGGGAAGCAGTACAATTTTAAATAGAGTATCTGCTGAGAAGGTGGCATATGAGCAAAGCCCTCAGGGTATCTGAGGGAAGAACATTCCAGGTGGAAGCAAAATCCCTGAGGCAGAAGCCTTTAAAGAGAAGAGCATAGCAGGAGATGAATCAGAGAAAGAAGGGGGACAGATCAGGTGGGGCCAGATTGTGCAGGGCCTAAAAGTCATTTTAAACTCTGAGTGAAATGGAAAATCCTTGATGGGTTTTGAGCTAGAAACAATATCATCTGATTCATATTTAATGTGATGCAATGGCTACTCTGTTGAGAAAAAACGTAGAGAAAAGAAGAGGCAGGAAGTCTCATGACTCCTCAATGATCCCCACTTCTTGATATTCACACCTGAGGCTGTTTGATATTGTTTCTGAATTCCAAAAAGAGATATTGGATTATGTTTGTAAACTGGTCTGTCCCTCTGGGCATATTAGATTATATTGGAATCAGAGGTTTCACTTTTACTTGATTAAATAATGATTAAGGTTTTGATAGGGCCATATCAGTAGGATGTTACATCCCTGCCCACTTGGTGGGCAGGAACTCACAGAGAAAAGACATGGCAGAGAATAGAGTTTGGAGTTTTAATGGTGGACCCTGGGAAGTAAGCACACAGAGGAACTTGGTCGTGAGAAGGCTCAGGAAGAGAGACGAGCCATTTGCCTAACAGTTCACAGCTGGCCTTGTAGAAAAAGCATTGCAGTTGAGCCTGGAGGGAATCGAGCCCTGGAAGAGAGATGAGACTTATCCCAGTCTGAAGCTAATCTTGGAAGAAGCTGGTACCATGGAGCCTTAAGAGAAGGGGAAGGCTGAACAGGCAGCCATCTTGTTTCAACACGAGGCAACAGACTCTAGTGAGTGAAGTAACTTATGCTTTATGGCCTGCTAACTATAAGTTTATACCCCAAATAAATACTTTTATAAAAGCCAGCAGATTTCAGGTATTTTGTGTCAGCACCCCTTTGGCTGACTAATGTAACATCTAAGTGTCATCTCCTCTCCTTGAGTGTAGACTGGATTTGTTGATTTGTATTTAACTAGTTAGAATGATGCAAAAGTTATGGAGGATCACATCTGAGATAAGGTTACACAAAGTCTGTGGCTTCCATCTTGGGTGCTCTCTCACACTGTTGTACTCTAAAGGAAGATAACTGCCATGGAGAGACCCACATGGCAAGGAACTGAGGCAGGCCTCTAGCCAACAGCCAGTGAGAAGCTGAGGCCCTCAGTTCCACAGTTTGTGAGGAACTGGATCCTACCAACAAAATTTTGAGTGAGTTTAGAAGCAAATCCTCCCAGTTGAGCCCTCTTATGAGACCATAGCGCTGACACTCTGGCTGTACTCTCATAGAGATCCCGAGTCAGAAGAACCCAGCTAATATGAACTTAGATTCCTGACCCACAGAAAATGTGATAATAAGTGTTTCTTGATTTAGGACATTAAGTCTTGGGGTAATTTGTTACATGGCAACTAATACAGGGCACAATGGCAGAAGACTGAAGGAATGGAGGCAATTACAACAATGTAAACAAGAGGTGAAAAGGCTTAGACTGGAGGTGCGGGGTGGAGAAGGAGAAGTGATGGGATTCTGGATATATTCTGAACATACTATCAACTGGAATTGCTCATAATTTGGATATTGGATGAAAAAAAAATTTTAAAACAGAGCAATCAAGAATGAATCCAAGATTTTATTAAGCCACTGGTATAATGGAAATGACTAATTCAGATGGATACATCTTTGAGAAGAGCAGGTTGGGTAAGATAAAATCAGGAGTTTGGCTTTTAAAATGTTAAGTTAAAGATGTCCATAATAGGATAGCATATGTGGCTTAAACAATTGAGCTCCCACCTACCCACATGGGAGGTCCCAGGTTTGGTTCCTAGGTTCTCTTGGAGAAGGCAAGCTGGCACAATGGGCAGGCACAGCAAGGTGATGCAACAACATGATGCAACAAAGAGACACAAAGAGGAAAGACAATGTGAGACACAGCAAACAAACCAGGGAGCTGAGGTGGCTCAAGCAATTAAGCACCTCTCTCCCACATGGGAGGTCCCAGGTCTGGTTTCCGGTTCCCCCTAAAGAGAAGATGAGCAGACAACAAGTGCAAACAACAAGGGGGGCAGGGATAAATAATGAAAATAAATTTTAAAAAAAGAAAGATGTCCATAATAATAGAAATGCTTATTGGGTAGTTAGATAAATAAATCCAGAGTTCAAGGAAGAATACTTAGATAGAGATAAAAATTGAGGTGTTATCAACATTATCTAGTTTATATAATATTTAGAACCATGAGAAGTAGTCATGCTAATATTTATATGTTGGAGAAATGAGGAGTAGCATAGTGAGAGGAAAATGTGACGATAGATTTGTCCTAGAAGACAAACGAAGAAGGTATTTAAGGAGGAAGAAAAGATATTCTGTCTACGTTCTAGACAGGTCAAGAAAAATTGTGAATGATAGGAAAACAATTATGAGCAATAACATAGTTAAATGGTCCCTCTGAATAGAAATATCTATATTCCATAGCCACAGCTAAGCCATCTTTTTCTGACAATGTACTTAAGCAAATAGATGCAAACAGTTTTATCCTTTCAAGACAGACTAATTTCAGTCTTAAAACAGTATTTGTTGTACATATATAAAAGATCATATTGGTTAGTTTCCTTGCAAAATGGGTATTGAAATTCTATAGTGAGGGCCAACATATTCTTTAGGAATTTTTTCCTGAACTGTACCATGAGAGGTAGTTGCCTAAAAAATAACTTTACAGCTGATAACTTCTTTCCTATCAAAATTTAAATCCCTAGATAATGCAAAATGCTCTTTGCAAAAATGTTTTATTTCCCCAAAATCCAACTCATTGCCTCAAATATACAAAAATGATGACTCCTAAGTAAGCGTGTAGACTGAGTGAACAGCATGTTCTATGACTTTAATTTGTTGTTAGTCAGGAACTGACTGTTGTTTCAGTTTGCCAAAGGACTGTCAAATAGTACCATAAATGAGTTGGCTTTTATAAAGGGGATTTATTTGGGGTAAAAGCTTACAGGTCCAAGGTGTTGAAAAGTCCAACTCAAGGCAACATAAAAGATGCTTTCTCATCAAAGTCAGCTGTCAGATGGTGAGGTAAGATGGCCACTGATCTCTGTTGAGATTTCCACCCTTCTGTCTCTGTAAGCAAACCTGGCATAGGGCTTGTCTCTTACCATGCCTCCTCTCTAAGTATCAGTGGCTCCTCTTTCTTCACCAAGTTCAGCTGTACGCTATCAGGCATATGGCTCATCTCTCCCTGGGCCTCAGTTCTTTGAGCTTCTCAGGGGCTTCTCTCCTTGCAGCTCAGCTGTGTGTGAAATGGGCATCCTTTCTTTCACATAGCAGGATCAAATATGGCATCTTCCTTTATGTATGTTTATGTCTGTCTCTCTCTGTGTCACTGTTTATATCAGACCCAAGCAGAGGGCAGAGACTCAGCCTGAGTCACCTCACTGACATAGTCCAATCAAAAGCCCTAAAGTGAGGTTATCAAGTAATCTAATCAAAGGACCTGCAACCAAATTTGGTACAATCAAAGGGTACCACACCAAGGAACAGTTTAGTTTAAAAACATAATCCTTCTCTTTGGGGGATTCATAAAATAATTTCAAGCTGCCACAGTTCTATTGTCACTCAATTGAATCAATATTTAACTTCTTATAACATATGCACTGTTTTAAACACATATCAACTCAATTTCCTTATGTTATGTTTGCTTCTTTCTTCCTTGATCACTGCTATCTTCTAAAAAGTTTAGTTAACACTAAGAGAAATGAAAATCTCCTTTAGAAGGAAGATTTTCACACAAATTTTAAAGGCAATTAACAATTAATTAACTGAAGGTTATAGTGATGAGAAGTCTCTCAAGTTCACAGATATTAGATAATGTACTAAAAGTAAAAACATAAGAAAGCTGAAATAGGGACAAATAAAGTAATTATATAAGGGGCAGATCCAGTGTTTGTAGAGTCCAATGTTTACATAGTTTAGGGTCCCCATTTTATGAACAATAAAACAAAATATAAATTAAAAAGTTAAGATTTATTTGGAAAAAGAAAAGAAATTAAAATATTAATATAACTGCTATAGAGCTAATAAATACCACCATAGCCATCGCCAATTCCTGAAGAATCAAATAATACTTCATTAACTGCCGGACATATCTCTTCAATATTCCTTTCCTACATTTTTCAGTTATGTAGTATTTGACTGCCTGTTTATGTTAATGATACTGTAATATAATTCTCTATAGAGATTACCAGAAATCTAATTTAGTCTTCCCTCTAGGATGTGTGACAAAACTTGATTTTCATTACTCATAGCTTAGAAAAATTTCAACTTCACAACTCCTTGCTGAAAATCTCATGTAAATTTTTAGGTGTCTTATCAAATTTGGGAAGATCTTGATCAACTCCTTTCATATACAAACTGTAAAGATTTCAGGGAATTTTTCATTTCTTCTATTAGAAATTCACCTATTCCTTTTGATAAATTACTACTTTCAATATGATCTGCAAAATTTTTGTACAACTTGCTTATCAATGTGAAAATAATGTCTGTGATGTCATTGTTCACACTAATTGCTTTTGTTCCATATTCCATTCATTTTTGCCTGACTTAGTCACTCAGTTCTTTAGTAAATAAATGTAAAGACAATCAGAAAAGGCACCTTCTTGTTCACCAAATCAAAAACCTGGAATTTTTCTTTTTATTGAAACATTCCAAAATGTTTCAAATTGCTGCTAAAATTACATATCCCCAAATGAAATTCCCCTTAGCTAGGACTCAAAAATTCCTCTACCCTTCAAATACCACCTTACACAAGAGAGTTGTAATGCGGGGATAGAGAAGTGAAAAGGAACACTCAAGCAATGCAGTTAAGTTTCTTTTGAAAACTATACACATGAACTCTTTGCTAGGGCCCTCCCAGGGGCCCCAAAGCTTCTTTAGCTTCATGGAAAATCTGCCTCTGATTGAATGCAAAGGTTGCCTTTGACAAATCACAGGAAAATGCAAATCACTATTATCTGATTATACTGCCTGTAGAGGAAAAAGGCTAGAAAAATGCCACAAAGCTTTTAATTAGAATTCCAGACCCTTACCACTTCTCTTTCAAACCTATGGCAAATCAAATAAAATACCATATTATTCATCGGTATGGGATCATTTACACAGCTTATAACCAATTTAGAAGTATTTGGCCTCAAACACTAACTAAATTGCCTTGTAGGTGATTCCAAGTAAATGTGTAATTCACTTATTTCCTAATCCATCCATTCTTTCACTCATTTAAATTCTGTTTCTCTGTTCCTTACTCTGTATTAGGCACCAACTACAACAGATAGAAACACAAATATGGGATATGGTCTTTTCCCTGAGGGGTCATAGTCTTGTCAGGGTGATAGAAAAATCAACAGTGAGACAATGCCATAAGATGTCAGAGTCAGGCACTAAAAGACAAAGAGGGATAATGCAGTCAAAGAATGGTGTGCAGGGTTGGGAAAGGGATAATAATAGCTGAAAAAGTTATAGGAGGAATGATAGTGTTAGTAGTTAACATTTATTAAATCGCAGATTTATTGGGTAATTTGCCCAACATCACACGGCTGGTAAATGATGCAGCCAACATTAAGGCCAGACAGGCTAGCTGGAGAACCATTTTACTAAGTGTCAAAAATAATGGTAATAATGATGATCACCAGCATAATCATATAGTTGCAGAGAAATAAGTATTGATGTAAATGGATAGTTAGCCTTTTCCTTCCTACACCACATACCCCGAAACATAGTTTCATTCGACTTTCTTCCAGAGTCACCAGCCGGAACACTTCAGTTTCACTCTCTTCTCCTTTGGGCAGATATTTTAAAATACTTATGTATTTATCTAACAATTCTTTCCAGAGGTATATTATTTCACTTGAAAGAAATCTTAACACTCCTGTAAGGTGAAATAGCAATGGATTTTGTAATCTGCTCAAATAAGAAATAAAACACACAGAAAGAAAAGCCTCTTGTGATAAGGTCATATCAAGCAAACCATACCCAGATCCCCAAGCCTCTTGATTCTTAGTGCATCAAACTCTGGTTAACTATGGTTGTGTACCAAATGACCCCAAAACTCAGAGGCTTAAAATTACCATCTGATTTTCTCACAGTTTGGGGGAGTCAGGAATTGGGGAAGGGCATTTCTGGCTTGGGTTCCCTCAAGCTGGAGCTGGGGCAGCTGGGATTGCAGTTAGGCGCTGGCCAGGTCTCCCTCTCCCTCTCTCTGCCTTCATGTAGTCTCAGACCCTCTCCTTCATAGTCTCTCCAGAAAGCAAAGTGGAAACTGCCTTCTCTTTTCTGTCCTAGCCTCAGATCCCAAACAGCATCACTTCCACCATCTTTTATTGGTTACAAATGAGACCCAAACCCTAGCAGGGTCATGGTTGCCACCTCTGGGAGCAAGGCCCAGATCACACTGTAAAAATAGCACATCAGATGGGAAATACTGTTGTGGATTTCTTCGGAAAATACATTTTGCCACAGCTTTGAAAATTCAGTATGTCACAATCATTCTTCTAAATATTTTCTATTACAATAAGGACTAATCTTTCCATTTAATTTCCAATTTAATATGGCCATTCAATTGGAAATGAAATCCTTTATTCAAAACTACCTAAGCATTTTAACTTTTAAAAATGAGAGAGAGAGAGAAAAGAAAAAATTCTCTTAGAGAGAGCTAATGGATTGTAACAGTTGCAAGCTAGACTCTGGAGCCAACCTACCTGGGTCTGAATCTAGGCTACGCTATTTACCAGTTGTTTGAACTTCGGCAAGTTGTTTGATCTTTGCATCATCAGTTTTCTTATCAGTAAAATGTTACCTATCTTAAATATTGTTAAATGACAATAAAGCAAGTTGAGGTATGTAAAGACTTTAACACTGTTCACAATCCATAGTAAACACGATGTGAGCTGTTAGCTCCTATTGCATACATTTTCAAAAGGGGTGTATGATGAAGCAGCCCAATTGTAGTTGTGAAATAAAATGGCCTCGAGGCTGTAAACGAAGCGTCTCTGTCAAGAAGCGTTGCTGTTAAAAGGAATGAGCAATAGAACTATAACATCTGTAAATTCATCTTAGGATGAGCAGAAGCTTTTCAGGGTTATTTTTTTGTTTTAAAGCAAACCTCTAAAATAGCAGTTCTCAACTTTTTCTCACTGCACTTTGTGCTCCATGCTGCCCAGGATTATGTGAAATATCCAAGTCTTCTTGACTTGAGTGAAAGAAGTCATATAAGTAATATAGAACCCAATGTAATTTTCCCATTTTAAAAAGCAAATCATCCAAATATTGCATCGAAACTATCATCAGTGATTTATTTTGTAATGCACCGCCACCACCATTTTCCTCTTACCTGATCAACTCCAGTAGTTTCCTAAGGCATCACTTTGCTTTCCCTCCTGCTTCACCTCATTCCCACTCTCCACTGCAGCCACCAGGTTCTTTAAAACATGGCATCACCCACCCCAGCTTAATACCTTTCAGAGGTTTTCCATCCCTCTTGGACTAAAGGACCTCCCCAGTGTGGCCAAGCAAGTCTTTGAGCCTACTTCTCCAGGCTCATTTCCTTCCCCTTCCCTCTTGTCCTTTGACTACAGCACACTGTCACCCAGTAGTCTGCACACTCAACAGCTCTTTCCACCATGGGGCTCTTGCACTATTTGTTCACTGTGCCTGGAATTCCATTCCCTCCTCTTTACCTAGCTAATACCTAGATGTCCTTGAGATCTCAACTCCAGTTCCCCTTCTTCGCAGGAAATTTCCTAGCCTCCCAGCCTGGGACCAAATCCATGCCATTTGTTTTCATACCACCACAGACCTAACCTAAGTAAGTACTGACTACAATGGAAGTTTTAGAGGTATTTATATGAATCCCCATTAATGTCTGTCATATTATTGGAAAGGAAGCTCCATAATGGCAGAGAATGGACCATGACTATTTTTTTTTCACACTTTTCTAACCAGCATAGGTAGCACACTAGCTGGCACATGGCAGGTGTTCTGATAGATACTCTTTACTAAATAAATAAATCTCCTTTGGGAACCTCTGTTCTAGGTTCCTAATGAGAAATCATGTGACTTTCTACTAAAGGTTATGGGAATGAGAGGAGAGTGACAGATACAAAATCCTCTTCCAAGGGAAACCACTTCAATCTGCTCTGCATTTTCAGCTGTTGCATTTTCCTCAGTCCTTCTGCAATATGTATAACTTTGAAGAGGAGGATTATGAAAGACAAAAGAGAATGATAAGAAGGTAAGAAATGAGGAAACATGAATAAGGGGAAACTCTGAAAGAGATATCAGCTACCCGTCCAAATAAAGTTATATAAATTTAGAAGTTTAAAGAATAGCTCAAAACCAAACCCTAAACAGCCATTATCTTCAGGCAAATTGGTTTCATTTTCATATGTCTTTAGAATGTCAGGGACGTAACAACAAATTATGTAATTTATAATTCTCCTTTTAGAATTTTCTCTTTTAGTTGTTGATGCAAGATATAGTTTCAACAGCAAACAAAAGTCAACACTCTGGTTTTTCTTTTAATTAAACTGCTATTTTTTTTCAAATTCACTGGAATTGTGAAAAACCCCTATCAGTGAGTCACCGTTAACATTTAATCTGGCTCTGAATACTAGTGAACATGACTTACTACTATACTAACTCATCTCTATTTTTATCAATCTTATTGTAATTCCTTATAAAAATAGATTATTTCAGGACTGTAATATTCCAAAAGAAAGCCCATTGTTGCGGGGGGGGGGGGGGGAGGGAAACCGATGGATGGGGGCGGGGCCAAAAGATGGGAACTTGGTCTGTGCCAACAAAAGAGTCAAGCAAATATAATAAGTGGTAGAAATTCTTGCTTGCCTAGATGCACGATCAGATTGAGTGAACCCAAGTGTTTTTCATCTGAAAAAGAATTTCTGCCAAAGCATTATTTCTCTTGGAAATGTTGAGGTAGAAATCAAAAAGGAAATTTCAAATGAATGATTTCTTCTCTTCTGGGAGAAAACTGGCTGGTATAAATTCAGTTTTCACGAGGAAATAGGCAAGAATTGATATAAACTGCCCCTTTCTCAAAACCATGGTGGTCCAGAATTGAAATAAGTCACAAGTAATCAGGACACATGAATCATTTTTTTCACCCCTTTATTGTAAATAGAGTTTACAAAATGTTTTCTTTAAAATATTTGAAATTCATCAATATACTTATCTATTATATTCTCGAAAATTCCTTTTAAAACCCTGAGAGGATTGCCATTATTTTTTATGGTGTGTTACAGATGGCAGCCTTGATGTGAGATGCAAAGCTATCCAATGTGTAAGGTGCAATCCTTGGAGAAATCAGTAGTTGAAAAGAAATGTACCACTTCATAAATAGTTTTAACAAAAATGACAATGTCAGTTAACATATCAAATGGCATTTCTGCAATGTCAAAATGAAGGGAAAATGTCTCAGCCACCCATAATTGAGAAATAATATGGCACTGCAGAGTGCCTTGCTGAATACAATTTGCTAGAAAATGGTCCACACAGCAGCTTGAAACCATCCAGAAGCCTAAAGTGTTTTTTGCTGCTGACTCATTGTGGTATGTCCGAACTGCTCCAAATGGAGCCAGTGGTAGGGGAGATGATGTTGAAGAGCCCCTGATAAGAGCACTCAACAGTGGGAAAGCATTTTGGACATTCTCATCAGCATCATTACAGAACATTTGAGCCCAGCAGGAAATAGGCAGTTGAGAACAAATTAACAAGAGCTTTCCTTCCTTTTGAAGCCTTAAACTTTCATACAGATATAAGGATATAGATAGCCAAACAGGTCCCAGATAAATATGTAAATTGATTAAGCACTTCAGTCACTAGCTTGTTGTTATTATTTTAAACCGGCAATAATATCAGAACCTTTTTATTTTTTTCTAGCAGTTAGTAATTCAAAAAGATATTCAAATAATCAGAACAACAGAAATATCAAAGACAAACTATTTTATTACCCACACCAAACTTGAAAACATAAAAATAAGCATATCCTTTACCTCGAGCCATCAAACAATTATGTCAGTCAAAATATACATGGTAACATAATGTATTACAGTATATATTAAAATTCATAGAGACCTGTGAAAAATTATTATAAAAAGTTTCCAAACCCAGAAACCACTCACTACTGTAGATTTCCTCTTTGCCTGTTCTTAAATATTCAAAATCTTTGTCTTTAAATACAACTAGTTGGACAATTCTAACAGTCAGGTCAGGTATTTGTTTGTTTGTTTTAGCTGACATAATAAAGAGATTTTAAAGGCCAGAACTGATCAAGAAGGCAACATCTTACTGGAGAAAATGTGTGGAATTTGAAACCAAAACACCTGAGATTAAGTTTGGGCTCTATCATTTATTAACTGTATGACCTTGGGTAATTACTAGCCCCCTCTGAACTTCAGTTTGCCACCTCTAAACTAGAGATGATAAAACCTCCCTCTCAAAATTGTTGTGAGATTTAAATAAATTCATTTATTTGGGAAGTGCTTTGTAAAACAGGAATATAATATAGATGGAATGTCATCTATAAGCAGGGTATTATGTTAGGTATGAAAAGTGATGCCAAAGATATCAGCTTGCTCCTAGCAAAATGTAGGGAAAGGAAATACATTTAACTGTGACACGAGGTTAAGGGAAATCAATACCATTAACAGAGTATGATTAGCTGTTTAATTGGATTATCTCTACTCTAAACCCCAAAGCTAAGATTTTAAGAATTAAATAAGATATGGAGTACGGTTTGCAAACTCCAATGCCCACGTGGTCAACATCATGTAATAAGAAATGCGGGATAGGAGTAAGAAAAGCTAATGAACAAGCTTCATAATGATGGGCAGGTGGCAGTTGGTCTCTGCAGGGAGACTGCAGAAAACTGGAGAGTGTGGGTGTCACCAAGAAAACAGTATTCAGTTTAGGGCAATGGTCGCTGCCCAAAGGAAATTTGGACCAAGTGTTCCAACTTTCTAAAGAGAAAACAGAAATCCATATGTATACATGAAATTTTTCCATTTTTAAATGTTGGCTCATATGCTTCCCCCCCTAAAAATGTCCTGTGGATCAATACTGTGGACCAGAAAATCATAGGTACAGATGGAACCATTGGCCAGTTTGCATCCACTAAAGTGAGGAGACTAGGGCAGAGAGAAGATGTGGTTAGAGGCTAAGTAGATATCTTATCGATACCACGAGTTAGTAAATTTGTGAGCTAGGTGTTGTGGAATGTGGAGGTTCTGATGCTATCAAAAAGGCAGTCAGAAGAAAAGAGAAGCTGAATTAAGCCAGATCATTTGATTCTGAGATCATCTGGTCTCTGTGAGGTTATCTGGCCTCGTGTTTTCTCTCACACTGGATATTCTTGAGAATCAACATACTTTGAGTTGAAACTGAGAGTTCTCCCCTCTGGCAAGATGGATAGACCCAGGAAAAAAAGAAAGTTGAAGAAAGTGGATCCAAATGGGATGCAATTTCAGCTGAACCCAGCTAATTGCACAGGAGCCATTCAAAACATAGACTTCCTGGAGAATTAGGAAGCCTAAAGAGTTCAACCCAATTCTGCTGTTTTTACAATATATTTTTATAATATCTTAGATAGCAAGCAAAAGGAACAAAGTGAACATAAATAAATGCCACCATAAAAATAATAATAAAAACCTCATAGAAACGAAGATTGGCTTTGATCTTGGAGAGAGATCTCCATTAATTTATTCATCTGATGAGAATCTTACTTCCTTAAGCTATTAGCTCCCAAACAATCCAGTCACTTAAAGCTGCATAAAATTACAGAAAATTTTATTTATCAACCCATTTCAATTTAACTTATATATAGATGCTGGGAAAAGTGGGGGGAGGGGGGAGATGCACTAACAATCCATTAGGAGCTGTTATTCCCAAGTTTCTATTAAGATACAGAAACATTAGTATTTTTCTGTATCATGATAAAAGTATACATTTTGATCAGTTCAAAATAATTGAATCAATCTAGACCTCTCATAAGGTAGTCATTTTTTAAAAATAACAGTTTTTGGGAAGAAGATGTGTTTCAAGTTGTTGGGTATCTGCCTACCACATGGGACATCCCGGGTTTGGTTCCTGGTGCCTCCTAAAGAAGATAAACAAGACAGCCAGCTGATGCAACAGGCTGGTATGGCGAGATGATGCAATGAGATAGCACAACAAGATGGTGCAATAAGATGATGCAATGAGATGACACAACAGAGAGATACAATGAAGAGGCATAATGAGGAAACACAATGAGAGACACAAGAAGCAGCACGCAGAGGTGGCTCAAGAGATTAGGTACCTCCCTCCCACAGGGGAGGTCCTGGGTTGGGTTCCCGGTGTCTCCTAAAATAAAAGACAACAAGCACACAATGAACAGACATAGAGAGCAGACAGCAAGTGCAAGCAGTGAGGATGAGGGGACATAAATAATCTTAAAAAACCTACAACAACAATGGTTTTACTAAGATCAGCTGGATGAAGCAGTAAAAAGAAAATTTGGATAATTACTTATGATGTCAAAAGAAACTCAGTATCTCAGATTGCAAATATGCATTTACAATTGTAAAAACAACATACAATATAAAATTTTAAGGAGAAAAAAGACATATCTTCACCCATATTTTCCTAATGATTTATCCATTTTTCCATTTGGAAGCTTGCCAACCATTGCATTCCTTGGTTTATCAGTGTCATTGTGTACATCAAATTTATCTTAATACTTTTGGTCTCTTGTTAGAATGACCAAGCATTGACATAAGTGTCATGAAAAACTGTGCTCTATCTTGTTGCTCCAATGCATTCACTTATTTAAGTCACAAGAGAGGTCCTGTGTGCCAGGTGCAATGGTCAGCACAAAGACACAAAACAGCTGGCCAGGACTGAGCCTTCAGAGGACTCTTCCAACCTCACCTTGTGACCATAACTTTACTTCATGTAAGAATCTGCTTATTTTATTAATTCCTAGATGCCAGGATGATGTTCTTTATGGCTGTACCCTTAATAATCAGCAAAGTGACTGTCTACATCATGCATATTGGATAAATAAATCAATTAATAGCACCAGTGATGAAAATGAAGGAGGTGAAAATGCTGTGAAGACTTTGGGGAGACTACTTTGCATCTGGGGAAACCTTAAGACTCAGTGGGTCATCTGCCCGAATCCCAGAACTCCCAGTGATATTCTAGGCTCGATCTTGTCAGGACATTCTCCTAAGAAGAAGGATGGTTTTGTTCTAATTTACTACTGTTACTCTCTGCCTTGAATGCACAGCAGTCCTAGGAAATGTCTGGAAATATAAGGGTACGGATAAAATAAAACATGGAACACAGCAATTCCCTTTAAGAATGTGATGACATATTAATCTAGCAGTAATGCACACTCAAGAAGTCATGTTTCTTTTGTCCCCACAGTTTGTCTGGTTTAACCAGTTAGGTTTGAGGAAGAGAACACACCTACAATGAGAAGGATCCCAGAATTAGGGTTGGGGTTTACCGACAAGCAGAGTGGGGACTGATTTCCCCAGCCTGACATGTCTCATCAGACATTAGCTAGAAAGAAAGGATCTTACTCCTCATTTGTTGCTTGAATTTGTCATCATTAAGCATGAGCTAACTACTTACGTTTTTAATCACATCCATATCTTGCTTTGAACTCTGGGTACAGTTAATCTTAGGCACTGGAGTTCCCTCTGACGTCAGTAATAACTGACCTATTTATCCATGCCCCGAGCTGCTGATCTGAATACAGAGGCTTAAAAGCAAAAGAAATCAGACTTCATTACCTTGTATAGTGCATAATTAGTAATAGGAAAAACCCAGAGAGAGAGACAAGGGTGGGAGGGAGGGGGGGATTCTCTGTACTCCCTGAATATGTGTGACTAATTCTAAGGAAAAGTCCATAGGAAAGTTAGAAAATGCTTTAATTAAGATCAGATAAATGACTGTGCTGGTAATCAGGAAATGTTCTCTGAGCTAATACACACCTTCACCTATAAACCTCCCCAGCAAAGTTACCTTAGGAGAGCAGGTCTGACCTATGAGTTAACCAAAACATTACTCATCTACAAAGAACTCCCTTTAACTCTTCAGACCTTGAGGCCAAAACCTTTTTCCTAGGTTTCAGGACATTTCTCACTTTCAAAGCAATTACAAATATGACCCTTTTTGTCCACCAAGGACAGGCAACTCAATGCAGACAGTCTTGATCAATAAAAGTGGGGAATCTTAGGAGTTCCTTGAAATTTCTGAAAAATGAGAGTAGCTATAGTTTTAGAAAAATACCAGTGGTACCAAACTATATGGAAATAAATGTTAAAGAAAAGAATCAGTAAGTATTTGAAAAAAAAAAAAAAGGTGCCAAAAGCCTTTTCTTAAGGCATTGATGTTTACAAGAAAAGAAAAAAAACAATTGAGCTTCTATCTTTAATACAAGTTTCTACAGCAGTTCTCGAGACACTCGGGATTCTTCAGCATTAAGTGGGTGGGGTTCAAGGTAACCAAGAGGGGAGGAGGAACTTTTGTTTCCTCCCTCAGTGAGGGCAAGTGATGGTCTCTTCCTTCTTTCAACACAGTTAAGAAAATCCCAAGTAAGCTTTCAGACCTTGAGTATATTGCTTCCTGAAAAGGAATGAAATCCCTGTATGTTAGCACAGAAAAAAAAAAATTGTTTGAATATCCGAACAAAAGTAAATGGCATGACGCTGCTCACATACTGCTCAGTGGGGTAGCAGCTGCATTTGTTGGGTGGCTTCAAATAAAGAAGAAAGAAAAGGGAGTACTCATAAAATTTAGACTATATTATTTTATGTGTTTCTCATCCATGTGCGTGTAGCACATATACAAGTAAAGAGGAGGTTGACTGTGAGATGCTTTTGACCAGGGAGCTTGTTATTTCTAAAATCTGCCAAGTTGGCCCAGTTCAAAGAGCTCCCAGAAAACTAATCAGCAATACAAGTGATGACATTGAGACCTGACACACAGATCTGTGGGTGCTTTCCTTTGCACAGGACAAGAGTCAATGTCACTTTGTGTCTGTGTGGGGGGAAAAGGCAGTAACCCTTAAAAAGTTAAAAAAAAAAAAACCTTGTATAATTCAGAAAGATTGTATGCAAATATTATTTCAATAAAGTTAGGACATATTAACTTTAGGCTAGCTGGTAAGAAATCTTTCTTGGGAAATGTTACCCAAATTACATTTGGTTCTCAGTATGAAATTATCAATATCATTTTTCCAAGTTCAGAGTCTTGACATACTTCATATGAAAACTGGTATATGTGCTAATGATTATAAATGGTGGTAGTTATAAAAGGGATTTGAGTTTCTTTGTGATTTTTTTTCACTCATTCATTCATTTCTGTAACTTTATGAAACCACATTTACACCTCTTTAAGTATATTCCTCAACCTCAGTACCAAACATCGCTCCCTGCATTCCTACCCAGAGACCATGGTCATGGGTTTTTGTTTTTGTTTTTCCAAGTTTTCACTCCCTATCTATGATTTCAACCCATTTTTTTTTTTAATCTCTGAAGGGGAGAACATTATTGAACCTGCTGTATGCTTCTATTACTACCTAATTCTCTCCTACCTAATGTTTTGTTGATGAGTATTGGGTAATTTGCCTTTGACGTTAGTCAATTACTCGTTCTACCTCATTCAACCAGCACAATATGACTCGGTTTGCTTCTCCAAGCAGCCACCCGAAACAACTTTATCAATGTTCATCAATGATTTCCTAATCACTTCTCCCTCAGCACTCACAAAGCTACATTTGACTTCCTCAGCCAGAATGATTTTACAACTGTTGTTAACTTCCTTCTGCCACTCGGGTTTCTCCTGTAGTGTTTCTGGTTGTTTCTTCTCCACTCCTTCCTGAACCCCAATTATTTCCCCACATAATAATAGTCTCTGATTTTCTTGACCTGATTTATATGCATATTAGGATGACTTTTCAAACTTAAGGAATATTAGAGATTTCTTTGCAAGACAAGCATATTATAAAATCAAATTATTATTGTGAATGAAAGAAAATACATCTAAAGTCAATTTCTGCATCCTTAGTGCTAAACCCCTTTTCAGTCTTTCTAATCCATAGATCAGTGCTACACCCGTTAATTAAAACGCTGTTAATAACTTGCAATGAACACAGTAAGAGTATTCTTTTTATTTCACTTCAGGGAAATACCATCAGTAGTTTAGATAATAAATAGTTTTAAGTTTCTAGGCGTAAACAGTGATGGGCCTTATTATTTTATTAAAGGAAGGAATGTCATTGTGTTTGCTGAGTTTACTGCTTAGTAAGATGCTCGTTGTTGCACTGACGGCTGAAGTACCGTTTCTCAGCTCCACACTCACCCTTGTGTACTCTCGCTTGTGATGCTGGTGCTGGAACTCCACATTGCGGCTGACAGCTGGTTTGGCCCGTAGAAGCTTTGCCAATAGGGGGCGCTAGATGGAGATTGCAAGTGGGCCAGGGGAAGGAGACATTTGCTGCTTCCTGTGACGTTGCCTGAGCCCTTTTCTCTTGCTTTCCTGTTTCTGTGTCCATGCCACGGCGGTGCTTCCTCACTCAGAATGCAGCAACGCTCTCCTCTAGCAGCAGCTGACTCCAATTTAGGCGTTTTCCCAGCACTTGCGGAACCATTTTTTCCACATGCTTACCCCTCCACCCCCGGCCACCCACCACGACCCCAACAGCAGTCCCATCGGGCCGTTTCAGAGACTTGTGTCCTGACTGCCAGGGCCCTTGCTCTGAGCCCGGAGTCACCAACAGCAACCAGACGGCAGCATGCCTCAGAGCTCTGAGTTTCAGTTCTGCAGGGTGCCCTCTCTACTTTCTAAGTTTTAATCATTTCAAACCCTTCCCTTTGTTCACTCTGCCTTAGGAGTGGAAGCTGCTGCTTGCAGTTGCAATGTCCGTGGTACCTTTGAGCTTTCTTTTTACCCTTGCAGTTATCTAAATAACAAAATTATACCTAGTTAGCAACTCTTCCATATCAAAATTTTCTCTGTTCAAATAACTGGTTTGTTTCCTGTCACCTGAATGGATCCTTTAAACTTGTTTTAAGAACTATCAATACCAATCCCATAAGCCATTGTTTGAGAAGTGGGTATCTGAGCCTTCATGCATAAGATAGTCTCTCATAATTGTTCCCACCCAACAGCTTAACCAAGTAGATTGCCACATTAGGCTTAATCAATTAATCACTAAAATCTTGAGAAGAATTTTCATGCCTGACAAATCAATTTTGTATCAGGGTAATCTGATTTTTACCTCACGTAATGGATGCTATAGTGTGCTACCCAGAACCCCCTTCGGAACCCAGGACCTCATCCTCCCAACTGCAGGGGAGAGCTTCCATTCGAGGCCCTGCTGGAAGTCCTTGGCTGCTGAGGGTTGATGGGCTCCAGGGTGCACCCTACTGCCTGGGTAGGCCAGGATCCAATGACTGGCCCAAGCAGGGGTACAGAGTTCTGGCCCCTTAGTTTATCTGGGAACATCTTTGAAATGCCATCCCTGCTTCAGAGCTCCCTCTGAGATGGGCTGAGGCCCTCATGGCCCTGCATCACAGTTCATTTTGTTCCTCTGCCCAATTCTGCTTCATTCATACACACACACACACACACACACACACACACACTGTACTGTTCACATTGCTCACAAATCTCTATCTCACAGTCTGCTTCTGAAGTACCACTGCCTAAGGCATCCAAACTGAACATAAATAATATTCCCAAGATTTGGCAATTGCCTGTGTCAACAACATAGAGGAGACTGCATGGAACTTCATAATACTTGCTAGTCAAATGCTATCACTGAACTTATGTGTTACTCCAGGAGAAAGAGAATGAGTGAAATCAACAAAACCAAGAATATAAAAAAGAAAACTAAGATAACAGCACCTCACCACAATCAATCATTGCAAAGACCCACAAAAGCAAAGCGTGGCTGAATAGTAAATGATGTGAAAGGCCATCAGAAAAGAAGTCAAAGTACGGATTACAAATCATCAGGAAGTAAAGGATAGACCCATTCTTCCCTTTGAGTAACTGAGAGTATATACACAAGTTCCTACCCACCATAAAGCATGACACCAGAACGGGTAGACAATCTGTGGAAACATGGAATGGTGCAGGATGGGACTTGTGAAAGGACGTTGAGGAAAGATGAGGCAGATTAGTATAGTGAAAGGGGGAAGGTGGCTGAGGTCAGGAGACAACAATACTGACAGATAACATGACCGGAAGACCACATGGCCGGCAGACACTGCCTGGAAACATCCTGAGGGATCCCGGTGAGACCCTGGCCATGACCTTTCCCCATTTGGAATGAGGTTGGGACAAGATCCCACTCAGGGTAAAGGGAAAGCCCTGGATACCCTCAAAAGGCCTCACCCTTGGCCCCCTGAAATGGACAGGTGGGCTAACCAATCAGAACAGCAAATAGCTGGGGCCCCTCTGCAACATTACACAGGGGTAGGAATAAAAGTCTTAAAAGACCTAACCTGGGCCCCCAAGTTCACGTCTCGCCCTGCAGCCTGCCCGCAGTCAATGCCTCAAACGGTGTGCTTTTCTCATTTTCTTGTTTCTTAATAAACTCTTAACTCCTTTGCCTACCCAGTGGCATGTCCTTAAATTCTTTATGTGACATAAGACAAAAATCTAGAAGCCCAGAACCCAGAGCCCTCCACCAATACATTTGGTGAGCCAACCAGGATGCAAAGAGGCAAGTAATACTCCCCAACTCCTGCAACGACTTGTGAGTCTAAACTTTTAATTATAGCCTGTTTGTGCCCTCTTTCTTGTTTCCCAGATAGGTTCCTACAGGACATAGTCAGGAGTCCACTGGAAACCTACCCCCTGTTCACCATCATTCCTCTGTGTCCTGTGGTGGCAGCAGTGGCAGTGGCCGTGGGCAGGGCCAAGGCAGGTGCCATGGGACATCCACGTCCTCCTTCCCAGGGGGTCACAGGCCAGGGGGCTGTGTCCATGCTTCAGCTCCTGCCCGCCTTTAATATTCCGACTACTGGTTACTGGCAGACACCTCCTTCGGGGTCTGTGAGATGCTTTGAAATATCTTAGAAAATGAGGGCGCTCAATAGACAAGCCAGCCCCTTTTCTACAAAGAATCATGCAGCTAGCTTGGCAGCTTTGGTCCGAAACCCAGGTCCGGACATGTCCCAAGACCTAAAAACCAGGTTTCCCAGACTTAAGTAACCTGAGTGAGTATATACTAGAATTAGTGTTGCTCATCCAAGGTCTGTCAAAGTCGAAGTGGAAAATAAGCAAAGCTCTGAAGTAAAGGAAAATGGTGTAAATTGTATTTTAAAGCATTGGGAACAATTTGGTTTTAAGCCAATAAGTACAGAACGAAATTCTGGTGCAAAACTGCATAGTCACAGTGCAGATTGATTAGAAATAGCCTTCCAAGAGATCTTTTGAGTATAGTATTACCTTACATTAAATTATTTTGTAGAGATTGAGAATTATAAGTAGTGAATTGTGTGCTTCTGTGTCTAACTCTCTATTTCTATTTGTTCAGTGTATATTTTCATATCTCAGGATGAAATATAAGTTTCATGTGAAATTTTATCTACTAGGCTGGGGAATTAAGAATCATACTTTATCCTGTAGTTCCCTAATTTAAACCTTTTAGCAACCTTAAAATAAAGGTGATTAATAATCCTTTACCAAATTTCAATAAAAAAAGGAAAAAGTCCTAGAAAGCCATGGAAAGATCTTTTCTATATTATACAAATTAAACAATTATAATCTAGAAACTTAGCAATCAGTATGCTTTTTAAGATTATTCACAGTTTTAGCATTTTATTAAAAAATTTTTTTATTTAGTTTGGGCGTTATCTCCCTAGGTTTATAGAATACCAATTAAATAAATTAATATTGTATGTATTAACTCTTTAAGGTGATAAAAATTGTAAGTTTGTGTTTAATGAATTTGCATAGTGACTTTAAAAGAAACTAAATGTAAGGATTGATTAAATGGTAATGTTTAAATTCCATTACACGGTAAACTGAGAGTTTAAGAAGTATTGAAAACCCAGATTATCAGGACATTATTTTAAAATTCCTCGTCTTCATAGACCACTCTGAACTGATAGCCCTTGACTCTGATTATGAGCTCTCATCAGAAAGAGACTTTTACATGACTTAGAAGTTTTAGGGTTGCTAAATGTTTAACAAGAGTACATTACCAATTTATATTAAGTTTACAATCAGTTTGGCAAAATGGGAAACAACTCATAAAACTATGATACATGACTAATGATCCTAAATGCAGTTATAAGAAATATTAATTTTCTAATATTCACTAATATTTATTGATTACTATTATTGTTACTGCTCTGATTACTTGATATAAATTAATATATTTATTCTTAGAGTAGTTCTTTTACATAGGTACTGTTAATATCTTTATTGCATAGCTGAATAAATAACCTACAGAAAACCTAGGAAATTTCCTCAAGATCAAACAGTTAATAAAGGTTTGAGCCTGGATTTGAACCTAGGAAGTCAGACAGTTGATTCAGCACACGTAGTTACCTTCCCGGGCTGCCTATTGAATCTGGTTTGCTGTTTTTTCCACTGCCTTTGTGCATCTCTAGCAAACCTGAAATCTACCATGATGTATTTTTATACAGCAGAAAACACCATGAACTTCACTTTGCATAAATAAACTATGGAAAAGCACTTACAAAATAATGGGGAATTTCCTTTTGCATCCCAGCTTCTTATGTTCTCTGCAAACATAAATGAACGACTTAATAGTCTTAACAAGTGAAAACTATCCTCTCTAATGAATGTTTGCCTTAGGTGATTTGGAATGATTGACTTCACTAAACCAACTTCTTTCCTAAGTTTCCCTCCTTTTTTTAGTTCTGTGAAAACACTGCTTTAGTGTTAGTGCTATACTACTGCCAGGATACTACCAAATACTATTAACTTTTAATCAATATGACTAGAATACACACACACACACACTTCTCATACATAGATATATTCATGTATATGTATGTGTTATAGAGACAGTTTTTTGTTGTTTTGGTTTGTTTTTTTCCCCTTCATTAAGATATCTTGCTTTTCTATTTGAAAGATAGTTTTGGGTTTTGTTTGTTTTTTGGTTAACCATGATCCTCTGTGCAACATTCTATAAAGGGAGAATATTGAGAATTTTAATCTCTTTGGACATTCAATTTACAGTAATTGTACCCTTTCAGAGAATTCTTGCATTATTTCCTTCTACTGTACCATATCAGTTTTTTCACAACTACCTGAATCCATCATCTATGAAAGGTTCATCTCAAAAATAATTCTATATATGTGTATATGTGTGTGTGTATATATATATATGTCTATGTATACATAGACATATACATTTACACACGTACACATCTATGTATCTTAACACATCTATAGAATAGCGAGGGATGGGTAATGTGACTGCAGTCTCTCTTGTCACAAACATCCAGGTGAGAGTGTCAAGAACAGTAATAGTAAATAAATACTCATTGAACACCTAGTATGCACCTAGTATGCACTGATCTGAGGGCTTATTTTTCATTAATTCGTGTATTCTTTAGCATGTGAAGATGATACGATTTCATACATATTTTTGATAGGTTTTTATGGTTTTTCATTGATCATTGAGGTACCTTTCACTTCAACCAAGCCCCTATTAAAAAAGTAGCTACGTCTTTTTCAAAGGGAATTAATTTTGTTACAACCTTATTGATATTTTTGAGGACAAATAGAAACTCATCTTGATCCATTTTGATGTTAATGCTAATTGAATGAAGATATTTAGCATAAATAAAAATGTAAACAATTCTTTGCTTGCCTACATTTATTAGAAACCACATTCCCTTTGATTCTTAGAATGTTTTAAAATCCTTGACAATGAGATCATAAACAAGGAAAGCCCAGGGAACAAAATCCCCTAGAAAGCCCTAGATTTTTTTCAGAACTTTCAAACTCATTTTCCTTTTAAAATACCATTTCAGAAAAGAATGAGGTGACATTAAAAGGTTTCATTCAAGAAACATCACTATTTTAATGCAATATTTAGTAAAGTGTCAACAGGACTCTAAGGTAGAAAAGATCAGAACACCAAATGCAATTTTATCTAAACAAACTTAACCTGGATTTGTTACACTGTCAACATAAAAAAAGGAAATGAGACCACGCTTTCTTAGAGAATTCTAAAACATTAATTCTTTAGTAAATTTTGATGATGAGATGGTTAAAGTCCATTTCCAAACTCACTCATGGATTAGTCGCTAAATTTTTGACAAGTATTTTAATGTTTCTAATCATTCAATTCTAATTCTATTATACATTTCCCCCTAATACAAATGAATTGATCCTTCATGCTCACAGAAGTTGCCAACCAGGTAAAGAATAAGATTAGTGACAATCTGAACTGATGCAATTTTGCATCTCCCTGATTTGTCCTGAGTCAGAAGGTTCTAACCAGCCTAATCTCTTCATTTTACAAGGAAACCAAGGTTCAAAAAAACTGGTGGTTTGGATCTTGCACTACAAGGACCCCAAATATATGCCCAGACTCAAGTATTTTGTTGATCCACTGTTAGGGGTAAAGACCCTAAATAGAATCTTAAGAAATTTGAGAAAATCTGTGATTTGGGCACTTTAGATCATCCTTATTCAAGTTGAGGTCAGGCTTTGGCAACACCTGGGAACTTGTCAAAAATGCAGAAACTCAGTCTTACCCACACCTACTGAATCAAAATCTGCATTTCAACAAGATGCCCAGGTGTTTCCCGTGCAACTTCAAGGTTGAGAAACACTGGTGTAGATGATACTGTGGCGATTTAGATAAGGAAAGGCCTTCTTTTACCCTAGGACTTTCTGTGGTAGTACAAGCCAGCTGACCACAAAGGAGAACCACAGTGACAAGGTAGTTCTTGGGAATTCAGAATTCTTATCTCCTTTGACCTGAAAAAAGTATAGCTGTTGTTGCAAGAAGGTGATGGGACAGAATTCTGAAGAGTCCCAGAGCCAGGTAATCCACTTTGTAGCTCTACAAAGGACCCAGGCTCTTTCTTAACCACCTAGCCTCCCAAAGCATCAGATTATTAAAGGAAAGAAGAAAAAAATTAGTAAAGCATAACAATGGCTATCATTTAGCAAGTGCTGCTATGTTCTTTATACTCTTTCTAATCTTCCAAAAACCCTGAGTGTAGGTAGTATTTTCCCTATTTTATAGATGGAAAAACTGAATTTCAAAGCTGAGTAACTTATGCCTAATCACGTAACTAGTAAATGACTGATAATCAGACCTTCCACCTGTCTGATTGCAAGACTCATGCTTTAGCTCATAAAGTATCCAAAATTTGACATCAACTTTAGCTAATTGTTCACTCCCATCCCCAAAGCAATGGAACCTATTTTGTTTGCAAATTATTATATTATAACCCTGTGTCAATCCCATTTAGTGCTAAAATAAGGAGGGGAAACCCACTTAAATACATTCTTAGTGGAAGACAGATTCAAAAGGAAAGTTAAAAAAAAAAAAAAAACAAGGTTCTGAGATGACTTGTTAAATGGACCAGAATGCAGAGTACAAAGAGCTAGATTTGCCCAGCAGGGCAGGACTTGTCCAAAAGTCTTATGGAAAAATGGTAAGGTTATGAGAATTTAATAGAGCTCCCGTTGCTTCCTTTACATAAAAATAAGATTCTGACTTCCTTTGACCCTGTATATTGGCAATCCGCTCAGCTTAGGTATACTTAAGTTCACCTGTAAGAGTTAAATAAAATCAGTTCAATTAAATGATAGTGTATTAAGTCAGATGTGTGTTGGGAGTTGTGTATAAGACACAGTCTCACCTCTTAAAGGATCCACAAAGATTATTCCTAAGAGAAATGAAGGGTAATGATAAGCAAATTTAAAGAATAACAACAAAAAGACAAGTTGCTTTTCTCTTTTATTTCAATAGGAACAAAAGGAAGTAGTAAAAATCCCTTGAAGTCTATTTCACAGCTGTTTCTGTGGGGCTGTAAAATAAAAGGCAAAAGTGGTGGAAATTACTTAAAATTCAAAAATGGCAAAGGGAAATATTGCCATGGATAGGTTATAAATGACATTAGAGATTTGGGATGAGTAAATCATCCAGGCCAACTGAAAAGCTTTCATTTTTTCTCAAAGATTATAAGCCTTTTGGTGCATATTGCTCATGTGCCAGTACAGCCTCTTATTAAATTATGGTGTTTTATAACTAGTACTAATATTGGCATCATGTTTACTATGCAAAATCCCTGCTCTTTTTCAAATGGATCTATATTTTAATATGAAATTGAAATTTAATATCTAAAGCACCAAGCAATAAAGCCAACCCACCTAGTTTGAAACCCAGCTTAAATTATTTTTTGAATTTTGTACCTAATAACATAGTACAATAACGCTGAAACAAGATTAACACTATGATACTATTTGTTTAGGAAATCAAGTGTGTTACCATGGAAACAGACATTCTGCATATCTATGGAAACAGTGGCAATGTTGTAAATAATGATACTGAAAAGAGGAACCCTGTAAACTTAACATATGAATTCTAAGAAAAAGAACAGAGGATGGGGCAGTGGAAGGAAGAAGAATTACATTTGCTTGTAAAAGAAGCATTTTTATAGATTTTTGTCATGGTATGACTATGTTAAGCTAAGTTTTCAAAACCTTGTTTGTTCTACAATCTTCTGTTTCTCTCATCTCATTAACTGTCCAAATTGTAATCTATTTATACGTAACAAGAAAATTCACCAAAAACTGTTTTTGATTCAACTGCACTTTGATAGTATTTTATAGGTCAAATTACTTTACTGAAATGTATTAAAATGGGGGAAAAAAAGCACAATGCATGTTTAACTTAAATTACATTTTGAGATCCTAAAAGAATGCTTTTTAAAGTTCTGCCCAGAATACTTACCAAACACAATTTCAAAATGGGCTACAAAGGAAAAATAATTTTGGTTTTAATGCTATGATCATTTGAAGCCATAATTGGAATAAAATTATTTTTTAATGCTTTGTGATTTTGATTTCTGGCTACATTGTGTCCTACATTAAGGCAATGGCTATGTCTTAACTTGACTTTGCAATTCCCTGATATCAACCAGACAGCCACACCCCTGGGAGACAGTCATACACTGGGGAATGAATAGATAAAATTATTAAAGCAATCAACTACAGTAAAACAATGTTATATATATATACATATATGTATATCTATGCATACATACATATAAAGTAAAGCAATATAATGCTGGTTTCCTAGCAATGATTAAATGAGTTTGTTCAGCTATGAATATGTGGAAACTGATCTCATCTTATTTTAAAAGGAAAGTGATGACGATAACTTGAATACTATAAAATGAGTAGGAGAAATTAGAGAAAGAGAAGGAAGTAGGAGCATGGGCGTGAAAAGCAGGTAAGCACCAGAATCCCCAATCTACACAAGACTCTCATTATCTTGTTTGTTTCTGATCATTACTAAAGACCACGTGTAGATGGAAATAGTACTTTTTTGAGCTGAGAATTAGGTTTACTACTAAATCACTCTTACATGTTAGAGCAGTATTATGTATCCTGGAGCCTTTTTAAATCTTGGGTTTAGCAAAAAACTTCTAGGGTAATGTATTTTTAAAAATTTCTAAAACTGTCATTTTTTTAAGATTTTGAAGATTTTAAATGAGGGATCTGCACCAGATCATTGGTTTTCAAATTGTGCATCAGCCAGGGTAGACTGGCTGGGATCTGGTTGGGTTGCCTACTCTGCCCAATCAGAGCTGCTCCTTCACCAGCTAAACAAACTGCCTTCTTCAAAATTCCTCAGAAGAACTTCCTCGATTGCTTACAAAAAAATTTTTAAAATAAAAAAATTTGAAACCAACAGGTAAGAAATTCCTTCCAGCTTTATATTTCTGTGCTTTGCTGGTTACTTTTCAATAAATATTGGATCCTAAAATAACCCCAACAAAGTGTCCCTAACCAGAGGACTTTTGAATCCCTTTTAATGTACAGCTGAGTCAGTTTTATATCACAACATATTTAACAACTTGAAACATTTACTGGAATATCTAACATGAGCCAAGGGACAGATAATGTTTAATTAAGCCTATATGTTCTTGCCATGGACATATATAGGATTTGCCTAGAATTAGGGCCAGCTTCATGGCCTAGTGACCTGGGAAATCATACAAGGGGAGAAATTCTTTATGCCCAAAGATATTGTCCCCATTTTCTTTTTTATGATAAAAACATGGAAGTAACAAGAAAAGAGATTGTTAATTAAGCACGGCTATAACCACTTAATGGAAGTTATTCAAAATTGTTTTCTAGGGTTCTTCCATAACATAGACCATGCCTTAAATATAAGTGAAGAAAGTCACATACAATAGTGTGTATATCTGTACATAGTATATTCACAATCATGGTAAAGAAAAGCACCTATTTATAGGAAAAAAGACTGACAGGCAAAAGACAAAAGTACCAACACAGGTGGTATTTAGGCAGAAGGTATATTTGACTATTCTTTTCTTTCTACTATTCTGTATTTTGCAATATTCTTTCATGAATATTTAGTGCTTTTTACAAAAAAAGGGGGAAATTTTAATTATCATATTAAATTCATTGTAATAATTTTAAAGAATAAAATTAATATAAAACTGAATTTTTCCCACACTAATAAATCAATGAGTTAACCCTTTCCTTGTGCTCATGAATTCAACTTGGGCCAAATTCTTAAAATTCAAACTTGAAAATCTAAATTAAAGTTATCTTCTGAACATTGAGCACGTCATTTGAGTATGTTGAAAAAGTAAGTAGCAATAAAAATATCCATTACAAATGAAGAGAGTCATCTTCAAGCTTGTTTTAGCAAAATGACCCTTTTTCAAATGCACTCTTATAAAATATTTCACTATGTATTTTACAGATAGGAGTAAAAGCCCCCCGGTAGAGGCTGAGTTGGTGCCCCTTCCTCTCTTTACATTCTCCTAAAGTACCCTTGAGGCACCTCTGCTGAACCCAGCTGCCTTAAACCACAGTTCAAAACTCACTTGGGTGAAATCCATTATGGACTTGGGGACCAGGAGTCTTGGTCTGCAGTCTCAGCAAGGCAGGTAACTATGTGAGTTTTAGAAATTTGTAACACAATATGGGCAAGCTACCTGATCTTTAGGGTCTCCTCTAACTCTGAAATTTTATGAATCTTTAAATCTCTTTGCCTTGGGTGAACCATGCTAGCACCTATTTGTAAATGATCAGAATCCAAAATATTGCAATGGAAATTAAGAGAAATCATCTCCTTTAAAAAAGAGATATCCTTAAAATACAGACTCTCATGGTTGAACATATCTTATAACACTAAATAGGGGAGCATATAGGTGGCATTTCCATGACCTTCAGTCCAATGTCTTACCACTAATGAATTAAATAAAATAGTATTGAACGACTAGATGAGTGAATGAATGAATGGGTGGATTATTTGGTCTAAACCCCAATTTTGAAATATTGCACACCGAAGGAGGATGATACTGTTGCAGGTTTATTACAAGAGCAGCATCAGAAGAGATTTTTTTCTATTGTTTGATTTTCAGCTCTTGCAATTGGAGAAAGCAACATAAGACCACCTTTATGGTAAATTGATTTTTTTTAAGAAAAGAAAGCATATGTTGGAAGAGAATTCTGCATGAGTCACATTTCTGCCTCTCTTGCAAGCAGAGGCAGTGTCTGCCTTTGTTCTGGAGCATCTTTTCAGGGATGTTCATTTGGTGAACAGGCTGGAAAGATAAAATTTGTGCATTCCTCCAGAGCAATGGGTAAGCATGGTTACTGCCCATTATAAAAATTTGCCTCTTGCTTCTTAAGCTCATGGTTCCTCTCCTGAAACTTAACCTGCTACATGTGTAAGTGTTACCTCTTTGAACCATGGAACTGGTGGGGAAGGAAATGAATTGCTAATTCTGGGGCTACTGCTATTGCTTGAACAATAATGTCTTTTTTGTCTTTGACCTCGAGGTCTCATGCCTTCTGCCAGCATCCAGGGATCTGTATCAGGCTAACTTGTAAGCTTACAAACAGGGTACAATCTCAGACCTTTCATAGTTCTTGGCAGTTTCTAAAAAATTTCAAAGTTCTATAATCAGAATCTTTGTCAAATACATTGTGTAGTGGCTTTAAAATACATCTACAAACCTGTTGACAATCTTCCTCCTCAAAAGGTGGAGTCTAATTGCCCTTCCCTCGGGTGTGGGCTGGATTTAGTGACTTGTTCTTAACAAGTAGAATGTGGCAGAAGGAATGGTGAGTGGCTTTGGAGACGAGACCATAAAAGGCCTGAAGGCATCCCCTTCTCTCTCACCCTTGGATCACTCTTGGAGGGAAGCTAGCTGCTCGGTTGTGAGGACACTCAAGAGTGAGGGAGCCTTTTTGGAAGAGAGCGGTCCAGGTCCAGTCAAGTCTTCAGAAGGCTGCAGCCTCAACAGACATTTGACTGCTGCCTAATAAGAGACCCTGAGCCGGAACCAGACTGTTCATGCCTGCACCACAGAAACTGTGAGATAATACATGTTTATTGTTTTAAGCCACTAAGATCTGGGGTAATTGCGCACAGCAACGAATAACTAATACAGACCACAGGCAGCGTAATACTGAAACAAATCCAATCTCTTAAAGTATGTTTGGAAAACGGTCCTAAACCCCTCCTCACCTAACAGCAAAAATAGAAACATAGAAGTGATTTAGTTTTAAAGCATGCTCTTAGGCATTTAGCATACAATCACAATGCCCCCTTTATTGACTGGCCACCACAGAGCAGAAAACAACAAAGCCCACAATGAATCATTCTGCGGATGTATTCAAATAAACAGCTACTAACCATTACTGTCTGCATGATGTGGCTAAACCAACAGGAATGGCCCATTGCTCTGAAATTCTCACATGAGCCATTATGCAGAGATATGGGGGCAGGGCGATGAAAATTTAACCGTGAACTAAGAAAGGCCTAGGTTTAAAATCTGATTCTGCCTCTTAGGAACTTGTGACCATGGCCAAGATGTTAAAACTTTCTTGATTAACTGATCAACAAACAACCAGGACAGCCCTCTTGGTTTTTTGATGATGAAATGAGAAACATAATAATAGCATTTGCTACATAGCAAATACTGTGTAAAGAGCTTGAGAGTCATAATCTCTATTAACATAGTTAAGCCATCTAGACTTGTGTCTGGCACATGCCAGGAAGTGAAGAAATCTTCTTCCCCATCTCCTTTCCAACACAGGAGACATAAGCATGTCACATGTCCATGATTTAGGTTTGTATTGCCTCTCTCTGTGCTTATTGTAAAAATCCTTTTGTAGCTGTACTCTACTTAGAAGAAGATAATTTATCCTTCCCAATTACAAAGCAATAGACATTAAAACGGATCATACTAATGAATGTTTTACAAGTATTATTGAGAGCGGCTTTGCTTTCATGGAAAAGGAAACATCCTCCCTTGACAGAGATCACAAAGAGGGGGAGGGTCCACTAATGCACCTCGGGTCTCAGAGAAGCTCAGGGGTCTCAGACGTAGGGTGTACATGCTCCAAAGGCTGCACCTATTGAAATACACAAAAAATATCTTAGAACTTCTACTTACATTTTTATCTGACTCATTTCTTAAAAATCTCTGTCTTTGCGTGTGTTTTACAATGTTCAAAATATAATAGAAGACTTATATATCTAAAATTTACAAATTGATAAATATTCATGTAGTTTGATATTTATGCTCAAAACCTTTTTTTTTTTTTTTTTGAGGTACCACAGCCAGAGATTGAACCCAGGACCTTGTATGTGGGAAGCCGGCACTCAACCACTGAGCCACATCAGCTCCCTGAGTCGATTTTTGTCATGAGTTTACTTATTGTTTGTTGTTGTTGCTGATTTTGGGAGAGACCAAGAACTGAACCTGAGACCTCCCATGTGGGAAGCAGGTGCTTAACTGCTTGAGCCACATCTGCTCCCATTCAAAAAATTTTACTAATGAGATATGCCTCCAAAAAAAGTTTAGGGACCACTGGTATAGAGCATCATAAAACAGTAGAGTTGCAACTGACACTTAGGATTTATATGAACTGAGATCAATTATGCCACTCGGTTTATAATAAGTTTAATTCACAAAAATGCAAGATAAAGAAATGGTTGGATTTCAGGACTATTTCAAACCTGATAGATATGTGTGCTTCCTTTCTGGTATTTCTGTATAAATCATCACAAGGCGTGAAGGAGCAGTGAGCAATAACCAAATCAAAACTGTTCTTGAACCAAAGACTAATATTCAGAACTTTACTTGCACTAAGGCTGGAATGTCTTCAGTGCATTCTCTGACAGTACACTGGATCAGGAGTCAAGATTGCTTATCCTTCATTTTTAAAATATGTCATGTGTTTCTAAGACAAATTATGAGAAATAATATGGTACAGGCCATGAGAAATAGAATCACACTGATTTGTATCAAGACACTTAATGAATCGCAGATAAGTGTTGACAGATAAAGTGCATACTACCAAAATGGTGAACAAGGTATTGGGGAGAAGCAATTCTGAACAGATGACAATTTGCTGCTGGTCTCCAAAACAGTATAGAATACCACATGCAGACTGTTATATGTTGACTTTTATTTATTTGAAGATTTATAAACAATTGTTATTTCAATAGGCAGATTCCTATTTCATTAGCTCTATCCAATCCCTCCAATGTCCATTTATAAATGTGACACCAACCTGTCTTTCTATATTTTAATTACTTTCATAATATTAGAACTACTCACTGGTAATGTTTAATTCATAAGTGGGGTGGTTTGTCCTTAAACTTAATCCATTCCCATGGGTGTGAGCCCATTATAAATAGGACCTTTTGATGAGGTTACAGCAGTTAAAATGTAGTCCAATTGAATCAGGATGGGTTTAACTCTATTACTATAGCCCTGTAGACATAGAATGAAAGTCAGACACATTGAGAAAGCCACCGGAAGAAGCCAAAAGTCAATGCAACCCAGGGAAGCCCGGAGAGGCTGTCATGTGTGTTGCCATGTGACAGAAAAGGCAAAGAAGAAGGATCTCCAGCAGCCAGCTGTGGAATGCCACAGTCTTTGGGGAGAAAGCATTGCCTGGATGAGGCCTTGATTTTGGACTCCTCCCAGACTCAAAAGTGTGAGCCAATAAATTCCCGTTGTTAAGCAAACACATTGCATGTATTTGTTTTAGCAGCCAGAAAATTAAAACAATAAGTAAACGTAAAAAACTGATATTATCAATAAACACACAGATAAAATGTCTCAACTCTTATTGGTGCAGAGAGAGATGTATAAAATATTATTTCAAGTTCTGTTATTGCTATACGTGAACCACAGAATGCTGTTGCTGGTCTGAATTAGTCATAGCAAGTCAAGGAGTCTAAGGAACAGAATCACTTGCAGTACATTTCACAGTTTCAGAACATCCAAGGAGAAGTCTTGTAGAGCCTTAGAAACCACTAATTATTTTTAGTGGCACTCTGCAACTTTTGAAGTTTCAGAGTGTGAGTCAAATTTCCATTGTGGTTTTACACCATCATCTTGCCTCGCCATCACTGATATTTGGACTTACATATCGGGAATATCCTCAGAAGAAAATAAAAACTGTGATGATGTTGTTGTCTATGCAGTAAAGTTAGAGTTAAATGAAATGTTGAAAGAATGATAGAGAATCAGTGTGTATTTCCAAATATGAACAAATGGTTATACCCACCTATAGAAAATTAATTAATGGAAAAACACCCCGAATCAGGTCAATACTATATTTAAAGAAAATCCAATTGATTATTAATGTTTCTTCACCGGATTTGGGATTGAGTAGGACAAAACGCACTTGAGTTAAAATAAGCTCTCCATATGGCAGTTAATGTTTTCATCTTTATGAATAAAATCCAATTTTCTTTAATGATTTTAAATGATAGTCCTTATCGTGCAATCAGCACATTTGTATGAGTATTTCATGCACGTTACTTTTGTATTTCTCCACTAATTTTAGAGTTATGAAAGTAAGAAAATAACACTTCTCATTTTGGCTTTCCTATTGCTTAAGAGATAAAGTCAAGTAAATATGCATCCTCCAGGAAATTTTAAGCCCAATAAATGGCCTTCTCTTCTCTGCAATATCTACGGCTTTTACCTACTCAGGCTTATCTCCTCTTCCCCCTCAATGTAAATTTCTACCCAGCCCCAGTCATTTTACTACTCTCAGTCAGAACTCACGATGCCCCTGGCCAGCTGGGAGCTTTTACCTTAGCGCTTGGCCCCAGTTTCCATTTCCACAGCCGTGTGTGGCGTTTTTTCCTTTCCTGGCCTCTGCACATCCTTCCTGTTTCTTTCACTCTTCAGCCCACCGGGCTCATCTGGGATGGCTCAGCCTCTATTCCTCTCCAGTTGTCTGAATTCTGATAGCATTTATTGTTGGAATTGTTCTTCTCAGGGGTCGGATGGTTTGCCTTCTGTTGTTTCCTAAGTGTTTCCTGTGGAGAGCTCCCTAAGTAAATTGTAAACATTTTACGGGATTGGATTACATCTGACAAGTGCCTTGATTCCCTCATGCCTCATAAAGTAGATGTGCCCAGTCAATGACCAGGTACTGCCCTGCCGAGTGACCAAACCTCTCTACTCATTCTGTCCTTGCTGACCAGTATACCAACATGTGAGGTAGAGAAATGGGTCTTAACAATTCCTCTTTCTTGTTTCCCCTCATCCCACTTTCCCCAGGATGATAAAGGCAGAAATCACCGTCTTTTACCTTTACCTTCCACTCTTCCGGTCAAAAAGGTGATAGGAGGGTTTCTTTATTTTCATTTAAAAATCTAAAAGCCTATTTTAACTGGTCAGTCTAGCAAATTGAACCCTGTATTTGAAGTCAGGAGAATCGGCTTATATTGCCAGTTCTTCCTCAAAGTCATCACATTAGGTAAAATAAATTTAAGGCTTTTCTTTTTTTAAATTCTAATTTCGTTTTTTCTAAGGGTTAATGAGTTCCCCTGAGCTTAAGGACATTTGTATGGATTTTTAAATCCCTACAATTATTATTGTTATTATAATGTTGGGTTACTTATACTAAAACTAAAAACGTCACTCAGTATGCAAAATGAAGTGATAAGTACCATTTGGCTTTTTAGAAGTACATTATATAGCCAGTCTATTATGAAAATAAGCTTAGGTTATAGCCATCTCTCAAAAGACCTGGGGAATAAGCTCTTAAAATCAAAGCACTTGCAAGCCATTATAACAAATAAATTTGTAAAACATACTAAAACCTCAGCATAATAAGAGCTCCTGAGAGAATAGGGACAAATTGTATTAAGACTGTATTTCCAATAGTGTAAAAAATAAAAGATGCAGTAACGTGAGATTGAAACTGTTACCATCCAGTGATGCTAATACAGAGCATCAAAGCACACAGCCTTGGTGCAAGTTACTATAAATTGTCAGACTGAAGGAGACAGGGAGGCCTTCATAAGTGAAAGGTCACCTGACTGCCACTTGCTGACATTTTTAAGCAAGTGGAGAAAGTGCCGAATCATCACTGAGTGCTTTCCTCATGGCCATTAAAACACATAGCTGGCTCTATCAGCAAAAAAAAAAAAAAAAAAAAAAGAAGACAGTGGGCTCCAATTAGCAGCAATGGTCAGTGAAAAATGGGAGAAAGGGCAGGGAAGACGCCAGAAAACTGGGCAAATAATGAAAACAGAATAAATTCAGGGGATACAACTGGGAGAGAGCCGATATCCTATGGTGTGAGGGCTGCAGTAATCGCTCCAGGGACTTGGCAGTCGTTCTGCTCAGGACTGAATGTTGACAGCTGAGGGTGAGCAGCTTAAGCAGAAGGAAGAAATCTATGGACTTCCTTCCTGGAAGTCCTGTGACACTATCATTTGACTCAATTAGCTCAAATGACCAAAATGCAGTTCAACCGACTGTAACATGATTTCTGACTCATAGTGTGGCACAAAGAGCTCATGACTGTGTGTGGTGAATTAATTGAATTTCACTTAAGTGAAAGTTGATGTCCACCAGTGTATGTGGGCATATGCTATATGTATACAAGAGCTTTGACAAGAAAGTAACAAGTCAGTAGTTTAAAAAAGTTTATTAGGATTTTTGCATTCAAAAATGTGTTTCCCTGTAATAATAAAGTCTGTGTGTGTGTGTGTGTATAGTATCTGTCTATAATTCAACAATGGACTTGTTTGGTTTATAGTTTAAATTTTTTTTTTATACAGTAGGTAATACAATCATGTTAGCTTAAAATTCAAAAGATACAATAAAATGTCCCATCCCTGAAAGTCCCCTAGTCACAAGAAATTTCTCTTTTGGATATGCTTTCAGATTGAATTCATGACACCAGGTGGCTTATGAATTCAGAATCACACTTCATTTTTTTTTTTTTTACCAGAATCAACATTACCTTGATAAATCACCAGCTACCGCTAAGAATAGTTCGAAGACTGTGCCTCAAACAAAGGTAATTAATCCACAGATCCTGAAGGTTGGAAGGATTTTGAAGGTCACCCAAAAGGAGATTGCAAACGTTTTAGTAAGGAGGGCATTGCAGACCTAGGAACTCAAATTTTCTGGAATTTTCTTAACAGATTGATGATTCCGGCACCATCTGTCATGTGACTTAAAATCTGGCTTTGGCTAAACTGGCCATGACATTGATTCAATCAATAATTGTAACTATTTTTTTGTTAGTGAATTTTTTTTTTTTTGATGACTGTTTTAACTTCTCAAATAAACGTCAAAATTACTCTGTTGCGTGTAGACAGACGTAGTTCAGTAGTTGAACACCTGCCTCCCACGTATGAAGTCCTGGGTTCAATCTCTGGTACCTCAAAAAACAAAACAAAACAAGGAAAAAACCTCCATGACATTTATATATGCTCAGGGGAAAATGAAGTCCTAAGACAATTATTCAGATATTATACATAATTTACACAATAAAATAGAATTTTAACCTGAATTGTTTGTTTTTCTGGGACTTTTAACAGTCAGCAAGTTGTACAAATACCCACTTGAATTAATTTGTAAAACTTTGCTTCTGTGTGTAATATAGTGGTTTGTTTAATTATACTCTTAGTTTGTTTTATCGCTTCTCTTTACTCAATGAAACCCCCAAAAAGGAAAATAAGTAAGTAAACAATTGTACCTAAGGACCAAATGTTTTTTCACCTAAGATGAAGAGAACCAGAGAAATAGAAAGATGAATATTAGGTATCCACTAATACAAAGGCCAAATATAAATGCAGGAGTTTTTTTTTCCTCCCTCCTAATTACTGCCCTGACGTCTAGAATCATATATGAGTTTCACTTATTAGTATACTCATTTATATGTGCTTAGATACCAATGTCTAAAAAACTTCAAATTAATTTCTGCTATAAATTCTTGTCATACTTGAAAACAATTTTGCAGAGGGAGTTCTGTTCCTGCGAACTAACAAATCCAATAGCTTCCTCAGGGACAGTTTCTATTACTATATCCCCCCTGTGGGTGTGGGCCTTACTTTCTTGTTCCTTTGTATACATTTTCACTGAAAAACTAGGTATTTTCTTTTATTTATTTATTTATTTTTAGATTTATTTTATTTATTTCTCTTCCCTTCCCCCACCCCGGCCCCAGTTGTCTGTTCCCTGTGTCCATTGGCTGCATGTTCTTCTTTTTGTCTGCTTCTGTTGTCAGCCGCACGGGAATCTGTTTCTTTTTGTTGCGTCATCTTGCTGCGTCAACTCTCTGTGTGCGGCACCATTCCTGGGCAGGCTGCACTTTCTTTCGCACTGGGCGGCTCTCCTTATGGGGCGCACCAGTTGCACGTGGGGCTCCCCTACGTGGGGTTCACCCCTGCGTGGCACAGTAATCCTTGTACACATCAGCACCGCACATGGGCCAGCTCCACATAGGTCAACGAGGCCCGGGGTTTGAACTGCGGACCTCCCATGGGGTAGACGGACGCCCTAACCACTGGGCCAAGTCCGCTTCCCCCTGAAAAACTAGGTATTTTAAATAATGTAATGTGGCAATTCTCCAAACCCAGGGTTTGTTATTGTTGCAGTTCGTTGTTCTTTGTTCTTTAAGTGATTTTTCTTAACTAATTCTGTAAAGCCTGTATTTTTTGTCATATCTGACCACTGAAGTCTCTGCTCACTTAGCATAGGGGTCAGCTAATGATTGGGCAGGGATTTCCTAAAGTACCTGGGACCAATAAGTCTTCCAGTCATTGCCAAGGGGCTCTGTGTGCCTTTTTGGGGACACCTTCCATCCAGGCAGGCAGTTTACAACTCCAGTCTTCACCTTCAGCCTGTGCAGGGCCATAAGTTTGGTGGCAGGTGAGAGCCTGGTCTTTTTCAGGTCTCTCCTGAGCCTGTGCACACGTGCACAGAGTCCTGCACATGGGTGTGGACTTCTGGATTCCCAGAAATATTTCTGAAAAGATCATAGCAAGACCTGCATACACTGTTCAGTGTCCGGGTTTTACTAATGTTTGGTTTCTTCCCTGGAAAATGCTCACACGAAGTTGAAAGAAGCTGCTTAGCTTGTTGGGCATGGCCTTTGGAGCTTGATTGCCTGTTTTTAGATCCTTGATCCACCATGTTTTTCACTTCTGTGATCTTGATAATTAACACGTTCTCTGTACCTGGGTACATTATCAGTAAAATGGGGGAAAATGATGGATACTACCACCAACAAGGTTGTGGTGAGGATAAAATAAGCATACACATATACATCACTGAGAACAGTCCCAGGTCCATAGTAAGCTCTATCGATGTGCTAGCTATTTTTTACTCTTTTCTTTAGAACAGGGAGGCATGCCGTTTAACCATTAAAAGAACTTTCAACTAATATATTTACTGAGGAACTTTTAGAATATACATCAGTATTGACTTACGACAGCTGTAACTCTCTTCTCAGTTCAAGAATGATTTTTCTTACAGAATTAATAAATTGAATTTGTCTACCATCCTCTCAGTGAAGAAGAGTCTAGGTTCAGTAGTCAGACAGCCTGTGTTCAAATCCTAGCTCTACCACTCACCAGCTGTGAAATATTAGGCAAATAAGGAAATTTCTTAAATTCTCTGTGACTCTGTGTTCTTATCTATAAAACAAGGATAAAGTAAATTCTATTTCCTAAGAAAATGTAAAGATTAAATTTGATGTTGCATGTATAGTGCTTATTATCATGCCTAGGACATAATAAGTTATCAATAACTGTCAAATATTATTATTACTAATGCTAATATTATTGAACTCTTTCCCTCAAGTCAAGTCCCTGATCAAGAGAGATACTTTCCATGAAGCTTTCTCCACAACCCTATATTGATTTCTGATTCTTTGAATTCTTACTAACTTGATGTATTTTATAGAGTGTATACCTTATTAGTTATTTACTATGGTAATAGATATATTGTTTCTTTATCTTAAATGTATTAGCCAAACTATAAAGTTAAAGAAATTTCCAAAATATTTTGACTCTAAATAGATTGTAGGTGCTAAGAAAGTATCTGTTGATTACTTTCAATTTTCTCTTTTCATGGATCTATGTTACAGAATGGGAAACAACAATTATAACTAGTAATTTTGAGTATTTACTATATGCCAGGGACCTCACTATCCTTGCAGCAACACTGCAAAATGAGTATGTGCATCAGTCATCTCTTGCTGCCCCAAATTTAGTGGCTTAAACCAACCACGACTGATTATTCTTCACATTTCTGTAGCTTTGCTGATTAGCTCTTCCGCTGGGCTAGCCTGGGCTCACAGATGCAGCTGCAGTTAGCTGGCAGGTTGGCTGTAAGTTGAACTCAGCTGGAAGGGTCAGAAGAACTGCCTCTTTTTCACCCTGGTCTTTCAGCCCAAGTCTCTTCACAGAATAGTTTTATGGCCTTCGTCCAAGTAGTCAAATTCCAATGCACAGTGCTTGCTCTCTTAAATAAGACTTGAATTATGTTTGTGGATGTCCCATTGGCTAAAGTCACATAGCCAAAACCAGATTCAATGTGGAAGAGGAATACATAAAAAAAGGTGTGATTCATCAGGTGTTATTACTGTGGTAATCTACCAAGTGTGTAACCTCTTTACTATAAATAAGGAATCTGAGGCTCATAGAGGTTAAGTATCTAGCCTGGGTCATACAGCTAGTAGATGATAGAAGCAGACTATTCACCTGGCATGGCTAATTCCACTACCTCTGCTATTATCCTATTGTTAGTTCTGGTAAAAATCAATTAGGACATGTTTTTTGGTTGGGATTTTGTTTGAATAAAGTCAGCAAGATAAAGAGATAAACCCACAACTTGACTACCTGCCTTTCACATCCTATACATGAAAGCACAGTATGGCAGATATTTCATTTTCCTTTGCTTCCTCTACTACAGAGACTGGAAAACCATCTCATAGTCTCTTTTGCAGCTAGGCATGGACACGTGCTGCAGTTCTGGATTTGAAAGGGAGGTAGATTTTAGATTTTCCTGGGTGGACTCCACTTTCCAGAAAGATTTAAAAAAAACAACAAATAAAAAAACTTTTTCAAGAGGAGACTTTGATATGGAAATCTCCTATATTTTTTTAAGGTAGCATTTTGTGTGATCTACGTATCTTTAAATATATATATATATAAAAGAAACAGCTTTGGCTTTGGGCCCTTCCTCCTTTTTTTTTTTTTATTAATTTGGACATGGAAAGGGCCTGAAGGAGCTGCAGCCAAGTTAGTACCATGAGAATAAAAGCAAAAGAATACAGGACAAGGAAGATGGTTTGAAAATCATAGAAGGAAAGTGGATCCTTCCACTGATGGTGCTACTGAGCTACAGCCTTGTCCCTGAATGTTCTGCCTCTGCACATATTGCTATTTGAACTAAGCCAAACCTTACACCTGGGTGTTTCTCTCTCTAACTTGCTGCTGAATGCAATGCTGAATGGAGCCACAGAGTTGTTTCAAGAGAATGGAGCCGATATTGCCAGAAGTTTTTTAAGCAAACAAAACAAAGCAATCAAACCCAACCCTTTATAATGTCAATTATTTTTAACATTTTGCAAATACCAATTTTGTTTAGCTGAGGAAGGAGACAGTTGTCAGTTATCAAAATGATTAAGTAATTGCTCTTCTCCCTTTTGCCTCTGCAAACCCAGTCATTGTCACCAGATCAGTGGTACTCATGCAAGTTGTACTGCCCTGCTAGATTTTTTTTTTCTTTTCTTTTCTTTTTTTTTTTCAAAAAAGAAGATGTATATCTTATAGTCAAAGCCAACTAGGTTTTAATCTGTTATTTACTCAGATATTAGAGCTGAATGAAATGGTTGCGGGGAATATATTTGCAAAGTTCAGTTAGAAACAGTATCACTGATAATAAATTTCTGAGCATAAGTGTTGAATAATCACAAAATGTCCCAAATATAGTCTGAACCAAAAAAAGTTTTTACAGCTTAATAGAAAGGCAACCCATGATTCAGTTGCCTACATCGAGCACCTTAAATTAAGCATGGGGTCGTTTTAGGTTAGAAGTGCAAATGAAAAATCCTCTTGGGTTATTTTGTAACATACATATCCTTTCTGTAAGAACAATTAGAACGTGTGGACACATGGTAGTTGGGCTTTATTTTCTGATCAAGTCTAGGGTATTGCCATTAATTGAAAATCCTGACATTACATTAAATAGTGTGGCCTGGAGCAGAGAATGCAGCTCCTCTCTTAAATTTATTCCATCCAGAGTGAACAATGGGAGCACTCTTTAAGTAGAAAAAAATCATTTCTGGCTCAGCAGCTTTTTTTTTTTTCCTTTTTATTAAGAAGAGATTAAATTATTATAAAGAAGGAGAATAGTATGAAGTACGCTGGTCAAGTATCAGAGAATGTAATGGGATTTGAATTATCTCGATAAACACCCTCCACTCAAGGAAAATTAAAGTGAGGCTTTTGTAGAATTTAGAGACCAGTACTCCATTTTTTTTATACTCAATTTGAAGGACAGAAGTGAGGTAATCAAGCAGATCATTCCAGAAAAGAAATAAATAAGTAAACCAACACTCTCATTTCTCAAAAGAGCCAGAATTTTATGCATAATTCTCCCAATTTTTCTTTGCTAATCCCCAAATCAAAGTAAAAACAAATATAGCAGTGCGTCAGGCACAATTTAGCTAATTACCTCTCAGACCTGCTAATCAGTCAACAAATATTACTTAGCATTATCTGCTTTAAGTTCAAAGGATGCTGTGACGAAAGCACTATTTCTCTCACCATGGCTCAGAGAATCATACCAACATGCTAAGGGCACATAGCAAGTAACTCCATGAGAGGGGGCTGGACTCAACTGGGACAACTCACCAAGACAAGGCTCTTAATCACAAACCAACCGATGCTGCCTTCAGGACAAGATCCCATAAACCCAGAGAAGGAAAGAACTAGGCAGGTAAACGTACACCCTAGACTTCTCTTCTGAGTTGCCAGGGGAGGCTGCAGAGGGCTCTTTCTGGGGCTCGTCTCTGACATTCCTTTCTAAACAATTTTTAAAATGCATTCATCCCGTGGTTTTCAAATGAACTTTTATAGGAAAGCCCAATCTCTCAAGTCGATCAAAGTAGAGTTGCCAGTTAATAAAACTGAGAAGAGGGTGGTGCCCAGTTCCACTAAGTCCTTTGTCTCCTTGGTAACGAGTGAGGTGCCTCCGTAGCCTCTCCGGTTCCAAGCACTGGCCTGTGACAGTGGAGCTCTGATGTACTGGTGGGGAGGGAGAGAGATGGGATGAGATCAATATATTCCCGGCCCTGAAATATTTGAAGCTAATCTCTTTAATGGATTGAACTGTGTCCCCCCCAAAGCTATGTTCAAGTGCTAACTCCGATCCTCTAAACGAAAGCTTCTCTGGAAATAGGGCCTACAAAGAGCTGATTAGAGGAGGACAGATTGGACTAGGGTGGGCCCAAAAGCAATATGGCTGGTATCCGAACAGGAAGAGAAAACGTGGACTCCCAGGCAGACACGAGGGAGAAGGCCACGCGACAATAGAGGCAGAGATTGAAGTGGTGCCAAGGACTGCTGAGAAATAGCCAGGATTGCCGGTCAACCACCAGATGCTAGGAAGAGGTGAGGAAGGAGCCTCCCCTACAAGTTTCAGAGGGAGCATGGCCCTGTCCACACCTTGGTTTCAGACTTCTAGTCTCCAGAAGACAATAAATGTCTATTATTTTCAGCCACCCTGTCTATGTACTGTTGTACAGCAGTCCTAAGAAAACTAAGACAAACCCTTGGCCCCTGCAACGTACTATACTGACCAAAGTTCACCAGGATTTGATGGCAAAACAGGCTCCTAAAAATAGAGTTCCATGCATTTCCAGAGACTGAAAATCCCACTCGCCTTTTATCAGGAAACCAAGAGGAGCAAAGAACAGCTCTTGAAAATTCTTGTTTGTGCCTATATTGAAATCCTGCAACAAGATCTCTGTCCACAGGGCATAAGTTTGGGATTGCCTTTTCAAGAGTGGCGATAGACTGTGCTATGACCCAATTGTACATATTTGCAAGGTGGTTAGCCAATGTTCTAGAATGTAGTCTGTGGCTGGTAAATGCTTTCTCTCTCTCTCTCTCTCTCTTTGAGCAAACAAGATGGTTCTAGAGGTAATCACACATGGTAACGTAGTCTCGTTAGCAACCCAAAACAAGCAAGACAATTGGCCTTACCCAAACATAGAAAAGGCTATGTTATTTTTAAAATATGTTCAGTTCAATGTATTTTGCAATTTGTGATTTCCCAACAACAACAAAAAAATAGTACAACTGTTAAAGTTACATGGGAATTTAGAACAAGGCATACCAAGTAGGGAAAGAGGCAATGTGCACATTATAAATGAATAAAAAGGATGAAATCTTATTTACAGAAGAGTATTTCCATTTTTGCAAAGTCTTATTCAAATCCAGTGTAGAAGAAAACAGCTATAACTTTTGGTGGTGATCAGAGGAAAGCCTTGGATGAATGTTTTGCTCCCAATATATTTAGCTTCTTGTATTTTAAAAAACAAATACTCTCGCCTCTGCCTTTGAGCAAAGTGTTTGCAGAGGCTGTCTGAATTGGAAAGCCCAGGAGACCACACCAAGCAGGGGGGCAAGAGTTTCTTGATTTCCCATACTGTTTCTGCAGAGGCGTCACTGGAACAAGGAAATAGTTCCTTTCCCATGACAGCCACTCCTGCTGAGTCAGTCCAAGTCAATAGGACAGATTGAAAATTCCACATACTCATACAATTAAACTGTCCGAAGGTCTTTGTGGTGGACTTGTGACACTCCTCCACTGGGATTCCTCCCCTCTCCCCCCCAACGTTGCACATCCCAGCCCTGACCTAGCTAGGAGGAGTTAAGGCTAGGAGAATCTCCCATCCAGATGGTAAAGAAAACAGTGATAGGCTCGCCGGTAAAACTTGCCTTGAAAATAAAAAGAAGTTTAGCATTCATTTCACATTTCAATCCATTGGAAAATTTCAGTCATCTTTGCAACTGATTATGCAGCCTGAACTAGCTCTTTCTTTTGAACAGCAACTGAAATCAGCAACTCCTATATACTTAAGGATAAAAGTGGACCTGGTGTGATATTATTTCATAAGAAGAAAAATACGTTAATATGCTTTTATTAGAGACGTTTGAGGTTTACAGAAAAATCATGCAGAAAATACGGAGTTTCCATATACCTCTCCCCCCGCCCCCCCCCCCCCCGCCATTCTTATTACTTTGCATTTGTGTGGTAACTTTGTTACAAGTGATAAAAGAATATTTTTATAATTGTACAATTAACTATAGTCCATAGTTTATATTAGGGATCACAGTTTGTGTTGTAGAGTCCTATGTTTGTTTTTTAAATTTTTATTCTATGTTATATTTCATTACAACCTAACATTCCTCTTTTTAACCACAGTTAAATATATAACTCAGTGGTGTTAAGCACATTCACAATGTTATGCTATCATGACCACCATCTATTCGCAAAACTTTTCCATTACCCCAAACCACACGATTTGCTCTTTAATGTACCTAATAACTGACAAGACCGCCATCCGTCTTGCCTTAAAAAGTCTCTTGTGTTACCTGAAGGAAGCATTACTTACCTGTGAGATAGTCATTTCTTGGATAACCCCTTTCATAGTGAAGGAGGAAATGACTCAGCTTTATTACGTGTTATCTCATCATTGGTGTTTTTGTTATTCAGCGGGAGCTGGGACAAATTTCATTACCCACAAAGCCTGGCACAACCAAGTGTACTGGTCACTGGTGATACCTCCTCAGGTCCTGTTGTCAAAGATCTTAACAGTGGCTTTGATTGGAAAGGTGCCTGGCAGGTCACAGGATTGAATGACTCACTGTACTGCTCTGAACTAGCTAGCTCAACACAAAGCTAAAAGAACAAAGTCAGCTACATGATGTCATCTGTTGTCTAGGTATCTTTACCACCGTTTAGATACGGAGGTTGTTGAGCAATACACAAAGCTTTCAAATAAGAAGAATGTGTCTGAAATACCTAGGGAAAGAAAACATTTCAGGGTTATGTTAGAATATAAACACAATACATCCTCCAAAGAATTCAGGGTTTATGGTTATTTGCTGATACATGGTATTCAGCAAGGTTTTGCCACATATAAACTACTCACCATGGTGGCTGAAAGTTTAACTCAATCGAAATACTTTGTCTTTCCAGAGCCATTTAAAAATGCCGACTTTTCAGAACAGATTGCGTAGAATCTCTAGTTACAGGTAACCTACAGAACAATGTGAACAAAGATCCAAAGTCTGTTTCAAAATTAAATAGAAAAAGCGTTTGTGTATAGGTGATGTGATTATTGATAATTTATCTTCTTTGTACTCTTTTACATTTATTTAATGAGGAGGCATTTTATAGTGAAAAACATTAAGTATTAAAAAAATGTTTTACATTTCCTCATCCTTAGCTCAGTAAGATGAAGAATACTTAAGTCAAAAAAAAAAAAAAAACCAAGCAAGTAAACTGACTACCTTAAATCTGTTGATACATTTCATTATAGTGTCAGTAAAACTGCATGACCAACAATGAGATCACTGTTTACATAGATATACTAGCAAGGGTGAAAGGATTTCCCATATTAATCAGTTGTTGTAAGCATTAGCAGTAATCTGTTCTAAGAAACTGAATCACTCATTTTGGTAAAACCCAGCCAGGATGAAGAAAGGATTTTTTAATTAAACTGATGATACTACTCCCTCAGGATAGATTTAGTTGAAAAAAGGAAGAATGGGGCAGGACAGGAAGTGTTTAATTTGGGAAAGGTTTGATATTATAGGAAAAAAGTTTTCTTTCATATTTAACAAATCATTATTTAACTTCCTTTCTTGTAGTGTTTTCTGTCTGCTCCTGGGAAGTTTTAGAAAGTATAGAAGCTTTGTTAGACTACAGAGAAAGTCAAGAACTTTTAATGAGATGATATATACCATCTCTTGCCCCTCCCCAACAAACCTAGCTTGTTTTTGAAGAAACCTACTTTTACACCCATTGTCCAATTTTTTTCCAGGCAAGTTTTAGGGTTAAAATAATATATTTCTGTCACTGAATTGTTCTTTAAACATTGCTTCAGGGTGAATTATCAGTTCTCCCTGATCAGATGCCGTTCTGAGTCATCTTTAATGCCCGATCCACTGGACTTCAAGATTCATCTCAGGAACTCTGATTGTGGCACTCTTATCTGTTGGTTTCTTTGGGATGCATTCCCCCTGCTTAATGAGCTGATGCTATCTATTCTCAACTTACATCAGTCTTCTTCCTCTATGTCCATAGAGTAGCAGTGATCCATTTCACCATCAGCAATGTACTAGAAGATGTATCATCACAACAAAATTTGGCATCAGCCAAGGCCAGGACATATTAAAAGGCTTTATTAAAGGAATGTATGGACCCCAAAAGGTAATTATCAATTATGCCTTATATTTATAAAGTATTAAGTAAAATTATAATTTCTTTGGATGGTGGGACAGAACACAGGGGCACTTGGATAGGTGAAAAGCAGAAGTCCTTATTACTTACAGCTCCACAAGAGAGAAGGCCTCCTGGGGTCATACCCTAGAAAGGGCAGCAGCAAGCCCCAACTGTAAGAGGCCGCTTAAGGATGGAAAAGAGGTGGTGGCAGGCTCACTGTGGATTGGCTACTGGGAAGAATTTCTTAGGCTCCAGGGCTTAAGGGTGTTCCCAGTGGTCAGGAACTTGGCCCTGGAGCAATTAGACCAGAACATAGAGGCTCCCAAATGTTATAGACTTAATCAGCTGCTCAAGAAGGGCAACTGGCAGACTTCTGTCCAAGGCCTCAGAACTGCACTGAAACTGCATCTCAAAGAAAATTATCTTACATCACCTGGTTTTCCATAGGAGTGCTTCTAGGCAGATTCCAGTAGTTAAAAATGACCAGGTAAATACGCATTTCAGTAAAAACTTGTGGGGAGCCACCCGCTGTGAGGTCTGTTTACAGCCTCCTACAGCATGGCGAATCTCATTTTTACTACAGCCCTGCCCCGCCACTTCCTTCTTCTTCTTCCTTGTTTCTTTGTTCTCCCCTTCCCGCCACAACTCTGGTGACCACAGCAAGCACGCATGTGCAAGACGCAAAACTCTGCAGACCCGGCACCAACTTTCAGCCAATCCCCTCCTTGGACGTCTGCCACCCGGAACCAGCCTACCACCTATGGACACGCTCCCTTCCCTTAGTATAAATTCCCGTGTTCTACCCCCGATAAACGAGGCTTGATCAGAATCCTGTCTTGCCTCCATTCTTCTCTCGACTCCTTCCCCCACCCTGCTTCTTCCCACAGGTCCCTGGACTCGCCCCCCCCCCCCGCCGGTTTCGGGCAAAAACTTACAATTTAAATCACTCTGAAAAACCAGAAAGGCACTGCTACATCAATTTATCTTAGACATGGAAAAAATCGTTTATTAAAAAAAAGAGTAATTTTGTTTTTATCTTGCATCTTTTAAAAAATCCGTCTATCATTCAAGACTAATATAACAAATGTTCCCCATAATCTAATGATTTACTACTATTTTATGTAGGATGCACAAAGCCACAATAAGATTAGAGATCTTTCACTCCACTGAAGGCCAAGTTATCTTGGATACCCTAACCTCCTGTCTCTTCACGGCACCCCACTCTATTAATGGCACCCCACTCACCATTCTTCTCCAAACTCTGCTGTACACAACAAGTGCCTTCCCATATCAAAACCTGCTTCAGTGCAACAGTTGATAAACTCATCTGAAATAAAGTGTTCATGACTGTTACCTCTCCCAAGTGGCTTGACATTTTAAACAGGAAATTAACTACCTTTTGGGCTCAAACAAAAAATAAATAATCATCATAAATGGAAGCAGGAGGACCTTCCCATAACCTCCAAAATTTAAAAGAGTTAGCGAGCTTCCTCTGTCATTTGAATAATAATGAATATGTTTTCTGAATAAAAATATGATTTATGATCTGACAAATTTTCAGCTTAGTAATTATATATAATGCACACATGACATGCTTTACAGAGTTAGGAAATTTCAATCACATGTATGATGATGCATCAAATAATTTTCCTCCAAGCTCAGTTAAGATCTGTAGTCTCATGGAAACACGAAGCTCCTAGTAATCATGTGCACAAGTAAAGCTGAAGGAACAAGAAGAGAAGTTGATCATTATCATCGATATCATTTTTCTGGCTTTGTTGTCCCTAAGTAAGAGTATATTTCAGGGAGCAGAAGTGGCTCAAGTGGCTGAGCTCCCACCTCCCAAATGAGAGGTCCCAGGTTCGGTTCCTTTGCCTCCTGAAATAAACAAACACAAACAGCAAGCAAAACAAACAGCAAGGTCGCCTCAGGGAGGCCAATGTGGCTCAGTGGTTGAGTACTGGCTTCCCACAAATGAGGTCCCAGGTTCGATCCCCAGACCCCAGTACCTCAAAACAATAGAAAAAAAGATTTTAAATAGCCTCAACTGACACATTCTTCTCAGTTTTGTGACAAAATTCAGTCTTCACCATGACCACTCCAGCAGAAATCTTTTCTTGGATAAATGTTGATATTTTAAGTCATTTAATATACACTTAGGCTGCTTTATACTTTTTTATTGCCATTGTTTCATGTATGACGGAATAGAAAGAAAAGAAGTTTTTGTATATGTGTATAGCGGAACTGGTGTGGCTCAGTAGCTGAGCACCTGCTTTGCACATATGAGGTCCTGGGCTTTATCCCCATTACCCCCTAAAAATAATTATATTTGTGTATATCTATATACTTAGTTTTAAATATATGACCTATATCTAGCTATATCTATGTATTTATAGTTATAGATGTTTAGATATGTGTTTCTCTCTTTCTTGGGTTAAAAATAGTAATATATAATAGCTATCATTTTTTATTTCAAATAAGACCATCTGTCATGACACCAGTTAAATATTGTGTAATTATTTTTTCAGTAGAGATCTGATGATGACTGACCTCCATCTAATATCTTAACAAGCCCAAGCAAAGCTGCTGGAGAGGAAAGGACCCAATTTCAGAGCCTGATATAAGGCTGACTTCTATTTAGTCATACCCAAACTAAAGCATAATGATGGACTCCAGATGATATTGTAGGTTGACTGTCTTCTGAAGCACACGGGCCCGTCTGACACAGGACTGCAAGTTTTACACAAATTAGAACCTAGGCTGAAATACTCACCAAGGTAGAAAACAATTCATGTCTTCAGCTTCCTACTCCCAAATAGTATATGCGTACAATTTCATACCAGGAGGAGATGATAAAAATTTGTGAATCACTCAGGAATTATAAAATGTTAAATCATAGAAAATATACTTTACTCTGCCTCACTTCCTATGAAATCACAGGTTTCTTAATAGGATTAAATATAGTGATATTAATAAATATAGTAAATGAGATAGGTTTGTTATAGCATTCCACGAGTTCCATGAGATAGAAATGCTTATATTCACAGGCATATGACTGCCTTTTAAAATGATTAACTTGCATTGGAAACAACACATTAAAATGTGACCCATGCCTAATTTTAAGAAAAAAGTAAAAATGCCTTTGATACTTAGTCCTTTTGAATGACTAAATCTGCTTGGGATATTATCACGTTGGTTATGAATTTTAGTGCTAGCTTGTATCTTAAAACAATATAATATTCCATAATTGAAGTATTGCTCTGAACTTAAGATTTACAGTTAAGTGAAATCTAGTCTTTTAAAGAAAGAAAAATTTTAATGTTTGCAATGCCTATTAAATCTAAGAGGCAAATCTATGGCAGAATGACAAATGTAAAGGCAAGGATACTGGGAAGAAGTGTTTGCAGTAATGCTGATGCCATCTACGTTGACAGAACTACATTGAAGGAGAAGCAAATGTAACTCAGTTGTTGAGCACCTGCTTCCCATGTATGTGATGGGTTCACTCCAGGTGCCTCCTTAAAAACAAAAGCAAAACCAAACAAACAAACAAACAAAATGACATTAAAGGGGAAAAAAATTTATTGCAGAATGTGGAATAGAATTATATTATATAATGCCATAAAGTAAGTATAAAGCTCCAGTTAATATCCATATAATAATATATTTGTATTTTACTTTTTGCATTAGTTAAGGAAAATATCATTTAATGACTTACAACATGCAATATTTGAGTTATACAGTGATAAAATAATTGAAGAATCTGAGTTACTCAGTGCATACGTTCAAATTCATGGAAACTCAGACTTCAGATATGATATAGAAAAGGTACTTCTCTATATGGACTCACAAAAATGAAATGCATAGTTCTCTTGAGTTTTGGCCAGATTTATTCAATGCAAATTAGCTAAAATCTTGCAATGGTATGCAAAGATTGATGAGTAAAAATGATATTGACCATATAAGCATTATCTTATGAAAAAATGAACTGAAAAGGATAAAGGTAGCCATAATACTGAGTATATTATGAAGTCATACCCATGAGCACAGGTCTATAGCATCAAATAAGAAAATAATGTAGTTTGTGGGAAAGAAGAAATTTTTGATAATGATGAACCTATTATATAAATTTGATCAGACTACTAATGTTTATAACCTGAATCTCTATGGAAATATTTGCACGGGTTTGTTAGCCAGAAGAAAAACATGCTTAGTGATCACACACATGTAGTCTGAAATAAGTTTCTACCTCAGGATTTTAGAGTTGCTACTAATTCCCAAGTGCAATAAAATCTGATCATCTAAACTTGTGTAAACCAGAAATCACAGTAATTGTTTATTTGGCATATCTAAAATTATCCAGAAAATCCCAGCAATTCGACCTCCAAGGTTAGCTCAATAGTGGAACAAATGGATAATTTAGAGAGTTGATTATACTAATGAGTGTTTCATTAACCCAGATACGTCTCAAGAAATGAAAGATAAAGAAGAAAAAAGAAAGTCTAAAATGATATAACCCTCAAGGGACTGATTACACAATAAAGTGTGGCAAAATTTCTAAGTAAAACAGTTATTACACTATTACAAACTTAATAAATATGCCTAACGTACTGAATAATTCCAATTTTACAAAACACTATCAAAGAAGCAGAAAGAAAAACAATTATCACATAAAAATATTATCCTATATCCTTGGATGTCATACAGATTCAATCCAGTGGCAATTTTACTTAAAATATCCACAACCTATTTGGTATCCAAAGCAGTTCTAATGAAATATCATTTGCAGGAAGGCAGGAAGGAAGGGAGGGAGGAAGGGAGGGAGGGAGGAAAAGAGGGAAGGAGGGGGGAGGAAGGAATGAAGAGGGCAAAAAAATAGATTGTGATTCTATAGCATCTTCAAACAAATCATCTGGCAAGCTTGTTAAAAAACACATTTCTGGGCCCTTTTCCAAGATTTCGTCAAGAATATCTTTTTTTGCACTTTAATCACCTTTCCAGATCTTCCAGATCACTGGGGCTTTGAGAACCATTGCTATGGAGTTTTTGGCTTATTGTCATGTGTGTGTGTGTGTGTGTGTGTGTGTCATAATTGGGCAATATATATATATGTGATGACTCTAATTTCATGCGTTTTGGTTTGCTTTTGTGGCACAAGTGTGTAAGTAGACTTTTACGCTAAAAACAATATATAAGTGTATATATATAATATATATTTACCAAAGTGTAAATAATCTTTATCTTTCTAATATTCAAATAATATAATAATTTGTTATATTACTGTAAAGAAATGCAAATATATATACATAATTTTCAGATTATCAGCCTCCTGAAGGCATGTATCGTTTCTGGCTTATTCACTAACCTATTCCAAATACCTAGGAAATGCCTGGCTCCTGGTCAGTGCTCAGTACATATTTTGGGGCAAATAACACACATAGTACTTGTATATATTTTGACTATCATAGTTATGAAATTAAAGTTCCACTGGCATAACAAAAGAGCAGTGTTGAGGAAATTCAATATCCAGTGCAACCCTGGGCCAGATCTTCCTAAATTATCAGCCATGTATGTTCTCTAGTTTCTTGTTGGTAGAAGCACCATTAACTCTTCTACATGGGTGATGTGGTGGGAACAGTGTTTAACTGAGGTTTTTCTTTTGGATATCAGCTCCCCTTGACTATAAGTCTGATAACAGCTCAACTGATCTCCTGTTTCCATTTGTTTTTGCACCAAATAGGATAGCTAGTGAGTCAATTTCATGGATTAGTGCCTCACTGGCCAGGCAGATGAATGAAAATCCCAAAACTTCACACTTCAGCCAATTTAGCTGCTGCAGGGTGCAGAGTGTAAGACTGTGCCAAAAATGATTAGGAGTAGAGGGTAATTGTAAACTAGAGAATCATGCAACAGGGGACCAATTATGAATTTGAAAGTACATTCCCAGGAATCATGATTAAATAGTCCAAACCTAAACAGAGGACATAGTCTATGTAAAAAAATAGTGTACATCTATTTATTTTTCAAAAATCAACAGTATTTTCCACAGCAACTATTCAATTCATTGCCACTTTCAAATGATAATTATGGATAAAATCATTACCAGCACACAGTCCAGTCCTTCAAGGACTTCACAGACTAGTGCAAGGGTTGCCAAACAAAGCCCTTTGGCCAATTCCAGCCAGCTGCCCATTTTTGTATGACCCATGCTTAAAGAATCACTTTTATGTTTTTAAATGGTTGAAAAAAATCAGAAGAATCGTATTTTATAACCTATGAAAAGTATGAGATTCAAATTTCAGTGTCTATAAGGAAAGTTCTATTGGAACACAGCCTTGCTTGTTGGCTTACCTGCTACATGTTTTCTGGCATCACAGTGTGGCTCAGGAGTTGCAACAGAGACTACAGATTTACTATCTGGCATATAAGAGAAATTTGTTGCACCCTGATATGGTTGAAAAGATAGACACATAAATTATTTTAGTACAATTTGGTATCTCCTCACACTAATATCAGCAAAAGTCCATCAAAAAGTATTATGCAAGATTCTAATTCAGTCTAACGTATTAGAAGATTATGGATAATATTTTTCTTAATCCACACTGATTATTTTAGCTTACCCTCAATAGTCAAGAGCCATCACTCAGATCACATAATTGAATTGATGTAACTATTTTAGGCAATCTTTGAGATGACCAGGTAGAGTTCATCATTTTTGTGTTAACCAATGGTTCAGTGACTGACCAGCAAATGAGTGATCTGAATCAACAATTAGGTACGTTAAAGTTAAACATTCTCTTAATCACATATTGTTATATACAATAGACAATAGCAGTGTAGATATTAAAAAATTAAAATATAGAGAGTTCATTGATAATAGTATAGTAGTGATTATAGGATGAAATAAACTTTGTTATAGTTATTTCTGTATAATTATAGTAGAAAGTGTTCAGAGTACAGAGTTAGACTTAGGGGGAGCAGATGTGGCTCAAGCAGATAAGCTCCTGCCTCCCACCTGGGTTCGATTCCTGGTGCCTCCTGAAAAAAGAAAAATGAACCACAAGGGAAACAAATGTAAAAACCAACTCAGAGAAGCCTATGTGGCTCACTGGTTGAGCACCGGCTTCCCACATATAAGGTCCCGGGTTCAGTCTCCAGCCCCAAGTACCTCAAACACACACACACACACACACAAAACCCTCAGAGTTAGACTTGGGTGGAGGGGGATCCCCTGCTGTTATTTATCATCTGTGCAACTTGGGATAAGTCACTTAACCACTTTGACACTTCATTTCTTTATCAGTAAAAGAAGGATGCAATTTCTCAGTTATCAAGATTATTGTAAGCATCAGAAAGTACCCATGTAAAATCTTCAGTACAGTGCTTGGCCCTTAGAAGGTCCTTGGTAAATGCTGTGATGATACGACAGTGGTGGCGGCGGTGGTGGCAGCAGCAGTAGTGAGCAATTCAGCTACAGAAGGCTCTTTTAGATGGTAAAAGATTGAGTATAAAAAGGAGAAAAGAAAATTAATAAAAGGATCATAACAGAGTTTTGAGTGTGGAGTAATTATATCATGGAATATTTTTCAAAGGGGGTATTAAAACAAAAGTTCATTGAAAACATGGAAGAGATATACTCTAAGGGAATCAACTGGTTAACCTGCTGGAGATTTTCAAGGCCTAATTTTGGTAACTTTTATGGTTAACCAAAAACCATTCCAAATGTTGCTGTAGAGAGTACAATAAAATAAACATAATTTTGCTCTGAAACTACTACACAGCTCCAAGGAGTCAATGGGAAGATTTATAAATCCTTCCTTAAAATTATAAACTGAAGATTCATTATTTTACCAGAAACTTTGGTAAGAAAACTTTTGCTTCAGTCCAAGAAAAATCCTTGAAATTTTGTAATGAACAGGAATTCTACAGTTTTCCCTATTTTCCTCCCTATGCAAGAGGTATTGCTATTGATTTTAAGCTTGTTTCTCTGTCTCATATCCCTCTGCAGTTCAATCCATCCCATAAATTACTGTTAAATTAGATTTTTCTAAAACGCCGTGTCATTTTTGCCACTCAAGAAGTTGTTATATTAAGACATTATGTTGTTTGTTACATTCAGTTAACTTCTCAAGTATTTTCACCTTCCTATTGGAACTTAACTCAATTATCTAATCCTCTTTACCATGGCACCAGGCTCTCCTAGTCAAGCTTTTCAAAAAGTTTTGTGGCGAGCAGATGTGGCTCAAGCAGTTGTGCGCCTGCCTCCCACACGGGACGTCCCTTGTTTGGTCCCTGGTGCCTCCTAACAACAAAAACAAACAACATGCAAACAAATGAAAAAATCAACTCAGGTTTGCCAATGTAGCTTAGTGGTTGAGCACTGGCTTTCTGCATATGAGGTTCCAGTACCTCAAAAAAAAATTATTTTAACTGTTCTGCCATGTTATTCTCTCTTCCAAAACCAAGAGCTTCTCTCTGCCCTTTTCCTCCTGGCTGGTTCCACTACACTTTCCTCTCTCCTAAAGCATTTCCTATGCCTGGTCCTCCACAGCACTATTCTGATTATTCAAATTCACATCAAGACTTTCTCTTGCTTTTTATGGAATTTGTAGCATGTATTTCCTCAGCCATTTCCTCTTTTCTATTCTTGATGAGGTAGCCTCAAAAAGGAATGACAATAATAGAAAACCAATCTTTCTATACAGAGAGTGTGAAAAGAATGGCTTAATATTTACTCTATTAAAATCATTCTTGTCAATCTCCAGTGTTGGACAACCTCCAACACTTTTATTTAACAAGGTTTTTTAATAAGTCACTGTATTTCGTTTCCAAGAGAGTTTCCAAAAGAATGAATTTTGCCTCTGGTTCACCTTGGAGGATTCTATGAGGGAGACATGTTGTTTAAAATTAGACATTTTCTAGGTGACTTATTGGAAGAGCTTGTTCTGTTTTTCTGAAAGCAGTGGACAATTGGAAATACCTATTTTGAAAATTTTCCATAAGAAAATTATTGCAGATATGTGTCATAGCTTGACACTTGGGGACCCAAACACTTTTTTTTTCCGTCTAGAGTGGATCCACAAGTGACCTGGAAGGCAATTACTCTTTCTTTCTTCCCCACTCGAACATTAAATGGTCTTCTGTTTAAGCATATGTTCTAGTCTGTTTCTTAATTTTCATAGGAAAACATCAACCTTGCCTTCTATTTTGACTAATATAAAAGCATATGAAGTTCTTATTAGCAAAAGAGATGCTGTGGACATTGATTATGGACAGACAACATAATTGTTACTTCTCTCCTTATTATTAAAAGGCATATGCATTGAGAATTCCAGAAGAATATAGAGTGATTGCATATTTCTAGATATCTAAATCATATTCTTGCTTAAAACTATGACAAAAAGGCATACTTGGATGATATTTTTTTTCTAAATCTTTTTTTTTTATTCCTTTGCCTATACCAATACATAATATAAGAAACAGCCTATATTGCTCATTCAGGAGAATGTATAAATAAAATGTGGTGTATCAAAGCACCAAAACACCATACAGCAATGAAAAAAATGAATGAACTACAACAAAAATTAGTAACCGGTAAGTGTCAAAAACCTACTGTTGAGCAAATCAATTTACAGAAGAATACAAACAATAATTCCATTTATATGAAGTTCATTTATGTGAACTCTTAGAACTAAACTAAAGTATATAATACATGGTTTAGAGATGACTAAGTGATAAAAATATAAAGAAAAACATGAGAACATTTAGCACAAAATTTTATCAAGTTTAAAATTGATAAAATTGATATGCGATCTGGGAAGGGCAAGCAGCAGACCTAGATTTAGTCATATTCTAGGTGTTATGATAAGTAGTGAGATATTTCATCAGTATTTTATCCCTTTCACATATTATGTATTTATATGTATATAATATATATTTATATATAAACAACATATTATAATGAAGAGGAAAAACTGATGTGGCCAAATGACATTTGCTATTGTATCTATAATTGGGATGTTTTGGGTGACTATATTCTACCATGTCTGTTTTTGTTTATTTGTTTTATTTTGTTTCTTTTTTTTTTTTTCCATGTCTGCTTTTTGAAAGCCTTTTGGAGACATTCCCCACAGGCCTTATAGCCAGGAATAGTTACTGATGTGACTGAAAATTGGTTTGTGTTCAAGCTTTAGCACTTTGTAACTAAACTTACTTCTTTGGGCTAGTGAAAAAGAAGGTTAGAATCATATTTATGATCCATAGCAATTAAGTGAATAGAATCATAACATGTACATTTGTCACACTGATCTTACTCCCTTTATATGAACAAACATAACGTTTTTCCATAACTTTCTTGACAAGCAAAGTTTTTGGCACTGTCAAATATTGTCTTTTTTATTTTTTAATGGTACCAGAGCCAGCCTCGCATGTGGGAAGCTGGCACTCAAGCACTGAGCCACATCGGCCCCCCTGAGTTGATTTCCTCATTTGTTTGCTTGTTGTTTTGCTTATTTGTTTTTAGGAGGCCCTGGGGACCAAACCCGGGACCTCCCATGTGGGAAGCAGGTGCTTTACCGCTTGGGCCACATCTGCTCCCTATATTCATTCTTTCTTGAAATCTTGGTCCTTTCTTCCTTCTTTTCTTCCCAGTCCCCTCCCTACCCTTTTACCTCTTCATCTTCAAAGACAAAAGGTCTAAGTTTATTTTAGAAGCTGTCTTTGTTGACAGACAAATTAGAAGGGAAGACTCAACACAGATTCTGCTACTTGCTGAAGGTATGACCTTGTTCAAATTGCTTAACCTTGCTAGGCAGCAGTTTCTTCATCTGTGAAACTGGAGGGATTTAATAGCCTCTTCCTCAGTACGTTATCCTGAAGTTTAAAATGAGGTGATTTAGGCAAATCACTTAGCACAGTGCACCAATTTCAAAATGTGTAGCTATTATTATGAGGGCACTGCCTGGGTCCAGGCCCTGTTCTTTCTTATCTGAGATAAGCAGTAAGCTATCAGGGTCTCTTTTACCACTCCCTAAACTGCAGCTGTTGCTGGCAAATATGAGTGTGGCATGTGCTTATGTCATTTCTTTGTAATCCTGCAAAGGCTTCCTACTACCTTTACAATAAAGCCCCACCTCTTTTTCTGTGACCACTCACACTTTCTAATCGATCCCTTCCTTCTTTTCTATTTTCATCTTCGGCTACTCTTTTTTATGTCTTGTCATGGTTTGATCCTCATCAATAGAACATGCCAAGTTCTAATAACGGGGAACATTTCATGCCTCCATGCCTGCGTTCCTGCTAGTCTTTCAAGCTGCACAGCTCCACACATTGCCCTTCCCTCTTCGGCAGGCTCCATTGCTTCCTTCAAAGCCCCACTCAAATATTTCCACTCACAAGCAGAGGCAATTATTCTTGGCCCTGCCAGCCCCCACCTCCCGCTGGGCAAGTGCTTCTAGTATAGCCCTTACCATATCGTATTGTTATTTGTTGTCTATATTTTCCCTCTCCTGGACTCATCTTCTTTTGTTCATATTTCAAATGGGCAGGCCATTTAAGCACACACATCCATGTTGAATGGATGAATACATTAAAAGTCAAAGTACTGTTATAAAAAATGTACATATTTGCAGTACTTTAACTTTCTCAGTCCATTAGAGTAAATGCTGACAAAATTGTAATAATGCAATTTAAGCGTTTTAAATATTCCAGTAGCCCAAAGTATTCTTACTAAAGCTATGCCCCCATCACACTCAGTCTAATGGACATTATCTGGTCTCTCACCTCTCTGAGTGGCCTGATAGTTGGTGTGGAGGATTTGTGATGCATTGAGCTTAGGAGGAATAATTTTTTAACACATACAGGCTGAGATATGGGGATGGCTCTGATTTGAGCATACAGAAGTCATTCTAGAAGAGAATGTCATCCCAGAATTGGTCATTGAAGTCCTTTTAACTAGCCTAAACCAAGAGAATGGATAACGTTGGGAGATCCTAAAATTATATGTACAGCTCTGCTGTCCTTGAGCTGGGAATCTACAGAAATTCCCAAGAGAATCAGTTTGGTATGAGAAATGTCAAAAATCACTAAAGTACTATTAAACTAATAAGGTTGACTAAAACCATTTACAGATGTTGGGAAAATAGCAATGGTCCCAAAATCTTTTGCCAATAGAAAATGATGCCAATATGGTACATAAATTCATTCATTCAAATGGTATCATTTAAATTTAATTTTTAAACCATCCTGGATAAATTTGACATGGTGTTTGTTTGTTTTTTATGATTCTGGAGATTAATAACCAACACAAATACAGTAATTACTATATGCCAGCCACGGTCCTAATTCCTCATTGTTTTAAATATATTAGCTCATTTTTATCTTTTTATGCAACTGTGCAATTTGTGTACCTTGTCTTGGATAAGAAAATTGAGGCACAGAGAGAAGACAGAAAAGCTGCCGAACAGGAATTCGAACCTAGGGTCTTGGCCTGAGAGCCCTTCCCTTCTCTGCTGAGGGATGGTTCTAAAAGAATATTAAAAATAATTAGGATTGGCAGCTTATCATTTCATTTAACTCCAAGTGGCTAAAGCAGGAATGTTAGTCAATTGTATGGTGAATCTTATCAAATTTGGTAGAATGCTACGTTCCAGGTTAGATCTGAGCACGCGTTTTTCTGTGCTGTGTATTATTTTGATGGGGGAGGACACGAGTACTAAATTATTTAGTTTGACTATTAAAATATAATAAAAATATTAACTAATAACTTAAGCAGGCCCGTTATGCTCTTAGAGTTGACTGGAAATCTCCACAGGCTTTCTGGAAGTGGCTTGAGATATTTACAGCCAATCAGATTTTGTTCCAGGTTAGAGATGAACAGGTGAGTGTATATATAACTCTATAAGTACATATATAATGCAGCATTCAAATGGAAGGTTTATTTAGATGTGAATATAAATGTTATGGATCATGAAAGCTTTATTTGGTCCCTGTAAGACTTATGAGTTCTTTCAGAGTGGCATTCTCCCCTGGGTAATTTATAAACTATTATTCCCAATTGTGAGAACATTGGCAGACTTGACAAGTGAGTGGCTCCAATTTTCAATTTCATACAGTTGGATCAAATCCATAAAACGGAGAAACGCTATTTTTCATGAAGCTATGATTGAAGACATTGCTACATATGCAGTTTTAAAATACAGTGAAAGATTGAGGTAATTTCTATTTTAACCTACACCTATGAATGCTTTACAGCTCAATATTGATACAGATACAATATGAACATATATATATATATATATATATATATATATAGTTGCCTTAAAAAGTAGGAATGAGTTTTCTAGAAGGTATTTAGATATAATGGCAATACAAGAACAAATTAATGCCAAACTATAGTCTACATAAATTGATAAGAAAAAATTAGTGCCACATTATAGTCTACCTGATGAGATCATAACCGAAATGTTGGAACTCTGTTATACATATGTAAAAGTCTACAAGTCACATCATTTAAAAAATCTAGGGAGGTCCAACACATGCACTAAACACCTCAGAATGCCTTAAAATAGAATCTTTAAGTCTTAAATGCTATCTTGCCTAATGACTCCCCAAATACCATTCTATTTCAACAAACATCCTCAATGCTTTGAATTATATTAAAGTAAAAAGCAGCAACTCAGTAAGACCAAATCAGGCTGCTGTGGTTTCACACAGGTAAGTCCTGCAAAAAGAACATAGTTGAGCCTCCATGTGTATCTACTTTTAATAGGGTAGCTTATCTCTGCCCCATTGTCTGCAGTTTATAAACTTGGTTTTGCTGATTGCAGTTGTCTGTAAAATAGCTTCCTGCTGGGAATGGTTGATATAACGTCTGCCTTTGACAAACATTTAACTAATTAAATGACTGGTTTCATTTTAATTAAAAATTATGATTCAATAGCTGAACAATCCCCCCAAAATGACTTGAACATTCATAAAGAAGGTTTTTTTTTAAAGCTCTCTATATTTTATGTATTGGAAGGAGGAAAAGGAAATTATTTATTTAAATTTTGGTTCTTCTCAATTCTTAGTCACAATTGTGTCAATTTAATTTTTGAATCCTTTATAGATGAAAACTTTGAAGAATGGTTTAATCTTGCTCAATAGGTCAGTATATTTAGCTAATTATTAAATTCATTAATAGTTTTAATAATAAATAAATGGAAACTTAATTTTTAATTTTAATAAATTTTTAAATTCACTTTTACAAGTAACTCATTTTAGAATAACAAAGATTCAATTACTTTACACATGTGTACATTTTATACAATAAAACCTTATACTCACCCAGTAAACAACAAATTATATTCAATAGGAAAATATGTAAGAAGTGTTATGCCCATATCATGGGCGATTTTCAGCTAAATATCTTCAATATTTAGGAGAGTTTTAGTCTCAGAGTTTCATTCATTCAACTGAAAAACATAATGTGTTTAGTCCTAAATGATGTGGTTTATTTCAACCAATTCAGTAAAGAATGAAAGCAGTTTTTACTAGTTTATCTACATATTGCCAAACGTTTTGACTAAAACATAGCAAGCAATTGTTTTATTGTTCAACTCAACCTTGGACTTCTAAAATTTTTATCTTCTTTCTCTTCAAAGAGCAACAACCCTTTTTTTAAATTAAATTAATTTAATCTGATAGCACAGAGATTTATGACAAACTACTATATACTACACACTCATATGGTGAAACAGAGATGAATAAACATAATCACTTCCCTCCAAGAGATTACAATCTAGTCTGCCGAAATCGATAACTAATGAAAAATATATTTGACGATAATCTCTTAGGAGATTTCAATCTTTCACTTTAAAAAACAAGCGTTTTTTAAAACATGGTCAATGGATGATAAGACCTGGTTTTAGAAATCATCTGTGTACATTTGAAAAACTTATTCCATATTTATTAAATTAATATTTAGTAAGAGGCTATGAATGAGCCAGACTGTCCTTGGTAAGCAAATATAACAGTGAACAGGAATTTGATCCCACCCACAGGAGGCTGGAGTGCAATGGAATTGTAAAGATGAGGGAGCACTACCAACATTTCAACAATCACACACCTCTTACTCAGTCCCAAATCAAGAAACAATAGCGCAGCTTTCTTTTCCAATATCTATATATGTCAGACAAAAGGGATCAGGTATTGCAGAAAGTAGTATGTGGAATTCAAAAGTTTTTATATTTAATCATTCTTGAAGCCTCCCTTCACTTTGTGAGTTCACACAGCATTATGGCTTCCTGACCATCTGAAATGTCCCTGGTTCACTTCAAGGGCTACTCTGGAAATTATTTTCCTATTAAAGAAACTGCTAGAAATCCATTCTGCCCCATCCTCTCCAAGCCAACCCCAAAACACAAGCATGCCCTTGGATTACACACTTCGTTTTCTTTGGACTGAGGATGCACTAATCCTCATTCAATTAAAGTGATGATTTAATGATAACCATGACATCAATAACAGTAGCAGCTAATAGTGAACACTTATTAATACCAGACAGAGAGTTGTGCATTTTACATATTAGTCAGCCAAAAGGGTGCTGATGCAAAGTACCAGAAATCTGTTGGCTTTTATAAAACATATTTATTTGGGGTAAAAGCTTCTCCTTCCTTCTTCCTCTTAAGGCTCCATGGGCCCAGCTTCTTCCAATTCAGCTGCAGCATGGCATAGTGCGGTCACCCCTTGGGCTGAAGAGTAGTTTGCTGGCCCGGCGGGGGAGCAGCCGCGGCAGGCCAAGCTGCTGCCCCCATAATAGGGTGGCTGGTCGGACTCACCACCACCCCTGAAGGAAGCTCGGCATGGGCGCAGAGTGCCCTCGGGTCTCCCCTTCTCGGCAGCCATGCTTCCGCGGCCGCCCCTCCTCCCAGATAGCGCCACACGATGCCTGTGGGGCGGCACCCTTTTTCTTCTTTCTCCCTGCGCAGGCGCAGGGTGGAAAATTCCAGTCTGCCCTTTTCCCCTCCCCTGACAGCAGCAACAGCCAGGTGTGGGCGGAAAAATCCAGTCTGCCCTTTTCCCTCCCCCCAACAGCAGCAACAGCCAGGCGTGGGCGGGAAACTCAAGTCTGCCCTCCACCCCAGCAACAGCAGCCACCAATCCCTAAACCCTGCTCCTTCCCCCAGCAACAGCGACAGCCAATCCCTAACCACCACCCCTCCCCCGTCCAGTACCGCCCACTGACCTTTCACCGGCAACCAATCAGAACAGGGCATGGCTTCGACCAATCAGCCTTCTCCAGCCCCTATAAAACTGTTGCCTCTCCCTCAATAAAGTGGACTTGCGTGTTTACCTTGTCTCCGCGGTAGTTCTTCTGCCATGCGCCCTCCAGTCCTGAGAGCCCCCGACAAGGGCCTGGCCTCCCTTGTCCCCAGTTCGTCGCCTGCTTCTCCGGGTGACCCCCTCGTCGCCGGCTTTGCCGGGCGACCCCGTCAGCCGAACCGCGCAACCCCTTGTGAGACCGATCCCTCGTCTGCTGCTGGACCGACCCCTCGTCCCAAGTGGGACCGACCCTTCGTCCCAAGCGGGACCGACCCCTCGTCCAGAGCTGGACCGACCCCTCATCCGCAGCCAGACCCCACCTCTACAGACCGAGCAAACTGTCGCAGCTGGCGCCCAACGTGGGGCAGAGCACCCCCACTGCCACCGACTGAGCAAGCCGCCGCAGCATAGGGCTCCTCTCTCAGGGCTTCCTACGTCAGCGTAGCCTAGGGCTCATTTCTTTCCAGGCCTTATCAGTTGCTCAGCTGCTCTGTTCTCTTTGGCTGCAAACTACTGGACAAATGGCTCATCTTTCCCCAGGGGCTGTATTTGACCCTTTTTTCTGTCACATGGCAGGACTGAAATGACCAAGTTCTGTCCTCTATGGAGCTCTCTCTTCTTGTGTCTTCTTAAGTGAGCGTTTGTTTATATCAGCCCACCAAGAAGGTGGGAACTCAACCCTGAGCCATGCCCTACTGACATGGTTGAATCAAAGCCCTAATCTTAACAGGTAATTTTAATCAAGACATGTCAGCTGAATCTAATGCAATCAAGAGAGTATCACACCTGGAGGAATAGATTAGTTTACAAATATAATCTCTCTTTTGGGGATTCATAAATAATCTCAAGTGCTACACATGGATTGGCCCCTTTTGTCCTCGCCATAATCCTATGAGGTAGTTAGTACTCTCATCATCTTTTCCATTGGACCCTGGAGTTTAGATGGATTAAATAATTTGCCCTAGATTCCACAACTAGTAAGTGACCAGGAAAAGTATCCACTTGGGCATCCTGCCTCCGGATATTGGAATTGTAAAGGTCAATCTCGATCAGATACTTGGGGTAAAAACCCCAGCAGAGTCCTTGGCATATAACAGGTGCTCAAAAAGTTCCTTCTAACTTCATCCTCCTTGTACCAGGGATTACTGAGAATCATTCAGGACAATAGGCCTATTAAACTGGTATTGGGTGTGAACCAGGATAGTCTTTGGAAGTGCTTTTTGTAGAAATATTTTAGAGCATCTTCTCCCACTCCACCTTACACTGCAATCCTAACAGATGGTTCTTAACCCCAAGAAAGGAATTAATTTGCTCTAATATGAAACATGAAAAGATTAAGAGTCTAGCTTCCATCAGAAAGCTTTGTGATATTCTTCCTTTCTAGGAATGTTGTCTGTCTTGGTCAGGATGGTACTCAACTATCTTTTCTGCTAACCCCACTTGTCTCTTCTAGTGATCAACATTCTTTATTTTTCTGCTTCTGTAAGAATTCTTTCTCTCCCAGTGGTATTCCCAGGAAAATGTCTTCTATCTTGCTCAGGACCCTCCAGCCAATATCTTCAAAAAAATCTTATTTTGATTGATTTTAAGTGATGCTTTATGCTCTGATATGTAGCTTACATGCAAAACAGACATAAACTGGACTCCAGGCTCTCCAATATGTTCCAAACATTTATAAAATAAAGATAGAGATAGAAAGAATGTGCTATTTAAGTGATGCTCAGCAATCTATTAAATTTTCCTAAGCCTCATTCTCATCCACCAGATGACTGCTGAAATAATTTCCATCTCATTATTTCATGAGATATTAATATTTAATAAAGTTAAAGTATTGAATGAGGAGGTGACATGATACTTGGTTTCTTGTCTTCATCCTAAGATATTTTCTAGCCAAACGAAGTTTTAAAATCAAAACGTCTCCGTTTCTTCATTCATAAAGTGGGAATGACAATATATTACTTTCCTCACAAAGTAATTATATGGAAAGTGACTAATTTCTGTTCAGAGCCATGGAAACACAAACACAATCTCTACACTTTAATATATGAAGGCCCCTCCTTTCATTTTGAACAAATGTGTGATATGGCCATTTTACTGTAATTAAAAATTCACACCATATTTCCATTGCCTTATACATTTACTAAACAGTTGCTTGCTGAACGGTAGTGAATGTTGTAGAATAGACTGCCTGTGTGCCATGTCTTTTCTTATACACACAAGGCACCTAAGATTATCCCAGTTACAATTTCTCCTAAAGCATAAATTTAATTCAGATTAAGTTGGATTTGAGAATAAATATGAGACAACTTTTAAAGTCCAGAATTCTTTCAGCCATTACATAAATTCACAACAGCATCATTAAGTCACCCAAAATAGGTGTGCAAATGACACATTCCAATATGGAAGAATGCAGAATCTTAGGCATAAAAATGGTGTGAAGTGCCTGTGCACTATTTCATGGATCCCAAGAAAAGACTCTTTTGTCACGTAAAAGCAATGCATTGAAGGGATTTTGTTAATGTAACACATAACGCTATTCAGAAAAAGTTCATGCAGATGTTACTACAATCAAAAATGAGAAATTATTTGCCTTCTAGTTCCCAACTCTCACACTATATTAGCAGCCTTCCTTTCTCGTGTACATTGCAAGAGGCATCCCTGGTAATCATATTTAAATGTTAGTTAAATCATGCCAGTGTAAATACATCAGAAGTAAAGTGGACTCAACTTACTGAGAGAAAGAGTTCTGCAACAGAATGGTCACTTTGTCAGTGTAGAGCTGATCCTTCCAAAGAAATGGAAAAAATTGTACATTTTTTTTTCTGAAATTTTTTTCCTTCATCTCGAATTACAAAAGCCCAGTAAAGGTATTAAAATCCGTTGGAGTTCAATGTACAGAACACTATGAATAGCCAATCTTCAAATGCTTGTATAGGAGGAAAATAAAATCTCTGCAGATACTAATTTAAATAGGAATTGCTTATAAATTTTGGTTGCATTATATAGAAAGATCTTTCCTTTTTGAGGCCAGTGGGGTGTTACTTGTGTTACAGATATAGAAGTTCAAACACTTCTCAGTCTTCTTAAAAACAGATTAATATATAATCTCCCTAATGTAAAATTGATGCCATTTTTATGTTTGGCTCACTAATTCTTATCAGTCTTTTTTAAAAATTCTGCCTCTAGAATCAACTATGCTTATTAGAAAGTATTAATTTTCAAATGAATGCATTGTTTACCTTTAGAGTATATTGGAATCTGTTTTCTGGAATCCTTTGTTAATTGGCTTAGATGCTTACTTGAATCAATAATAGAACACCAAATAATTGACATATTACTATTTTTCAAAATAGCTTATATTCATATCCTAATCTAGATGATAGGGATTAGAAGTGCTGTTTGGCTAGCCAGTGTTAATGCTTTAATAATAATTGGTTTTTTAAAATTGCCTTTTTAAAACATACAAAATTTAGCTGTTTTTGCTGCCCTGTACCCTACTGACAAGTTGGGTTTTGTTTTTTTTCTGAGACATTAGAGGGGATTGAACCCAGGGCCTCATACATGGGCAGCAGGTGCTCAGTCACTTGAACTATATCTGCTTCCAAGTATTTTTTATTAAATGATTACTGTTTTCTAGGCTTTATGCTAGGAACTTGCCACATGGTATTTCTAACTCTCCATCTTATCCACATTTGACATAAAAGAAACAAGCTCAGAGAAGGTAAGTGACATGCCTAAGGCCACACCGTGAGCCTCAGAGCCAGGACATAAATGGCATCATTTTCTGTCATTTCCACGGAAGCTAATTCCAAGGGATGTTAAGAGGTGTTAGAGTGAATAAATAAAAACTAAAATAAATCCATGGTTAAATTAATCTAAGAAACAATATTTTATGGAATTTCTAATGGTAGGGGTTCTTAGAGCCCTGAAATATGCTAACTTCATTGTGAATTTCCAAGGAAGGATATTATATGACGTGTTTCCCAAACTTTGGTCAACAATTTCTCACCTTTTTTCCCCTTTGAGAATGCCCTGTGAGAATATTCTGTGTGTAAATGTAATGCTTTGTGAGAGCCAGCCCATAAGAAATACTGAGATACAGTAGAGAATGTCCCAGCAACCCCTACTATCAAACTCCTGTGACTTTATCAATTCAACAATCACTAATTTCCATATCCATTCACTCTGCTCTTGTATTAGGAGGATCTGCCTTTATTAGGCTCTGTTCTAGGTGCTGTGGATCCAGAGTTAAAATGATGTGGTCTTCCACGTGCTGTCTAGTGAGTTCCCAGACAAACTCGCAGTTTACTTGTTTGTCATTTTGCAAGTACAATGTTAGAGATTAATGCAGAATTCTCTGGTGGCACCAAGAAGGGTTATTACACCCTGTCAGGGAAGATGAGGGCAGAGAAGCTCAGTCTGGAGATAATCTGTGGGTCTGCAACCACAGTGAACATTTTTCCTTAGAGACTGAAGCATCAAAAGCTTTATTAAAAAATAGCAGCTTCAGCTAAGCCCTCAATTCATAGGGAACTCCGACATGGATACCCTAGGTTCCACTTGGGAGGTGCTGAAAGCAGGGAGCAGAGATTAGTAAGCACAGCAGAGAGGTCACTGAAATGAAAAGACTTTCCAGAAACTTCTAAGAGTGCATTGTCCTTTCAGGCAAACACTGAGCTCAGGTACTGAAAAGAAACTGCATTTTGTTTTAAGCTCCCTTAATTTTTTTTTTTTTTTTTTTTTGAGGAGAGGGTATTTGTTTTATATTTATGGGTCCTTTCCATTGAATCATATAGTCAAATGCAGTTGTAGAATTAAACAACCTTCTAGATATGATATGCTGAGAGCTGTGAATATATGGAAATGCGTGTGTCTGCTTCATAATTTTGACATTCTTTAGGTTTCTGGTAATTATGAAATGTCTTCCTTTTAAAAACCTATATAAATTTATTCTTTGGATTTTGTATTAAAACAGAAGCTAAAATAATGTTTGATGCCAGGTTTTGCAAATATAATCATTTTCATAACGATACTCTTGTTTCTTTACAACACTTGCAGTTTGAATGTGTTTCTGAAGGACTTTAAAGGCTAATACCAAAGTCCTTTAGTTTTTCTTCATTTCAGTTTCAATTCTGATTGTAATTTAAAAGGGAAAGGAAAACTAAAACATAAAAAACGCATGTGATTAAACCAAAGGTCAAAAGTAACAAGAGTAATTTTTTTTTAAAAAAAAGGAGAGTGGGAGAGTGGAAAATTTCCTTAAATACTGAACCTTTTAAAGAGTGTTTGGTCAACATTTAGTTGTGGCATAAACAGCATCATTTATATTTCTGCCTCCTAATTGTTTTGTAAGTTATTTCAAGGTAGGTTTTTATGAATGTTTACAAATTTATTCATTATTCAGAGTGGTTCATTTTTATGAATAGGGCAAGATCTAGATCCACATTTTTAAAATTTTTTATGTATTTCTCTCCCCTTCCCCCCAGGTCCCCTGTTGTCTGTTCTCTGTGTCCATTTGCTGTGTGTTCTTCTGTGTCTGCTTGCATTCTTGTCAGCAGCACTGGGAATCTGTGTCTCTTTTTGTTGCATCATCTTGCTGCATCCGCTCTCCATGTGTGGGGTGCCACTCCTAGGCAGGCTGCGCTTTTTTCACGTGGGGCGGCTCTCCTTACCGGACACACTCCTTGCGTGTGTGACTCACCTATGCGGGGGACATCCCTGCGTGGCACAGCACTCCTTGCACGCATCAGCGCTGTGCATGGGCCAGCTCACCACACAGATCAGGAGACCCTGAATTTGAACCCTGGACCTGCCATATGGTAGGTGGATGCTCTATCAGTTGAGCCAAATCTGCTTCCCTAGATCCATATTTCTTGAGTAGGTACTGCTTCACGTCTATCTACTAAACTGTATAGCAGAATTATTCCCAAAGGTCAGAAAATACGTGCCCCAACATATGCGACTTGTTAGTTTCCTGGGATAACAGCAATCTTCACGTAGAATACCGCCTTCTTCACCTACTTTCCAGCTTCTTCTTCTCCCCCATTACACACAGCCACACATAGCCACAGGTACACACACGGTTTCACAAGGGAGAGTGGAAGGTGGTTGGAGAGAGGATAGAAGAAATGATATTTTTTCATTTCCCTACACAATATGCCAACCAATACTTCTTAAGGTCCTTCCTTGGTAGGGAATCTAACCACCAAATGCCAAAATCCGGTTACTCAAAACAAGGTCCCTGTCACCAGATTGTTCAAACAGAAGTTAGATAAACCCTAGTCAGTGAGGAATAGCCAGAGAGCCAGGAATCAGATAAAGGATATTAGCTGACCTTATTGCCCTCTAAATTCCCATTTCAGACTTCAGGATTCCTAAGTCATGAAAACATGCTTTAGAATGTATGAGATGCTCTGACTTAAGTAAATAAATGTAGAGACATGTTAGGAAGGGAATTTTCCTTAACCCATGACCCTAAGGCATGATTATGGCCATAAAGAACTGAGTTTGAATTCCTGATCCACAGTGGACTGAGTATCTGGGGGGTAATTTACCTCTTTAAGCCAAAGGTATTTTCTTCATCATCAACATGGAGATAATAAAGGACCTAGTACCAAACAGAATTGCTTCAGCAGTGCAACACTCCATCCCTTTGACCCACAAAATATTTACAGTAAATTTAGACACTTCTCACTCTCAAGAACACATCTTCCAGCCTGCTGTCTTTTCACTGCCTCTTCTGTGACACATTTCTCTCTTTTGTACTGAAACTTCTCTCTCTGTAAGTTTTAGTGTGTATGTATGTGTTTCTGTGCATTAGATTCATCTAAGATGTAGAGCAGGGCTGCTCACATCCACATACTAGCAGGCACATCAAAGGTTTTTCCTAAAGGAAAGAACATTTTCTTTCTCTAAGAGAATTTCCGAGAATTACTCCTCAAGCAGCCAACACAAACCACAGCCACTTTTAACATATGTGAAATATCCTATTATTACATAGGATTGCTGACACACTCTTCTTTCTCCTCTTCCTCATTATTGTCATCAGAATAATAGTAGACCATTCAAAGTGTTCTTTCGTTTATTTTCCAGAATCCCATTAGAGCCAGAGGTGTTACAGGGCCTAAGAGTTTTAGTCTAATTTTCAATAGTTACACTTTATATTGTTTGTTATTTACTTATTTACTACTCATTCATTCATTCATTCGTTCATTCATTCATTCATTGTGTTGACTACTTACACCAAACCTAGAACCATTGTTCCAGGGGCTAGCTATCTGGAGGCACATGCTTTTAGCCAACACTGGAGTGGATGCTGAGAAATGAAAGTGAATCCAGCACACATGGTTTTAGCTCAAAGTTCACCAACCTAATTCCTTGAAAGGGTTAGTTGCCTTCCAAAATATTGTATTTTCACAAGTGCCCTTTTACATCTCCCTGATTATAGAAATTTTCAAATCTGACACAATGGGGAAATATCTGTATAACCCCCTTCCACTGAATTCCTAGAACACCTCCTTACATATTCAATATTGTCCCCATCTGGGAAAATAATCTATACTTGAACTTGAAAAACTTGAAGTTGATAAGATAGCCCAATGGGAACCAGTTAGAATAATGTAAGGTGCTTCATGGGTCAGTTTCTTTGAAACCATAGTCAAGATCTTGAGTCATAATCACAGGCAGCCAAATAAGTACAAGAGCTAAAGCTATAGCCCCTGTAACTACCATCGAATCAAGGAGTAGTGTGAGGTAAGAGGGGAAGAAGGCCAAGGAATGCAACAGGGAGAACCTAAAACAATCCCTAATGACTTCAGGTCATTAGAACACTGGTGCAGATGGATTACTTCAGGTGTTGAGCATTTTTGAGAAGATACCTGCCACATCTGAATCACACATTTAAAAGAAAAATCAAGTTAACACAGAAAATGCATGTATATTGAACTGGTACACTACAGATAGTATATTATAATACATGTAGAGACTTCAGTCTCATTCCATCTTAAGAGCATCAGGTCGACTTTTGATGAAGGGTTGGGAGCACAACCCTCTCTGGAACTCCCTATTTAATTTACAAACAATTTATATAAATCTGCACTTTTTAATATCATTGACTTGGTATGATTTTTGTATTTGAATTATTGATATATATTTTATGCTTTAATTTTAAAAAAAATTTTGTTTGTTTGTTTAATTCCTCTAAGCATATGCTTCTCCTCAGGGAAACAACAGAAAATGGTAGGCAGTTTCTTTATTCAGTTTCAGAAGTCTTTTCCAGCTTGTATATTTTCTACTATATCCATTCTGCATTGTCCAAAACTTAAGGTTAATTGAATTTTCCTAATGTGGCCAGAGGTTAAATGTCTGCTGAAGTCAAATTGTGCAGTCTAAATTCCAAGGTTTTTCATAATCCTGTGTTAGTTTCATTGCTATGCAACCTTATCTCTCCATCAAGCAACAGATATCACTTACTACAACCAAAGCATTCTTCATTACTTAATGAAGAATCACCCCCTTATTCTGCTTCTAGGGCTTTGGTCAGACCATTCAAGAAGCAGGCATAATCTCTGCTAGCAGAGAGTGGTCCCTTAAATCCAATCCTACTTAAAGGTACTCAAAGTCAGATGTTCTATTCTCAAATTGATTTACTGTTGATTGGGGATCGAACACAAACTTGGAAACAGCAATTATTCAAAACATACACAATAATGCGATACATTTTAATTAGCTCATAGCCTACCAAAATCTATGTTAGACTATACCATTAGCCGAACATTTTTTTTCAACCAAATATTCTACTGTAAAGATGACTTACCATCTATCTGTATGGGATAACTGTCACGTAGACTATATATTTAACTTGCACCTAAACAAAACAAAAATTCATGAAAGAAAAATGATTGACTGTTTAGCCAAAATGTCTTCCCAGAGACGGAAGTTCTAGTAAAAAGATTCTTGGGAGTAGAAGGGATGAGGCCTGGAAAACTGTTTTTCAGACTCCTTCTGGAAATGTTTCACTTTAACTAAATAATTACAATTATTGTAATGATGCCCAGAACTGTTGTGAAAAAATCTAAATACACTAGATGACTATTTGGATATTGTTCTTATATAAAATATTTAAATAAAAAAAAATTGTGCTCTAAGTCCCAAAACTATTAGATAGCTTTATAAAGTTACTAAAGTCCACTGTGTGAAACTATGTGCTAAATGTACATTTTTAAAAGTATTTTTAAAATTTCCTATGTTAAAGGAATGAAATCACCTTTCCTTCCAGAGTATACAATATAATACACATGGAATAAATTTATAAAAATATTTGTGCTATGAGGCAGTGCCATTTTGAGAATTGGCATACCAAATAGATTAAAATTTAAGTACTGCACTCAAGTTAGCCAAAGGAAGTCACTAAATTTCCCTGAGTTTCTATACCTACTTCTGTCTTACAGGTATATTAATTTCTGCTTCAACATCTGTACTGCTCTTGCAAGTATCAGTAGGACAAATATTTTGAAAGCACCTTGAAAACACCATGCATGAAAAATAATGATACCATTCCAATATCATACTTTTCATAGTAAAATAAAATCAATATTGAAAAGATCAACCAACATGTTTTTTCTTTTCCTTTGAGAAGTCAAGACTTTTAAAAATAAATTAGTGTGAAGGGAAAATGGATAACAGACAAAAGATAATTCTTAGTATCTATTAAGAGTCTCCATCATGACTTAATTTCTTCTTCAATTACACAACAGCTCTTTTTAATCACCATGGTGTCTTCCTTTTCATCTAGACATTCTTTCTTTTTGAAGATCCTATGACTGCAGCTTTCACTTGATCTTCTCTACATTTGACCAGCTATCTAATCAGTGTAGCTGATAATGCTTACATCAGAGCGTTGATAAAGAGGAGAAAAGAATAGCTGAATTTCCCAGAGACCAAGTCTGACTAAAATTAAAATGCTCAGCATTCCTCCACTTTAAACAAAGGCCAGGCAAAAAAAGGGGGGGAGGGGGAGGGTGTTTTGTTGACCAAGAGAAACATCAAACGTAGCTGCTAGGGAAGGGAAAAAAAAAATCATATGCAATATATGCTTATAACAACACGATATTATTATTAGTGTTTTTTCTATAATTAAGCCTTAACAAGGGTATAATACAAGGTACCATAATTTTTCATTTGCACCAAAACTTGCTTATTTTAATTGACCAAATATAGAACTGCTACTTGAGAGAGAAAAATGATCAAGGAATTCAAATGACTTCACACCAGAGGCAGAGAAAACTTGATGTACTCAGAGAAAGACAGGCTTTTATGGGGTTGGGTGGACAGAGTTGACCATATATTTTCACTTAATTTCAGCAATTTATATCTCTAATTCTAGAAACAGAAAGGCAGGCCTCAGAAGCTGCCACCTGGATGATTTACATAGATTGTGCAGGAAGGGGTGTGATGTTTAGATACTTTCATTTTAATTCACAAAATAAATGCAAATTTTTTGCAAAGTACCAAAGATGTTTGAGACACCACAAAATGGAAGAATTGTTCCTCTTTGTAAATATTATGAGATAATAATATGCTTTAGAATAAAGACACTGTAGTAATTTATCTGCTGGTGATGGCCAACTCATTGGCTGCATTACTAAATGTATGGCTGATTTGTGAGTCTTGTGACTCTGTGTAAGCATATACATTTCATTGTGATCCTTACAAACCAAATTTGGATTATTAAAACATTTTGGCACAAGGAGAGACATACTGACCAATGGAACCAAGTTGAGAGTTCAGATATAGACCGGCACATATATGGTCATCTGATTTTTGAGAAGGCCACCAAGCCTGGATAGAATAGTCTTTTCAACAAACAACACTTGGAGAAATGGATATCCATATCCAAAGGAATGAAAATGGATCACCATCCCATGCCCTATACAAAAATTAACTTAAGATGGATCAAAGACCTAAATGTAAGAGCCAAAACCATAGAAAATAACATAGGGAAGCATTTATGAGACATAGTAGGAAATGGTTTCATAAACTTTATACTCAAAGAATGAGCAACAAAAGAAAAAATAGATAAATGAAAACTCAAAATTTAAAAACTCTGTGCTTCAAAGGAGTTTGTCAAGAAAGTGAAAAGGCAGCCTACTCAACGGAAGAAAATATTTGGGAACCACTTAACTGATAAGAGTCTAAAATACAGCATATATAAAGAAATCTTACATCTCATTTTAATTGACAAAATAAATGCAAATGACCTATTTAAAAATGGGCAAGAGATTTAATTGGACACTTTTCCAAAGAAAATATACAAATGGCTAAAAATCACTTTCAAAAGATGCTGAACATCACTATCTATTAGGGAAATGCAAATAAATACTTCAATGAGATATCATCTTACACCTATTAGACTTCTTCAAGTATTGAAGAGGATCTGGAGGAAAGGGAACACTTATCCACTGCTGGTGGGAATGTAGAATGGTGCAGCCATTGTGGAGGATGGTTTGATGGTTCTTCAAGAAGTCGACTATAGAATTGCCATATGATCTGGCAATCCTAATACAAGGAATATATCCTGAAGAATTGAAAGCAAGGATGTGAACAGATATAAGCACACCAATGCTCATTGTGGCATTATACACAATTGCGAAAAGTTGGAAGCAACCCAAGTGTCCATCAATAGATGAAGGGATAAATAAAATGTGGTATATACATATGATAGAATATTACTCAGCTTTAAGAAAGAATGAGGGAAGCATACTTGGCCCAGTGGTTAGGGCGTCCATCTACCACATGGGAGGTCCGCGGTTCAAACCCCGGGCCTCCTTGACCCGTGTGGAGCTGGCCCATGTGCAGTGCTGATGTGCGCAAGGAGTGCCCTGCCACGCGGGAGTGTCCCCCGCGTAGGGGAGCCCCACGTGCAAGGAGTGCGCCCATAAGGAGTGCCGCCCAGCGAGAAAGAAAGTGCAGCCTGCCCAGGAATGGCACCACCCACACTTCCCGTGCCGCTGAGGACAACAGAAGCGGACAAAAGAAACAAGACGCAGCAAATAGACACAGAGAACAGACAACCGGGGGAGGGGGGAGAATTAAATAAATAAATAAAATCTTTAAAAAAAAAAAAGAATGAAATATTGACACATATGACAACATGAATGAATCTTGAAGACCTTATGTTGAGTAAAGTAAGTCAGTTACTAAAAGACAAATAATGCATGATCTGACTGATATGAACTAAGGATATTGAGCAAACACACAGAGGTAAAATCTCGAAAATAGGTTTACCAGGATATAGAAAGGGAGTAGAGACTGGTAAGCTGATGTTTAATCTGGGCAGAATCTATGATATGGTGGATAGGGGCAGTTTGGCAGTAGACAGTGGTGATAGTGGTGTAGCAATATGAGTGGGGTCAATGGTGCTGGAGTGTGAGTGTGAATGGAGTTGGGGGTTGTGTCAGGTATCCATGGAACTGGAGGCAGGGCTGGGGGAAAGAACAGGTGAGTGCTGAGGAAATTGAGGATTATGGCTGAGAAAATAATTGTGGGAATGTTCTTTCGGTAACTATGGCAGGTGAGGGTCACCGGTGCAGGATGTCAGTATTAGGGAGATGTGTGAAGAAGGGTACACCTGGGGCATGTCTCTATGGAGTATGAATGTGTTCATGAGGGCACAAGGTATTATCTCTGTGGGTGGAGACAATAACTATTCAATAACCAACAAAATATTAAATTCCCATCCTACGGAGTCCTGAGATGTTTTCTAATAGAGTGGCAAGAATCTCTAGAGTACATAGTGCCTAATAAAAGAAAACAGACTAATACACCAAGACCTTGATATTAATGCTTGTACTTACAACCTTATTCTTATAAAATTGAAACTTCACCTAGTAATATCTATTGCTTAAGAGTTACCTCCTGGAAAGCTCCTTGTTACTCAAGTGTGGCCTCTCTCTAAGCCAAACTCAGCAAATAAACTCACTACCTTTTCCCCACCATGGAACACGACTCCTGGGGAGGAGCCTCTCTGGCACCCAGGGATTATTACCAAGTGCCAACCAAAGATAAATTTGGAAAAGACCTTGAGCAAAAGGGAGAAACATTAAATATAAAGAGTTTTTATGGCTAAGAGATTTCAAAGTGAGTTGGGAGATCATTCTAAAGGTTATGCTTATGCACATCTCAGGCAGATTCACTAACTGCCACAATAAACAAACTCTCGAACAGGGGTGCTCCAGAGGGCTGTAGAAGTCATAATGTAAACTATAGACTTGCTATGCTATGGCTAGTAGCAATGCTTCAGTATTTGTTCATCAATTGTAAGAAATGTATCACACCAATGTTAGATGTTATTACTAAGGGAAAATGTCTAAGGGGGAGGGATGGGGTATATAGGAATCCTCTATACTTTTGATGTAACTTTTTTGTAATCTAAAACTTCTTTAAAAATAAAGTTAAAAAAAATAAAATAATATATAAATTCTATGACTAATTATTATTCCTTAACATTTACTTCATATTTTGAAGTTCAATATATAGAAAGGTACCTGGACCATCAGAGCTGTACTTCTTGAATACGATCAGTAATGCGCAAAGGCTTAATGGAAGATTATGAGAAAGATTTTAGTAGTATAAATTATTACTTCTTAATTGGCTGATCTCTATCAAACTTGCAGCTTTGTTGATGGTATACTAGGAAGTACTATTAATCACAATGACATAGATTTGAGAAAACTATTTATCTTTGTAATCATGTATGTTTAAAGGCTACCTTTGCTGCTGAAATGACCCCAAGTCCAATCACAATTATCCTTATCTGATATTAACATTAAAATGTGACTATATCACAGTAAAGGGTAAGAGAGCCAGATACTGGGGAATAGTGCTTCAAAGCACACTTTTATGAATACAAAGAAAGAAGTAACAAGGTAGACAGAAGTGATTTTGAGCTTTAGTGCTTGATACAAGTTAAGCAACTTGCCTTATAATTTTTTTTTTATTAACTTTGTAATAATATTACATTAAAAATATATATGTGAGGTCCCATTCAACCCCCCCCCCCCACCCCCCCTCTCCCCCCCCCCAACAACACTCGTTCCCATCATCATGACACATCCATTGGATTTGGTAAGTACATCTTTGGGCACCTCTGCACCTCATATACATTGGTTCACATCATGGCCCATACTCTCCTCTATTCCATCATGTAGGCCCTGTGAGGATTTACAATGTCCGGTGATTACCTCTGAAGCACCATCCAGGGCAGCTCCATGTCCCGAAGACGCCTCCACCTCTCATCTCTTCCTGCCTTTCCCCATACCCTTTGTCCATTATGTCCACTTTTCCCAATCCAATGCCACCTCTTCTATGTGGACACTGGATTGGTTGTGTCCATTGCACCTTTATGTCAAGAGGAGGCTCAGATTCCACCTGGATGCTGGATGCAATCCTCCCATTTTCAGTTGTAATCACTCTAGGCTCCATGGTGTGGTGGTTGTCCTTCTTCACCTCCATCTTAGCTGAGTGTGGTAAGTCCAATAAATCAGATTGTAGGTGCTGGAGTCTGTTGAGGCTCAGGATCTGGCTATCACATTGTCAGTCCAGAGATTCAAATCCCCTAAATATATCTTAAACCCCAACATTAACTGCACCTCCAGCACATTAGCATGAAAGTCTTATGAAGGGAGATCCCATCTGAGTCCAGATTCATCACACATAAACACCATTTCCAAAGAGGGGCCATCTGCCCTGGTAGTTAACCCCATCGGCCATGACCATAACTCCCATGGGTCTCTTTAGCCCTCAAAGGAACCAATATCTGGGGGTTGTATCTGCTTTATCTGTCTCTCTGACTCTGCTCAGTTGTGCATGAGGGCAAACCTTCTGCCAGCCTCCAGACTCTTTTTTAGAAACTCGTAGCCATATAAACTCATTTCTCCTTTCCATTTCCCCCTTACTTTAGGTCAAACAGCATTTTAAAGTCATGGTATTTTATGTAGACATGGATATTCTGCTGATTTAAGTACCAGTAAGCATTCTTTTTTAGCTGGTAACCCAAGTGAATGAGCATAGAGCAGAGGCCACCAGTCTTCGTTACTTCATCTTAAGTTGCTGTGGTCTTCCTGGAATTCCCAGGAGAGGCTAACTCAGATGCCTATGGCCAGAATTCAGAAGCCATAACGTTAAACTGTGGTCTAGACATCCTAAGAGACAGATAAATTATTATATTGCATCAGACCTATAGAATTTCTAGTACAGTATTCTCTTGCAAAAAGATATAATTATAGGTAACCCCTTGATATAATCTCTTGCTGAGGATGTCATTTTGTTATTTGGGTATGTGTCTTGGTCTGGGATGCTTGGTTGCAAAGAAAAGAAATTGTTCAAATTACCTTAAATAAAACTAAATAGGTGAACAACTAACAGGGGTTTTTATCTGAAGAGGGAGAACTAAAGGTGGGAAGAACTTCCAACCTCATGAGAGATTAGAACCAGGAACTGAAATGCTAGCAAGATCTAGGGCAGATTCCCTCTTTCAGAGCCCATGCTATCTTTTTTGTTAAGTCTGGTCTTCTCTTTTATTCTGCCTCCAATAGAGCAGCCCATGATTTATATAATGACCCCCTGTTCAGGAACATAATTTTTGCTAACTAAGGATATCCTGGTTTCTTTTTTTACTTGCAGCTTCAATTAGAGGAGCCCTGCTTTATTCCATATGAGTGGGAATGTGTGTGTGAGTGTGTAGGGTTGTGTGGGCACACTTGTAAAGACACACATGCACATACACACATTGGATTTCTAGATAAGAATTTATTTATCTGCTGGTGGTTATTTAATTATCTTTATTTGCCACTCATTACCAGCATATAATTTTATCTAATTGTGGTTCCATTTCCTCAGTGTAAAATGGGAATAAAAATGGTACCTACTTCCAATCTAGTCCACTCACTTGCTTTCACCATAGATAAACCCAGGTTGAATCCTGTATCCATTTTCTTACTTCGGTTTTGATATAGTTTCATTACATATATATTATTCCAAAACTCCCAAATGATAGGACTAAAAGACTCTATTTTTAAATTTTAGGTTTTCTTCAGCTTTATAAAAGGGTACCATTTATATATGATTTGAAACATGTGCTTTTCAGTTACTAGTATTTGGTTTAAATTTACGCCCTTATTTTTTACCTTAAGTATTATACGTGTAATATTTCACCATTCATGTAATGATTGCTAGAAGATGACACATTGAGTTTTTAGCAAGCTAGATTCAAAGTTTTTCCCACTTTCTAGTCTGGTAATTTTTGTTTGTTTTCTTACATCATGAATGGGTTTTGAATTTTATTTAATTTTTCAGTATTTTTGAAAGAGAAATATAATGTGAGGCAATTACCCAAAACAGGTCACATCAGTGGATCAGACCTAGTAGGTGATCCCTTCAGTCTCAACCACATCCTGAGCAAAAGAAGCCAGACACAAAAAAGACACCCTGTATGGTTTCATTTTATGAAGTCCCAGAACAGGCAAAAGTAATTTTTAGTGGCAAAAATCCCCTCAGTAGTTCATTGGAGCAAGAGGTGAAGAGGACTAACTACAGAGCAACATGAAGAAATGCTCTATATTGATTTGAGGATGGTTACACAAATATATATATTTGTCAAAATTCATTAAACTGTACCCTTAAAATAAATGCTTTTTAGTTTATGTAAATTAGACTTCAATAAACTTGATTTAAAAATAATAGCCATTTCGTATGTTTAATGTGCTGATTAAATGATGTGATGCAAGCAAATGCTTTCTGTATGGCAATTCCTGGGACTTAGTAAACCTTCTGTAAATATTTTCACAATTATTGCTGTTTTTGCTTGTTCACACAAACTATACCCAAGAAAGTTCAGTTTAGAGTAGGGGAGATATAAGAGGAAATGGTTTTTTCATGCTCAAGGCCTGACATTTAATCATGGAAACAAGGCAGCTGGGCCCCGAGCCTCAGCAGAGTTGCAACACCTATTCTCCGGTTCAATGGACCTACCCAGGTCAGCTAACAGGGAGGGGAGGATGGTCAACCAGCTCACCAGAGACCTGAGAGAGTCTACAGCTATAAGCAGGAGAATTCCATCCATCAGCCATGTGGGATCTAAGCCCTCTCTCAATTTAGAGGTGGAGTGGACATTGCCATCCTAGGATCCTCAGGATGGAGGAATAAAATATGGATTAGAGTAGACTTACTGGTATTCTACCATAGAATTATTATGACTCTACCAATGGAAGAAATTATATCATTGATATGGAGACAGTGGCCACGGGAGTTGCTGAAGGCAGGGAGAGGGAAAAAGAGGTGTGATATTGGGGCATTTTCGGGACTTGGAGTTCTCCTCAATGATATTGCAGGGACAGATGCAGGACAATTGACTGCAAAAGAATGTAAACTACAACATAAACTATAACCGATGCTGTGTGGCAATGCTCCAAAATGTACTCATCAAATGCAATGAATGTACCACTCTAATGAAAGAAGTTGCCGATGTGGGAGGAATGGGGAGTGTGGGCAGTGGGGTATATGGGAACCTCTTATATTTTTTAATGTAACATTTTGTGTGATTTATGTATCTCTTTTAAAAAGATAATTTAAAAATGAAGAAAAAAGAATATACAAATAAATTTTAAAAATCATGGAGGCAATGGGCAGCAATGAAAGCTTCTGAGAAGTGAGTCAGTTATGATGAGACATTTTCATATCATTTAGTAGTGTTGGGATAAAAAAGGTGAAAGCCCCTGACTCACGTAATCCAATCCCACTTCTAAGTATAAATCTGCAAGACTCAATCTGATACACTCAGGGTCGGAGGGGATATCCTTGGAAATTCTGAGGTAAGGGAGGCAGAGGAGCGTATCACTCCACAATTGGAAGGATTCAGTGGCTCCTCACTTCTATGGCTATATCCTCAGTGTGCAGTAGGTTGTCTGGTAGCTTGCCAATTCTCCTGCTGAATAATCAATGAGCAAGTGCAAACTTCACCTATTTTGCACCTTGCTAGTTTCTCTCTCAGCAAAATTGACAAAGGAGCTTTCTCTCCTTGAATGTTAGATAAAGAGATTCTAGTAACCTTAAAACTCTGGAAAAATAGGGGCTTTCCAACACAGTACATTTCAATTCATGTTATTCAGAAATTTTGATACATAATATTCCAACATAAAATAGCAATGAACACTTGAGCTATGCCTACAAACTTAATCTTATGGCAGAAAAGAAGTTTTTTTTTTTAATTTTTTAATTAATTTATTTTTTATGAGAGAAAGACCGCACAACTGGGTAACCATATGGAACTGGATTTTCAGCTGAAGAACTGATTATTCTGATTTGATTTTACCATGGACAAGTTTCCAATGGGGCCAATTTGGGGCTATGTTCTCTGTAGCTCCTGAGTCAATACAAGAAATCCATATCTTATGAAATGTAATGATTTCTCTTGAAATGTAGATTATCTTAAATGCCACTGTGGGCAATCTTTTAAAATATGTATTTAAAGATACATATTAAATAAATAAGATGACAGACAACGAACAGACAAGGAACAAAAACAATGAGCAAACAGATGAGGGAACCATCTTGGGTGGGGGTGGAATAAAATGACGTTTTCCTCATGATTAATTTTTTTACATTCCCCAACAATACATTCAAATACTGTAACTTATGGATGCTAACATAATGTTTTTGTTTTTGTTTTTTGAGGGGAAGCAGCAGTTTTGTTTTGTTTTTTAAGAACTTTTAGATTACAGAAAATTTACATTGGAAGTATAGAGGATTCCCATATACTTTCCCCCTTTCCCTCTCACATTTTTTCCTAGTAATAACATCTCACATTAATGTGGTACATTTATTATAATCAATGAGTAAATATTGAATAACCAAGGTACTCTTTGTGTTTGGAGATAGGGGTTGTCCATCACCATCATTTTGTTAGTTGTCCTGGGCAAACCTGATGAACTAGAAAGTGGGTGTTGGCTGCAGCTCTGCTGTGATTCAGGGATCAACCAACATATGAACAGACTGAATATTTAAGCTTCTGGGACATATATTTAATGTGTATAGTGCTAATTATTGGTTCAAATAAACAGGGTAGAAGAATTGTCTATAGGAAAATTATAAATGAGTCTAACTCTGTTACATTGGGGAAATATGTTATCATATATTCCAAAGTAAGTCACACCAAACAGGTGCTGATTTCATGAGGTGTGAGCCTTGCCTACAGTGTCTGGACATCTTTAGAGCCCTCAGGATCACCTCTGTTTGAAGCACTGTTTACCATGGCAGTGAGATCTGCCTGAAATATGCATAAATGTAATCTCTAAAATCATCTCTCAACTCACTTTGAAGTCTCTTAGTCATAAAACTCTTTTGTATTTAATGTTTCCACCTTTTGGTCAAGGTCTTTTCCAAATGCATCATTGGATGGCACTTGGTATTACTCGCTCTGTGCCAGGGAGGCTCATCCCCAGGAGTCATGCCCCACACCAGGGAGAAGGTAGTGAGTTTATTTGCTGAGTTTGGTTTAGAGAAAGGCCACACTTGGGTAACAAATGTTCCAGGAGGTAAGTCTTAAGCAATAGATATTATTAGGTTCAGTTTCAATTTCACAAGAGTAAGGTTCATAAGTACAAGCATTAATATTGAAGGCTTGGTGTATTGGTCTGTTTTCTTTTATTGGGCCATACCTATGTACTTGGAATATCTTGCCACTCTATTAGAGAATGTAGCAGGACCCCTCAGGATGGGAATTTTGTATTTTGTTGGTTATTTTGTGGGTTCATAAAATGTATTTACCCTGGATATGCATGTGCTTAAAAACACTCTCGACTCCAACAGAAATGTTGGCACTCATTGTAAAAAAGCTAGTAAGCGATTACATGAGACAAGGATGTGTGGTATATTCTAGTAATGTTCCTGTAGAGGCTTTTTTTTAGAATAAGAAGACATGTGTCCCTGGTATGATGTGAGTATGTTTCGAAATGGGGGATAGGTGACTATTTTCCTAACCAATTGGGATTATTATTAATAAATGTGGGGAAGTGGACTTGGCCCAATGGATAGGGCATCCGCCTACCACAAGGGAGGCCCAAGGTTCAAACCCTGTGCCTCCTTGACCCTTGTGGAGCTGGCCCATGTTCAGTGCTGATGCGCTCAAGGAGTGCCATGCCACGCAGGGGTGTCCCACGCGTAGGGAAGCCCCACGCTCAAGGAGTACACCCCATAAGGAGAGCCACCCAGTGCAAAAGAAAGTGCGGCCAGCCCAAGAATGGCACCACACACGGAGAGCTGACACAACAAAGATGACGCAACAAAAAGAAACACAGATTCCCGGTGCCGCTGACAAGGATAGAAGCGGTCACAGAAGAACGTACAGCGAATGGACACAGAGAGCAGGCAACTGGGGGGGGGGGAGAGAAATAAATAAATAAATAGATAGATAAATAAATAAATGTGGATTCTTTTGCTAAGCAGTGGAAAATCAGCTATATTGTGGTATGTCTACAGAAAAGTGAGGAGTGCTGTTGTTTTCTTTTGGAAACTTTAAGATCACAGGCAAATGGGAATGGTAATTAATGAAGTCTTCTGAGTGTTAAGTACCAAGTTCCTAGTTGGTTAAGGAAGGAATAACACTGTTGGCTTTACTCTCATTCCTGTCCCAGGAAGGGGGTGTCTCCAGAATGGAAAGTGATGTCACAGTGGTCTCAATCAACTTGGCAATCAATGGTTAGAAAACTTGTATTGAGAGGGCCACTGTGCTTAGTGCAAATATAAATGAACCCTTCTCCTAGATCACAATTCTGCCCAAATTGCATCTTTCCTCTGGTTTACTTTAGTTTGGTTGATTTTCTTATGTACTTCCTTAAGAATAGGGTTCTCCAGAGAGATACAGACATTTTCTTCTCAAAGGATACATCAGAGGAAACACAATGGGCTGGTAAAATTAAGACTGGCAAGTTTCTTCCTTCTTTGTGTAAGACAGCACAAAGAGCAAGCAATCAGTTACCTTGTGTTTCATGCCATCTTTAATACACAAGTATGGAGCTAGACAAAGAAATGAGCCTTCAGGAGTAAAACACTGTAAGCTGTTGCATAAGAAAACATTGGGCTGGCAAATCATACTTCAGTGTTTTATCCCAGTGAGTCTAAAACTACTATCAAAGCACTCTCTAGAACTAATCTAAGGAAAGTGCCATTCATTTTGCAGTCAGAAACAGCCTACGCAAAAATAAAAAATGCCATGACTAACATACATTAGGTGCTCAAGAATTGCTTTAAATTATATTTAATAGTAATTGGAAAATACTGACTCCCAAATTGATATGTCTGTGACATCAAGATGCAACACATACTAATGAGATAGATCTGAGTGGATGGTTCTTACTGGCTATAGTAACAGTATCTGAGTATTTGAATTCTTGTATGCAGTTCTTGCACAGGCTCATCACGTCAAGCATTTGGCAAAAATTTTCTCAAAAGTGGACAAAGTATTCAACTTAGTAGAACTGAAAGGAATTTTATAGAAGAGGGAGTCTAGACACTATGATACATTGGGCAAGTCTTTTAACTTTTCTAAGCTTCGATTTTTGTTAAATTAGAATGAGAATAATATGTGCTCTATGCACAACTCTGAGTTGGAGTAAAATTCAGTTGAGATAATCTACTTTCAAGTATTTTGTGATCAATCAAGTATAATATAAATGTCTTATTATTCTTTGAGTAGAATGCCTGCAAGTGTCATACCCAATTATATATAGGCAGGCTGATTCAGCACACAGGCCAGCACTTTAATGTCAATTTAATCACTTGAAATATACCATCTAATTTAAGAATGGAATAATACAATATCGATGGTGGCAATTTCTTTAAAAAACAGCATGACATTTGTTGACCCTTTTCCCATTTCAAGGTGGGGTCTATGTGCTTTCCCCTTTGAGTGAATGTGTGAATGCTTCAACCAACAGATTATGTTGGACATGACTACATGACCTCTGAAACTGGGTCAGAAAATACTGTGCAGCCTTGGCATAGTTTGCTTGAGATGCTTGCTCTAGAAGAATTGGACTGCAGGAAGTCCGACTATCCTGAGCCTAACATTCTAGGGAGGTCACATGTAGATGCTCCAGTTGAGAGCCCCAGAGGAGCTCCCAGCCAACAGACACCATCAACTGCCAGCTACAGGACTGAGTTATCTTGAACATGCAGCCTGGTCGACCCTTCACATGACAGCAATTACAGGGGAGACCCCAAGTAAGAACTGCACAATTGAACATCTCCCGAATTCCTGACCCACCAAAGCATAAGCAAAATGAAATGGCAGTTTTAGGTTGCTAAATCTGGGGTAACCTGTCACACAGCAGTAATAACTGCAACAATCTAGCATCATAAATATAGAAGAGAACATAGGAGGACAGCAAATGCATTCAATCCCCTTAGATGATCTAAGATGCCAATTCCCAGTGGTAACATCCAGTTTCCTGGGATCTCTTTTAGAGAGACTTGGAAATTGGGAAAACAAGTAAAGGTAACAGTTTAAGTATTCCTAGAAAGTATCAATGTAACCCAGGTTTTAATTCTACAACCACATGTCACGTAGCATTAGTGTCAGAGTGATCTTTTAGATGGGTGGATTTTCCTTTTTAGCCCAACTACTACAGCTTGGGGTTGCCTCCTTTAGAAAGTGTAATAACAACAAGACACTCAAATTGTCTGAGTGTGTTATATTAGTTAACAGATGCTCATGTAACTTACACGGATGTGTCGCTTTATCATGTGACTAACACTACACCAAAGCAAGGAAATTGGTATTTAAAAAAATTAACTGATTATTAGTTTTTTTTTGTTCTGAATTTTTCTTAGCAAGAAAACCCCAAAGTAACAAAGAAAGGAGACACTTCTATTCATTTGTTATGTATGTGAATTGTGGCAGATTGAATTATGGACCCCAGAAAAACAGGTTCTTAATTTTAATTCACATTCCTATGGGTGAGAACCCACTGTAAATAGGAACTTTTGAAGATGTTCTTTTTTAGTTAAAGGGTGACTAACTGAATCAGGATGGGTCTTAATTCTGTTGCTGGAGGCCTTATGAAGACCATGTCATGGAAAGAGTCAGAGGTTGACAGTCAACAGAAGCTGGAAGAGAAAGGAGAGGACATTGCCAGGTAAATTCCTTTTTGTCAAGGAATTCCAAGGATTGCCAACCAGCGAGAATGCTATCAACCCAAGGAGGAAGCAAGTCTCATAGCTTCTGTGAGTCAATAAATTCCTGTTGTTAAGCCACTTTAGTTGCCATAGCAGCTTGGAAATGAAGACATGACTATTTCCCAGCTAGGGAAAAGAATTTATTATAGTACATTCTAGTCTATAATACATTCTAGTATTCTAAAATAAATGTTATACAGAAAAATCACATTAAGAATTATTTTATGAGTCTAACTTCTACCTCTGAAGCACTGAAGAGAGTTTCCATTCAGAATTATCTAGTATTCTACGCACTAAAAAATGAATCTGGTGTAGTGTTTCAGGTGCTCAAGTGAATCTGTCTAAGAGGATTTAATTACTTAGGGGGCAGCAAATAGGCTGTGTTATGTCATGGAGGGAAGAAATATTGTCTAAGTTTGCCAAAGGTGCTGTAACAAAGAACCACAAACTAGTTGGTTTTAAACAACAGGAATTTATTATGTCACAGTGCTGGAGGCTAGAAATCTAAAATCAAGGTTCTGGCAGGGTCATTCATCCTCTGATGTCGGTAGGGTTCTGGCATGACTTGGCCACAATGGACAACCTGATCTGCCTCTGTCACAGGGCTGTCTCTCTGTCTCTGCATCCAATGTCTGTATCCGTGACCAGATTTCCTCTCCAAATAGTCATATTGGGTTGGGACTTACTCTAATCCTCATCTTATCTATTAACATCTTCAAAGACATTATTTACAAGTACATTCACAAAGATATTATTTACAAGTACATTCATGGGACCAGAGATTAGGACTTGAATGGTCTTTTTTGGGAGGCACAATTCAATACATAACAGAAAGCATCAGAGACTAGAGACAATATGGGGAAGCAGATGTGGCTCAACCAACTGGGCTCCTGTCTACCATATGGATGTCCAGGGTTCAATTCCTAGGGCCTCCTGGTAAAGGCAAGCTGGCCTGAGTGGAGAGCTGAAGCAGCAAGATGACACAACAAAAAGAGACACAGAGGAGAGACAATAAGAGACATAGCAAACCAGGATGCTGAGGTGGCACAAGAGATTGAGCATCTCTCTCCCACTCCAGAAGGTCCCAGGATGAGTTCCTGGTGCCGCCTAAAGAGAAGACAAACAGACACAGAAGAATGCACAAGTAATGGACACAAAGAGCAGACAACAGGGTGTGGGGGAAAGGAGGTAAGGGGAGAAAAAATAAATAAATCTTTTTAAAAAGAGAAACAGTATGGTGTAGAAGATAAGATCATGGGCTTGGAATTTCTTCCATCTTAATTATAAACTCTGGCTTTGGAATTTACTAGCTGTGTGATTAGACGGAGATGTATCTAACTTCTCTAAGTCTTGGTTTCCCTCATATATAAAGTGGGAACGATAATGAGCAAGATGGGAAAGTCTTTGAAGTTCAGCAAAAGTGTAGTTTTGATGAAAAACTGTGATGTGTATTCATTCAATTGTTTAAAACTTGGAGCAAATATCATTACCAAATGCTGGCAGATTTATAAAATTAATATTATATGTCCACTCCAAAACACTGCTGACATGAGAGCAAATCGGCATAACTTTTTGAGAACATAATTGGATAATATTTATCTAAAACTTTACAAATGAGTTTATCCTCTGATCCAGCATTCCTAAGCCTAGAATTTTTCCTTTCAGCTACAGGGATATTTATTGCAGCACTTATTACCTATTTATATAATGCTTTATTATGGGCATCTTTAAACTTTAGACTGCCTGAACCTCAGATATTTTTAGGAAAGTAAGTGAATTTTAATCTGTTCCAGAAAACACAGAAACCAAGAAAAATGGGCCATAGATCCATTGGCTATTGACTATGACTGAGTATATTTTATTCCTCCAGGAGATTATCTATGACAACCTAAAAATACTATCCTGGACATTCCCACCCTACTGAGAAACAGGCCAGGGTAGAGGTGAAGCCAGTGCAGAAAGCTTGATTGTGTAAGGATCTGCGTGGATGGGTGTGGCTACATCTACAATCAAAAGAGGACTCATTTTATTGCTATGATTCTAATTTGCTCTCTTTCTTGGACTTAGATTGCTGAAAGAAAAGAATAGCAGATCAGTGGGTTTCAGAGAAAGCAGCTCTGTAAAGTTTCCCTCCACAGGCTCTTAAAAGAGAAGTCAGAATCAAACTAAAAAAATAGACACGTGCATAAAGACTCTGCAGCACAGTGTGTTATCCTCAGTCTCCCACACACAAACACATTTTTGTCTCCATTATGGTTGTTTATGAATTATAAAACATGGTGGCAGGAGAGAGATGTCTTCTTGGGGTGGAAGGGGCCATTATTTTGCACTAATCTAAGAAGGATGGTAAATGACTACTGAAAAGAAAAACAACTCATTGGATTTTGAGGGGTTATGAAATCGCTGTAATCATCATCTAAAAATAATGAATGTGGAGAATTTCTGTATTGTTACGTCTAATAGGGGGAGGAAAAACTAAGTCAGGAGGCCAAATAGCAGTAGGGCCAGCAAAATTTCTCTGTAAAAGATGTCCAGGTGAGTCCACCTTTGAGTCATGTATCAACACTGGGCCCCTTCTATCAATAAAAATTTCAAGTCTGTAGGACTTTAAAACATGGAAAGATATGCCAGTTATTTCATCGATAAGTTTCAGATTTACAGGAAAAGTGTTTGGGGTTTTTAAAATTAATTTCCACAACTCTTTACTATAATGTGTACCAATCCACCATTTTTGAGGGATTTGAAGCAATAGATACTAGAGAGTCACATCTCTACCATGCCAGATTTCAGGGAGGGCTTGCCTTTTCACATTTTAGACCCCTGCAGATTCTGTTCAGCATGCCTAAAGTTGCATACTATCCACGTTGTGAATTATCACAGTAATGAGAAATGTTACTAAAGGAAATGTGAGGGATATGTAAATAAAATGGGTGAAGAAAACAGTTTTAGAACTATTTTATTTAAAACTCTCCTGATTATCAACTGCCATCTAATGGCATGTGACCCATGTGAGAGCCAGGGCCATATGTCCTTTGTGATCCTTTGAGGTGGCTGTGATATTATTAGAGTACAATTTCCTTTAGAAGAGGGACCAAGCCCAACTACACTTGTATTAACAATGGCATTCATCATCATACTCTAAACATTGTCAATACTTACATGTTTATTGTCTTTAAAAATATATCAGTTGCCTACATGTTGAAGTTATCCCAGAAATGCACATTGTTTTGGTTTTACTAGGCTGTGAAAGCAGATACCATGAAATGGGTTGGCTTAACACTGAGCATTTATTAGTTTACAGTTGTGAGGCTGAGAAAAACCAAGGCATCAACAAGGCAATGCTTTCTTCCTGAAGACTGACAGCCAGCAATCTTGACTCTTCTGCCATGTGGCCAGGCGCATGGCCTCGTCTGCAGGTCTCACCCTTCTCTTCCAGGTTTCCTTGCTTTCAGCTTCTTGCTTCGTGGCTTTCTCTCTCTGTTTTCGTTTGGTTTATAAAAGACTCCAATACTAGAATTAAGTCCCATCCTGAATGAAGTAGATCACACCTTAACTGAAGTAGCCTCATGAAAAGATTCTACTTATAATGGATTATTATTATTATTATTATTATTTTAGAGATAGTGGGACCAAGGATTAAGCCCAGAACCTCGTATGTGGGAAGCTGGCACTCAACCATGGAGCCACATTGGCTCCCCTAAGTTGGTTTTTTCATTTGTTTGCTTGTTTGTTTCTTCGTTTTATTTTTAGGAAGCAAGCCACATCTGCTCCCCTGGATTAAATTTAAGAACATGTTTGAATATACATGGCTTCAAATCACCACACTCACGTTCTTCCTTTTCCATCATTCAGACTTTCTACAACTTTTACTTACACACAAACAAAATATCTGCTACATAATTTATTTACCAATAAATGTGATTTTTTTTCTTTCCTCTTCAACTAAGAAAAATCAGTGGGCTTATTTTATAATTTGCCAATTACCATTATCATTTAAAAAATGACTCTTTCAAAATGCATAACACATATTCACAAAGAAGGCCCAAATTAATTGTCTACCTTAAAGAGAAAAACTCAAATTCCCGGAAAAAAAAATTTTTAAGTCCTGCCCCATCATAGAATTTGAATACAAATGAAATTTCTCTTTTACAAGGTTGAGTTCTATGAGTTGTGCATAGTTAGCCACGATTTAGCTTCATTGGCAATTCCATATGCTGCCACCTTCAGTCAAAGTTGAAGACATCATTTAGACTAGGAAATGCATGATGGCCCCAGGAGTGGCACTGCATTTGAGGTAAGAAGATGAAGAGAGTGAGTGGTAACTTAAAAGGCTGAGAAAGCAGAGTCTCCATAATTAAGAGAAATGTCAGCAGAGAGAAGAAGAGTCAGGAAAGTTTTAGGGTAGATGGCCAGAGAAGACTCCCACAGACCATGGGGAAAAGAGAGCAGATACAGAGCATGGGAGTCTGACTGCACATTAAAAGCCTCAAGATTTCCATGGGAACTTTGGTTCATGCCATTTCTTTCCACGACTCCTAATCTTCCCAGCGCTACGGCACCTGGTGCTTCTCCCAGTAGGTGAGTGGAAGTTCATCTAAGAGCCAGGATGATTAACTGAGTTAGGAAACTTGCCCCTCACTAGTCAAAGTCCCCCTCCCCCTTCTACATGGGTGTCTCCAAATGGACACACACATGATTTTTGACATTTTAATACAACTGATAACCAAAAGACAATAGCTGAGTGTCCACTGATGTATTGCTTTGCCTAAAATTTATAGTAGCTACAGTCCAGAAATATGCACATCTCATTCTCAGGGAAATATTCTAGCTCACAGGATGCTTGCCTTTTATAGCTTTAATGCTCTACCCCAGCTTCTGTAAAGTAGCCATCTGTAAACTGAACCTGAACACCTTAGCACTTTAGAGAGAATTTCTTATATTTCTTAATAAAGCTAATAATAATAATCACTCCCTTAAATGACTCTTCCGTGCACAGATTTGCATTCTGAGTTTACCTGAATTCGGTATGCCGCCACTGCTGCTCATCATTTCTGTTTTTCTTAACAAGAATTTCAGTTTCTAATCCATAGGGCATTCGCTTGAGGTTTGTTTCTCTTGGCTGCTCATCCACAATGGAATGCTCTTTTGAAATCCATGTGACTTTTAAGGTGACCATTAAATATTAAGGACCCTTGTAAGCGCCTTCAAAACACCACTGTGCGGAGCCTTTTAACCGATGCTAACAAGTCCCTGACCTGGCTGTCAAGGGTGTCAACCAACAGAATTTAGATCATTAAGACAACTGATAGAATGACAGGAAATGCCATATTTTAGAACTTCATTTCAATGCAGACTCACAGTTTTATGAGGAAAACAGTATGTAGTATGGTAGAATTACTATCAAGAGTTATTTAGTAAGTAGACCTTGATCCACTTCAATCAAAACGAGATAATTTTCTATGCATTTCTTGGCATATTTGTGTTTACTCTGAAAGAGTCAAAACACTTTATATTAGTAAGAATTTATTTTTACTCTTTGAGCAAAGAAAGTTATGTAACTAGCTAAATGGAATGCAAGAACAATTTGCAAATATGAAATTGCTTTAAGGAGTAAATGTAGAATGATGCTATTAAGATTATCGCTAGAATTCAATTAAATTTTTACTCATTTTTAGTTATAAAAGGAATACATACAGAAGTAAAATGCTAAATGTTAAATATTAATTAGCAGAAGCAATATTTTTCTGATTTAGTCCTGAAAGTTAGTAAAGCATTTCAAATACATTTTATGAAAACAAATTTTAAAAATTACCTGGAGTTTCATTCAGCAAGGCTTGGGAATTTGAACTCTTTCACACATGCAAGTTTAAGCATTTCTCTGTTGTGTGCAACAAGTTTTCTTTTTTTTCCCTCCTGTTGAAATCATTACTTTCACCCATATATGGCTCAAAATTATAAACCATCTTAGAGTGGCTGTTGAAATAATTCACTCTTGGCCTAGAGTTAGTTTTGAAATCCTTACTCCTAACAAAATCTTCTGGGAAAGTTGTCAGTGAAAATATAATTTTAATGTACATATAAAAAACTCTGTTTCCTTCTCCAGTAGAAAGTACATACATGTTTTCTTTGAACACATGTTTATCAGCCCATAACTGTTCAGGCAGACATTCTTCTGCAGTGTGTGTACTGGAGAACTTTGAACTCGTTTACTGATTTCAAAGCAAGGCAATATCTTTTCGATGACATCAGCTTCCCACTCCCTTTTACTGGGAACTAACTGTTCTCTGAGCTGAAAGTCAGGAGTTGTATACCAAAGGTTGTTTTACCTATGAGTCTTAGTGTTTCCTGTAAGCTCAATTAAGTACTACCTGGAGAGATGACTAAGTTTGAAAGTGATGTAAACCTCTTCAGTTTCTATGTGCAGGAGCTTCCAGACTAATTCCTACTGCATCTCTAGACTGTTTCCAATTCCACATAGAAAGAGCTGCTCCTATAAGACTTGATTCTTTTCAGTTGGCTTTTGGGACATCTGGCACTGGGAGGAAGGCATTAGGACCAATATAAACACCTACCATTGTAAGTATAAAGCTAATCTTGCAGTCTGCCATGTGGTATCAAGTGTGCATCAAGAACGGCCAAAAGCACACTCTGTCAGTCTGCATTAGTCATATAATCATATGCTAAAGTTCTCAGGGACACATGACATATAGGAGCAGGGGAAAAAAAAACATCTTCATTGAGAAAGAACAAAATATTAGTTTTGTCAAGTTCACACTATTGATGTAGTTTGATAAAGAAGAAATATAAATATAACAGTAATGTTTTCCAGTTCTATAAAAGGATAATAGATGCCTACTCCTGATGGTAATGAATTTCAGAAGCAGTGAACAAGAGTTACATAAAACAAACCATAAGACTTGTAAGATTTTAATCTCTGAAATTTGCATTGTGGTTCCACTGTATTCAGACTTCCTTAATAATTTCAGGAAGAGATTCTTCCCTGAGGATTCAAAGAGCTAACCCATTTGGAAAATGGACAAGTAGATGAAGAATTTTACATATGTGTGTAGATACATGTATATATAGATAGATATATATACACACATATATTGACTATATAGCATGTCCTCTTCTCTCTTCCCCCATACTTTACTCATATTACTAGGTAACATGAGTAAGTAAGAATAAATTCATATTAATAGGTAAATCTGATTTCCTTTGACTTTAGGAATAAAAAACAAACAAAAAGAACTTTCCAAGACAACTTCTACTTAAAAACATATTTTTAAAAGACTATAAATGAAAGATAATTTCCTTATTCTCCAATCTCTTATGTATTCCATTGGTGACATCCTCTCATTTAGTAAACTTGGAACAAAGACCATCAACAAGCCACTGGCCATAAAACTCAGTGTGGGAGCCTGACCCTTTCAGAGTAAGTCAATGCCAAAATAGACAGAAAAGGAAAACTAAATCCAGATTTAACAATACTGGCCCCAAAATAGTAACAGTTTATAACCACAACAGCAAGAACTGCTGCTAATCATTTGCCAGGACCTTTTATTTTGGTTTGTCACTAGTGAGTGAAACGGTGGATTTGATGCCCAGAAACGAGCTGTTGAGCAAACAAGTTCAAAATCCCAAATTTGAAATACTAATCATAGTACCTAGTGCAGAACCATTTTTCTTAGCAGCCTTCCAAAGCAAACTAATCCGTTAACCCTAAAATGATCCATAAGAGTTGGTAAGAGAAAAAACTGAGCATCTGCTATATGTCAGGCATTGCACTAGGCTTATTACACGTATTAGCTCCTTTAAAATTCAAAATAATTTTATGAGATAGATTTTAGTGTTCCCATTCTATAAATGAGAAAACTGAGGCTTAGAGAGTAAGATTTGCCCAAGGTCACAGGCCTAGAAAGCTCTTTCTACCATTTTATCAGTCTTCTATGAATGTGTCAGGAGTTAGGGGTATGGATATCTGAGACATCGCTAAGGGCTTTGGATTGTAATTGATGACAGTTAGGTATTTAAAAATACAAATTACAATATGATTGTCAAGCAGTACAGACACACAAAGATAGAGGAATTCAGATGATAAAGAGATCAATAAAATTTGGGATGACTGGAAAAGAGTACCTCAAAGGGGCAGGACTTGAACTCCATTGGAAAGAAAAGACCTTAGATAAACAGAGAGCAGGGAAGGATATTTCATTTTTAAAAAAATACACTAAAGAGAAAAAAAATGAATCTGTAGCTATTTAACACATTCTCAGATGGGAAGCAGACTAGTCTGGCTGGAGTTAAGGGTGATTTATAGAGAAGCAGTGTTAAGTAAGGCTGCAGAGGGGCTTGGGAACTAAAAGACTTAGAACTTCAATTCCAAACTAAGGGATTCAGCTTTGAGGGATTTTGAAATCTTGAAATGGGAAGTGAAAGTAACATGCAGACAGCTCTAAAATTAGTGTATGAGGATTACTCTCCTGATATACAGAATGAACTGGCAGGGAGAGGGCCTGGAGGTGGCAGGAATGGTTGGAAACTATTACATGCCCCTGAATTGTTGGTCTGATTTGAGCCGAAGCAAGCAATTACCAGCCCCAGTTGATACCTAGTCCATAAAGTCTTAGTAAGCCAAAACAATTCAGAAGTAGTATATATGTATTATGTTTGTCGTGGGACCAGAGTCAAAATTACTCTTAAATGCTAGGGAAGATCATTCATTCCTGAACTGATTGAAAGGCTGACATTAACCCAAATCCTTAGATTGCACCTAATTGGGTCCTGAACCAATGACCCCTTACCAGGTTGTGGGCCCACCTCCAAAGGGTGAAACTTTTTCCAAGCACCCCCCACCCCGGGCCCCCCGCAAAGAACTTTCAGGCCTTAGTAGGAAACAGGGTTTTAACATAGTTTCCAGCAATGACATAGCAGAATTATCTTAAACAACGTTTATGTAACCGAGTCCAAGGTAGAAGTGCACTAACAGTCTAGGAGTGTTGTTCTACAGGTACACACAGCCCAGGATGCAGTAAGCTGACTCTTATGATTTTGTCTGATTCAGCTATACTCATGTTCTACTCATACAGAAGGCAAATTTAGGCTATCAATGACAGGAAAACAAGGTCATTTCCATTTTATTCCTTCTGTATAACTGAGAGCAAATATTTGCTTAGCAATTATAGAATGTCATCACCAGATTGGACACTTATACAGAATTTAGAATTGTGGTGCATGCTAATAAGATGTTAGTTATTACAACTTAATGACACCTGTGGATGAATTTTAAAAATACACTTGAGAGTGACATGGTCATAATGTAATTCTCTACTGAGGATTTTGAAAGAGAATTGGTGAGGGCCTATATGCTTCCTAGGAAGGAACAAGATTTTTTTTTAATTGAGGCAAAACTGTCACTCAATTTTTTGTCTAGGGTTCTCCTTCAGCTGCAGGAAATCCCTCTTTCCTTTGATAGGATGTTGTTTCATTCTGACTCTAAGGGAAATGTCACACCTAATGAGTCAGTCACTCCACTTCCTTGAGGTAACACCTGGAAGATCCCTGAAATCCCAGATTGAGATTCCTCTCAATCTGACCCAAACAATGGTAATTTATTGAGACAGCTTAGGGTAATGTTTCAGTAGTGGTCAGACTAAAGGTCTAAATTCTATTCCTCCTCAACTCTTTTTGATATGTTTTTAGATATTTGGATTATCTCTTCCAGTTTTTTCTGACCCGGGGCACTCTCTGGAATCCCTCAGCTGCTGAGTTTCAGCTATCTGCACAACTGGTACCACCAAGGCAATAGCTATTTCTTTCTTTCTTCTTTTTTTTTTTTTTTACACTTTTTTTATTAAAGGTAATAGATCACTAAGAAAGCTACATTAAAAAACATAAAAAAACATAAAAATCATAAGAGGTTACCATATAACCCACTCCTCACCCCATCATTTTTGTAAATTGTATTTTTTTGAAGATATATACATCACACAAAAAAATGTTACATTAGAAAACATAAGAGGTTCCTGTATACTCCCAACCCCCCCCACCCCCCATCACTGTGGCATGCACATTGCACTCAGAGAACACATTTAGGAGCAGTGCTGCACATGGAAAATAGTTTATCCCAGTACATTCAGTGGGTTATGGCAGGATATACAAAGCCCAACATCTGACCCTGCAATATCACTCAGGACAACCCAAAGTCCCAAAAATGCCTCCACATCACATCTCTTCTTCCCTCTCCCTGCCCTCAGCAATTACCGTGGCCACTTTCTCTACCTCAATGCTACATCACCATCCCAGGATCCACAGAATGGAGGAACGGAATATGGATTAGAGTGGACTTACCGATATTCTACTATAAAACTATTGTGACTAGTAATGAAAGAAATTATAGCCATTCTTTCTGAAGGCAGCATGGTGATGAATCATGCTGATGAGTCATTTAAAAATTAGCCAAGTGAAGCAACTGGTAGACCAAGTTTTAAATTCAGGGAATATCAGGCACTAACCAAGCAAAGAATATCAATTCAATTTCATGGTTTTAGGGGGAAAAATCATAGAATTTTTCACTGGAACAAAGCACAAGATGTCATTCAACACCACCAATTTTGCAGATGTAGAAATTCAAGTCCAAGATCAAATAGTCACTTAGTGGAAAAGCTAGGGGGAATAAATTAAGTCTTTTGATGTTCTGCCCCTATGTTTTCTCCATTTTTAACACTATAACGTATAACATACTCTCAATCTTTTGGAAACAACATGTGTGTTGGAGCTTAAGTGACCTGAGTAAATTATGAATTTCCTGGACAAAATCACAGTCTCATTTTATGCTGCCAGGCATATATTCTCCCTTGTACTATGAAAGTATCTGTTATAGCATAAATAATTAACAAGGCAGCAGCATAGCCAAAACTGCTCACTGAAAGTTTCTTTTTTGATACTAGAATGATGAGTCTATTTTCCCTAAGAACTTTCTGGCAACATGTACAAATAAAGCCACATCCATATTGACAAACTGTGCTGGTTAGAGTTTAGCTGATGACATTCTTGTTATTGAAACAGGAAGTGACTCAGCCTCAGCAACTACAGATCATATATTTTATTCTGTTGTGTTTACTCATTTTAAAAAAATAACCTGTCACAAGGCAACAGTGTTTGTTTTCTCAACAATACATTTTCTTTGGAGAAAATGTAGAATAGAGATTAATGCTTTAAACTGACAATTAGTGCTTTCTAGGAAATCAAGGAGAAATTCCTCATTTGATATATCTTCATTAAAATATTACAAAAGCCTTTCACAACTATCATAAAAGAATCAAATGAGTATTTTCTTAATGAGAGGAAATACATTTTTAATAATTTTAAGTGTAAGGTTACTGGTATTTGACATACAGTTGTAAAACCTTTTCCAAAACTGAATAGTCATATTACTGCCATTAACTGAATGTTTATACGTGGGTAGGTAAACTCTTTAAAACACATTAAAATTTCCTGGGTTATTAGATTTTATTAATTTTAGAATTTTTGTTCATTTTGACCAGGACAGGCTAAAGATTATCTTTGTCTACCAACTAAATTTTTTCATCTACAAGTGCATGCTGATAATATAAAAAATGTATTTCTGGACAAAGGCTTAAAACACTCCAGCTAATTTCCTCATATACAGCTGACTATGCTTGTTGAATACTGAGAATATGTTTCTAGTTAATGGGCTGAGAAATATGTCTCTACTCCTGAAAAGTGCTTAAAATATATAAACACGGCTGCTTTAAAGTATAGAATTAGATTTTCACTAATTTACCCACCCAGAATTCAAAGTAGTACGTTTTTACCAGCTATGTAGTTAGACGTGTTGCCTTTCTTGTCATTCATTGGTTTTCCTTTGGAGGATGAACTAGAACTCAGTCCTAAGTACTATTTATTTTATAAGAAACATTTCCCACTGCTGAATGCTACTGAAGGACTGTGAAAGTCAGTCACAGACCATACGTGGTGACGACAGTGGCCCTCTTCGCACCCAGGAGGAAAAGGCCCAACATGATGCAGTGACTCTGTCAGAACCAAAACCCACATCACACAACTCCTTGCCCACGCGTTTTTCTCTGTAAGAAACACTATCTCCATTTTTTGAGAAAGTGAGGATTGTTATTTGCTACGTTATCTACAATAGGCTCAGACATTAAAAGGATATGGGCTCTTTCTTTCCCCCCCTGCTTTTCACTCCTTAAATCTCAGAATGAATAGTTTCCATCTGTAATTGTTGGTTTTATATTTTTAAATACTGAACCGAGAAGCAGAATGTCTCATTATCTCTGAAATGATTGGAACATTTGCTGCATGCAACAATGTTGATAACAGCACAATGCTGTCATTTTACTTTGTTTGGAGGGGGGAGGGGATATGTTTAAAGTATTTAAAGAAAGTTCCTTCCCTCCCCCCCCCACTAGCTCTGTATGGCCAGTTATCTGCTGTTTCCACATACAGGATAGATTTAATTTAGTTATTAAAAAAAAAAAAAAAGGAAGAGAAAGATACTCTAGACATTATCCTGGATTGGCAGTTTCAAAAATGCAATGTGGTTTCAAGACTTCATTGCAGATCTGAAGCAAATTATTTCTGTAAATGTGTGAAAATATGACTTTCCTAAAAAATAACTTGTGATGCCTATGAGCTCAAATCTATTCAGGAAAACCACAAAGCCTGACATTTCTTCTCCATTATTTTCCTTGAGACATGAAGAGTCCTTTGTAATTTTAGTTTTGAAAATGACAGATTTCATCAATTTGCTTTTTAGAATAACATGTTTTCTTGTGCTCTGTCATGTAATATTTTACCTTAAAACATTAAGAAAACAGCTATCTGTTCTGCCATCTGGTAAGGGCTTCTTGATTCATGATAGTGACTTATGATTTCTCACCACAGAAGCAGAAGTCATTGTGGCATTATGCTCATTTAATATATAGACAGTCATACCTTAACATTTTCACACTACCATGACAACATGTTATTTTAAAACACAATTTGTGTGTGTGTGTGAGGCAGTTCCAGGATTTAACTCCTAACAAGATGTTACATATCAGCAAGCTAACTTTATAAAACAATGTTATAAATAGCACATCACCAAGAGAATTTTTTTTCCAATTACACAGTGTCTGAGCACAGGTAATTCTTATCAAATATTTGCTACCTACTCATACCCTAAAGTTAATCACTGAAACACTCTGAAGCCTGGCATGGTTTTATGACTATGTTAGCCACAATATTATAATGCTTTATTCTGAAAGTATTCTAAATTTAAATATATTCATTCAGGTTACCATTTGCCAGCTACAAACACTAACATTCCATGAACTAATTGGCTAAAATACCCAGGAGACATTTGTGTATCTGTGTGTGTGTGGATTCACTTATAACCAAAACTTTTTCCAGGAAAAAATAAAAACCAAGTAAACAAAGAACTCAGTGAAGTCAGTCTGTAGTTGAGACCAAGTGAGTGAAAGGGAGCAAGCACAGGTTTGTAACGTGATGCTAATCAGAACAACTAAAAGCAAAATCCTTTGACAATACCTTGTTACTAAGCACCAAGACCAAACCACAGATGATGAAGATGCTGTAGTAAATTCCTGAAGTTTGAGGCCATTTAAAAGGTACTATGTGACCTAATATCTATATCCAAATATAGATAGAAATATTAAAAATATTTATGTTTTTGCTCAAAGTATTCCTTTGCTGTTGCTGCTATTTACCCCAAAAAGGAGATTATGACTTATCCCCAAAAATCTGTTGATGGCATTATCATCCTTTTTTAGAAAAGATTTATTTATTTATTTATTTATTTATTTATTTATTTCTCCTCCCTCCCCACAATGTTTTGTGCCTGCTGTCTGCTTTTGTGTCCATTTGCTGTGTGTTCTTCTGTGTCTGCTTGTCTTGTATTTTAGGCAGCACTGAGAACCAGTCCTGGGACCTTCCAGAATAGAAGAGAGGCACTCAATCTCTTATACCACCTCAGCTCCCTGGTTTGCTGCATCTCTTATTATCTCTCCTCTGTGTTTCTTTTTGTTGCATCATCTTGCTGTGCCAGCTATCCGTGCAGGCCAGCACTCCATGCGGGCCAGCACTTCTGTGCAGGCCATTATGCTACACAGGCCAGCTGGCTTTCACCAGGATGCCTCAGGAAACCAACCCTGGACCTCCTATATGGTAGACAGGAGCCCAATCAGTTGAGCCACATCTGCTTCCCATTTACCATCTATTTTTACATTGGTGGAATGAGGTTGGATTTGTCATAGTGCTTTAAAAACAGTATTTATTAATAATTGAGCTTCTATTATATTATGAGCTAGGTAAATGTTACTTCATTTAACTCCCAACCAAGCCTGTAAGGTAAGCATTAATATTTGTTTATAACTGAAATTTAGACAAGTTTAAGAAATGTGTCTGAATTAATGTGGGTAGCTAAATATTAGAGATTAGATTCAAACCAAGTTTTGCTTCTGTAACAGTTTGAAGCAGGGTGGATCCCAGAAGATCATGTCCTTAGAGCTAATCCATTCCTATATGTGTAAATCTACTGTAGATGGGACCCTTTGATTAGATTCAGTTAAGGGACTTTCCTTTTGATTAGATCACTTCAGTGGGGCATGACCCAGAGTATCTTAATCCTTTTACTGGAGTCCTTTATAAATGGGAGAAACATGCAGAGACTCAGACAGAGAAAAGCTGCAGTGACAGAGAGAAACTTCCGACATTAAATAAATGAATTTGGGAGAGAGAAAAGGCGCAGACAGAGCATCCTGAAGCAGAACTAGCAACAAGGCCCAGAGGAGAGGAGAGAGGGGAGAGGAGTAGCACTGTGCCCTGCCATGTGTTTGATTGCCTACAGCTGAGCTCAGGAAGAAAGCGAGCCTGTAGGAGAAGGCAGAAACCAGCAGAGCCACCGCTGTGCCTTGTCATGTGGCAAGAGGATTGCCAGCAGCTGACTTTCATGGGAAGTGCTTTACCAGGTGCCTTGATTTGGACACTTTCACAGCCCCAGAACTGTAAGCTTTTAACCTAATAAATTCCTACTATAAAAGCCAACACATTTCTGGTATATTGCTCCCAGCAGCCTTTAGCAAACTAAAACATCTTCAAAGGCCAATCTCCTTTTTAGGACACTGAATGACATTAAACAATGGCATAAGTTTATGTCCCTTGTTTAAACTCCATGTACAGAAGAGTAAGTTGTTAGAGGTTATCAATCCAAAGTCATTCTATTAGACTAGGTTTCAAGCTCTGTAATTATAGGAAATGACAGAACTCACTAATCCCTTTGCTGCTCAAATTCTCTTTCCAGGGAATGATATTTAAATCTCTAATCTCAAGCAAACCTTCTCCTAGAGCCTTTCAAACATTTCAAGAAATTCTGTAAGCAAGAAACAAACAAATGATTTCCTATTACTTCAGAGTTTAAACCTTGAAGCCCAAATGATTTGCGAAGTGACTCGGTAGATTATCAGGCAGACCTAGGCTTGTTGTGAGATGTGGGACCCCAGAACGGCAAGGGTTTCCTTGTTTGTGCCAAGCAACTCTGAGAAAAGGGCAAAGGAGCATTTCCAAGTACTCGACCAAGAACGTGGTCCAAATACACATGGTTCACAAAAGGTACAAATGGGGAGCAGGCAAGTTCCTGCTTCCCATGTATGAGGTCCTGGGTTCAATCCCCAGTCTCTTCAAGAAAAAAAAAGAAAAAAAAAAATGTTACACAGAAGTCAGTTCATTTTTACCTCACTCCAAAGCATCATGTCAAACAAATATTAGGGGCGTCTCCTAAGACTGAAGTCATCACCTCTCTGGAATTCTGGATCTTTCTTAAGTGCTCCAGAGTGCCTTGGAGTGTTCTAGGGTCTTATCAGATCAACACAATGATAAAATGGAGGAGTTTCAATGTGTGAAAAAATCATAAAATATATCAGAGCGGAAGGGACTTTTGAAATGGGCTAGTCTGGACTGGTCAAGGGCAGATCACATTTCCTACATCTGATTCAAATATTCGTACAACATATTGAAATAGAAGACACTCTCCACACACATACTCATTATATGTTATTCAGGACTTTTTTTTCTTCCAAGAAGTTAGGTGTAGGTTTTCATGGTCTCCTAGAAGTTTGTATTTAAGTTTACCTAACAACAAACGTTATCTAATAAGAAATGCAATTTATACATAAAAAGGTACCTAAAGGGACATGAAATCCATAAATATCATATAGAAATGAAGGGGAAAAGAGGAACCTGAGTAAAGATCCTATCATTTGACTTTCAACATGCATTTTCTGCTAAATATCCCTATGCTTTACTTTTACCTCCTTACCTTAATCTTCTTTCTACACAAATGCTGCTTTATCAGAAAGGCCTTCCTTAATGATCCTGGCAAAAAGAGCACTCACCTGTTCCTCCATCCCCATAGCCTTCATCACTTTCCTTCATGACATGTACCATCACCTGAGATATAATGTGTTAACCTGTTTAGCACTTGTCTATCCCAAATAGAAATGTGATTTCCGTATGAATAGGGACTTTGTTTACTATTATAACTCAAAGACAGAGAACAATGCCAAGCAAATAGTAAGAGCTCAAAAATAAAGAAAATACCCTGTGTTAATGAACGAAAAAAAAAATGTTTTCATTGAACACTTTGGAGTGGATGTACTTACTGGTGGAAAGGTATTACCAGATAGACGATGCAAATTTCTGACTCATCTAAAGATGACAATCTTTCATGGAAATGAGAAGGTTTAAGCGCAAAAGATAAGATCTTCTGAATTAAGCTAAGTTGGGTCACCTTTTTTTTTTCTCCAGAGGAGACTTCTGAGAGAAGTTTTCAAAAAGAAGTTTCAACAAATTTAACCCATGAAAATATTGATGGACCAAGTGGGCTCCCTTTGGTCGCAGGAGCTCATATGGAGTTCTTCCTGAAATCCAATCACGGTTAAAGATTTTCAGTTTCTTTTCTTTTTTCTTTCTTCCTTTCTTCCTTTCTCTTTCTCTCTTTCATCTTTCTCTTTCTTTTTAAATTTTAGTATTATCAGGCATTATAAAGCCCAGTACATGAAAACAGAAAGAAAATACATGTCTATAATTTGCAGAGTAAAGAAAACAAAACCGAGCCATGAGCATATGTTTATTTAGATCACTTTCATGGACTGTTAAACTTTGTTTTTAATGAAATGCAGTACTACTAGTTTAAGCTAAAAGACAGTCCTGTAATTTTGCCTCCATTCTACCCATATCCTATTGAATAAAAATATACAATTACAAGAAGGAACATAGAATAGGTGTTCACCAATATGTACCAGATTTCAGTAAGGTTCTAGAAAACAAAAAGTTGGCAGGAGTGGGTTGAGAAATGTAAGCAGGAAGATAAATTAGTAATATATTACTAACATACTGAAAGCAGATTTCTGAAGAACTAAGTATCAGTCCACCCAGCTAAACCCCAGAGACAACCTGTGCTCAAAATAGCCATATGGAGAATGAGGGAAGACTAGGCTGAAAACATGGGTTTGAAGTGAAGGACTATGCACCAGTCAAAACCTCACTCTTCATTCTTCCTTTTTGTACCACCCCCCACAAAGCTCAGGCATTCACATTCCAACCAAACATCAGACCTCTCTTTCCCAAAAAACCTAAAGAAAAATGTTTGAGACAAAAGTGGATGGATACATTGGCGTTGGGTGGATACATTTGTCTGTATCAGCTCTCTGAACATGCACACTTACCCAAAATGCTTGACTCTTGTAGAATCTTCAACATAATTCCTACCCGGAAGAGAAAGACCTAGAAAACATGCCAATAAATGTAAAGCATAGGTATCCTACTGTATTTTTTTTCCAGAGAAATAGACACATGACAGCATGTGTGTGTGTGTGCATGTGTATGTGTAAAGATTATAAAATTTATTATAGGAATTGGCTTATGTGACAGTTGGAATTGGCAAGTCCAAATTCCATAGGGCACTCTGCAAGTCAGAACTCTGGTGAAGGTTTCATTGAATTCCTCCAAAAGAAACTGGCTGACTGAAAGAGAGGTAGAGAGTCTTCTTTCTGACTACTGAAATCATCTGTTCTCCCTTTAAGACCTTCAAGTGATTGGATGACGCTTCTCTCATTGCTGAAGTCAATCTCCTTTGCTGACTGTAGATATTATCAGCCATAGATGCAACCAACTACCTAATGATTTAAATCTACAAGATACCTTCACAGTAACAATCAGGTCAGTGCTTGCTTGACCAAACAACTGGATACCATAACCTAGTCAAGTTGACACATGAACTTAACCTCCACCACTAGATACCCAGAGAGTACAGTCATATAAGGAGAATCAGAAGTTTGGAAAACAAAAACACTGAATTTGAAACACAATGGAGCAATATCTCCAAAGTTCTGAGGGAATTCACATTAAAGGTTCATAATATTTTTTCCTCCTTTGATTTCCCCACCATACAATAAAATATAAGATTTTTAATATTTTGAGTTAGCATGTAATTTATCCCATGGATATACATTTACTCAGGTCTACAGCTCATATGCTTACTTCTGAAGTGCAACAATTTAGGATGCAAGCTATGGTATATTTATGATAAGAGTGATCTTTTACTAAAATTTCTGTATGGGAACAAAAGGGGATGAAAATGAAGTAAAATCATTAATGAATTGGACTAAAGATACAATTTTATTTTCATTTAAAAATTAGAAAATAATTTGAAGATGCATATTTAAGTCATAGGTAAATCCCTTGTGCGTACATACAGTCTCACCCATGGATTCATTCATTCATTTGGTAAGCATTTACTGAGTAGCCAGTACATTCCAGGCATTATGTTAAATACTGATGAGGGAAAGAATAATAAGCACACTCTTGTGTACTTGTGTTCAGGTCATTAGGGAAATGACAACCTAAACCGATAACTAAAGTCATGAATATCTGTAATGCTAAAAGGAAGTATAGGCATCATGCTACAGGAATTATTTATGTAAAGAGTGTATTATAGATTTGTATGTGTTCAATATCTAAAGCCCATCTATATCATTTTTCCCTATGGAATTTAACTTTCCTGGGGAAATTTTAGTAATTGCTAAGTTTTATAAGGCATTCTTGGCAGCTCATTTTTATTGAGAACACTGTAGATCAAAATAAGATTGAACATATAAACAAAATAAGATTAAACATAAATATTAAAGTAAGATTTACAACATATTAAACATATATATGTTTACATTTAATTTAGAAGGGCAGACTTTAATCTTATTTGCAATTGCTAATCTTCAATTCCTTTACTCAACTGTAATTTTCTTTAAGATATCTAGTGTTGTTTTTTTTTCCTTAATACTCAATGGCAGTTTTGGATTTATACCAAATTTGTCAATTGTTGATCTTTGGCAATCTTCCCTCCTTTTTGCCTTCTTCTAAGCTTTAGTTTGGAATCTTAATTTTTAGAGACTGCTTTATCATAGTAGGCAATTACTGCCTTTAGAAACTTGTTCTAATTTTCCAGCTGCCAAAACAAATACCATGCAACAGTTTGGCTTAACAATAGAAATTTATTGACTCATGGTTTTCAGGCTAAGAAGTCCAAAACTGAGGTATCTGAGGGACAATGCATTCTCCCTGAAAACTAGGGCATTTGGAGGCTGACTGCAGGTGATGCTTAGGGTTTCTTGGCTTTTCTGTCACATGGCGACATCCTCTCCTTTCTCTTCCAGGTTCCACTGACTTCTGGCATCTAGCATCCCCACAGCTTTTCTCTCCTTCTGACTTTCACTCTGCTTACAAACGACTCTCGTCATCTGGATTAAAGCCCAACCTGACTTGGTTGGACAACACCTTAACGGAAGTAACATCTTGAAGAGGACTTAATTATAATGGGTCTACACCCACCAAAATGCAGAACAAGACAAGAGCATGCCCAAACTGGGGTGCACAATTCAATCCACCATAAAACTTCTCTAAAAATGTGCCTGCTAACATTTGCAGAGGGAAGAAGGATGATAGAAAACGCATTACTACTTCCTAGCAACTGACAGTCTAATGGGGAGCTAAGAAGTCACATATATCCATAATACAAGACAATGCTACACTTCTAGACAAGCAGAAACTCCGAAAGTTTACCTTTCAAATATCATTTTGTAGGAAGCTAATTGAGTTACATTTCTGCTTCAGGTCATAAACTCTGTTCTCCTTTGCGCCACCCATAGTGGCATTAAGATGTGGAGGTGGAATTCAGCTCCTTAAGGAACTCATAGACCGCTGGGAGAAGAAAAGCATAGTAACCAACAAATATGTTGAAAGGTGATTAGCGCCAGGAGAAGAAATATTCAGAGAGTGATAGAATAGCACGGGGGGATGCATAGCATTCAGGCATATTTAGGAAGGTCCCTGGGGGGAGCCATTTGACCTCAGACTCAAAGGACAAGCAGGAGGACAAATACTTAAGGTTCTAGGGTAGTTGAAAGGCAGGGCTGCCGTATCTGGTTGGCTAACTCGGGGATGTCGTAAAGGAAGCAATGGTATTTCAGATGTGTGTGACAGGGCTGGCAAGTGGGTCAAGCACCCATTTCTAGTGCCAACATCACAATCAGATGGAGGCCTCTGTCCTCAAGGACAGCAGGGCCTCCTGATGCCATAAAGCAATCAGTGCTGATTTGTAGGCCACACAGTTATTTAATTACACCCTCCAGAGAGCTGCCAAGAGACTGCAGTTCACACAACTTGAACCTGGATTATAGTTTTCCTCATTTCCCTGTTACCAAATCCTGTTGATTTTTCCTCAGAAACAATTCTCCAGTCTTTGCTTTTTGATTCCCATTCCTACTCTCATATAACATAGGGGTTTTGTCCATGGGCTCTCGGGTCAGAAGGCTGAAGTTCCAATCACAGTTCTCTTACTTCTTGAAGTGGCACAGCTCTGGAGCTACTTTCAACTCCGGTTCCTCACTCACAACTTGTGATCTTAGGCAAGTACCTTAATCTCTCTTCATCTTGGTTTCTACATCTCTTAAAGAGGGATAACAATTGTATTTATCTCAGAGGTCTGCAGTGCCAAATACATGCTATGTAAATGTTACCTAACTGGCTGTGTGATTTTGAGCAAGGTAAATAATCTCCTGTGTCTTGGTTCTTCATTGCTCAAAATGGAGGTGGTCACGAGGATTAAATCAGATAATCCATGTAAAGCATTTAGCCTAGTAATTGGGAATAGGTATGTTACCCCAATTCTCAGTTCCCTTCCTTACTATATAGCCTGCCTTATAACAGTTGCTTAATAGTTATCATCACTCAGATCTTCCTTACTTCTTGTCTACCAGATCTTGCAATATTCAATTCGTTCTTAATCCATTCTGTCTTCCAGATCATTTCTCACAGTGCTGCCACAGTCACTTTCCAAGAAAAATTGTATTCATGTCCTCCAACCTATCTTTCCATGCACTCAATTCTAGTCACAGCAAACAGCATGCAGATGACCTACCTCCAGGCCCACCCTTTCACACCCTTCCATCTAGAATGCCCTTCCTCCCAAAACCGATTAAATCACATCCATCTTTCAAGATTGACTTTCATGTTACTATCTCCATGAAGCTTTCCATTCCGACTGACACAATTTAATTCTCCTTTCCATGTTTCCAAGGCCCTGTGCATTTCTATTAAAGGGTATTTTACAGTCTTCCTCTAGGATGGCGATTTGATAGAATTGGAATGTAGAAATATAGGAGGCCTTTATTCCTGATTTTTCCACCAATGGATGAAGAAACTGAGACCCAGGTGTATAAATATTTCTACAAGTCCAGAGAATTATTTGTACATTTCTGAAACAAGCCAGAAGCTCTGTTCACTTTTGCTTCCAGCATAGTGCCCTGCAATTATGTGTTGCACAAAGAGGTCCTCAGTTTTGAAGCAACTGAATTGTTGAAACAAATCAACATCCCTCCTCTTGTTGTATATACCAACATTCTATTACGTTTTAAATTATGTTAATATTGACAAGTATGCCTCTATTGTTTGATGACTGTTCTGAACAGGAATAAAAAAATAAATGCTAAAATTGATCATATTGCCTAAAAAAGTATAAAATCTCAAGTGATATATTTTCTACTATACAGAAATGTTTACTGCTGATAGTCTAGAAATTATAGATGGAGCAAGTCAGCTTCTATGATTCTACTACTAAGTATTCTTTTATATAGGAAGTGAACTTATACACTTCTTACTGAGTGTGGTAGCCTAAAGATCACCCCCCCTCAAAAAAAAAAAAAAAAAAGATATCCACATCAAATCCCTGGAACCTGTGAGTGTTACTTATTTGAAATTAGGGTCTTCAAAATATAATTAAGGATCTTGGGAAGAGGAGATCATTCTGGGTTATCCAGGTGGGTCCTAAATCCAATGACAAGGACCTTCTAAGAGTGAGGCAGAGGGAGATTTGACAGACAGAAGAGGAAGAGGCAACTTGACCATAGAGGCAGAGATCTGAGTGATGTGGCCACAAACCAAGGATTGTCGGCAGCCACTGTATACCGCAAGAGGCAAGGAACAGATTTTCCCCTAGAACCCTAGGAGGAAGCATGGACCTGCTGACCCACTGAGTCTTTTTTTTTTTTTTTAGGAGGTGCCAGGGATTGAACCTGGGACCTCGTACACACTAAGGAGGCGCTCAATCACCAAGCTATGCCTGCTCTGCTGATTCAGATCTCTGTCCTCCAGAACTGTGAGATAATAAATTTTGGTCATTTTAATCCACCAAGCTTATGGTAATTTGTTACAGAAGTCACAGGAAATTAATAAACAAATATACTGAGAGACATATACATTTTTTATCTTATAGTCTCCTTTTTGTCAGGGGCTCTTAACCAGGGGTTCGTGAGCTCTAGTTGAAATTCAAAAAAACATGATTCTTATGGGGACTTGTTGGTGCAGGTGCAATCTATTTATTAAATAATATACAGTATAGGGTGGACTTAGTAAGGGGTTCGTGGTTTTCACCTGACTGGCAAAGGGGTCTGTGGAACAAAAAAAGTTAAGAACCTCTGCCCTAGACAGTTCCCTCATGTCCCTTCTCAGCCTCCATCCTGCCTACCAGAAGCAACCATTGTTCTCATTTTTTTCACATCAGTTTTGCCTGTTCTAAAATTTAATCTAATTTGAATCATACCATATAGACTCTTCCATACAAGACTTCTTTCATTCAGCCTAATGTTTCTAAGTTATCTAATGTGGTAGAAAGTATCAGTAGTTTGTTCTTTTCACTAATGAGTAATGAGTATTATCACATTACATGAATATACTACAACTAGTTTATCCATTCTCCTGTTTATAGACACCTAGGGTGTTTCCAGGTTTTGACAATCATGACAATCATGAAAACTACTCTCAACAATCTAGCATAAATCTGTTTGTGGGCATATTCTTTCAGCTCTTTTGGTTAAAATACCTAGAAGATGTAATAACTGAGTTGTAGGGAATGTATATGCTTATTTTTATTAAAAATGACCATTTTTTCCTTTGTCTCATTATTCAGAAGTGTGCCTTTGGCAGTGTTTTTAAAAAATAATCTGTCTGGAGTTTATAGTTGCTATCTGCAGAAGGGTTGGTCCAGTCGGAGCTACTCCTCCATTAACAGAAGCAGAATCCTAGACCACTGTTTTTAAAATTGTTTCATGGACAAGATGTACTCACTAAAATCCATATTACAGGCCCCACACCTATCTGGAGTGGGGTCCAGAAATGTTGCCTGCCAACAAGAGATGAATTTTTTTTTTATTGCTATGCAATAGCCTCAAAATTTGCAGCTTAAAACAAGATCCATTTATGATCTCACAGTATCTGGAGGTCAGAAGGTGCAGGCACAGCATAGCTGGAGTCTCTGCTCAGTGTCTAACAAGGCTTGCAGTAAGGCGTCCCCTAGGGCTGTCACCTAGGGAGCTTGGAGTCATCTTCCCACCTTAGTCAGGGAGATGGAAGAATTCAGTTCCTTGCAGGAGCTTTACCTTCCCTGGCCAGGCCCACTCAGAATAATCTGCCTTTTAGTTAGCTAAAAGCCACCTGATTAGAACCTAACCACAGGAGTGCTATCTCAATATACTCTGGGTTCACCTACACTCAAGAGGAGAGCCTAGGTCCCTGGGTTCACATTAGAATTCCGCCTACCCCAAGCTCCTTGGGTGATTCCTATGGAAGGTCTTGTTTGAGAATGACTATTTTAGAAAGTCTGGATAGGTGAAAAGTACATAGTCCAAGGATTTAGAAAGACCTGGGTTAAAATCCTTATCCTGCCACCTACCAGTTTAGAATCTTGGGCAAGTCATAATTTCTCTGTGCCTTAAATTTGTGTTTTTCACTGTAGATTATAGTACCTATTTCACAGGGTTCTGGAGGCAATAAAGAGTAACATGAAAAGGATTTAGCATAGTGCCTACATGTGGATCCATATTTATTGAATGTTAATTAATCCTCAGCCTCTCTTACTATCAAATTGATCTAAAGCAACCTATTTTCCCACTTTCATCAAAGAACCCACACATTATTATATATATTAATAGAAAAAAGAGGGCTACTAAAACTAGTTCATGTATACATAAATTCTTTCTCTACAGTACACCAGAAAATATCTTGGTCATTGTATTTAGCACTTTCCATATGTTGATAAATTGAGTTGAACATCCATTGGCAATTACCAATTAGCTATTCTCTGTATTACAGTTATTTAAGGAGTGAATCTATCCCTTATAAGTAATGTAGTAATGATTTTTCTTGTTAAAAAATTTACACACGTCCAGAAAAAAAAAAGGTCCACAGGAAAAAGACAGCTTACACTATTTGTATAGAAACTCTCAACAGGTTTTTACCAATGAGATAATATGCACCTATGAACATTTTATACCCACAAAGCATCTGTCATCAAAATATCTCAAAGTACTTTCTTAACAATTTTATTTTAAAAAACAAAAGAAGCAGATCAGAGGTTAATTAGCTTACTCTCGGATAAGCAATAAATTGGTAATGATACAGAAAGAAAAGAAAAAAGAGAAGAAAAGAAAAGCTGGCTTCTTGCCCAACAGCTGGAGCATTCTCTGCCATTATTATTGGGAGCATTATTGGAGTTATCCTTGGAAAAGATTTATAAGACTCCTCTGAAGACTCCTCCTGAATTATCTAGAAAAAAAGGAAGCTCAAAAGCACTGAAAACCAATATATAATCCCATAAACCTTTAAATTTAAAGTTAGGTTAAAGAGTACCCTTTATTTTAAATAGATTTTTTTTTCCCTAAATGCAGCAAAGAGACCTTAGTGCTATAAATAAATGTAGACTCAAAATGAGAGAAAAGAAGCAAAGAAAGTGGAGGAGGGAGTGGGGGTGGGATGTGAGGAAAGGTCAGGGTTTGGGAGGGCGTCTGCTGAGAAAGGAGCAGGCAATCACGTCACCCAGGAATGTGAAAACACCCAAATGAGGGTCCTGATCCTGAAGAAGGTGGTACAGATGGGTGGCAGCGCAAGTGAAAGGAGGGACGAACACCCAGCCAGTTGAGCTAGAACCAAGATCAGGCTCACCAATGGGAATTTATTATTTTCTCTCCATGAACTAGGAGAGTGGGGAGAGGAATGGGAGAGCAGGGAATCTTCATTGTGGAGAAGGAGCAAGAAACTCTAGACCCAACTTTGCCTCATGTGTTCTGTGACCTGCAAAGGTGGTTTCATTTCACTGAGTTTACTCATCTGTTAAAGAAAAAAAAAATGGTAGTGGGGGGATTATAAAATATCGAGAGCTAACTGAGAGATGGGTAACTGTTGAATGTTATTACTACCTCCAATTTAGTGAATGACTATTTGCCACAAAAGAGGGATTCTAATATATCACTTTTAATTCTAACAAATTCTAATAGACATTTTTATCTCTTATTTAAATAGTGCAATCAAGGCCTCACGTGTGGATAACAAGAGGCTAAAGTTCGCCTTTTTATACTGCCATACTCCTCTTCCACCGTCTTCCCCCCTCGTGAATGACTCAGGCCCTCTGTGACTATTCTCGTTTATTAAAAATCAAGTGCAACAAGTGTTGCTCAGATCCTACAAATATTCTTTTTCATATAGGAAGAAGAAGCTATTTTCCCACCAAGTAGTTAAATACACAAATACAAGCAATTCCTTTGTTTCAAGGCATCAACACTCTCCTTCCTTCCCCCACAGCACTTCGGCCTCTTTGGTATGTTCATGTATGCCAAAAAACGTGGCCAGTCACAATATGTGACGAATGGCTAACGTAACCTGCTTTTATACTTTTTTTCTGAAAATTGTAATTTTAGTTGTACCTGTATTATGTCCACTTAGGTTTACTCTTTAAAAAAAACAGATGTAAATTTCTAAGAACTGGGGCATTCTTGTAAGAGACGGCAGCAAGTTTACTTGTCAAAGGAAGGTAGATGAAGAAAATTATTGAAATAATGAATAATTAGTTGTGCAACAGTTACATTATTAGATCCTAACTGTTAGGCCCAAATGCATTGCACAGGCAACCATTACTAAGGCATCAGGGCATCATGACTTAGGCAATACCTTTTTCCCTTCACCTAACTCTACTCAATTGTTCTACGGGGACTAACTGGCCTTCAGTCTTGGATTAACCTGGATTCCTTGTCTCACTTTGGTAGCACTGAGGGTAAGGCCACAAGCTAGCTGTGAATACTAAGAAGGATCTACACCTAATATAACCACGTTCTAGGAACCACTTTAGAAATACCACCAGTTGCTGGTCATTGGGGGATGGGAAAAACCTGTGGCTGGTTCAAAGCAAAGCCATTTGTTTCTGGAAAGAGAGTTAAGACATGTCTTACCTATGAAGGACTAGTCACGCCTGTTTGTCTCTGAAGTAAAATATGATAAACAAATCCCAGCATTTTAATTTTTATGAATTCATTTTGGAACATCTTCACAGACTACTGCATTAAGTACAAGATGATAAGCTCTCATAACTTCTGACTCACAAAAAGATTCCTGCCTAGAATCCTAATGGGTCATAATCCTGGTATACTTTAATCTTCTCTAGTCTTTCAAAATCTAAGGCACAAAATTCTCTCAATTCTTTTATATGCTCTCTTCTTTTAAGGTTTTTTAAAGAGGATGTGCATTACACTATTTTGAAATAAAAATTATGCATTATAGTTCACTTTTCCATTTTGAGGTTAAAAATGCACATTCTTAATGTTCTTGGCTTTTTTTTCTTGAAGATGAACAGTCTGGCACATTTTAGGAGACAATTTATATTTAAAAAAAGGATTGAATTTTGGCTTCAACCTAATTTGTTTACACATTCATGGGAAAAGCCTAGTTAACTTTGGTGGGTGTTCTTTGAGATTGCTGTCCTACTAGATAAACAGATTTCCTCAATTAGAAGTTTACTCTGAACTTCTTAGAATGAGAATTGTTGGACGGCAGACAACACATAGAGGACATTAAGTTATGGATCAGTGGTTTTCGAACTCTAGCTTGTAACAGAATCACCTGGGGAACTTGTGAAGGCACAATTGCTGGGATCTCCCTCAGAGCTTCTGATTTGGTAGGTTTTGGGGTGGCTCCCTAAATTTTGTATTTCTAACAAGTGATGCTGAAGCTATTTCTGGTCCCCGACCATAATTTGGAAACGGGTTGTACAGTTCATCTCTTTTTTTGAAAGGCAAAAGTCTACTCCCAGATATAAAACCTAGGATTGATCTTAAAAATCCACCACGAGGGAGAGTGGGCAGCCCAAATACCACCAGTTGTTTTGACTCTAACCAACAAGTTGCCCTCCCCCCCACCTTCTAACCGCTCTCCCCCCTCCCAGGCTATGTAAATAAATCGAGATTCCAATACACATCAAGGATCTTGGAGCCTTACAAGGCAGCCAAACCAGGTGCAGGGCTGTATTAATTTTAGAGTACGTTCAGTTCAGCCCTGGAAACCCTGGCTGTAAATGGAAACTTGTAGAGGGAATTTCCAAAGGAGTATTTTACATACTTCCCTCGTCCGCGACTCCTATCAGATTGCAGAATTCAAATAAAACCTCCCCAACGTTTCGAAGCGTCTTTACGAAGCCGGTCCCGGCGGACCTCCCCTTCCTACCCCCGCGTGCAAAACCTGTCGCAGCCCCGAGCGCCCTGTCCCCCGCGGCTCGGCCCGCTCGGCGCTGCCCGCCTAGGTGGCCCTGGCCGCCCAGTGCTCTCCATTCCGCTCGGCCTGGGAAGGGCGGCCCCGGGGTGAAAGCGCACGGAGCCGCGGGGTCCGGGGCAGCCCGGCCACGGCCAGCGCCGTTACCCCGCGGCGGCCCTAGGGGAGCCCGCAGCCCGCGCGCAGCGAGCGGCCCCGCGGTGCGTTCGGCGTTTGCGGTGCTGGGGGCGAGTGTTTGGTCGGGAACTAGCGCTACCGCGGCGGCAGCGTGCCGGGGGCTGAGGAACGGAGAGCTCCGGAGCCCCGGCCTCCGCCCGGCGCGGCTCAGCCGCGCTCTCAGCGGCCGCGGGCAGCAGTGAAAGCCGCCTCGGCAGCGCTACCACACAGTACCGACTCCTCCAGCAGCTCGCGAGCTCGCGTCTTATGTACCTTGCTAAAAATAGCCTGCGAGGCCGCCGACCAATCAGACCCGGGGAAATTTCGAATTGCACCAATAGGAAAGGCTGTGATGGAGAGGCTCGGTCACGCCAGGCGGGGCAGCTGTGTATTGCAGCCCGCGATTGGCTGAAACTGACATCATAGGCGCTCTGCTTCCAGGACGGGTAGGTAGTGATTGGGCTGCTCCGAGAGCCAGCGCAGAGCTAGTCACGTGGGGGGAGGGGAGAAGTGGGGGGAGCCAAGGCAGAAGGAGGAGGAGGAGGGAGGGGGAGAGGCTGGCAGAAGAGCTTTGAATAGGGAAGTTTTGCAGGGGTTACGTTTGCAGTCAGTTCAGTGTTTGCAAATATTGTGTAGGTTCCTGAGCGAGTCTCTGTGATCCAGGAGAATCCGAATTTGAGGCGTCTAATTGCTGTGCAGTTGAGTTGCATGAAACTTTCACCTCCTCTGCAGGAATTGACTCTTGCGATTTCGGGCGAGTTTTAAATCTCTCTGACTACAGACCACACACCTCCCTATTTTTACAGCAGAATTGTCTTTATTTTCCAACCCGACATGGATGTACTCCCAATGTGCAGCATCTTCCAGGAACTCCAGATTGTGCATGAAACTGGTTACTTCTCAGCGTTACCATCCCTGGAAGAATATTGGCAACAGGTAAATAGGGATTTTAATATACAAGGCGCTGAGTTTAAAAGTATGCCCAGTGTCCCTGGAACACTGAGGGAGGAGTGGATGGAGGAAAAAAAAAAAAAAAAGAAGGTTGTGTATGATTGGAGGTGTATTTTTCTTTTTTAATTGTTCGGGTAATTTTTAAAATAATTGTTTTAAATTTGAGTTTTAATGTCTCCGGTTCTGAAGGCACTTGAAACGGTATTTTACAACGTGAAGCGTAGTTGTCACTTAAGGAAAGCGGAGCAACGATTCGCTGTTCCGAGAGTGTTTTTGCTGTTTTGGATCTTTGAAACAGCAACCACCGGAGTGGAAAGCCAAACTCCTCAGCCTTGCTTTCGCTAGATCCCGTACCGAGCCCTTGGCAGAAGTTTTGTGCTTGTACCAGGTCCAAACTCCACAGCTGGATCTTGTCATATGAACTTGCGTTTATTGCCAAGGGATTTTTTTTTTTTAGGAGATTTTGTTTTTGTTTTGCCTTTCGGTGTTTGTACATATACTTTTTTTAATTAAAAAATTTGCCAGTGACAAATATGTCAGCTCTTTTTCTCTATGTCGTTTTCAGTTTCTTTTCCCTCTTTGGAATTCTTAAGATTTGTCTAGATGTGCCTTATTTTTCTTACCTGCTTCTCTTGTTGACCAGAAGAGGGAAAAAAAAAAAATGTTTGCACAACCAGTGGCTTGTCAGTCATATGACAATGAGCCTGTCCTAATTGCTTCAAGTCAGGCTGGGAAGAAGAACCTCGGTTTCCGGCATTTTAGTGGAACTGGGTCTTTTTGGGTTTTTTTGCTTTGTTTTGTTTTGATTTTTGGCATTGGCAATTTGAGAAACTTCATTTTTCCCCCTCTTTAAATCAGTAGGACTGCCTTAGGGCAGAGACACTTGTCCCATTGTCTTTAAAAGATATCAGAACGGTTTGGTGCTGTCTCTCAGCCCTGCTGTGATGTTTGCTTTTTTGTCACAAAGTGAATTACAGGATCAAATATATTCTGTTGGTTTCAAAGCCTAGAAAGCTTTTAAGACAGATGAAATGCAAAGTGTTGCAACCTTCACACGCAGCTTAATTGTTCACTATCCTCTTTTGCCTTACTCTTCCCCTCCCCCCCCCCTTTTCCGCCTCAAAGACGCTGCTCCCTAGTACGTGATTGAAATTGATCTAAGTAGTTTCCTTCAGGCATTTGGGATTTGGGCAAAAAGCCAGGCTTGGCTCCTGGTTGCCTTCAGAGGCATTTAAACTCACCGAGAGCTTCCTTCTGGTCCCTAGTGTTCATCTACATAATGGAGATTTTAAATTAGCCAGATTATTAAAGTTTAACAAGATCTCAATAAATGTGCTTTCATTTTTCTTGGGAACATCCATAAATTATATTGCTGTATCTCTTCAGAAGACTTTAGTATGCATTGTGACTCTAGTATGCATCTAATTTTAGGTGTAAGGTGAAAACAATCATTATTTTTTCCCCCTTGCTTGCTCATATGTGACAAGTCTATGGGGAGGGGAAGATGATATGCTATATTATAAGAGAAGGCATATTGCTGAGTAAGAGTGAGCTCTTCCAATAGGCTCTGCTTAAAGCAAGGAAGATTATCTGTCCTGAAAGTGATTTGCTTAAAAAAAAAAAAAAAAGCGCAGAGTTTGGTGCAGAAATTTAAATCTGGAATTGCCAGTAGTAATGACAACCGTAAATGGACATAGCGACAACTAGTCCTAGTGGAAATAAGGGAAGAAATAATTGAATCCTAAACTGTTTCCTACCGTTTTTCTTTTCCAGTGGCTAGAAAGTTTGAAATGGTGGGGAGAGGGGATGCTGATCTCGGCAGTTGTAGCTTCTTGAAAGGTTGGTTGTGGGGGCTGGGGAGGGGGCAAACTCTGTACATGACACACTGCATGTATATTTGAAAACCGAGTACTTTTTTGGCTGTTGGTCAGAATTTCAAAAGGAAGTCTCTCGTTTGGCATTGCGTGAAAGAAATAGAGTGATGACTCATACAGTTGTACTCTTGGCCAGTAGATAAAGTTCTTGTTCATTGTGGGACTCCCAGCAGGACCATGGAGTAATTTCCCCTCTCGCATCCTTTACAATAGCATATGGCTATTCTGGAATGATTTCTCCACTCTTGTTGTCGAAGCTCCTTGTTTTTCTCCAACCGCTGGAGAAGTAATTAAAGTTTTGTGGTGTGCATGGCCCTGCACTTGGAAATGGCATTCTTTGAAAGCCTCATAGGTCTCTGAAACACAGGAAATGGGTGGTTTATCTGCAACTCCATTGATGTCCCTGAATACAGATTGTCAGCTAGCTGCTGTCTTGCTTGGAGCGTGGCATTGTGCTGTCAGCTCTGTTTTCAAGGGAGTCTGTCAGACCACATTGCGTGCAGTGCAGCCTTTCTGTCCTGTCGTGTGAATGTGTGTCAGCATGTGGAGGGTGATGGCTTTGACTTTCTTTAATAAAGGTGGTTCTTGAGAATGTCAGCTAGTCTGATGAAACCTGTTGGGGGTGTATGTGTGTGAGGCTCCTTTTCTTTGTGTGGTTTACAGGGAGACTCATTAGAAATCTCAACACTGGTAACGGATAGAAACTGGCTCAGTGATCAACTGGCAAAGTGATCAATCATTTTGGTCTTTAGTCCAATATTTGGGAAGCCCAGAGAGGTTTCACCCTCTGGCTTTTCCTTCTGAAAGCTTACCCATTCCTACAGGACATTTCTTCTAACTTTAATAAAGACCCAAATTATTAATTATTATCAGGGTTTGCCCCCACGTGGATATTGCCACAGTTTATTTGTTCTCTCAGTCCTGCATGTTTTTGGGAATGTGCTTTCTGTTCCATTGTCAGCTCTTGTAACTGGCATGTCCCCTGTTTTGGTTCCTTTTGCACAGACCTGCCTAGAGTTGGAACGTTATCTCCAGAGTGAACCCTGCTATGTGTCAGCATCAGAAATCAAATTTGACAGTCAGGAAGATCTGTGGACCAAAATCATTCTGGCTCGGGAGAAAAAGGAGGAATCCGAACTGAAGATTTCTTCTAGTCCTCAAGAGGACACTCTAATCAGCCCGAGTTTTAGTTACAACTTAGAGACCAACAGCTTAAACTCGGATGTGAGCAGTGAATCATCTGACAGCTCGGAAGAACTTTCACCTACTACTAAATTTACCTCCGATCCAATAGGCGAAGTTCTAGTCACTTCAGGAAATTTGAGCTGCTCTGTCACTTCCACACCTCCTTCTTCTCCAGAACTGAGCAGAGAAGCTTCTCAACTGTGGAACTGTATCCCAGGTGAATTGAATTCACCGGGTAAAATTCGAAGTGGGACTGTGGGAAAGCCTGGTGACAAGGGCAGTGGCGACGCCTCTCCAGATGGCAGACGGAGGGTCCATCGGTGCCACTTCAATGGCTGCAGAAAAGTTTACACCAAAAGCTCCCATTTGAAAGCACATCAGCGCACTCACACAGGTCAGTAACCCCATGTGCCCCAAAGGCGCCGGGGCCACTGGTGCTGAATCCCCCATGGCGGTGTTGTCACTGAATTACACAAGCCCTGGGTGAGAGCCCAGAGCTTTGAATGATGCCATCATACCGGAGCCTTACCAGTATTCAACACCGCACTTCCTCATCCTTCCCACAAAAGAACTGGATCTTTTTGGAGTACAGAGTAGAATCTTAAAGACTGGACATTTGTGTCGGATGAATGGTTAACACTTTCAGAGTAAACAAGAGAGAGGCTAAATCACATTCTCCCTCTATACTCGACCCACCTCCACCCATTCCGACAATCCAGTAACCATTCAGCCATTTTACATGGATATATTGTTTTGAGAGGCCTTTTTTTTTTTTTTTTTCTTTTTTTTTTAATGAGATGCAAGGGTCAAGACAGGGGGTCTCTTGAGTAGGTAATATGGAGACCACTCGTGTTTAGAAGAGTAGTGTGAGGCCTGAGTGTGGCTGATAGTCTGTAAACACCAGGATCGATCCGTGGGTATTTATTGAGAATATCTCTGTGCATAAGACTGTATATTATGCAGCCTTTGTTTTCTGATACTGCTTGTTTAAAAAATTCTTAATAAAGCACAACATAGATAAGTTCCATTTTAAAAATGCCATGGTAGTCTCTAGGGTAATTGACTAGGAATCACAGACATTTTAGAACTGGAAAAGCTCCCTGAGATCAACCCATTCAAACTCTTTAACTTAGAAATAATGAAAACAGATTGATGGGAGATCAAATCAGAGCCCTAAAATGGGTCGATGGCAGTGATGAAATCAGGACCCAGGTATTCTATAAACTAGGCCAGCATCGTCCCAACCTCACACTCTAGGACTGGTTTTTACAATTTTTTTATTCTCTCAGATAGCACCTTTATTGAATTTACATTTATACTTTGACCAAGACTTGAAGTTTATTTGGACATTTGCTTGCCCTCTTGAAAGTTATTTCAAGCCCTTGGAACGGGGTTTCACAGAAACTCATGACTTTGGTTTTGGAGAAATGTAGAATGTCCCAGAGGAAACTACAAAGACTCATTCCACAGGGAAGTGAGTAAGAAACAAAATAAGCACTTGCAAGACACTGTTTCCATGGAGAAGGCAATAAAGCCCTGCCCTTGACAAGGTTGTCAGTCCAGTAGGCCGACACATCATCTCAGAAGTATTTTGCTATTCTGAGTAATTGTCATTCTTACATGTTGACTTTGATTACGGTAATGTCAGTTTTGCCAAACCTGGGGTCACTTTTATAACACTGAGTGTATGGGGGCTAGGTTGGACAAGAGCTCGTGCTCTATTATTCTGAGGTGCTGTCCTCATTGAAGTGCTTAAGGTTTCTTCCTCTGAACTTGTTGATGAATTCATTTGCATACTGCTGTTTGCTTGTTGTCGTAATGCCCGTATTCTCTCCCTGTGCCAGTGAAGTCATGGCTAAATTGTCATGTGTTTTCTTTATAGGAGAAAAGCCTTACAGATGCTCATGGGAAGGATGTGAATGGCGTTTTGCAAGAAGTGATGAGTTAACCAGACACTTCAGAAAGCACACTGGTGCCAAGCCTTTTAAATGTTCTCATTGTGACAGGTATGTGACCGAAGAGTCTACTTGAAGAGATGCATGCATGCACACTACAACCAGACTATAGGAGGCACAGAAGAAATGTTTGAAGGAAGGCAGGCTTTTTCTTTTTAAAAAGGTCTCTAGTATGGTCATTTTCCAAGTTAGGAAGAATTGTAGCCTGAGAATAAAGTAATTCCATTGCTATCTTTTAAAGACTGGCCTTTCCAGTTTTCAAATTTGAAGGTTACGATTCTCCAAAGCACTCCCCGACTGCTGATTTGCTGCCTCCTTAATTCATATTTCTATATGAGGAAATGTCCACTCCCTGGGAAAAAAAAAATCATAATGGTTCAGATTCGAGTCTCACCTTGCCTTCAAGCGGGGGTTAGGGTGAGGCAGTATGGTGGCACGAGGTGGCTGGTCTATAAAACAGCCAAATGATATAAACCTCACTTCCCTTTTTTTGCCTCTTCAACTCTTGCAGGTGTTTTTCCAGGTCTGATCACCTGGCCCTTCACATGAAGAGGCACCTCTGAGAGAGGAGAGAGGTGAATCCTGTAGGCTAAAAGGCTTCAAGGCTGAGAAACGGCCTTAGAAGAAGGGATGCGTGTTCCAGCCAAAGCATGCCATTTTGCACCCTACCCAGTTGCCTCCAGGACCTCGCCTTGGAAGGTCTTTCGAGGGCTAAAAAGTCATGTAAGAAGCGGCATAGCAACCATGGTGCATGATGTTTGGGTGATCCTGGACTCGTCGCTGGTCCCTGGCCTTCTGAGTGGCTCCTAAGCCACTGCCGTGAGCATGTGCACTGAGAATGTTAATGGTTGGGTTGACTGTGTGTTGAGGATCTATTACTGACTGTGTGGTGAGGCAGACTTTTGTTCCCTTGTGGTAGCCAAACTGCAAGTGACAGAACAAAGTCGTTTGAATGTTCTGTGTGTGAGGAGTATACCATGAGATGAGATGACCACCAACCACTTCCTGGGAGGGTATCTGCACCTTAGAGAAAAAGGAAAAAAAAAAAGAAAAAAAAAAAATAGAAGGAAAAATATGGAGGGCGGGGGTGGGACGTCAGGACCCCAGAGTGGCGAGTAAATGTGGGGAGGGGGAGCCCCTTTCCTGTGTGAGAGGAGCTTTTGGTGTCTGGTGCAGCTATTAAACGTGCAATGTGTCAAGTAGCTTGTTTTACTTGCTACAGAGCTCATTTGTATTCCATTGTATAAGCTGTGTATTTACAACTATAACACAATTATACCTTTTCCTTATAATACAAAAGTCATGCATGGTTCTGGGGAGCTTATATGCTTTTCCATTTTTAAATCAGGACTGCAATTTTGATTCCAGTTAATGAGCAGCTAATATACAGTTTGTCTACAGTGATTCCCAGCCTTTGTGGCCTGGCAATACATGATTTTTCTTTCCCCCCCTTCGATTTTGTAACACTCCCCTTCCAGAAAGGTTTGGGCAGCATAGACTTATTTTTTCAGTGCTTTTGAATTTGAATGAACTTTTTGAAAAATTTCGTGATGCCCTTTGAAGAAATTGGACCCATGTTGGGGTGTCAGAAAGTCAGGGTTGGGAATTGCTGGTCTAATGTTACATTCGATTGAGAACCTAAAATTTTTCTCAGTTGGGTGGATAAAACCACTAAAGCTTAGAAACTGTTTTCTCATGCAGCTACGTTTCTCTTATTTATGCCTTGAGGACTAATTTCTGGTTTCTAGCTGTTCATGCACTGTTGACCTTAATAATCGTGCCTTATGCAAGTGACCCCTATATGGGGGGTCTCATACAGGGGTATGGGTGATGCATGCTTTATTAAGGCTCTTTTCTCACCTGGCATTGTACTGTATCAATGTATAATACAGAAAGAAAAAAAAATCTCTTTAAGGTCCTCCTTTACAAAGACAAATAGAGAGATGAAAACTCCCTTAACATATCAGTATTTGTTCAATATTTTAGACAACTTGACTGTCAGTGTTAAAATGAAAAAGACATCATAATTGAAAAATCTGACCAACTCTGCCACCGTGAGACCTTCGTATAGACCTTGCACAACAATTGTATAGATAACACACCTGGCTGTATTTAATATGTACCATTTTCACACATATTAAAGATACAGAAGTATTAAAAAAAACAATGTTAATGTATTTGCTTAAAAGGCACAAGTTTCACATAATCTATCTAGCTCTTTGTTGGTGATAGAGAAAGTATACTACTTTTTTTAAAAAGTGGGCGGAATTCTTGTGTATGTATATTTGTGTGTATAATATGTGTATGTGTGTGTATATATATATATAGATAGATAATATATAAATATTTTTTTTAAGGAGAAATTAGAATGTTTAGCTAGGAAATTCCACAGCCTGGGAAGAAATACTTCAAAATGGCCATAAAGGAGGTAAAAAGGAAAACCTACAATCTAACTTTTATAGAGGCTTTGCCTTTAATCTAACAATTTGTTAAAGATTTTCTTGGCATTGAATCTATTCCAGACTGCTGCCTTTGGTATGTCATCATTGGCATGTCTGGAATTAGGGTACCTTTGACCATTAAAAAATGGCATGGATGGAATACTGGCACGCTGATTGGACTCAAACACACTAGGATTTTGATTTTGAATTTCAACCTTATTAAAAGAGCTAACATAACAGTAACCTAGTTACAGGGATTCTTTTTTAGAATACTTTTTATGCAGATGAAGCTATTTTTTCCAGCATGTAGATTCTCCCGGTTTTTCAAACAAGTAATTTCCCTAAATTGGCATCCCGCAGCATGGACAGCTGATATTTCATCCAGCTGTTGGCCTGTGGGTGTGGATCTTTTCTTTATATATATATATACATATGAGTCTGGCTGTGCTGGTATTTTGTTTGATCTTCCTGGAAATGAGCAATGATGAAAGCTCACATAACTGGTTTTTTTTGTTTTTTGTTTTTTTAATCTGGTCTGATGAATACATCTATCTAAATAGTTCATTTCATTTAGCTGAAGGGGAAAATGCACTTTTCTTTTGGCAATTCAAAACCCAGGCATTTGATTTGCTGGGTTTTGGAAAACTCCTTTTTTGGCCATGCTGTGTGCTTAGCCATAACAATTCCATTAAGCAAGAAGGTAAACAAAAGACAAAAAAAAAAAAGGAAAGAAAAAAACCTGCACTGGCTTGTCTCGCTTACGAAATACCATCACAGTTGTTTGAACGGGTGGGGCTGGGTGCCACATATGTCAATGCCTGTAATTTTCATAATAAGCAAGTACATACATAAAGAAGTACATTCTGTTCAGGTGATAACTGAGCCTCAATCAAGCAGAAACTTTTTGCTTGAAATAAAGAAAAAAAATTTCTATTAGTGAAATTTCTTTTTTTTTTTCTTTTTGAAGCACCCTGTTATCTAAAGAATCTTTGTAAGATTTTTGTAAAATTTTGTTTTACAAGATTTTATTTGAAATTGTTTTTTGCAAGATTGTTATATTTCTGTATGAATGTATTTTTTATTGGAATAACATAAAAGAATTCTTATCAGCACCTCGTGTCTGGTGGTTTTTTGGGGGGCGGGGGCGGGGGGAGGGTTGTTGAAACAAATTCCTGCTGTGTTAATCACTCGGGCTTCCTAGTCGGGAAATCTCCATTGTGCAACTCTGAGAGCAGTTTGCCTATCTCACATGTCCCTTCCTCTCAGCTTACCAAGGCCCGGTCCTCCGAACTAAAGTGAAAGGAGCCCAGGTTGCTCTCTACCCGGCGCAATGAATACTCTTCTCCCAAGACTGACAAAAACAACCGCTGGGCGTTTGGCGGTGACAGGAAAACACTTGCTGTTTTTTATCTTCCTGTCACTCAAGCCCGAGAAATATATTACAGAGGCATCCGCACAATGAGAAACTCGAATTCATCCCTTTCGCCACTGCCCGGAAAGCACGGGCTCGGCCAGGCGGGCTCCGGCGAAACGAGGGCGGGCTCTCCTCAGCGGCCTCGGCTCCTCAGGGCTCTCCTGCTGGCGCTCACCTCAGGACGCTGCGGGCAGTGGCCGAGGCAGTGAGGGGGAGCCTCCCGGGCAGCCATTCCTAGTCCCACAGTCTTCCCTGGTTAGCAGCAAAACGGGGCAACGAGTCGAGGATTATTTATAACCTGATGAGATGTTTTCAGTATCTTTTTTTTTTTCAGCGCAATCGAATGCATAAAACGCAAAGTCTCTTTCAAAATAAAATAGGCAGCTTTTTGCTTTTGAGAACATTCCAGAGGAGTAGCTTTAGATCCTGAGCAGTCTGTTTCCCCTTACTGTGTGGAATGGTGGGAACGGATCCATCTACCCATGAGAAGTTAATTTTCAGATTATCTTGCGCTAATAAATAGTGACAGGGTAAAATCTGTGCGTGCTTTCTGGAGGAAGAGTGCTTTTGGGCCAGCAGGAGGTTCCATAGGAATGAGTTCCTTAGCGCCGCTCTTAGTTTGACAGTAAAGGAAGTTCATTAGTGGAGATTAAAGTGCTCACTCCTTTTCTGGATTTTCCCCTTATCTTAACTTAGCTGAATTTGAGGAGTTTACATTAGTTGCTTTTAATTTTATAACTGGGGAGGGGAAGTTGAAATGCCTCCCCAGATAAGGAATTTAAGTAATTTTCTTTCTATAACTGCTGTAAAAATATCAGCCATTTGAAAGGAGCTGTGGTGTGGGAGGGTGCAGGAAGCCGATTAAATTTTTGCCAGGATTCCTGGGTGTGTTGTGTTCTGAAGCACATGTCAGGATGACTAATAGTTGAATTGCCCTGACTGTACAGTCTAAATAAAGGATTGATAATACATTCTCAGCTACTATTAAGACTTGACCACTTGGTCATGCAAAGACTATGTTGAACAGCAAAGTTATGCTCAGATAAGGCTGTTAGGAGAACTGTTGTGCAAGGAATACACGGCAAACCTATGGTATTAATAGACATGTAACCAAATTTCAAGCTCCTTAGCATATATTTTGAAATCTAGCTAAAAGAAAGGAGAGGAGTGGATGTAGCTCTGTGGTTGAGTGCCTCCTTCCCATGTCCTGGATTCAATCCCCAGTACGTCAAAAGAAAAGAAAAAAAGAAAGGAAATGTTCTAGTTCTAACCAGCGGTGTGATTTTGGACAATTTGCCTAGCTACAACGGGTCTCAATTTTCTTATTTCTAAAATGGTTTGGGCCAGATCACATGTATCTAAAATTTTATATAGCACTACAATTCTGTGGTCCGTGAGTATAGGGTGGACTTCAAATTACATGTTCACCATCTTCAAAATGCTCTGCCTAGGATCTAGAAAGCCTTCTCTTGTGCTACAGTAAAAAGTATTGTTGGAAGATAATTGCTCTAGCTTGGAATGGAAAATGGAAAGTTCTCATACTGTCCTCTACCTCTTTAATTATAGTTAAGCTTTTCAGGCATTTGGTTGTTTATAGCATACCATTTTTTATTTTAAAAAAATATCCTTTTAAAAGTGTTATTTTAGCTAAAGAGGATCCAAAGTCTCCCGCGTTCCCAAAGTTCACCCAGTCCTTTCTCATTTCAAAGTTGACCTGTGAGTCCAAGGCAATGGAGGCAAATATACCTTTATATATTTTAGTCACTACAGAAAAAGAAGACAGCTTTTGTAAGTAATTCCTTTTTCATTGTTGTGAATCATATGCTGCCACAAGCTATTTGTTAAAGAAATCTCCTCCCCAAACTGAATTATTCCCCTCAGTAAACTTGATGATGATGATGTCTTTGGTATTAATGACGATGATATCTCATACTTCTTGGGCCTTCATCAAGGAAACCAAGGCTTTGAGGCTTCAGAGAGGTTAAGCCACTACCCTGAAGTCATTCAGCTAGGAAGCAGCAGGCTCAGCATTCAATCCAGGTCTCTCTGACAACAAAGACCTTGTTTTTAATCACCACCCTACATAGGTTCTATCTAGCCCAACCTCTCAGAGAGGTTTCAGTTAGTTTTATAGATTTGCTCTAAAATGACTTTACATTTATGAAATGGAAAAATAACTTCCTTACAAAGCAGAAGTACCAAAGCTATAAAATGTGCTGTAATCCTGGGAAAACAAAAGTAACCATTTTGAATTGCTTTCAAGATATGAGACAGATGGCACGTATTTATTTTTAATGTTTAAGAAGATAGAGAAAGCAATTGGGGATGTGACATCCTGCATTAATTGGCACGAATCACCTAATGTACATAGTTAAGATACAAAGAGAGGAAAATGAGGTCCATGCATCACACAAATGAGGCAATACAACAAAGTGTATTTAACTAAATTTATTTTATAACAAGGTCTTTCTGTTTCACTCTAAGTAATTTTAATGGGAATTCTCTAAACGTCTGCGAATGAAAAGAGACAAAGAGGTAAACAAATCTGGGTACCACATGTCCTGATAGAGGCCAAGCTGGTTGGGGTAGTCACAGCAGTATCTTCGATAAAAGAGATTTAACTAGAATGTTCATTATCACTTATTAGTCCCTCTAAACTCCAGTTGCTAAACCTTTTATTTATTTCCCTTTACATAATCTGTGCAAACACAAACAAAAAGGTAACATATGATCTCTGGAATTGTTCCTTAAATTAAGAATCCTCAACGAGCCTTCAATGCAAATCTGCCATAGACAAGCAATTATTAGCTTAAAAAAAAAAAAAAGCTTAGATGCTTAGATAATGGAAAACTGGTCACCATGCCACATGCAATTTTTCTTCTTTAAGATTTGTACTTTTTAGATGACAAAGCACATTTATCAGTGACTTGCAGATATCAATTGAGCATAGCTCTGTTCCCCTTGATTTCTTGTTTCACATTACCACGTTTCATTTGGTTGTGCAAGATTTGCTTCCAGACGTGCAAGATATTTAATGACATGCAATGACATTATCAGTGAACTCACTATAAATCCAGACAGCATTATGTGGGTATCATTGGCGTTGGTGAGGAGGAGAGAGTAGGAGGGCCCTTGGGTAGTTAAGGTAGCAGCGAAGTGCAGCGTTCCACATCTTCCTTCAGACAGAAATTTGAAAAATCCGTCACTATTCTTCTCTAGCTTCCCTTGTACAATTTATCATCCTCCTAAAATATGTTCTTTTTCTCATAAGTTCAAAAGCTAGATCAAGCCAGCTTACCATAAGACATACGTACATATGTATTTATTTAAATTTAAACAATTTAACTCTTCATGGTAGAATTGCCTTTGGGAAAAATTCAAATATGTAAATTAAAAGTAGATGAGAGAGAGCCTTAGTGTTCAGCTACAGATTTTAAAGCACTGAACTCTACAAATCCAACTTTAAAAATTTATTTTTCATCATGCCTTGCCCAAAAATGGAGACGAGGGTAAAGGAGCTACTGGAGGATTTGGGCAAAAGGTCATCAGAAAAGCCCAGCATCATCAAGTTGCTCATAGCCATATCCCTTAGGTCTGAAAAGAGATGCAGCAAGAAAGATGAATGGAGACCTTGATGAGCAAAGCAGTAGCACATGAGGAGAGTGGGATAGGGCATGGTGTCTTATCTTTGGGGTTTTGGGGGCTTTTCCAATTTGTGATGCAACTCAAATGGGTCCTCAATTTCAGTATGTGAAGAGGAGGAAACTATGGGAACAGATTCCAGTCATATTCTCCACTTTAAGAGAAAGGTTTATGGGATTTCAGAGAGGAAGGTGTGCCATTTAAGAATGTATTATAATGACCAATCCGGGGCAGCTGAAAATGACACAACAGGGCCAGAAAGTGGGGAAGTTGTTTCCCCAGCACCCTGTAGCCCTTCCTTTAGGCTGTGAGTTTCCTCAGATTCTTTTAATGGTTACAAAACCTGGGAGTTACTGGTTTTTTAAGGGAATGCTAATAACTATATTTGCAAAGAATATTTACTCTATTATGGACTCAGGAAATCTATGGTGAAAAAATCATAAATGGTGGCCTCCTACATGTAAGTCACTAATTTCTGACTTTGTGATCATTACAAAAACTCAGTTTTATCTTTTTCTCATTGATAGAATGGGAATCATGGGAAAACCTTTCAGGATTGTGGAAAGATTAGAGAGCAGGTATTTAGTAAAGAACCAGTACTTGGCCTGGTACATGACAAATGGTCAAGAGTTGAACAGTAGTGTTCCTGTGGTGACCATGTAGTTCTTTATCCAAAAAATAAGCCTTGCTCTTCCCATTTAATTTATTTAAAGGTGGATTTTTAAAAAATAGTCTTATGAAAAGTTCACTTATGCTTAGTTTCCACAACATAATTTTCCAGTAAATTCAGTGAAGGGCAAGCTTAGATTACTACACTGTAATTTTATGATCAGTAAAGTAGTTTCCTCTTGCAATACTTGCTGCGCTACTGAAATCTTGCAGGAAGGAAGTTCTGCAAATCTTTGAGTAAAACACTTTCCTGTCAAAAGCCATGAACATACTGACCAATGTCAGAATTGAATTGACCAACAGATTCAGTGAGTTCAGTTCACTGTGGTTTTGACTAAGGACAAAGAACACAGAAGCCCAGTTGCTATCGCAGTTTTTATGAGCAGCTGTAAATCCCAAGGTTGGTCTAATTCTCCTGAGTAAAGTCACCTCTGCTTAAATCACTACTAAACGGATGCCTCATCCTGGTCCTCTGGAATTGTTATGTTATTTAAATCATTATGTTCTTTCCAATTAAAAAATGAAGTCTATACATGGAGTACCTCATATGTCACAAGGTATCAGTCTTTGTCAGAAATGAATTCAATTTGGCTTAGGTTTTGTCCAATTAAATCCTTAGGCTTATATTCAGACACACTAGTTGGTTTATTTTCTTTAGTCTATGTGGTTTTTAATTAATTTTTGTTTATTATTTCCACCACCTTTTTTCCTACTTAGTATAACACCCAGGGATATGCATTCTGTGCCTTCATTATCCTAAGTGGAAATAAAATGCCATGTATTTGCGGGGGTGGTGGTTGTTTTTTTTTGGTGTTGTTCGCATTTATTTGTTTGTAAAATAGTCTCACTAGCATTTTTCTTTCAACAAATAAGCACTTAGTTTGATTCTGATGCAGGTGGGCACACACACTGAGTGACTGAGAAAGACCAATGTGTCATTTGGTCCTCCCGATTGCCCCGTGGTAAGTAAGGCAGCTGTTATTATTCTCATTTTGCAGAGGAGGAAACTGAGACACAGTCAATTATGGTGCACAAATAGTGAGAGCCAGAGCCAGCAATACACCTAACCCATCTCTTTTAACTACCATAATATGCTATGTTTAACTCTGGGTTGATTTCTAGAATTAGATACTATAAAAGTAGCAGGGGCCCCTTTATAAAATTTGCAGCAGAACCAAACCTCTGCTGGTCTTGCCCATGTCCACCTTCTCCACCAACCCACAATTAAACTCCATGCAAACCAGCGATAACAATCCTGGAGAAAATCTGCATTTCATTCATTCATCTCTTCAACAAAGACTTAGTAGGGACCTGCTCTGTGACAGGCCCTGGGCTAGAAACCTTTCTATCTCTTTTTGGATGTGGCTACTAGAGAAGCGCAGGATCAAATCTGACATGGCGTCTAGACCCTTCTCTTCAAGCCGTAACTCATATACTTATCTCTTCCCAGAAGCCTTCCAGGCCACTCCAGCCCTCAGGGAGTCTCTTTGTTCTGAATGTTTGTGCTTTGCTTTTTACTAGGCTTTATTTGATACTTAATGTAAGATACCTTATATTTATTCTTTTGTAACCCACAAGCTAGAGAGCTAGTGCTTTAAAAGCCAACGTGGGTCTGTGTCCCCAGCACACATCGCAGTGTTGTGTCAAAGCCTGCGATCAAGAACTGTTTTCTCCCATAGACAGTGATGGTGCAGGGAGGGTTCCTCTGTGTGCCAGTCCACGGCACGCAAGGCCATCACTTTCATAAGCCCTTCTGACTTAGGTATGGTTGGCTCAGATAAGGAGTCACCAGAGCCATTGATTGGGGCCTTAGTTCTGCCTTCCCTGCTCAAGAATTATGCCTGAGAGAATAAAGTGGCCAGAGGGATGTCCTCACTTCTGCCTAAGTCTTGGTGTTTCCACCCCCAAATACTCTAACTTCAGGGTAGCCCTGTGCAGTGCACAGACAGAATTTGTTTTAATTTCCAATGTGCAGGAGTTGAATAGTAATGACGGCATGTCTGACACATCCTTCCCAAGGTGTAACAAGCTTTCAGAGATGGATGGAAACAGCCCTGCAAGTGTCAGCTTAGTCATTCTCTCCGGGGCATCCCATTTCACTCCCCTCATCCTCGATTGCCTGCCTCTTCTCAGGGCTTCCTTCTCTGCAGCCCTGCATGTGGTGCCCTGGCATGGGATTTACCTTGCTCTCTGCCTTCCTGGAGTATGTGTTCCTTGAGGGCAGAGACCGGTGTGCATATTTTTAAATCTCTGAATTCTCAGCACCTGGTTTAGTAATCTAACCTATGGTAGGTATTTCATAAATGTTTGTTGATTGGGTGGATGAAAGAAAGAATTGCCAACAGCATGGATAAATCAGTTCTAAAGATGATTTCTAAATCAAACACAGCAGCTCATTTGCTCCAAACTCTTAGACCTCTTCCCTGGTAGGTCTTTTGACTAGAGGGACTCACAAGAGATAAATGATATGTTCTCTCCCTCTCTCCTCTTTAACTTTAGATGGAGCTGATAAAGTTATTGAAAATATAAAGTAGTTGAAGACCAGAGGAAAATGATGCTGGAAATCTACAAATCTGTCAAATAGTTTCTGCATAATAAAAAATTAGCCCCAGCTGTCTCCCCTTGTGCAATATCACCTGCATGTGTTCTTGTTCTTTCAACTTAAAATTGATTAAAAAGATTTACCCTTAATTTGACAGATGCACTGAATATTTCACATATGTCTGAAAGTAGTTGCTCAGGAAAATGGGAAAATGAAACTTATTAAATCATATTCTGTGCCTGTCATTAAAATTTAAATAATCAAGGGTTTTTTTTTTGACACATTACGTCTAAATTAAATATAAAACCTTTTAAATTCTGGATATGATTCTTTTGTACATGAAGAATAAATTGGGTATTCCCAGGTGACTAGTTAAAATGCCTACAAATCCCAAACCATCTCTTTTTCAAAGTACTGCCTCTTTCCTGCTTTTTATTTGAGAGCCAATTGATGTTTATTTTACTACATTAAAACAGATTGGGTGTCTTTTTCTTCAAGGTCAAATGGATTATTAAGCTGTCACTACTTATCATGTATTCATTTTATGCAGGACATTGCAAAGTACATGTAGTCTTTTTCTAGTTAAAGGTAACATGATTCAGTGAGGGTTTGAGACTGAAAAAATTGAGTTCAAATCCCTACCTCATTCTATCTGCAAAACGTGAGCAGATTGCTTAAGCTCTCTGAGGCTGTTTTTTCACCTACACAATGGAATCTCCTCAGAGGGTTTCTGTAAGTATTAAATGAAATATCTTATGGAAAACTGCCTGATACAGTTCCTAATACCTATTAAATGCTTAATAAATGGGATCTTTCTCCATGTTTCTCCAGGTAAGTTGTTTTTTCTCAAGTCCCTTTGATAGAAATTACTTTCTCACATGACATCAAGCCCTTTATTTACTTTTTGCCTTTCAATCAATTTTTGTGTTGTTTTAGAGAGAAATATCCTTCCAGGATATCTTGGTAAGAATTAAAATGTCCTGGAGCCTGAAGGCCTGGGATCTAACCTCATTTTTCACCTCTTGCTGTGTGATGTTGGCCAAGATACTCTACTTCTCTGAGATAAAAATCCATGACTTTCTAAATTCCTAAGACTGACATACAGCTCTAAAAATATGCTATAGATCAAAACATTTGAATGGTAAAATATTGTTCAGATATTATGCTGCTGTTTTTAAACCTTTTTCTTCTTCAGTTTTCTGATTTCTAAAATTGGAGATAATAATAGTAAACAGGCCAAGTTATTGTTAGGATTAGAAATGCAAGGGAATTAGCATAGCACCTAATACTAAGGTGGCAGATATATATAACAGTCCACTGGGACTTGGATTATTATTTTACTTCCTCCTTTATCAAACAGGAATAATAACAATTAAAGAAAACCCTCTCTGGAGTTTTGTAGAGCTGTAGGTCTCATAGATAAGGAAACCCTTGAAGTCATAAGCAGTGTATATAGATGATGTCATTTTGGGTACAAACTGAGTTCTCAGCTGTTTGCAGGATGTGCCTGTATTTTGCCATCAGTGCTAGGGCTCCCTCCCTCCCAGTAGCTTACCCTGAATCAAATGACAGAGAGAAATTAGGATTACTTCAATTGGGCACCAAGGCAGCCCTCTGCCTCCCATCTCACAGGAGAGAGCTGCTGCAGTTTCCCTTGCTGGATATGCATGTAATGAAGACAGTATTCATCTTTACTTAATGATCAGTCATGGTTTCTATTATCAGCAAACTAATGAGAATTCTCTTCTTATAAGGAGGGAGAAGTATTGCAGGCAGAAGAAAACTAACCTAAGATAATTGCATTACTAAGCATTAATTGAATTTAGTGGTGGCCAAATTGTTTTGAAATGATCAAGCCACTCATCAACTTGCATATTTCGGGAATCCAGGGTGGGCCGCCTGTGCGCTCTGTTGTCATTGTTCAGATTAGCCTTTGCTATGGTTTGGGGATGGAGAAAACATTGGAGGCAACATGACCTTGGAACACAAGGGCAACAGAACAGCAACCCCAACTCCTTTATCACCTTCTCCTAAAATCAAGTAACAACATCACCAGTGACAAGAGCAAGAGAAAGTAATCATTTTTGGTGTGCACAGATCACAAACAATGTTTTCCCCTACAACAAATATGTGGTTTATTAATTCTTTTCTAGCCCGAATAGCCTTTCTGCATCCTCTGCCAGTGCTGAGGCCTGCACTAATGACCTTTCATCGCATTTTCCACAAGCGCAGTGGATTTACCAGCCCCACCAAGTCTTACATCCTGCAAAGACAAATGCAGTGGAAAAGGCCTGAACGAAAGGAACTGTTCTAGAACCAAACAGATCTGGATCCCATGAGCAGCTTGGGAGCTTTCCAACTGCGTGACCTTGTACATGTTACTTAACCTCTGGGAACTTCAACCTCCTTATCTCTAAAATACGAATAGTAACGTATATGTCTCAGGTTTATTGGGAACATTAAAGTACCCAGAGTACTTAGCATAAGAGCTGACACATAAAATCAGCAACAGCCTAAAGCCTCCACATTAGATTCATGGAGCCCAGGATGCCCTTGCCTGGAAAGGCTAGAGAGAAGGAATTCAGCTCTTGGCAGGTGCTCAAAACCCAAGCAGACAGAGTTGTCTGCCAACACAGCTTCGGTTTCCAGTTCAAACCTGAGTGGTAATATCTCATAGATATGGAACTTGAGGCTGTTCAAATATTGTATCTAACTCCTATAGAACTTAGACTCATTATTAAAAAGGCCACACTGAATAGGTTCTTTTCAGTCCGTGGACCAATTTCAGCACCACAATTTACCTTCCACTGCCTCTTATTGTCCCTGCATCGGACTCTGCATCTTAAATGTGTTACGTCATTTAATCTTACATAATAAGGCCATGATGTTAGTGTCTGACTTGAGAATAGAATCCAGGTCTCCTGGCTCCTGGTGCTGTTTGCTTCCTACTGAATTGCATCCCTCATCATCATCAAGCATTAGGTGAGAAGGCAGATCCCGCAACACACCTTCTGTTCACTTGGAAACCAAAGAAATCATATGTGGGAGATGGAGACTGGGTGGGAACAGATTCCAGCTCAGATTTGTGATCTCTCTTGCCACTCTTTCTATCTTACACCTTTATTTACACCCCTGCCCCCCTCCAACAACAAAAACAAAGCTGTCCTCTTCTTGTACTTTATATATATCCTGCAGACCAGCTACTATGACTGATGGAAGAATAGTGATTATGTATGAATTATCCTTTGAGTTGGATATCAAACAAGCTGGTAAATCCTTTGTTCAACTAGTAGATTTTTGTCTTGATCACAGACCATTAGTGATCTTCAGGCAATGCATGGCTGTTTGGATTTTACGAGTATGTAAAATTTATTTTCACACTGCGTCGCTGAGCTCAAACAACAGTTTCATACGCTGTTGTGTGTTGTGGCAGGAACCATTAAGTAAAGCAACAATTAGCCTTTGGTCCTGGAATGTTAGCAGAAGAAATAATCATTTGCTAAAGAGTTCTTTCTACATCAGGGTTTGGATATCTGCTGCTAACCTACTTAGTCCAAGCAACAGTTTAGATTTCTGTTTCTCCTTTATAGTCTGAGCTAGATGTTAAGTTTTCCAAGGCCAAGAACTGTGTCTGGAAGGATCAAGATGCGTAGTGTGCTTGCAGCAGCGCTGAGAACCACCCATCTTATTTATGCTTCATGAGAAAAATATCTCTGCTTGATGTCTGTCATGATGACTTGAGATTTTGCTTTACCTCTCCACACTTGTGAGGCATTCAACAGAAAGACTTCTCTTTCAGGATAGGATAATTCACTTCTTAGTTTGATTTATATGCTGCCCCTCCCCACAACTATGTTAGTCAAGCTAAATACCACCAGACTGGGGACATCTTCAATGATGCATCAACAAGCACTTGGGTGAATTTCAGAAAACTGCACAAAAGAGACACAAACGCTATGGGCTTTTGTTGATTTAGGGTTGGTAGATTTAGGAAATATTCTTGTGCGGTTAAACAAACTTAAAGTCTCTGGTGAAGATACTGCCTTTTCTTTTCTCATCAGCAAATCTGAAAAGTCACTTTTGAGCACCACGTGTCTGCACATTAATGTTTATTGAGTTAATGTTGGCTGGCTCCTGATAGAGATTATTCAAGGGGGAATGGGAAAGGTGTTAGGAGGAGCCAGTGTAGTTGATGGTTAAAATGAAACCAAATCCAAATAACAGAAGAGAAATAAGCAATAACAAAAATGAACCTTTTCTTCCTGCAGGCTGCAAGGAGAGTTCATTTGCTGATGTTCCTGCTTCTTAGTCATTTTCTTGCAGTGAACACTTAGGCATTTTGAAGATTATCTCATTTTATTTTCCTTAAAATCCTGTCAGGACCATAATTATTGTCTCTGTTTTAGAATGAAGGTCCCCTAAGGCTCAAACAAAACCAATATCACCCAACTAGAAGCAAGACCATAATCTAAACTCTTTTATTTGACTAACATGCCCATGATCCTTACAGACTGCAGATTAATTGGGGTTTTAGTCAGTCTCACCGAGAGCAGAAATTTATCAAGGAGCAGCTGTCAAGGTGAAGGAGAGGATTCTATGCACGATCACTGAGAAAGGATGCAATGATTCATTTCTCCTGGGCTTCTACCCCAAGATCTCCTGTGAGTCAGAAGATGGGCATCTAGGGCGGGGCAGTCTAGGAGAAACCTGGACTTTCATTGCCCATTCATACCTGTTCTGGGAAAATCTATGAGGCCTTGGAAATGACGGTGTGACACATTTCACCAGGACTTAATTTCCTATGCCAGTGCACAAAAAGAAACCACACCCTTAACCGTATAGAAGTAGAAATGACCCAGATGAGACTCCCTGAAGAAATGCAAGGAGTGTCCAAGTAAAACTGGATTGTGAGATGATAACTCATCTGTGGGAGGCAGAATGGGGTAATAGAATTCCTTGGTACCTGAGAACTGAGTTCGAACCCTAATTGCCATGTGGCTGTGAGTGAATCACTCAAAATCTCTGTAAGCCATTAAGTTCAAAGCCTGTGAAGAAAGGCCAATACCTTCCTCACACACACACAAAAATAATAAAATAAGATAAAATAAAATAGACATTTAGCAAATAATTCCTTTTCCTTTCAAATTTAGGGATTTACTTTTTCTCGGGGGTAAGAAAAAAGTGATCTGGGAAAGACTATTAAGGAGATTGGTAAATAGACATGTGGCAAATTTGCTGGAAGTGTTCAAACAAAACCATAGCATCACTCATGAACTAAGCTATAAGATATTTAATTTAGTTTTTTAGAATTATATGTGCCTGTGTGGAATAAACATAGAAAATTACTACTATGCTTTATTAATATTTCTTAAGACTGTATTTACTAGCCCTTCAGAGTAATTTTGTTGATTTTTATATTGATAGCTAATATGTGTGGCTTATATAGTATTCACAAATGCTATTTTATTCCCATAGCTATTACCATGAAGTAAATATTATTATCCTTATTTTCCAGAGAGTTTGTTACTTGCCCAAGGATTCTCAGAGTGTCAGTCAATTCTACTGCAACATGTGCTTCTGGTAACACACACAACACTCTGGTCAAGTATAAAGGAATGCTGCTCGCCTTCCAGTGACCTTCAATTAAAAAACTGTATAAGAAAATATAATTATAGCATTCCATAAATACTCAGGTACAATTAATAATGACTGTTTATTAAAATATATTGGCATGTTGTGATGTATATTTTACATGATGTGTTCGTAACAAAGTCTGAGATTTGGAAGTTCCTTCTCATTTGAAAAATCTTCCATTTTCCTATGTTCTCAAAGGAAGGGACATCAAATGAACAAAAAAGCTTCAATGAGACTGTGGTTTATATGGAGCATGTCAGTGGGAATGTCATATGTAAATTTCAGATGCCAACTCTTCAGTTGTTTCCCATCCCTAAAGTGGGACCTAGGTGTAATTCTTTTTTTTTTTTTTTTTTTTTTTTTTTTTTTAATTTTTTTATTTTTTATTGACTTTGTAATAATATTACATTAAAAATATATATGTGAGGTCCCATTCAACCCCACCCCCCCACCCCCCCTCTCCCCCCCCCCAACAACACTCGTTCCCATCATCATGACACATCCATTGGATTTGGTAAGTACATCTTTGGGCACCTCTGCACCTCATATACATTGGTTCACATCATGGCCCATACTCTCCTCTATTCCATCATGTAGGCCCTGTGAGGATTTACAATGTCCGGTGATTACCTCTGAAGCACCATCCAGGGCAGCTCCATGTCCCGAAGACGCCTCCACCTCTCATCTCTTCCTGCCTTTCCCCATACCCTTTGTCCATTATGTCCACTTTTCCCAATCCAATGCCACCTCTTCTATGTGGACACTGGATTGGTTGTGTCCATTGCACCTTTATGTCAAGAGGAGGCTCAGATTCCACCTGGATGCTGGATGCAATCCTCCCATTTTCAGTTGTAATCACTCTAGGCTCCATGGTGTGGTGGTTGTCCTTCTTCACCTCCATCTTAGCTGAGTGTGGTAAGTCCAATAAATCAGATTGTAGGTGCTGGAGTCTGTTGAGGCTCAGGATCTGGCTATTACATTGTCAGTCCAGAGATTCAAATCCCCTAAATATATCTTAAACCCCAACATTAACTGCACCTCCAGCACATTAGCATGAAAGTCTTATGAAGGGAGATCCCATCTGAGTCCAGATTCATCCCACATAAACACCATTTCCAAAGAGGGGCCATCTGCCCTGGTAGTTAACCCCATCGGCCATGACCATAACTCCCATGGGTCTCTTTAGCCCTCAAAGGAACCAATATCTGGGGGTTGTATCTGCTTTATTTGTCTCTCTGACTCTGCTCAGTTGTGCATGAGGGCAAACCTTCTGCCAGCCTCCAGACTCTTTTTTAGAAACTCGTAGCCATATAAACTCATTTCTCCTTTCCATTTCCCCCTTACTTTAGGTCAAACAGCATTTTAAAGTCATGGTATTTTATGTAGACATGGATATTCTGCTGATCCGCATTGAACCTTCCGTATAAGGTCATTTTCCAGTTGCATCATCAGTTGGTAGTTGATAGTGGTCCCTCGTTGCCAGGGAGGCTCATCCCCGGGTGTCATGTCCCACGCTGGGGGGAAGGCATTGCATTTACATGCTGAGTTTGGCTTCGAGACTGGCCACATTTGAGTAACATGAAGGCTGACAGAAGGAAATTCCCAGGCACAAAGTTGCTCTAGGCCTTGTTATTATTTTGGGTTTATCAGCTCACAAGCATAGTCATTAGTATCAGGGGCTCACTGTTGAACCCTCACTCCCTCCCGGTCCCCACCACTGTACCTGGGAGACTGTCGCTGCTCCCCTAGGGCTAGGTGTAATTCTTAAAGCAGTGGAACTTAATTGTTAGCATTAAATAGAACACTGAAAGCTAAGGATGATTAGTCCCTTCTTTTTTTCAAGTGCAGAAAAAACATACACATTTGATCTTTTAGTGCTTTACAGATTGGGTGTGAACTGAAAGTTAGACTTCCAAGGAACAGCACACACACACAAAATGGCTGCAGGTGTGCTCTTATGTGTTTTCTAGTTGTGCTGATTCAGCAAGTCAAGAGTAAGGCTCCAAAGGATAACAGATTTAAACAGAGGAAACAGAGGTCTTTCATATATAACCTTTGCTTCAAATCTTTTGTTGAGCCCGTTTACTTTTAATTTTTAATAAATATGTCAAGTTTATTTTTTGCCTGACATTCCTTTTATCAGAGTCACTGATGACTTTAATCTTGATATGATTTTTAATAAAAGCCCCAAAACGTTTGGCTTAGAAATAAAACTAAATGTTAGGGTTGCAGTTGCTTTTTGCTTTTTAAAATTTTCCAGAAGAGGAGCTTAAGCTAAACACTAGGTTATGTCAGACGAAGATTCAGAAACGGGATCCTTTGTGAAGAAATATCTTCCTTGTGCATTACATGTAAAGCAGGGGAATGTGGTATATTTACCATTTTATTGCTCTTGGAGTCAATTCTAAATCAAGAGACAGAAACCAAGATGACTCAAGAGGCTCTCAAAAGAAGGAGTCCTGTACAGAATTGCATGTTTTTATATGACCTGTGCAGGGGGAAAGTTGTGATTAAGGATCTGTCATTTTTATTTGCAGACTTTCAGTTCTGCTCTAATTTGGTTGAAACTGTTGGTTCCTTCTTTCATTTCCTGTAACAAATGTGTCACTGGAGACCAGCTTCTTGGAGTTTTCCATTTAGTTCCTAATTGGCCCTCTGATGAGCAGTGTCACGTCTAAAGCATCTGTAAGGGAAGTCTTTGATATCTAGATGAAGGACTCCAGCTCATTTTGGTGTAGTACTCTAAGGATAGAAGTGAATGTTGTAAAGGAAGAACATACCTGCCCATTAATGTATGGAGGGCGTTTCTATACTTATTCCCACAACTCAGTACATAACCAAAGATCTGGCACTAAATGCAGAAGTAGAGAATGGATGAAAATGCCATTTCAACTGCAAATGGAATTGTGGTTTTGAACCAGGGTGAAAATCAGAAGATTCAGGGGAACTTGAAAGTAACCAGAGGCCTTTGGCTCAGAGATTAAAAATTCAACTTCTCTTCATCCTAAACATTATATAGTTTCTGAGTTCTAAACACGCACCAGAAGAAGAAAGCAGTTCCCTGGTTAAACATAAAACTTCTTTGGAAAAAGGGTAGTGTGAGCCAGAGGTGGGAGGTTTCCCTTAACTCTGCAATTATTGTCATGTTTGACTAGTTCCCCTTGCCTTCAACTTTATAAGACACATGAGGATTCTTATTACTCAGATGTATTCTGAGAATTATCTAGAGCATATTTGAAAAGGAAAAGCTTCTTTCCCCCTAAAGCAATGTTTTATCTTGATTATCTCATTTTGGAGATGGACCAGGAATAAAATTCATGTTATATTAGCTGTGTCATCTGACTACTGAGCCATGTTCTGTTTGAGATTTGCATAAACTGTATCATGGCTACATTGTATGTCCAGGGTTCAGTCCCTGGGGGAAACAGTAAGACAGAGGGAAGACAGAGAAAATGTACAGATATATTAGCTATGCCTTTTACTCCCATAGCACTGAGAGGACTACAGAGGAACCCTATCTTGGAATATTCTCTTTTTTTTATGATAAACACAACATCAAGTAGTTCCAGAATGAGTTGGGAGAACTAGGATGGCAGAAAGATAACATGTTTGTACAGATCAGCTCCTTTTCCTTCCTAAGTCACATGTGTGGCTAAAAACTCCTGTCAAGAAGAACCAATTTGGGGGACCATCACACTGATGTATCTTTTCATCATTAAGTTATTTTTCTTCAAACCATAGGCTTCATGCTTTTACCAGTTCCTCCTGCACCCTTCCCTTTCTATTGGTCTTCCCTTCCCTTTCCTCTCAGGATTCTGCTAACTATTCTTTGATATGGTGTAGGAAAATCTCACAGAAGCAGACACCCCTTAGATTCCACCTCTCAGATTCTCTTTCTTAGAGGAAAGGTTAAGTTACTGGGTCTACTCTATTAGAAATATAGTTTACCTCACGGTTATGGAGCTCTTAGAGAAGGCAATTTGGACCAAATTGCTCTTTTGGGGTTGAGTCTCCAAAACTGTTTTGCTACGTAAGTTATCTTCTGAAATCTTTCTTCCCTTCCTTCACTTCTCTCTCTCTTTTCTCTCCCCTACCTCCCTTCCTTTCTTCCTTCCTTCCTTCCTTCTTTCCTTCCTTCCAGAACGGGCTTTGGCCTCAGAATGCCTAAGTTCAACTCTAAGCATTGTCACTTACTACATGTGTAAGTCTGTGAGTTTGGGCAGCTAACACTGTATGCCTCTCTTTCATTAGCTGTAAAATTAGAGTAATAATTGCATCCATATCACAGAGTTGTTCTAATATAGGAACAAAACTTGGAAGACTATCTGGTGCTTAGTAAACACTCAGTAAGTGCTGGCTATTATTATTTGTTCTTTATTTAGCGCCTACCATGATCATATCCCTCTGTCCTGCCTAAGGTGGGTGAGTGCAGTAGAATTTATGACCTGGTCTTTCTTCCTAGTATCTAGTGATGTAATGTGAGACACAAACATGGAATCATTAAATGATATTACCTAACAATGCATACATTATATTGTTAAATGTCAATACAAAGGAGAAAACACAGAATGGGAATCCTTTTGCTGTGTATCAGTGGAAGCTTATTGAAAGATGTAGATGAAGTTTTGTTCCTTGAAAGTATGCTCCTTTGGGTGGGTAAAGGGTCAGGGAAAGTGTGCCAGGTGGGTTTGTACTCAACTGTCTGTACAGCAAGAAAGTAGTTTTGGCTAGAGAATCAAGTTCATGGGGACAGAATGGGAGATTGGACACAATAAATTGAGAACTGATTAATAGAAAACCTTGAAAGCCAAGCTAGAGATTTTGAACCATCCAGGAGCTTATTTTCTTTATCTACAAAATAATTTTTGATCACACTTTCAGCTCTTTGCTGTCAATGCCATTTTAGCTTTCTCCTGATAGAAATGGTGGTGATAGAAAGGGGTGGGCCTGATGGGGCTCCTGATGATTGTGTGTAGGAAAACAATGTGGCAAAATAGATGTTTTATTCATCTAGCTGTGACAAAAAAGATAAATACAGGGACTGAAGGAAAACCGGCACTTATTTCGTTCATTAAGCACAAACATCTCATTGAGGTAAGTATTATTGTTCACAGTTTACAAGTTGTAGAGAAGTTAAATGGCCTGAGACTACCTGGCTAGCAAGCGATTCTCTCATAGCTGTTGTTTTCCAGAGTCCAGTGGCTGGGCAGTTCTGGGAAGGACAGCTAAGAGGCCTGGGTTTGGATTCTCCTCCTGCCGCTTCCTTGCCCTTGATCCTGGGCAAGATTTTTAACCTCTTTTCATCTGGTGATAATTGCACTTCTCTCGCGAATGGAAATGAAATGAGAGGATGTAAGTCCTGCAACACAACACGCCCTCCATAAGGGCCAATTGCTTTTTTAACTACACCTGTGCTGTCTTAGAGAGGGGACGTGCAGAAGGTCAGTCCTCATGTGAGGCAAGGAGTGGATGAGGATGGCAACAGTACACGTGCAATGGAAGCACAGCGGACCATCTCGTTCTTTAAGGTTCCGAGAAGACCTCAGAAGGGTCATTGCAGAGATTCTTAGAATCACCATTTTCTGTAGATGATAAACTACAAATTTTAAAGGTAACTTTGGGGAATATTCCCTTCACTTCAAAATCTAATTTTGCTCTTAGGACAAAAAAAGATTGCGGTGGGGGCAGGAATATACAACGCTTCACATGTTGAACTGCTTGAGGATCTTGACCCATCTTTAAATAAGATCCTATGTAGATTGCCCTTAAAAACACACATGGGTTTTTCTCTTAATACAATGGCCCTGCCAAAGATCTTTAGAGTACTAGAAAAGATCAGTCTGCTTTTAGGTATTCATCTTCATTTTCTTCCCCCTGCAGAAAAGCAGTTGCTTAATACAAAAGGCCTGGGTACTGATCTATGGTTAGCACCCAAATAAAATTGATAAGACTGCAATTGTTGCAAAGCAATATTTCTATGGCTGAAATAAACCATTCATAGGGACACATTTCACTACTTGAAGAAGTCACAATGGCAGAGCAGAGACAGGTGCTAATGTAACATCTCAGTTGACAAAGCAAGGTGAACTGACCAAGTACTTCCGCAGCACAAGCTAGTGACAGAGCAGGGAAGGAGGGGAGATTCTTGTTGATGTCGTGTTGCTATTCTTCTGTTGCCTGAAAAATTCAGCGCTCCCTGTCCTTCCTCTCCCTTTGTTTATTTATTGGATTTTCTACCTCATTCCATTTGCTTAAAGTTCCAGAGAATACACATAATAACCTCATTGATTGAAATAATTAAAACAGATAGCTTCAATAATAGCAAAGCTGAGCAACTATGAAACAACTGATTTCTCTTTTACCATTCTCCTGGGGTATTGGTGTAAGAAAGGAAACTCTGTATTCCTGGATTATGCCTTGCTATTGGAATGGCTGTGGCTGTGCTGAAATGGAGAAAGCACTGGGTGCTGGGTCAGGACCCAGCTTCGACCTTGTCCTGTGTGGCCTGGCAGGTCCACAGCAGCTCCTAACTAAGCAAGACTCCTAGCCAAGGCTCCTAACCTGTCTCCTCACTTCTCTAACAGTGCACATGGAATCCGCAGGTGAGACTGATTTCAAAGTTTAATTGCATAATGAAGGTGAAATACCTAGCGCCATCCTGCAGACCGTGTTTGCTTTTTAGTAATGCATAGTCTTTTATTCATGCAAGTGTGTTAGAGGATTCTGTTACCCTTTTTAGGAAGAAATTTATCTTATAAGAAACAAAAGCACTTGTTTACCTGGGACTTCAGTTTAATAATTTATTTAAAGCCTGCATCCTTATTCTGAATGGAATGGGACTCTGGGATTTTTTCGACAAATTATTAAGAAATAAAGCTTCTGCCTGCCCCCACCCCCTGCAACCCTGACCAAGAACAGTGCTATAAATTTCAAGTCCCTTTCAAGAAAATGATAATCATTGAAATTAGGCTGTGGCCAGGGGGGATACAGCATTTGTAACAGATTGTGTTTCTTTTTTTTTCTCAGTTTTATACATCATTCTGCTCAGTTCATCCTCCAAAAATTAGATTTTTACACATTGGAAAGGACTTCGGCTCCACTGTTCTGTGGGACCTCTTTGCTCTGCTACCTAAGAGGAAAACATATATAAATGTTTCTTTATAAAAACTTGAGGCAAACTTCTTTGATGTCTACTTTTGAGTAATTTGGAGGCTGCCTCCCACCCACATGCCCTGCCCCCAAAATAGCACTGGCATTAAAGAAACAAAATACCAGGCATCTGAGTGACTGTTATTACCAAAAGAAATGTGTTGTCAAGTACCTACAGACTCGTTCCTTGCAGATCCTCTGAAGGTTTGTTTACAACAGCCTTAGATGAAGAACCTAGTGCTGTAGTCTAGGTTAGCAAATCTGTTTTGCGGAACTAAAGAGCAGGGCTTACGAGATTACCCAAGTAAACAAAATTTGAAGGAACTTAAATAGCTAAACCTTCTGAAGCTCTTCAGACCCACTTGGAAGCTTACAAAATGACCAGCTGGCCAAGTCTCTGGATTTGTTCTTTGGTCTGTAACTTTTCAACTCCATCAGTAGACCGGGAGACACAAGTCATTTCTGTTAAATTCAAATGATGGGAGCATCACATGATTGCTTGCTTTCAGGCAAGTCAGCAGTGAGGAGTTGTCTAGGATCCTAGAGAAAACAAAAGAGCTATCCAAATAACCCCACAACAGTAAATAAAGATAAGTGATCCCGCTGAAGTTGTGACGTGTCACGGCACCTCAGCACCCCTTTACGTGTATCAATTCTCCACCGCTGAATCATCAAGTGGTAGCCAGGTATCTTTGCCAAGCAATGTACTTGCTGTGCATATCTCCGCTGAGTCAAATACAATCTGTCCTGTTTCAGACAGGCGAGGATTAGGTTTCACACTCAAAGAGCACAATGCCTTTCTTTTTGTCTGAAGCAGGAAGATACTACCTGATATCATAACTAATGACTCAACCTGTCGAGACTATTAATTTGCTTCTTGTAACAGTCTTGCGGAAATCACAGAAGCGAAAGCATGGCAAGATCATTGTTTAATTTTAAACACTACTAGGAGAACTGCTGAGAAGACTTCTAATTTAAATAAGTTTCCTCTTCTTGGAAGTGGTCAAGAAGCCATGCAGCTTAAAGGATTGTTTCATGGTAAATACATTTTACTGCTCTCAATAGAAAGTAAGAACTTAGTGGCCATTCAGTCAAAAGGCAGTCCTTCCTGAAGATGTTGAAGTCTGTTATAAGGTGATGTGTATTTTTACGCAAGGTGAGAGGTTGTACTCAGTGATATCTGAAGTCACTTCAACATTTGTGAGGAAGATTGAAAAACAAAGAATTCCCATTGGGAACCTTTTTTAAGACCTTTGTGATTTTTTATCATCTCAAAAGAGTCCATATTCATATATGGTTTTTACAAGTCACCTGGAGTTTAGATTTGTTTCTGTGTAATAATTCAGATACAAAAGTAAAAAATGGAAAACAGCAAATATTTATTCAGTGTTTCTTATGAACAAAACACCAAGATAAGGGTTTTATATTATTGAATCCACCTGAAAACACTGAAATAATTATCATTCTTTACAGTTGAGGAAACTGAGGCTCAGAAGCTGTTCAAGTTACAGGAGCATGGACTTTGTTGCTATACTTTCTCCTTGCAAATTAATCTGCTGCGTTTTATAATCCAGTAATATCATCATTTTGTCTGTGACTAAAGAAAAACAGCTTGAACTTAACCAGAAAATATTGCTTTTACAAGGATTGACTTAACTCCAGAGCAGTGGGTTCACGTAATGGGCAGGAGTAATCTAAAGGCCTAAGATGATATCTATTTTACACAAATATGAAAATATATATCATTATATTCATGTATATAAATATTCCTCACATATGAGAAATAATTTATATCCAGTTTACATATACATTTAATATATCAGATCCATTTCCTTCCGAATAGTTTAGATCATGTGTTCTCAACTTCAGCACCATTGACATTTCGGTCCAGATAATTCTTTGTGGTGGGGCGCTGTCCTGCACATTGCAGGATGCTTAATGGATCCCTGGCCTCTGCTCAGTAGAAGTCAGTGGCACCCTCCGCCCCAGGTGTGACAAGCAAAATTGTTATAGATATTGCCAATTGTTCCCTGGTGATGGTGGTTGTGGTGGTGGAATCAGCCCCAGGTGAGCAAACCTCTGGTTTAGATGTTCCAGGGCAATTTTATTCCTATGGTCTCATCAGTTAGTTTGAAATTTTAAAAAATGATAATGACAAATATTGCAAAAGTTACTTATTAGAGAGGGGGAAAGCATATTGTCTTCTTAGAACTTCATTCTCCACCGTCATTTGTTCTGAACATCTTTCTAAGACTCTCAAAACATTTTGTTTCCTTTTCCCTGATGCTATGTAAGAGATTCTTCAACTTTCAGTTACCCTGAAGCACTGACACCTGTTTCCTACTTCTCAGGCCTCTGCGCATCAAAGGTCTAGTTTTAAACAGGAGCTGAAAATACTGCATGACCTTTTGTACTAAGTCTTCAAACTTCTCTCTGATTAGATTTCTTCTTTTTGGAAAAAAATTCAGAGCATTACTCTTACCCTGCCAATCATCCTGAGCTGTATCAGCATGCTTCTTCCTTTAGAATACCTGAAAGAAAATCCTTACAAGAAAATGACTTTAATATGATATAGTTTTCTTTAGTCCTCGAAATGCTTTCTCTTCTATAGGACCCCCATGGTGATGATACCTATTGAATAAAAGGCATTAAATACGGCATTAAAGTGCATGCTGGCATATTTAAACATGATGCTTGCTATTATGTACAGTGGTAGATACTCATATTATCAAACCCCTCCACAGGCTGCTATGGAGTATAGGTTCTGACCTAACTGTGCCCCTGCACTCCCAGGAGAAAGATCCATCTTCTCTTTTTCTTTCTAAAGCCCTGGTCATGGGGCAGGAATTTCTCCAAGCATTTGTCTCCCTTTTGTTACAATTTCTTCTTCACCTTCAGTCATAGATCCATATTCAGAGGTTTATCTTTGGGACCCCGCCTCACTGTATACAATTTCCTGGGCAGATGTCTGCTTCATTCCAATTAAAATATGTCTCCGACCGCACTGACCATGTTCTTGAGAAAGGGGCCAAGTAAGGCAGACTCAAATTTCTGATACCTAAACGTAGCTTACGTGCTCTCTTATTTTGATAACCTAAATGGGAATGAGGCTCTCTTCACATTAAAGCTAAAGAGATGAGATCCAATTAAAGATAATATAAGACATTACCAAAATCTTCTAAAACGAGGACTAATCTGAACTTAAGAACTCTGTTCTTTTCAGGTGAGGGAAATGCCCTACTGGACATATTGTTTCTTACAGTGGAAAGAGAATTCTTTCCATGGAAAAGACTGAATAAATTTAATGACAAAGAAGCAAATCTAACATAACTCCTAACATTTTCCTAACATGCAGCAAATTTATTATTGATAAACAAAAATCAAGGTGAAGAATACTATTGTAGTTTCCTAGACTGCTCAAGTAAATGCCAAGACATTGATCAGGTTCATTTATTAGCTTACCATTTTGAGGCTAAAGGAATGTCCAAATCAAGGCATCATCAAGGCTATGCTTTCTCCCTGAAGACTGTGGTGGTCTAGGGCTGGCTTTTGGTGCTCTTTGCCTCTGTCACGTGGCAAGGCACATGGCCATGTTCCCTGGTTTCTCTCTTCCCTTCCAGGTTCCATTGATTTTGGCCTCTGGCTACTTCTTCTGTGGCTTGCTTTCTCTGTCCATCTGGATTTCACTCTACTTGAAAGGACTCCAATAAGAAGATTAAGACCCATTCTGATTGAGGTGGACCACACCTTCTCAACTGAAGTAACTTCATCAAAAGACCGTATTTCTAATGGGTTTACACCCACAGGAATGGATGGAATTTAAGACGGTGTTTTTTTGGAGTACATACAGCTTCAAGCCATCACAAATGCCACTGAGAGTGCATTACAATGGAACAACTTGCACAAAGAATCGATACTATAAAACATCTTCCCATACAATGACAATTGACTGCTGTAATATCTTTTCAAGCTATTCAGCTCTTAGAAGATATTATAAATATTACACGACTCTCAGGACATATTTTCCTTAGACAACTACATAATGGTTTACACAAGTAAAAGGTATTCATATTCATAGCCTTAGAAAAGACCTAATAAAGCACTTGATAACTAACTTAGATTTAATGTTAGATTCTCAGGATATTCTTATAAAATCACAGTTTGGTGTCATATCCTTTGCTCCAAAACAATTTGATAACACAAATCTATTTTACTTTCACATTATCCCTATCTGAATGACACTAAACTGAAATGCTTGGCACAGCATTAGAATCCATGAGTTTCCCATCTGAAGGCTCTGCAGCATGAGTGTTAATACTGATCTCAGATATTGAATGAAACCCAACTCCAGGAATTAGATTTCAATCATTGGAGCAAAACACCCAGTGCAAGCTTGTACCTCCACTAGGCCTTCTGAGGAGTGCCCGTCCGTCCACATAATATACTCCAACAACATGTGATTCGAATGGAGTTCAGATGCATGTGACTCATTCTGAACTACGAATATGTGAGGACTGTGTGTGTGTGTGAGGTATGTTTTCTTTACCAGAAACCATTTCCTATCAAATGTGATTTCTATATTTATCTGCACTCTCAACTAAGTCTGAAACAGGAAAAAAAAAAAAAATAGAAGCATAGAAAGCATTAGCTCACACATTTAGAAAAAAAGTCTATCTGTGTCAAACCATCCACATTCTCTCTTGCTCTCTTTCTCTCTTTCTTTCCCTCCCTCTTTCAATAACTTGCCAAAAACCTTAAATATCACTGTACGTTTAGCCAAATACTGCATTCTATTTAGCTGAGAATGTAAAATATGCTAATAGGAATTTGAAAAAGCAACACACTTAAAAATTCCACATTTAATTACCCCCTTTCAAGATAGTAGAGCTATGAATTAGATAGGTGGATAACTAGATAGACAGATGGATAGGTAGAGAAGCATCATAATGTAAGTAGAGAAGGGTCAGAAGTAAACCTAACAAAGAAAACAGCCAAAGTGAAAGAAAAATTTGGTTTGACTTCCCCTACTTAAGCTACTTTTCCCATATTTAAGTAGGCATAGGAAGCACCCAGCATACATAAGTTGGTGAATCGAATATTCCGTGCAAAATCAAGCCCAAACACACAAAGGCATTTTAGTTCCTTTGTTGAATAAATATCACCTATCAAAAGTAATTGAACATAGAACTGCTTTCCGTCCTCCCGTCCTCGAGAGTGGGGCAAATGAACCATGATTTAAGTTGGGGAGAGCAGCCTTTGAAAAAGGTAAGGCAGCTTTTTGGTTGCTGCTTTCCTCCGCGTTCATACTGTTTGTGTGAAAAGCGCAGGGCTCTCAACCGAGCAGGCCTCGTCCAAAGGTTGCTGGCTGGCTCGGCCCTTCCCTCCCCCCTTCCCTAGTGACCTGGGCTCTGACCTCATCTAGGTGCCCACCAGCTGGCCTGGAAGGTCAGCTGTCAGGCCTAAGTGGGCCATTTGCTTTAATTGTTTCTCTGATGTCGCTAAACTGCTGCTAAAGAGGTGATGTAATACAATTTTAGACGGGTTAACCCCAGAGGATTATGTCGGGCTCGCTGTCATTTTATTTCTCTCCTTAAAATACCTTTACAAATTTAATTAATAGGAAATCAATGTCAAATCCATCTTTTTAAAATCAAATCTCTCGTGGCTGGATTTGATTTTGTTTTGTGCTTGGTGATGGTTAAGGTTTTACTCGATGCGGCTCCTCGCTGCTCTGAACCGTGTTCCCTGACTGCTGTGCGAAAGCGCAGGAACACCTATTTTTAGATCTAGGCAAAGAGCTTAAGACGGTAAATTATTAGCTGTGACTTTAAAAATAGTAGTCTAGCCATTTTTGGAACATCTTAGTTCTTCAAGCATATGGGTTTGAATTCACACCCCACCTTTACAATTCCAAGCCCATAAATAGAAGGGAACCAACCGCAAACGCTGCCCACATCTGATGTCTCGACGTTAAGTTCAAGCTATAAAACCAAGCGATTGGTCAACATCGGTGGGCGACAGAGTTTAGGTAAACAAAGGTGCCAATTTAGTAACAACCACCCTGCTTCTCACACAACACCCTCAAGTCATTTGCACCTGCTCTTTCTTCAGCACATGCACACAAAATAAAGGTCAGGACAATGGAACCAATCTCCCAAATCAGAAATGTACTTATGTTATTTTATATTCCTTTTTATACTCTCCACTTTTTTTTTCTCATCGCTTTGATGTCAGATGACAAAACAGTACATTTTAGGGATAACTTGAATATCCTAAAGTTACATTAGCAAGGCACTTTGTAAAACATCTGCTGGCAATTGTTACACATGATGACTCATAAACTCAGAGAATGCCCAAACAGTTGCATCGCAAACTCCTCATTTCACAAAAAATAAAACTGGGGACTGGAGAGTCAAGGACCTTGAGCAAGATTGCGGCAAAACCATGATCACATCAAAAGTTTCCTGACTCCCAAATTAGAGTGTTTTTGACAATATAACCTTTTTCCTGATTGTGATGGGGTCTCTTAAGTGTAGTTCCACATTACAGAGAAATATTCATATATCATCTCTTCCATAAAAATCTTGGGAGGGAAGAAGGAATGTGGATGAGGCAAAGAGTAAAAGGTTGAAAATTCAAATTCTTTAAGATAGTATAGCATAAGTCTACATAGCCATGGATCTCATCTTCAAAATATTCCATTGTGGGCAGCCATCAAGCTGGTGGGGAGAAGTGATCTTTTGTTGTATTCTGTTAATCAGTGCCAACTCTTCTGCTTTCCAGAAAAGACTCAGTTTTCCACCAGTCTTAGGGGCATTTCAACGAAGGAAAAAAATAGAATAATCTGGAGATATTTTCATTTTCATATGATTTTTTTTGCAAGGGGGGGGGAAGCGGAGAGGCTGGGAGGGGTGTAGAGGAAACTATCTTTCAGACCAGATTAGAAAAGGAAGGCGTTTTAGAAGTGACGAATGTAAATAGCCACCAACTCTGTTTGTTCAGCTTTAAGCAAGTTAGAGGTCAATTTCCAGTTGTTGACAGGGAGACGTTTAGTGAGAAAAATACCTTTATCATTAAATACTATCTTGTAAAAATATTTACTAGGGTGTAAGTGCAGAACATTGTGCTAGTAAGAGGCACATGAATTTTAAAACTGTAACCCAGTCCTGTGAAACAATGCCCAGGAAGAGACCTTATTTTTATACCTCTCTGGTGTTCTTGTTGTTTGTTGGAGGGCATTGTACCTAAGGACTTGCAGGTCTGCTCAGTCTCTTGTTTTAAGCTTCTATTTTCATGGGTTATGACTACATTTCTTAGTCAAATACAATGCCCTTTATTACTCCCCCAAATTTAAGTGTCAACAAAAGTTTGAGTTTATATAATAAAATGTGTAACTCCTCAAAATCAAACTCGATTAAGATCATATTTTATTAAAAGAGCAATTTTACTTTCCTCCAAATTTTGCCAGTTCTCTTTCTTCTCTTCTGTGATTTGTGTAGTGAAATAGCAGTGTCCACAATCAAAGATCAGGTGTTTGGTGACATTTATTATCTTTCCATTACCTGATAGCCTGGGCATTATCTTAGACCCTTTGCAATGGGGATAACAATGTAAAATAATGTGTGCAGCAGGGATGAGGGAGGTTCAGGAAAAAAATAAAATAATCATGTTGTCCCATGGATGTTCTAGAACCTAGAGAGTTAGACTTTCCAGGTGCACATCACCCATGCATTGCACTCGAGGGGGTCATGCTGTCAGATGCTATAGCCATGTGGAGACTGCAGAGAGCAAGGACAATGACTTCAGTAGCCATGTCCCCCTTTTATCCCCTTCTTTAATTCAGAGCCATAAAAAGAGCTGGGAGTGAAGTTAAGCTCTGCATGGCCAATGAATATTATCCTACCCTGGTATTATGCCTAATCCTGGTTCTCACTGCATCAGCTTCTTGGCTGAGCCCTCCACCTGCCAATACTCTCCCCATTCCATTTCATCCTGTGTACCCAAGCCAGGCTAATCGTCCTTGAATGCCACTTTCATCGGGCCATCCTCCTGCTTAAGAAGCAAAGAAGGTTCCCTTTGCCTGCTCCATTATGCCTCAATTCCCCTGACTTTACAGGCATTATATGGTCTCTGATCAGACTTTTCCACAAAGTGTCGCCTCTGTGGCAGTGAAACTACTCTCCATGCCCTCACAGACATATTGGGCTGATCCTGGCTTCTTTGTTTCTGCCTAAGTCTCAAAAGCTTTCCTCTTGGAGCACCTAACCCTGGCCACCCGTGCCTATGGTATCTTCCAAGCACAATTTCATTTCTATACCTGTGGTTCATGTGAGAGAGGACATGTGCTGTCCTTCCCCTCCATGGTTCACAATTAGGTTCCATGGACCAGTAGTAGTGAGAGGATCAGCTATGAATTTTTACTGCAAATATTATAATGTGTGGATAGAGGCATCAGCATTCTCCCTGAAAAAGAAAGAAGACATCCATGCCCCAATAGAAATGTCTTTAGACGTTTTCAGTCAAGTTCAGTGACAACTGAGAGGTACCAAATTACAAGCATTGTATAGCTGGCTATTCAGTCTCCTCTGGACTGTGCCATGTGCGACCTCGTGCAGTGCTCGTTTATAAAGGCACCCAAGGACTGTGGTTTAAAAAGCTCAAACAGTCCAAATCACACAGGTGGAAGTCAACCTAAAACACTTTACTTTTGAGAGGAGGACATTCAGACCAGACAGCTAAATGTCTCTCTCCCATGACTTAGCAGCAGCACTAGGACTGGAACTCAGGCCTCAGGCTCCCAACCCAGTACTCTTTTCCCCATACTCCAGTGTCTCTGCCATTTCATGGAGAAAATTATGAATTTTAAAAGATTTCTTGCCTCCTTATAAAATAATCTATATATTCATTATAGTTATTAGGCAATAGCAAAATAAATAACACCATCCAGCATAAACCATATAGATCCTAGCAGATTTCAGATTTCTTTTTACTTTTGGTTTTAAACAGTAGAATCATGTTATACTTACTGTTTGAAACCTATTTTTCATAAAACATTATGAATACCTTTTCAAATCAATAAATATGACTCTACATGACACATTTTTAGGGATGACTAAAAATCCTACTGAATGGATATAGTGTAATTTATTTTATCATTTCTATGTTGATGGACATTTTAGACTGCTTCCAGTTATAGCAAGGTTTTTAATGTAAATATTTTCCTTATCAGTTTTATATTTGTGCTCCTTTCATTTGTGAACGATTTCCTGAGTCTCTTTTTTATTGCGAATATCCTGCTGAGAGCAATAGTGGTGTTGTAATATTTAGTCGGGTCGTTTCTGACTCTAAAATGAGAATATGCTTTCAAGCAAGAGCCTCTTTTGGAAGGGGTGCAGCACGCCTTATGAATTTGATATTATAGCCTTACTTGATGCTGATATTTATTTAGCATTTTGCTCATAAGGCTTTTCTTTTCACTCAGTGTTCTGCTCTCTTTCACAGTGATTGGTATAAGGAGCTATGCTTTGGAGAGATGGGAGAATGGGGTGCCCCCTTTTTCCTCTCTCCCAAACATCTGTTCTAGAGTGCAACTATAGTAAACCCACAAAAACACATGTGAGGAACTCTGGAAAATAATTTAACCTTTCTTTGAAGAATAAGACTTTTTCAGCTTATGGAATCAGAGTTAATTAACTATGGATAAAGGACTGCAACTAAGTAAATATATGAAGACAAGGATGGGGAGTATAGATATCTTTCAGGCACATGGATACTGAATGTGTGTATGCTTGTGTGAATCAGTGTGAGTGAGTCAATGGGTAAATGAAAGATCACAAGAAAGACCTGACGCTGGTCATGTTCTGATGGACAAGAGAAATGGATAGTGTTTGTCAGAATTTTTAGGAGTAAAACCTAATATTTTCATACCAAAAGTTAATGAGGAGCTTTATTCTAAGCTTGGAATTGTTTTAATATGGCAAAGGATGGCAGGATAAAATAAATGTATTAAACCTTCAGTCCTTGAGGTCAAGGACAATGTCAAATCATCGTGTATTAGCAGTATCAAACACAGAGCTAGCGAGGGCCCAATCAATGTTTTTTGGTGATTTTGAATAGGATAATTGTCCTTCCCTCCCTATTCATTGAAGCTACTTTATTGCTCTACTTAGTACATAGTTAATTCAATCAGTGTTATTGATAAAGATATTATTCAAGGTAACTGTCCTTGTTTTAACTTCCTTTCTTCTCTTGTAGATTTTACCTCCAATATTGATGGTAGAATTTCAAAATGTCAAATCTTTATTTACATTAGTTTGGAAGTTGAGAAAAATATAAAGAGACAGAATATAATAGGAAATGGTAAAATATAGAGACAACCAATCCAGGAAAAGGAATATATAACTAATGAGAGCTTCAGCAAAATAAAACAGAGAAAATAGGGAGAAAGAAAGTATAAAAGAGAGAGGGAAAAAAAAACAAAAACAAAGCTAAAGAAAAATATGAGTCACTAGACCAAAAGATCCACAACATACCAAACAATTCAATTGACGAGTCCCAAATGCAGAACATGTGCTTGTAAATTTTAGATAGCTAAGGTTAAAAAGGAGTTGCTAAAATGTTCAAGATTGAAAAAATAATCACTTCAAAATGATAAAAATTAAATCAACAGTACTGGATGAAAAATGCAGTGTAGCAATGCCCTCAAATTATTGAGGGAAAATTATTTTGAAATAGTATTACTTGGATTTAACTACTCATCATTTTTATGTGCCTATATTAAGGAAGGTATTTACACTTGAGGATTTCTTTTCATCCATTAATGTACATAGTTGATACTCTACTGTTATTCAACTCATTTCACATGTTTTGAGCTATTAGAAGACAAATACTGAGGATCTATGTCATCTTGTCTGGACTAGAAATCTCCACTGTTAGGAATTAACATAATAGATTTCTCATGTTTTGTGTAGTTCAGTATAGCTTTGGGTATCTACATAAAAGTCTGAGTCAAAGCCCTATTGGTCTGGTGCCTGAATCATCCGTCTTGTGAAGCATTGATTAATTATCTGAATGGTGACAAGTAGTAAAGATTCAGAATTCAGACTGATTTTCTTTCTATTGCATCTAATCTCATGAACTTCAGTGAACTCTATAATTCTTATATTATAGTTTCTCAACTTTTCTTATCCTAGATTATATTTGGTTCAGATTGTAAATGCATGAGTCCAACGAAAAGAGAAATAAATGGCTCAGGAAAAGCTTGAAGGAAGAGGCAGGATTTAAGTGGTTAAGTATGAACAAGAAGAGAAAAGCCAAGGGCTAGCTAAAAAATTAGGAGGACATTTTTAAGAAATAGTGAAGAAATAATCTTGGAAAACAAAAAAAAAAGGCTTTCTGAAAAGGTGATTGGGAGGTCAACAAATATGTAAAATCTGTATCTTGCAGTATAAAATTATCCAACTCTACTATGACTTTTTTTTTTATAATACTTAGATTATCCAATGAAACTTTTAGTCTAATTTTTATTTTTATTTTATTTTAGGAGGAACTGGTGGTTGAACCTGGGAACTTGTACATGCACAGCAGACCCTCAACCACTGAGCCACATCCGCTCCCTCCAATGAAGTTTTTAAATCTAGATTTCTTATAACAATGACTAGTTCCATTTACTGATTATAAAACAATTACTGTGTAACAAGGACCACTAGAACTTAAGCTGTTGGAGGGCAGACCACTAAAAACAGTACCTGAATCATAGTTGGCTACTTGCCATTAAATAAATGTGTTGGTTGAATAAATAAAGACTTGGATACTTACTATGTGCCAGGCTCTCTGCCTAACACACATTATCTTATATAATGTTCACAACTGCTCTATGAAACAGATGTTATCCTTCATTAAAAATAATGAGGAAGAAAGGATACCAAGTGTTTGAGTAACTTGCCTAAGACTACACAATTACAGAGTAAAAAAATCAGCCTGTGAATCTTAGTCTAAATGCCATACTTTGTGACCAGTTGTGATTCTGCTACTGATATCTCACATTTACTGAACATGAGATTCCAGGCCAAGGTTCAGCTTCTAAACCTTTCTTCTGGATAGGAGCTTATAAACTAGTATGATTCTATTTTTGTGAACAGGGTGCTAGTCAATTTTGAAGCATTACATATGGATCTTTCTCTTTTAAGGATATGCATAATTTCTGTCATGTCTTTGAATTCTTTTAAAAACTAAAACCTGAAGGATATGAAGACAGCAAGGTGAGAAACAAAACAGTTCAAAAGAGAATTTGAGTAGTGTTGCATTATCTTAGCAGAATTTCCTGTTTGGCTGGGCTACTGCTGTTACCAAACGTGTTGGTAAAGGTGGAACAAAATTCTTATCTCTCAACACCCAGTACCTTGTGGATGCCAAATTAACTCCGATCTTTATTTTATCATAGATTTTGATGTATTCATATTTATCTAGGGAGGAGATCTTAAACGAAAGTGTTTTTCAAGTACCTAGTTGGGAAAAAATTTATTGATATACATAGCCAAAGTCAAGTGATATATATGACATTGTTTTCTATAGGATTATTATAGAGTAGAATGTGCATAAATTAAATTTACCTATTATTCAGCACTTTTCAGTGGTGTTTATATGAAACCCTGAAACATACCAACCATATACTTACATGAAACATACAAATCATATGTTTGAAAACACTTTTTTTTCATTTTTACATTTAAAGTCTTTTTTGGGGGTATTATAAAAGGATATATGTTCATTGTAGCAAATTTGGAATATACAGAAAGGAAAAAAAAGAGAGAAAAAAAAAACCTCTGTAAACCCACTGTCAACAGGTGAAGTCTATGAATATGTTGATATGATTCCTTTCATGCATGTGTCTATTATACTTGGATAAAAATTTAAATTATTTTGCCCCCTTAATATTAGATCATGAGTATATTCTGATTTTATTTGAATACTTTCAGGAATCTGTACACTATAGTAAGACATTGCATAGTGGTTGGATTTTAAAAGTACTGTGTTCAGACTCTTTGTCCCTTAATAGTTATATATTTTTTTCTGAGCCTTAGTTCCCTGATTTGCACAATAATAATAAATTACCACAATAACATTAATTCACAGGTTTGTTAAGAGGATTGAATGAAATCATGCATGTTAAAATGTTTGACAAAATGCATGATGCAAACTGAATGTTCAATAAATAGCAGCCATTTAAAAGAGCACTTAGCTGAAAATTAATTTTAATGATTACATAATATTACATCATATAGATATACTTTTAAAATTTAGCCATTCTTTTAGTCTTAAACAACTTTTTTCCAATTAAAACAATGCTGGGAAACAACTCTGTACAGAAGTCTTGGATCCAGATTCTGATTATATCCTTAGATAAGAATAGGAATGGAATTACTATGCAAAATGGTATCGTCCTTTAAAGGCTATTGAGAGCAATTTTCAAATTGCTTTCCAGCAAGACTCTAGCCAATTGCACTTGCATCAGCAGTGCGTCAGGATGTCTGCTTCAACACAACCCCAAGATGCCAATTAAAATATGTTTTCTAGAAAATAATCAACATTCTTATAGAAAAATTAAGTGGTCACGAGAAAAACAAAGAAGAAAATAAACATGTTTCATAATACCAACACCTAGATGTAAGTATTATTATCACTTTTTGGTCTATGTTTATTCTGACTCTATCCATACATATATGAATATTTTTTAAATGTCGTCTTACTACAGGTCAGTATAACATGAATAGTTTTCCATATTAAAAAAACTATCTTGCTGTCACTTATTTCTTTAACAAAGAAATAATAACTTTCCTCTTTCATTTAATAAAACTCTAAAGCATAACACATGACTATTCAGAAAAAATATTTTATATAGATTGAGAAAGGAAAAAATTTAAATTATATAGTATTCTAACGTTCTGGAACAACCTCTTTAAAAGTTTGATTTGTATAAATTATAGATTTTTTTTAACTTATATACTATATTCATAAAAATATTTTTTGTCACAAAAATGGGATTATAATATATATACTGTACTGTTACTAGATTGTTCACATATTTGGCCAGATACTAACAATGAACATACTTAAAAGATAAACTGTTAAGTATATCCATAATTATTTCATTACAAAAACTCCTTAAAGGCAGAGTTCCACCAAAGGATGTACAAGTTTTTAAGTTTTTTTTTTAATGGGAATGAGTGGATTACTTTCCACAAAATTTCATCCATATTTTCTCCACCTGTAGTATGTGAGGTTGTTCATTTCCTCATATCTGGGGTAACACTAGATATTATAATTTATTTTTAATATTTGACAATTTGATAAGTAAATATAGTATCCAATATTTCATGGTTCTTTGAATGCCAGTGGTGCTAAATAATTTCCTGTATATCTATTTGCAGGTCATATGTATTTTCTCTTTCTAAATTTCTTGTTCATATTCTTTGTTATTGTGTGAAATTGTGTCTTTATTCAATTAATATCAGTTACTTATAGTGTAAGAACATTAACTCTTTGCTTCCATATATGATGCAAACATTTTCTCCAATTTTTCTTTTGCCTTTTAAATTCATCTATAGGATTTTCAGGTAAAGGAAATTTTTTATTTGTATGCCCCTTATTATTTCCAAGAAGAAATTAACTTAAAAAATCTGCTTGGGAGTGTAAATTGGTTTTGATCTCTCAAAAAGAGTGAAAAATCACATTAGCAAATAGCTTGTCTTCAGCTACAGAGTTTCTTCTTTTTGAAAAAATCCTCCCCCAACATTTAAAAATAACTAAAACCAGGTAAAACAGACAAGTCTGTTGTAGGGCTAGCAGGGGTATTTTCTGAACTTATTGTATGTATAGAAGCGTCCTCTCCTTTTGGTTTAGCTAGTAGAAAAATCTCCTTCTTTCCTAGCTAATGCCCCAAGTCAAACAAATCTTTCAAATTTTCCAGAATATGAGATTTCTTGTTCCTGGGACAACTTCAGATAATAACAGACTCTAACAATGTATGTAAGCAAGTAGTGTGTGTGTGTTTGTGTGTGTGTGTGTAAGAAAAAGCATGATGTTTGTGAAGTCCAAGGACAAAATCCCTGGTTAAGAAGATGTCTAAATATCCGTGTGTGCCTGGTTATTTACTGGTTCTTGAATGATTTGTCATAATTTTTCTGTATATATATCAGTTTTATTTCAAATGAAATTAAAGATTATTCTGCCATCTGGTAGTTCAAGGAAAAATAATTTGTTTGGATTGTGCCAATATATAAATGATATAACTGGTTAGTATACTCTCCATTCATCATTGTAATGACTTCAGAATAATGGATGCTGTGCTGATTGGTCCCCAAAATGGAGTTAAGCTAGAGTTACAGTGCCTATGTAGGGATCGAAAATGATGCCCTTATTCCAACTCCATTCCTACAGATAGTGTTTTTATAAGCTTGAATCTAAATATTTTAGATTGCAAATAAATTGCCACAGGTCCCATCACTCTCTATTTCTTGATACCTAGTTACTTTCTTATATTTGTTACCTACTTGGCCTTCAAGGCATTTGAGTTTAGACTCCTAGTTTATATGTTCAGATGCTCAAAAAGGTGTCAAAGCCAAAAAGTACTATGGGTGGAAGGGGTCAGAACAGATCATTAGACAAGACAGAGAGGAACAAAAACAGGTAGAAACTCAGTGCTAAAATGGATAGCTTGGGTGTTTCACCTAATTACTGAATAGAGACCTATAGAAAGGAACATCTTTGAAAGAAAAAGGCAGGAACAGGTGTCTGAATAGGAAGGTGAAGCAGAAGACAGGCTGGGATATGAAGTAACAGCTGAGAATGTTCCTGGATGACATTACATCAACAGTGGGTTTATGCCAAGGGCAGTTTTGAGTTTCACTGGCATCCCTAACTTAGGACCATGGGGCTAATTATCGAGGGCCATTGTATGTGTCTTCTCTATAGTCTGCCAGCCAGCATGGGCCTCTCGAGCAATGCTATGACATTAGGGCAAATGTTCCTGATAGTGCATGATGCTACTGAGTGTGAATTCCTGATTCTTCTCTGGGTCTGGGACCATATCAGAAACATCTTAGAAACAAACACATAAGACATAATACTCACTCCTTTCTGTATTTAGAAGGAAAATCTATTGGGTTGATATTCATGAAATATCCTGGCCAAAGTAGAGCACAGTAAGCTCTATTGCTTCTCATTAATGACATTTCACTAGAAAAAATAGCAGATGAGATGCTCTGTTGAAATTAGTTGTTAAAATTATTGACAATATTTCTATGGTTGAATTTTAAACAGTGCTTTAGAAGGCAATATTATGAATTATATGTATTAGTTAACTGTTGCTGCTAACAAACCACTCCAAACTTAGTGGCTTGAAATCACAACCACCATTCGTTTTGCCAGTGAATCTGCAATTGGGGCAGGGCTTGGAAGGGATAACTTATCTCTACTGTATGGTATCAGCTCGTCTGAAGTTGGAGGATTCATGTTGCAAGATGGCCTCTCACACGTTCTTCTCCACGTGGGTCTCTCCAATGGGGCTGGATTCCAAAAACCAATGCTCCAAGAAACAGGAAATGAAGGCTCGCATTTCTGAAAGGCTTAGGCCAAAGATGGGTGCAGCATCACTTCTGCTATATTCTATTTGTCAAGTGGTCACAGAGCCCTGATTTAAGGAGGGGATGCAGAGACCCCACTGCATGACGGGAGAAGTGTCAACGAAGTTTGGAGTCACTTCTTAAAACTGCCACAATGGGCAAATACTGGTCTACTTACCAACTAACATCTTGAAGACCCTGTTCTTCAAGGGTCTTACTGTTCTTTCTGTGTATCTCATCTGAAAGATACACACACTAACAGTAACTCATGAAGTGACTGTGAGAATTAAATGGGATCATCGAGTAAATGTGCTTAGCATAGTGCCTGGCACGTTGTAAGTGTTCAATAAATCTTAGCAATTCTAATTTTTAAATGGAGACAGATAATTTGCTAGGGCTTTTATTAAAGATGATGCGCTGTGACTATTGCCAAACCTTCCCCCCTGCAACCCCACCCCACAGCTTTATTCTCTCACTTTCATTGCTTCACACCCAACCAAGCACCATGGGTAGGTTTTACATCAGGTAGTCAGATATGGTCAATTCTCTTTTTAAAGTTAGATGTAAAACATTTAGTGATATATATGCTTCTTTGACAAATATGTATTAGAGTGAAATGAATTATCTTTAGAATCCATATCATTCAACTCTAACATTTTTAACTGTGTCATAAAATTGTCAGAATATTGGCTTAGATATTCTTTGTGCATGAAACTGAACAAATGATGGAAAATTTTTCACTTCATAGAACATAAAATTGCTTTAGGTATTACAGATTCTCTTTATCTGATATTCTACTAACACAAGCTAGAAAAATAACTGTATTTTTAGTTAAGATATTAGAAAAGAATAAAAACAATCTGTAATTCTAAGTTGACATTTCTCTAGAAGATAAATGGATGCACATATTTCACAAACTATAAGGTAATGCCATTAGTTGATACCAGTATATCTAATGAAGACAGTGATGCTAAATTTCAAGAATTTTGGCAACAAAAATTCCCTTAAATTGAAAATATTATTTCAATAAAACTACGTATTTTCACTAGAAATATCAGGTTAATTTCTAAATGGCCAATTTTCTGAACAGTTTGTGCATTTAATCTGAGTGTAGCAGGAATTATAGTTATTATTTAATTCATGAAAAGTTAAAGGAACAAAACTATATTGTATTATATTTCCTAAAAAGCATCATTCCCTTCTCTCATTTTTTCCCTCTGTTCACTTACTCTTAATAACTACAATATATAAAACGGCCATAGGAAATTCATTTTCATTTTCTTATTGTATTTTATTTTCAACTAAAATTTTTACTAAGCAGTTATCTTATTTCATCTAGCAATTATCATGCTGTTTTCATTGATGATACCTAGTCTGTGAAACTTCTGCTATAACTTGCTGGATGATAAAGTGATACCACATATATAGGATGTTTCTATACTAATTTTCATTCCAACATTTGGATAAAAAAGTCTATATTGAGAAACCATATCACCTTAAGTAGTGATTATTTCAGTGATACAGAATACAAAACACTTGTTTCATCTTTCTCTGCCTTCATAGCTTTTCTGTCATTAGATATTTATATATACGGTCTCTGATAATAACAGTTGAGGAAAAGGACCCCTTTCATCAGAGCACCAAATCTTCAAAATATACAGATATAATTTAACAGAAAATATAACTGAACTTGCTGAAGAATATTAAAATTTCACTCATGAGGTTTTATTGAATAAATGAGAGATAAAAGCAAATTCCTGGATGGAAAGACTGAATATTATAAAGATATTTCTTTCTATATTAATTCCAAGCAAACTTGAAATAGATTTCTTTTGGAAACTTGATACATATATTTTAAAACACAACTTAGGAGGATTTCACTGACTACCACAGTAAACAATACCGCAAGGAGGGGGGTTCCTGATGGATTTAGAGACATCTGGGCACTAAAAGCAGGGCAGACAACCCCAGGAATTCAGGACCCTGTCAGACATGCCTTACCTTGGAATATATGATAACCTATCCCCCCAATGTATCAGAGTTGGACTCATTTATGATTTTCCTACACATGGTTCTTATGCCCCATTTTTGAACCTGTAATTAGTACTATATTGTTAAATATGTGTCCCAGAGACTCAAATCTTCCAACTGTTCATATGCCAGTGTACCCCAACCTCAGTGCCAATGACAGGGGTTCAGTAAAAGTGACAGAAGAGGCATGTGTAGAGAGATCACATCTGAGTCCAACTCCATCACACTCAGGAGTACAAATTCCACAGTAGGGTCCACTGACAAGGCACCAAACTCCAGAGCCATCTGCCATGACTGTAGAACCTGTGTGTCTTTGTAGCCCTCAGGAGCACCAGTACCTGGGGTTGTATCTACTTTGGCTGTCTCTGGGATCTTGCTGAGACGTGTGTAAGTACAAACCCTCTGATGACCTCCTGACTCATTTTGAAGTCTCTTGGCAATATAAACTCACTTGCATATACTGTTTTCCCCTTTTATTCAAGATCTTTTTCTAGTTGCATCACCAGCTTTTGATTGGTAGTAATCCCTTGGTGCCAGGGAGGTTTATCCCCGTGAGGGGGGAAGGTTATGCATCTACATGCTGAGATTGGCATAGAGAGTGGCCACATTTGAGCAACATGGAGGCTCTCAGGAGGTAACTTGTAGGCACCCTGCAGCTCTATGTTTAGTTCAAATTTCAGGCACACAGGCTCATAAGCATAGTCATTAGTATCAAGGGCTCATGACTGGACTATCCTTCTTCACTGGTCTTTGCCCTTGCACTTGGGGGATTGTTGATGTTCCATTGGGGAATGTGATAGAGCTTCCCTGGCTAGGAACTCGGCACTCCCTCAGTTGTCATTTGTAACCCTACCTACTATGACAATACTCCATGAATATCTGAAAATTTTTATATATCCTATATACACGGCCTAGAGAACTCCTTCCCAATCATGCATCCCCCATGAATAACAACCCATATCAATGTTCCTCATCTGCCATAGTTGAACCCCTCTGTGATCCAAAACTTCAAAAATGAAAACTAATATATTGCCACTTCAATTAGTAGGAAAATGAAACATTAATAATAGATTTAAAGGTAAGAAATAGAATACATACTTATTTAGAAAAACTAAAAGTAAAAAAACCAATTGGGTATTAAAAAACGAAATATATCATAAAACTTTTTACATAGCAATAACAGTTTCTAAGTATAACTAAAAATAGTTATATTCATGTATTTCTTTATTTTGAAACATGAAAGGTATTTGATACAGCTTCCTTGACAAAAATCTCTAAAAGTGAAAATCCTCAGAAAGCTGAATAGGTATTTGAGCTATGTTTTAATATTACATAAGGCTCTTTTGGGCCCAAGAAGACATTAAAAGAACTTAGGTACTAAAGCATTAATTCACTAAATGGTTACACTGGCAGTCTGAATGCACAGCCCATGGTGCTTAATGTACTCCCAGGGAGGAGTTTATGCACAAGAAATATCTGGCTCATTATGTGTGGCTACTAGTTCATACCATTTAAGTCAATTTATTTCATTATTTAAAGGAACTTATGCTAGCAACACTACATTAAGAACATTGCAGATGGGACTTATGAATACAAGAACAATTTTACATTAGATATATACACTATTGTATATGTAAGCTATAATCATTAATTGACCTAAAGGAGGAAAATAGAGGCTATGACTTACTAATTCACTGATTTATTTATTCAACAATCATTTCTAAGTGTCCAGTATACTCAAGCTAGAAGCTGAAGATGTAGAGCTACATGAGATTCCCTCTTTTTTCTCATGGCACTGACAGTCTAATGGTGAACCAAACAGTCAGTGCTAATAGGGTTTCTCCAGGGAGGATCACAGAGGAGGGATACCTCATGAAGGTGGGTGTGTGTGTTGGGGCAGGACTGGTAAGGGGAAGCTTACAAAGAGGAGGCTACTGAGCTGATGCTAGACCTGTATCCAGAACCTCACATTGTGAAGGTGAAGAAGGAGGGCAGCTGACAGGGAAGACATCATAGCAGCATGTTCCACAATTTTGTGTGGTTGGCGCTTGGAGTGTCTGCCTGACCTATGAGTTGCATGTAGCCTAGGCTTTCAGATCTCCCATCCTGTGCTCACCCTCCACTGTCCCACTGGCCTCATATAGTTCCTTAAACATCAGACATATTTCTGCCTTAGAATCCTGCAGTGGCTCTTTCCACTGCTTGAAATGTCCATCCCTCACATGGTTAATTCCCTTGCTCCTCCTAGTTTTTCTTCAAATCTCATCTCCTCCATGAAGACAACCCTAACCACCCTTTATAAAATTGTAGCTGTCATTACCACAGCCTCTAGCATACTTGATCCCTCTTACATTGCTCTATGTTCTTGTTTTCCCATAGCCTTACCACCTCCTAATGTACCATCTAATTTCCTCCTTCATTAAGTTTATTATTTTTGTTTGTCTTCACCTGCTACAATGTAAGCACCTTAAAAGCAGAGATCTTTGTCTAATTTGTCTACTGATATATTCCAAACACGTTAATAGTGCCTAGCACAGAGTAGGTGCACTGTGAATATTTACTGAGTGAATTAATAAATAAATTTGATAGTTCATGAAATCTCTTGAAGAACTACAAAGTGTGATTTGAATACTATTCAGCTAAAAAGAGACAGGGGGAAGTCTGTTTACTCTGTTTTCATAGAACTGTGGTTGTGGTTACTATCCTTTGGTCTCAAACTCCACTCCGCTGGCGTCACTGAGAATATCTGAATCCTCATCCTTGCAAGGAGATACTGTCTCTCTCCTATGTGACTCTTGCCTCATATTATTTACCCACTTCTTAAGAGATTTTACCGGTTTGGCAGAAGCTAGGTTGAATGAAGAAAATCATGGCAAGGAAATCTAGAAAATGTGGGTTTGGAATCTCCAGACTTTAAAGAACAGAAAGTCAAGATAGAAAGGGATTAGAAAGGGTAATGAGTAAGACAATTTATAGTACCTGCTGCTGCAGGATTCTATTTTCTTCAGTTCACAAAGTCCTTTCTTTATGTGGTATAATGCTGGGTATTTTGCCAGGTGCTTTGCATATATTTTCTCATTTAACCTTTATAACAGAGGTTCTTAACTTTTTATTCCAAGGACCTCTTTGCCAGTCAGGTAGAAACCATGGGCCCCTTACTAAATCCACACTATACCGTGTATTATTTAATAAATATACCACACCTGCACCAAAACGTACCCAGAAGAATAATGTCCTTTTTTAAAAATTTCATTTCAAGCTCACAGACTGCTTGTTAAGAACCCCTGCTTTATAACAACCACTTGAGGTATATATGCATTATTAGTAGGATTTTTTAAATAAGGAATTAAAACTTAAAAATGTCAAATTGCCCAAGGACAAATTACTTAGGTTACTACCTGGTAGAAATCAGGTTTTGAACATAGGCAATTTCATCTCAGGGCACACAATGAGTATATGCAAGCTACCAGCTTCTCTGCTTTAGTTTCCTTATTTGTAATATGAGAAGAAAATTTGATATTGTGTCTCCCAAAAAGGCTGAGAGATACTTTGAGGTTCTTGACTGAAAAAAAAAATACTATACAGAACCAATTGTAAGCAAGGTTGTAAAGTCAGCAAAGTTTATTTTACAAACATTTGGGTTTCTGTGGGCCTTTCCATCAGTTAGGATTGTACTCATATGTAAGACATGTGGTATTGACGAGGACTAGACAAAAGGACCATTGGAAATAGACCCATTTATTTATAGACACTTGATAAAAAGACTTGGCAGAGGGAAAAGAGGGGATATTTAGTAAATAATAATACTTGACATATGGTTATTTATACAGAAAACAAAAGCATAACAACAACCCAACCAAGAAATTAGTTCCTACCTCACATCATATGTAAAAGTCAATTCCAGAGTGATTCAAGTTTTAAGCATAAAAAGCAAAACTTAAAATTTTAAAAGGCAATAGAGGAGAATATTAATAGGATTATGAAGTTTGGGAACTATTTTTAAGCAAGACACTAAAATGCACTCCATTAGAGAAAAGATTGATACCTGACAATGAAAATATCTGCAATAAATATCTGTTGGAATTGCTTAATAGCAGATTAGAGATGACAGAAAAAAACTCAGTGAACTTAAAAAGAGATCAACAGGAAGAAACAAACCTGAAGAAATGAGAGAAGAAATGAACAGCGTTTTGGGAACCAAGAGACAATTTCTAAAGTTCTAGCACATGTGTAATAGGAGTTCTAGAAAGAAAACAGAGAGAACAATAGGTGTCTTAGAACAAGAGAAGAGCGAGAATAAGGCAGAAAAATTATTTGAAGAAATGATGGTCATATTTCCCCAAATTTAGTGAAAGTCATTAATTTACAGAGTCAAAAATCTTAACAAACCCCAAATAGAATAACATCAGAGGATTATGACTATGCACAATGTGGTCAAACCACTGGAAACCAAATGAGAAGAGAAAATCTTGGGAGCAGCAGAGAAAAATAACAAAATTAAACAATGATTTGTATTATCAGAAGCCATGGGGACCATAAAATAATAGTTGTAAATGCCTGATAGAAAAATCAAACCTGCTGACCCAGAATTCAATACCCAAGTGAAAATAGACAATGGAGTCGGCAAGTACATGTTTAAGAGACTTGAATCTCTGGGCTGTCCATGTGCCAGCTGAGCCCTGAGCCTCAGTGGAGTTGCAACACCTACTCTTTAGTTCTTGGACTCACCCAGGACAACTAACAAGGAGGTGAGGATGGACAACCACCACTCCAAGGAACTGAGAGAGTCTACAACTACAAGCAAGAGAGTTCCATCCATCAGCCACATGGGATCGAAGCTCTCTCTCAATTAGAGGTGGAGTGGGCATCACCATTCCAGAATCCTTAGGAATGGGGAATAAAATACGAACTAGAGTGGACTTATTGGTATTCTACTCTAAACTAATTGTGATTCTAGCAATGGAAGAAATTATATCATTGATGTGGCGGCAGTGGCCACTGGAGTTGCTGAAGGCAGGGAAAGGGAAAAAGAGGTGTAATATGGGGGCATTTTCAGCACTTGAAATTGTCCTAAATGACATTGCAAAGACAGATACAGGACATTATATTTCCTGCCATAATCTACAGAATGAATTGGAGAGAGTGTAAACTACAATGTAGACTATAATCCATGCTGTGTGGAAATGTTCCAAAATGTGTATCAATTGCAATGAATATACCACACTAATGAAAGAGTTTGTTAATGTGGGGAAAGTGGGAGGTGTGGGGAGTGGGACATATGGGAATCCCCTATATATTTTTTATGTAACATTTTATGTAATTTCTGTCTCTTTTAAAAATAAATTAAAAGCATATATTAAAAAATGAAGTATGAATAAAGACATTTTCAGATAAAGATAAACTAAAGGAATTAGTGCCACCAGATAGGCACTAGAAGAAATGCTAAAGGAAGTTTTTCAGACTTAAGGAAAGTGATACCAGGAAACTTGGATCTTCAGAAATTAATGAAAAGAATGAAAAGCACCAAACTGGTAAATTTAGAGGCAAATATAAAAGGCATTATTTCTCATTTTCTTTAAAATTATATAGGTGTTTAAAGCAATATTATAATATTGTCCCATGGGGTTTATAATGTATGCAAACAGATATATGATAATTATAGCACAAAAATAGTCATAGAGGGAGTAAATGCATCAATATGGTTGCAGGATTTTGGTACTGTACGTGAAGCAGTAGAATATTAACTCTAAGTAGACTGCAAAAATTTAACAAAGTATATCATAATTCCTAGAGCAACCAGTAAAAAATGCAAAGATGTACAGCTAAAATGGCAGTTGATGAATGAAAGAGTTTAGGGGAGCAGGTGTAGCTCAGTGGTTGAGCATCTGTTTCCCACATATGAAGTTCTGGATTCAATCCCTGGTACCTCATAAATTAAGTACTATACATTAAGGAGCGGATTGAGCATGTGCCTCACACGTACAAGGTCCCAGATTCAATCACTGGCACCTCCTAAAAATAAATAGTTAAAAATTTTTCATATAATCCAAAAGAAGGCAGGAAAGAGGGAAGAGAGGAATAAAAACTAGAGAAGACACAAAGAAACAAATAATAAAATGGTAGACTTAATCCAACTATATCAATTGTTACTTCAAATGGCAATGGGCTAAACACTCCATTTAAAAGGCAGAGATTGGGAAGCAGATTTGGACCAATGGATAGGGCATCTGCCTACCACATGGGAGGTCCACAGTTCAAACCCAGGGCCTCCTTGACCCCGTGTGAGCTGGCCCACACACAGTGCTGATATGCACAAGGAGTGCGGTGCCACACAAGGCTGTCCCCTGAGTAGGGGAGCCCCCTACACAAGGAGTGTGCCCTGTAAGGAGAGCTGCCCCGCAAGAAAGAAAGTTCAACCTGCCCAGGAGTGGAGGCCGCACACACAGAGAGCTGACGCAGCAAGATGATGCAACAAGAATAGACACAGTTTCCTGGTGCTGTTGATAACAATACAACAATGGAAGCTGGCATGGAAGAACACGCAGCAAATGGACACAGAGAGCAAACAACTGGGGTGGGGGGGAAGGGGAGAGAAATAAAATAAATAAATAAAAGGCAGAGATTATATGGATGTATAATAAAGAGAGACCCAACTATATGTGGTCTATAAAAAATTATGTACTTTAAATATAGTACAATAGGTTGAAATTCATTGGATGGAAAAAAATACCTTCTAAACAGCAATCATGAGAAAGCTTCACTAGCTATATTAACGGTAAATAAAATAGACTTCACAAAATTATTCTCAAAGAATAGAGGTAGATTTCAAATTGACAAGAGTCGTTTCATCCAAAAGTCATGACAAACAAAAATCTGCATGCCCTTGGTAAATAGAGATTCAAAATATATGAAGAAAAAAAATAAACTATTAAAGAGAAAACTAGAGAATTCAACAAACATAGTAGGAGATTTTAAAGTTCTTTTAGCAACTGATTGAAGTACTAGAGAAAAATTAGCAATGACATAGAGGACCTAAATCATTCTATCATCCAACTTGATCTAATTTATAATTATAGAATAGTATATTCCCAAACTGCAAAATACACATTTTTCCCAAATGCAGCTGATGTGTTTATATATAGGCATGTGAGTGCATATATAGATAGACATACACAAACACCTACACACACGATCATTAAAAAGTCTCAACACATCTAAAAGGATTGTAATCATACAGAGTATGGTTTATGACCAAATATAATTAAATTAGAAATTAATTAATAATAAGATATCTTGAAAATCCCAAAATATTTAGATGGAAATAAATAATACAGTTCTCAGTAATCCCTGGGTCAAGGGAGAAATCCCAAAGGAAATCGAAAACTATTGAATTAGCATAGGAAATAAAACACCTTAATATTTGTGGAATGCAATTGAAGCATTGTTTAATGAAAAATTTACAGTTTTACATATTTACATTAGAAAAGAATAAAATTCTAAAATCAGTGACGTATAGGCCAAACTCAAGAAGATAGAAAAAGGAGAACACTAGTTACCAAGGAACTACAAACTCAAAGCACAATGAAACAGTACCACACATCCTTTAGAATGACTAAAATTAAAAGCAGTGCCCATATAAAATATTGGCCAGGAAGTAGAAGAACAGGAATTCTCATGCCCTCCCGGGGAGAATGTAAAATTGTATAGTCCCTTTGGCAAACTCTTTGGCAGTTTTTTAAAAGTTAAGTGTTCATTTACATATGGAGAAACTGGAGCACTCATATCTTGCTGGTGGGAATGTAAAATGGAACCATTGTTTTAGAAACCAGCCTGACAATTCCTGGAAAGGTTAAACATACTTGTAATATGACCCATCAATTCCACTCCAAGGTGAATTTCCATATCAATGAGAAAACGAATATCCACACAACAACTTATACACAAACATTCATAGCAGTCTTTTCACAATAGCCCAAACATAGAAACAACCCAAATGTCCAACAACTGATGAATGAATAAATAATACATGGTATATCCGTATTATAGAATATTATTAGGTAATAAAGAGAAAGAAGTATTGATATGTACTATGATAAGGATGAACCCATATGCTAAGTGAAAGAAGCCAGTCACAAGAAACCACATATTGTATGATTCCATTTGTATGAAATAAACAGAATAGGCAAACCTACAGAGACAAAAAGGAGTTTAGCGGCTACCTAGGTTGGGGAGAATTGGGGAATGACTGCTAGTGTGTACAGGGCTTCTTTCTGTGGGTCATAAAAACGTTCTAAACTTCAATGTGTTGATGGTTGCACCACTTTGTGAATAAATATAGATGTAATTTGCTATTTAAATGGGTGAATTGTATAGTACATAAAGTCTATCTCCATTAGTTGTTATTAAAATAAAAACACCATCTATTTACCATGTAGTGCAGTTCTTCCACTCATGATATTTGCCCAAGAGAAATAAAAAGTACATGTCTACATGAAATCTTGTGTAACCATCTTCATAGTATCTTTATTCACCATAGCCAAAAATTGGAAACAACCAAATGTCTAACAATACAGGTATGGATCAACAGAATATATTTTATCCACACAATCAAATACTGCTTAGCAATAAAATGGAATAAACTATTGATATTTTAAACAATCTGAATAAATCTTAACACTATTCCAAGTGAAAGAAGCTATATATAAAAGAATACACACTGTTCAATTTCATTTCTGTAAGATGCAAACATATCCATAATGACAAAAATAAGATTATCTTGGACTGAGTATTGAAGGAGCAGTAGTTTTTAAAGCAGACTGAGCAATCTTTCAGGGAAGATGAATATATACTGTATCTCGATTTGTGGTGATGGTTTCATGGGTGTTGAGAACTATTAACATTCATTGAATCAAACGCTTTAGAAGGACATCAAAAATAGCATATAAAATATGGTCACTCATTAGAAAGCATGCAAATGCAACTTAAAAATTGAAAAGAGATACCATATCCCACCAACCGAACTGACAATGTTTGCAGCTGTATTGCTATTGATAATGTCCACTTACAAAAAATGAATAAATACATGCATCAGTGAAAGTTAATGAAATACTGATACGTATATCGACAGGGATGCCTCTCAAAAACATAATAAGCAAAAGAAAAAGAGCATGTTACCTAGAGTAGGATTCTGTTTCTATGAATTGCAACAACATCCAAACTAAACTAAATTAAGATCTATAGATTCTATACCATGTTTAGCAAAAATGTAAATACAAATACAGGGAAGATAAACACAAAATTGAAGATGGTGGTTATTCACAGGAATATGGACAAGTATTTGACTGGAAAATGGTGAATGGGTGATTCAAAAAGAATTGGCAATATTTTACTATTGACTCTGGGTGGTATACAATTGGGTGTATTTTAATCATTATTCTTTAAATCATACATAGATGATATAGATGTATATCATAATGGATTTTTTCTTTTAGTTTATGGAGAAACACAGACATGAGGTAGTGGCAACTACAGAATAATTGATATTAAATGTATCAGTTTTCAAACAGCATAAGAAAATTTACTATGCCCAGTAAAAAGAAAGAAATGAGAAAAAATTTTAAACATGGTAAATAGGAAATATGATTGAGATGCTAATGATATATTTCAATATAATTATGATTGTAAAACATATATGTGCATCACATTCAATAAAAATACAGGCTTACAAATTTCATGGGGGAAAATGATCCAGTAATATTATTTAAGTGATGTATTAAAATATTCAAAAATATGTAACTGGCGCAGATACACCAGGCAAAACAAAGCAAATGAAAGAGCAGCAAATTTCAGGCAAAATAAAACTTACTGCAAAAAAAAATCATGAGAGAAAGAGAATGCACAGGAACAGGGTAAAGAGGGGAAAATCCCAGTTTCAAGAGTATTTAACCAGGAAGGCAAGAAAATTTCAATATCAAAAAATCTATCAAATAATTTATTTCAAGAAACACAGGACAAAGCCTCAGGCTAATCTCAAATCTGTTTAGTACAAAATATATTGTTGTTCAAAATCTACATAAAAACATCTTCAGAAACTAGGAATAGAGTGAATGTTCTTAATTCACTCAGCTGGTATTTATTATCTACTACATTCTGGGCATTTTTCAGGCACGGAAATATAACTTGGAATTTAATGCACTTTATTGTCATGTCATGTTAATATTTATGTAGAGATATATTCCTTCACAGAGGATAGAGTGTACCATTTATGTAAATGGCATATGAACTGGCCAATTATATAAAAGCCTCTCTCAGTTTAGAAGCCTCTATTATTCCTGCACATAATGATTTCACTTTTTTATTTTTTTTACCTTTATGGGTATCAGAAAATATTAGCATGTGTATTGAATGTTGTCTTAGAATGTTAAAATCAAGACCAAAAATTACCAAATGAATTACAGAATGCAGTAACTTTAGATAACAGAAGATAGAAGGTTTGTGCGTATGTGTGTGTATGTGTGTGTGGTTTTTAACTTGACCTTCCCTTTCCTTAAAGAATGACAAGCTGGGCATTCCTGGACAGGTTCTTCATGATTTCTTGGTTCAGAAGTGGCTCAAATCTAATTTTTTTTTTTTTGCAGGTGCTAAATAAAACCAAGATGAAGCTAAACAGATGGTCACACCTCCCTCTTCTCATTTCAGTTAGTCAGCCTGATTAAAATGGTCATTCTTCCAAAACTTGTATGTCTTATGCAAATGTATCAAATATTTCAACAAACCATATGCCCAATATCCTAACTTAAGCGTGAGTAGATTTATGTGAAAAGTTAATATCAACACCCACTCTAATAATATGCTCTCAGAGATTCTCAGAGGCATTCTGATGGGGTATTTTACAAACTGTAGAAACACTTACAAAACGCAGAAACTTCTATGCAAATGAATACAATTTTCAATTAGTTGTGTGTCTAACAACAGTTAACTGTGGACTTCACAGAAATTAAGTGCTTATGTCATCGAATAACAAAATGACATTTTAGCCTGAAGTAAAAACTTACACGTCTTCATAACCTTAAAATAATTACATTTCTTTTCCTTCATTTACTTAATCTGAATTTGACAATCAATTTAATCATATTAGCCTATTTTTATAGTCTATGTCATTTTTAAATTTAAAGCACTTTGAGGGAATAAAAGAGCTCCTAATATATTCCAGTTTAACAATTGGAATATAATAAATTCCTTCAGCACCTATGAATATAGTTTGAATGTCATTGATTTTGAAGGACTACTGTGTTATATCTATTTGGGACTACATAAACATATATGTGTCCAAAGCAGGGATTCAAAGAATGAAGAAGCAAATAAATGAATTACTGCTTGCCCTTATCCTCCATTATTTCAGAGATCATTCATTACTCCATCTGAACTGTAAAGTATTTGAGAGCAAGAACTATATGTGTTTCTTCTCTTGTGGCCTTCAGAGTAATAGTGTTTATAGATATGCATATTCTACTGATGTGATCTGCTACGTACCTTCCATCAATATTTTGAAATACTCTCTCTCATCAGTGCTATTCTACCTTCAATACGATAATAGTAAGATAGGTGTAAATGAGGAAAGTCCAGTCCCTGCTTGGGTTTGATGTAACTGCATTCTTTCTGGTTAAATTCATTCCAGATCTTTGCTTTCTAGAGGGAGCAAAAGAAAGTCCCCTCAGTCTGCCTCAAACTTCAACTCATTCTGTTTCCTTCACTGCAGGTGGCTTTCCCCCCATGGGGTAACCAACTTTTAAAATGCCCTCATTCATGTCTTTCAATTTATGCTTTCTATCCTCATGAATTCCTCATAGCCTCCCAGGCCTCCTCTTCTTAGCAAACCTCTAGGGAACAGGACACTTCGAGCAAGTACTGTGATTTCAGGCTTCAGCGGGAGTCTTGGTTCTACTACCTCTTCTGGACAAATGTTTGGGCATTTTTGAGTCCTGGGGTCTATACCATTATAGGGACAATAACGTCTCACTTTAGAGAGATTTTGTGAAGAGTAAACTAGATAATATATGTGAAGAACCTATCAGCTTTAGCTTTAGGTGCTTAATAAATAGATGCTTCCTGTCCTTATGAACAACAATAAAACACTTCAATGATTGGTCGTTTATTGAGTATTCACTCTATACTGGAAGAACTAAAAACAATTCAGATTTCTAAGGGAAAGCATTGCCACTGATTTTATTGAACTTAGATTTCTGAATACCTTTTCAAGATGTTGTTTAAAGAGGTTGCCCACATTTTAAAAAAATCTTGTATCTATTTTGTGGGGATTCTTGACTATCAGGTTAATTTGAACTGTCAAATTCTCTCTAAATTGGTTGGAAATTAAATTACCAATGAATCCTGAGGCATAAGTATTATTTAGTTATTTGTACAAAACACAGGTCACCCTTGTTTTCCATTCCCAGAGCTCTAGCACTCACACTTATTTGAGGAAATTACAAACTTGTTCTTACTTTAAACATCAAGTCTGATTACTATTCGTCCTTGAGGAACATGTGCTTTTAAAACAAATATACATTTAATCAACTATTTCATTTAAGTAATAAACATTTATTGCAAACTATGCTAATAACATATTTGAAATGCCAAACTCTTATCCGCCATTACTAACTAATCAACTAGTCTCAATGTAGTGCTTCTGTGGTTGCTTTCATGCAAGAACACAAATAGTAAGTAAAATGGTAAGACCTCCACTGAGGATTGGATCACATCCCCCACAAAAAGGATGTTTGGGTTCCCATCTTTATTAGTCAGGGTTCTCTAGAGAAACAGAATCAACAAGAGATATCTGTCAATAGTATGCGATTTTATCAGAATTTCTCATGTGTCTGTAGGAATGCACAAGTCCATGTTCTGCAGGCAGGCTACAACCAGGGGCTCCGATGAAAGTCCGTTGAAGGTTGTCAATGAGTTCTGGGAGACACTGGCTGTCCAAAGATGAGCTGGGAAATTCTCTCTCAATGCTGGAATCACTTCCTCTTTTAAGACATTCAATTGATTGGATAAAGCGTCACTTGTTGCTGATGGCAATCTCCCTGATGTAATTGTAATCAGCTATCTATGATTTAGTCAATGGTGACTAAAGTCCATAAATGCCCTTGTATTACAGTTAGCCCAGTGCTTGCTTGACCAAACAACTGGGCACAATTAAGCAGAGTTGACACATTAGCCTAACCATTACACCATCCCTGGTCCTTGAGTTTGGACATCTCCTAGCCTCAAAATCCTGAGCCAATAAATTCCTGTTGTTTATACAGTATTTATTTTAGCAACTGAAATACCAAAACAACCTCATAAGTTTTTAATGGAAGTAGACTACAGAAAAATATACATTTTTCAATTGAGTCATCTTATTTTCTATCTCCTCATCCTATATAAGGTCCTGCAATCTAATTTCAGTGAAGTTGATAATCACCTGAGTAATCTAGCTCCTAGATCAGGCTAAACCCACTGCAGTTACTTCTGATGTAAATATTATAATCTATTTTTTCATTGGCACAAAGTCTGCCGGCTCACATTATATCCACACCATTACTATGTAAGTGAAAAATTGCCTGCCTTTTTCCCTCAGGGTCTTAAGATGTATCTTTAAGTTTGAAGGTGGATCACCTTTCAAACCACTGTGGTCATAAGGTTGGTTAAATCATCAAGCCATTGTCCCTTTACATGGCTCATAATCAATAGAGATGGAAGAATTTTAATCATTGCAATTTTTCTGCTACCCAGACATACTAAGGGTATGTGCTCATGCATTAATCTAAATTTCAAATTATTTTATTTATTTTTGACATACTTGAGACTCACAAACTTAGTTTTCCTTTTTATTATTATGAGACCAGAGCATCTCTCCTTAGCACACAAATTGCCTACATAAGCAATTTACATAAATAAATGAGATCATTACAAGAGCCTCAAACTGTATCTGACTCACTTCTATTTGGAAGGTTGCTTCATCCTACACTGCCCCCTGCCAGTTTCCTAAATGATTTCCATGATTCTTTCAATATGACCTGGTATCTTGGACTCTTGATGTTCCAAAAATCTCACCATTATCAGGGTAAAGTAGGCACCCCACTTTCCAGTTGTCCCCAATCAATAGCAGTTGGCTACCTTGCCCAGAAAGGTCTTCTATTCTCTATATTTAGCTTCATGAGAGATATAGATCCATGATTACATTGGGATTTGGGGCAACCAGTCAAAACCCATAATGATGTTAATGTAGCTGTGCAGCTGACATGTGAAATTTTAAGAAACCACTGAGTAAAGAAAATAGACAGACATTTGGACTGTTCAAATTGATGAGTGGCAATCTTGCGAAACTTCTTCTGTTTCCTGTTATATAATTCTCTTTTCTTCCAGAACCTTATGCAGAATATGTGACTTATGTAAGTAAGTAATATGCATTTGGGGAGTTTGCCTGTGGCATTTCATAACCCTTCCTTGGTAACCATGTGGTAACATGATTCAAGTATTTTGCAAGATAGTAACTTGTGATAACTTGTGATGATAAGTGGTATTAATAACTCCTATCAGTACCCCATATCTTATGTCTGAATCAAGTAAACAACTTCTCATCACACCCTTAGAATTTGGATACAATGGCAGATCATTGAGAAATAAATGAATACAGTTTAGAACAGGCTTTTATGGAACTGGAATGAAAATAGTGCATCTATCCTGATGATTGGAAGTTAACCTTTAACCAACAGATCATGCTAAAAGGAGTCATATTTCTCATCAAGTTTACTGTTCTGAGCTTATCACATGATACTCCAGTATTAAAAAAAATTGATATTAAAATAATACATTTGTTTTGTGATGAGTAATCATTTTAATCATTATTGTTTTTTATTGCTTGAATCTCACAGCTTAAATGTAAAATGAATCACTCAAAACATTATTCTTAAAAAGAGAATTGAGGAATTTAAAATTATAACAGGATTCAGGGCCTAGTTATTTCTTAATAATAAGAGACTATTTATAATTTACAGATTTAGGGAAACAAATTATTTTTATTATAAAAATGATTTTTTTTTTTTACTTAGCAAGTAGTTTACTATCTAGTTTTCTTGTGTTTTTTTTTCTAAAGCATCAACAACTAGCTAAGGATTTTCCTGGACACACGGAATCCACTATTCCTTGGACACACTATTCCTTGGACAAAACTGCATTTGACCATATCCAGAAAGATTGCTGACTAGCCATCACCATCAATTCTAACGAAACTTGCTTGTGTTTAATTAGCCTATTGTAAGAAAGAAATCTTACAATCACCTGATTGTGGAGAAGAAAAAAATTTATTTTCAATCTTGAAAGAAGCGGCACACAACCAGAAAACAGGGCTAGCGCCCTGAACAAAGGAAAATGACACAATTTATACCCCTAAGACTAGCACGCAAGCCCTATTTCTGGTTCTCCATAGACTGGCTACTTCAGAGGTTACAGCCTATCCGAGAGGTCTAACTTTCCCACACAAGTCCCCCAGTTTTTGATTAACAGTTTCCCCATCACATTCCAATCATTTTTGACTTTTACCTGCTCCTTATGTCAAATAAGGAATGGAATTCAGTGCTAAACTAGTATTGACTTAACTCTTTTGTGCATCCTTTTTTTTATCTGCCCCCTCCCCCCCAATTGCTTTGCTGTCTGCTTCTCTGTGTCCATTCGCTGTATATTCTTCTGTGTGTCTGTATTTATTTTTATTTATTCCCCCCCACACACCCATGGCTTGTTTGTTGTCTGCTCTCTGTGTCCATTTACTGCGTGCCCTTCTGTGTTTTTACTTGTCTCACTTTTTGTTGCGTCACCTTGCTGAGTTGGCTCTCTGCCATGCTTGCAGGCCAGTGGCTCTCGGTGGCGTGCAGGCGAATCTGCCTTCACAAGGAGGCCCTGGGACGTGAACCCAGGGCCTCCCATATTGTAGACAGGAGCCCAACTGGTTGAGCCACAGCCGCTTCTTGTGCATCCTTTTTACTGGCTATAGGACAGGCTTAAGCTGGTTTCCTTTGTTCCTGCTTAACTTGGGAGTAGAAGACTGAGGCTGTAGACTGCCAGGTTACATTAATTAATATTTTCTTCTTCCCTGCTTTATATTACCTTTATGTGAAAACTAAACTGATCCCTGTCTCTTACACTATCTTTTCACAAATTCTCTTACGTTTCTCTGTTCACAGTTGGAGTAGTAACACTGAACTTCATATAAACAGCACTTTTAAACTCACGACATACCTTTATGCATCTGATCTAGGCACTATTTGACAATTTCCTTCCTTACAACAATAGCACAATTCAGTACAAAACTGTTCCATGTCCTTAAATTGCTTCAAGTATATTGAGCTTAGGGTACCTTGAGATATCCAAGTGGGAATATATAGCAGGATGTAGAACATTTGGTTTTGAAACTCAGGCTAGCGTTTTGGCTGAGGGTAAAGATTTGATAGATTCATCGAGAAAGTTGTTTCTATGAGAAAAATCTACTGGTTGATCTGAGAGATTCATCTCATGATTTCCAAGCAACTTGTTGCAGATTTGCTCCTGAAGTTTTCAGGAATATGAGATGATCTCATCCCCCTACTAAGAACCTGTATCTGAGCATTCATCCATTGCCCCTCCTTGTGCTTTATAAGGCTTTAAGGAGATGAAACAGTAGAATTCTTTCATGGAAGGAAATGATTGGACTATACCTTCGTAAAGGTATAATTGATCAGATGGAAAAGGATATTAATTTGAAGAAGGAAATTAAATTTGCAAGTGAACAGAATAAAAGAGCAAAATCCCTTGGGAGAAAAGGAGGTGGTGTGCCGGCTGAAGAGTAAGGGTTACATTACAGAATGGGATGGGAGGAAGAAGATGGTTGAGGGTCTTTAGTTGAAATTGGCTGGAGATAGATTAAGAATTCTCTCATATAACACAGTGGAGAAATCATGAGGAGTTTGATGTTGCACTGTGAGGAAGCCCTGTGGTTCCCAATATTTCCCCAAACAGGTACCCAATAGCCTCTCTTGAACTATTGGCATTTCCAGGTTCTGCTGACACAAAAAAGTAGTCCTAAAAGAGTCAGAAGCAGTTATTCACATTTGGAATTACTATGACCAACTCAATCTTAGAATTTAAAAGGTAAAAAATCACCTGGGTCTAGCTCTTTTAGATTCAGCTCTGAAAATTGATTCCTGTCATATTCCCGACATTCTAAGCCATTTGCCCTCGGCCACATCCCCTCCTCTGATCAGAGGGCACTGTGGGAAAAGTGAAGAATCACTAAAGTGCAGGCTTCTGAAACAACGTTATTTCAACCCATCCCCTTTTTTCTGTCACTTTTTCTTGGCACAATACTATTAAGCTTTTACTCTACTTTTGGTCAGACACTCAGATAGGAACCTTAAATGTGACTCACACATTATCCAAAAGTTTTCTTGATGGGAGTAGATGTAAGCATTTTGAGAAACAACAACATTGAATTTCCCCAGCAGTATTTTAAATTCCACACTCAGAACCATGTTATATTAGAATGAAATGAGAACTCTGAAATTCGGAGAAGTGAAATAATTTACCCAAAGGCATTCAGTTTGTTAAGAGCAGAGATGAAATTCAAGCTCAGGAACTAAAACCACTCAAGACAGGGCTATTTCCTCGACACCATCTTGTCTCTACATTTGAGAGGTGCTACTCATACTTAAGAACCCATGATTCTGAGACAGGCCTTCAAATAAAATTGCAAAGTACCTTGAATTGAGTTTTCTTATGTCAGTAGCATGGTACTATAGGCCTGCAGATTACAAGGCCTTTGAGGGCAGGTACCATAATTCTGGTTTCTGGATCTACAACAGCATTTCCTTTAAATGTTCCTTTGACAAATAAATGATCTTAAGCCACTGGAGCCAAAATCAATAGAATAATTCTATCAGGAATATAAATTAGCAGGGTTATTTTAGTAATGCATACCTGTGGACCCAGAAATTGTGTATCAAAGCATAAAAGTGCATAAAGATTTATCTACCTTTTAGATTTTAACAGGATGATTATATTTGAAAAAAAGAGAACAAACCAAAATGTTCACCAACAAAAATGTCGTTAGGTAGATTATGGTAATTCTGTATGATGGAACAGGAAAAGCAACTGAAAATCAAGTAAAAAAAGAAAATGATTCACAATATTATGTTAAGTAAAAGAAGATTCAAAAATGCCTGTATAGTGTGATATGAATAATGTTATATAGAAAAAATCTACATGTAGAAAGAAGCTGCAAAATAATGGCAATTATCACTAAATGTATAGTTTTGTGGATGCTTCCTATTTATTGTGGGTTTTTTTTTTCTAGTTTCCAAAATTGCTAAAAAGATCATGTATCCTTTTGTAAATTAAAAAATCTTTCTTTTAGGGGAAAAATCTCCAAACAATTCCATCAGTTTATTAATTCCTGCAACTCTGAATTCTAGAAGAAATTGCTCAATTTCTTCAATTCTTGATTCTCAAACTCTACTATTCTCATATTCTGACTCACCAAATTTTTCTTTCTGGCTTGGTTCTGTGCCCGCCTTTTTTTGGCCATATCTCTGTAAATGGCTTTGGACTTGCCTACCTCTCTTAGGTTTCATTAGCTCATTCTTTTCATCATTCATCTTTTGTAACATTTTCTCTCCTAAGTTGTTCTTTTTCTATTCTGATGTTTTCATTCAGGTCTTACTCGGATTGCTCCTTGAGACTCTCAAATAACTCACATCTCATGTAGCATACTTAGTCTGACTGAAGGTTGCCAGCCTGTTATCCCATTCTTGGGCATGGCCACCATACTCCCAAGGAGATAAACCTACCAGTTTCCAAAGGCACCCCCTTTGGAAACTACTATATGCATATACTATGCATCCAGTAAATCTAAACAAATTCCTGATAGATTTAATTTGGGTGTAAATTGAGGCATTTTATATCTGGCTTGAGATAGCTGTCCAGAAGAAAGGGGAGACTTAAACATGCAACATTTGTGGAACAGCAGCTTAATGGCTAGCCTTAGTCCTTCTTTCTACCGTCCTTGGAGGCCCCTAGTTAGTTGTCCTTTCATAACTCCCACAGACTCTTGGAACAATCAGTCTCCTGAACATAGAAACTAGGTGGCTCAGCATCAAACCATCCCTGTGTTTCAGTTCTGCTAAGCGCTCCTTTGTTCTACCCCAGTTCCATAACTTCATCTGTCTTGCCTTGCCCTGCCTGGTTCCCTATCTTGTAATCAGTATGTTATTCAAAAAACTGTGGGACTTGCCTTCTTTTTTCCCCCTCTTCTAATTGTACAGAGGACTACAGTTCCTATGATTTAACCTTTGTCTCTATCACTGGGCCTTAACCCCCAAATTCCTCTATATTGACTTCTTGTCTGGATCATCTTCTAATATTTACTTAAGACTTTTCCAATATCTCTGCCTTTAGCTCATTGTACTTCTTTTTAAGCTGCTTTTTATAGAAACAGGATGTAGGAGAAATATCCCAAGATTTGGAGTCAGACAGGGTTCAAATCCCAGGTTTGATACTAATTTGTTGTATGACTTTGGAAAATGTATGCACATTCAGTTTCCTCACCTGAAAACTGGACCCAATGATAACTATTTAATTGGGTTGCTGAAAAAGTTGAAAAAGTCGAATTGCAACTACTGTGCAATGTAACTTAGTTTAGGGGTCTGCAGGTATCAGTTGGCTTTCCTTTATCCTATACTTCCTGGAAATATTGTCTCTTGGATTTTTAGCATTATCAAAAGAAATCTAATAAGGAAATCTTATTGTGTGTGTGTATGTGTGTGTGTGTGTGTAGGCAGGGAGCAAACGCTGAGTGGAGGATGTGATTCTGTTTCATTAGTCCTAGGAAATCAGCTTCTCCTCAGAGGACAAGGGAATATCAGCCTCTGCACCCTCGGCACACTGCCTGACAATGCTTGAGAAATTACTCACCCACCTTCTCTTTCCCTTTACTGGTGAAATGATCTGACCTGTGTGTGATATATGTACAAATTTGCAGATCTTGGGAAAGTTTCCCAGGGACAGGCTGAGGCCCAGGGAAAGTTGCAAATGGAAACTGAGCAAGTTCAAAGGTACCCTCTTGGGTGACAGCACTCAGAGGAACTTAATGGATTAGGAAGCCTTTGCAGAGTTCCCTTTGCAGATCCAGACCACAGCTCCAGAGTCCAAGAGGAGAGAGCTACTAAGCTGACTGTCTTAGTTTGCCATTAGGCTGCAGATGCAAAGTACCAGACGTGGGTTGGCTCTTATAATGGGGATTTTATTTAGGGTAAAAACTTACAGTTCCAAGGCTGTGTAATGTCCAAATCAAAGCACCATCAGGGTTGCTTTCTCACCAATGTGAGCTACTGGTAATCCTGGCATCCCGTCATGTGGCAATCAGGCATGTGGCAGGGCTTGTCTCCTCTTGCTGCTCCACAGGCCCAGCCTCTTGGGGGCTTCGTGCTTAAGCTTTGACTGCTAGTGATCCTCTCTCATGGGAGGGTCAAAAACAGCAGCTTCCTTTCTCTCTGTGCGTCTCTCTCTGTGTCTCAATTTATAGAGGACCCAGCAAGAGGGCAGAGACTCAACCTGAGTTATGCCTCAATGATGTGGTCTAATCAAAAGGGGCTCACACCCACAGGAATGGATTGGTTAAAAAACAAACTTTTTCTTTTGGGAATCATAAAAGAACTTCAAACCATCACACTGACCTAAGGTTTAAGTAAATCCCAGGTGGTCAATGGCAGGTCAAGCAGTGCCAGGCAGGTATACTGGTCATTACTCTTTTCCACAGGTCTTAAAGGGAGCTTGAGAACTTGTACACAGATCTGAATTTGCCTCATCCTTTCTTTCTTCCAGTCTTTCCAATGGAACAGAGTCCCTTCTCCAATCCAGGGCCAATTTGTGTTCCAGATCCCACTCCTAGGAGGCTTCTGAGGAACATACAACATCAATTAGCCACTCTGCTTCCTTTGTTTTCAACTTGTTTCTCTAAAGAGCTTTCTTTCCCATCAGGATTTAAACATGCTTAAATATATCCCTTCCTATAATAAAACTCCTCTCTCAATCTCACCTCTACCTCCAACTGTTTCTCTATCTCCCTTTGCTACTATATAGGCACATTTCTTCAAAGTAGTCTATATTTCTTATCTTCCCACTCACTATACATATATGTGTGTGTATGTAATATATTCCATTTCATTTCTATCTCTGCCTCTTTAACATTATTAAATCTAGAGGATATTTCTCATGTCTTGTTTTCCTTGATCTTAGCTGCATTTGTTGGTCATAGTTGGTCATTGCTTTCTTCCTTGAACCCTTCTCTTTCCTTGACTTTTACCATGCAGTACATCTTAAATCTTACTCATCACCTTCCTCCATTTTTGTCTTTTTTTACTGGTTTATATTTTTCTACCTAACCTTTAAGTAAGAGGCTTATTTAAGGATTTTTCCTAGATCTCTCCTTCCATAATTTCACCTAAGATGACCTGATCCAAGCTCTGTCTTCAATTATAATCTGTATGCATGTATTTCACAAACTGATATCTCTATTTCTAGACCTCTTTTTCAGAGCTTCATGCGAGTATATCCAACTACCCATCTGACAGTTTGACTTGGGGGTATCAAAGGCACTTCATCATCAGTATGTTAAACCAAAACTTCACCTTGTCCTCTTTAAACCTTTTCTTCTTCCAAGATCCTTATTTCAGGTAGAAAATTGTTAGCTATCTAATTATCCAAGTCAGAAATCTGGGAGATACTTCAATACCTTTCTCTCTCACTAACCACCCCTCTTGCAATCCATCACTAACTCCCCATTGATTTTATCTTCTAACTGTAGCTCTGGACATCCTATATTTTTATCTCTACTTCCATGGAAATATCTGTGTTGTTACCTCTTGTTCTTTTTTGTTTTTTTGTTTTTGTTTGCACTCATTTTTGTTTTATTGGGGTATTCTGCATTTGCACCTAGAGTGCCTTTTTAAAAATTCAAATCTCTCTTTAATTTAAAATGTTTCATTGGCAATGGTGGATTAAATTGTGTACCCCAATTTAATGTTCTTTATCTACTCCACATTCCTTGGAGGAAGACAAAGTTACAATGGTGTGAACCCATTGTACTTAGGCTCTCTTGAAGAGGTTGCTTTCAGTTAAGGTGTGGCCCAACTGAAGGAAGCTGGGTCTTAGGAAATTCAGATGCAGTATGAGGAAGCCATGGATTGGAGCCAGAAGTCAGAAATCAACAAAACGGGAAAGAGAAAGGAGACGACATCATCGTGTGACTGACGCAGGGATATGAACCCAGGAACCCCCAGGATCACTAGCAACCAGCACCAGAATGTTACAGACTGTGTGGAGAAAATATTGTCTGGGTGAAGCCCTGACTGACTCAAAGCCATGAGTCAATGAATTCCTATTGCTTATGCCAATCCATCGTATGGTATTTGTCCTGGCAGTCTAGCAAACTGACACAGTGGCTTTTCAAAAAAATTTTTTTCGATGAATACCAACATCCTTATTGTAACTGAGAAAGCCCTCCATCATCTTGCTCCATCTGTCTTCAGCCTCTCTTCAGCCTTTCCTTTGCACTTCCTGTGTTCCTTCTTGTTCTCTCAAAGGATGTTCCTGTCTGCTCAGGGATTCAGATTCTCTGTTCTCTCTGGCTCAGACACTGCCCCAACCCAACTAAGGACCTCACCGTTTCTCTTAGTGAGCTCTTACTTATCCTTTAGGGCTCAGGGAAAAAGCTATTCCCTTGATGGCCTAGACTAGGCCACTTGCTCTGTTCTAATGACTTCACAGCTTTGCATACTTTTCCTCCATGGCCCTAGCCATAGTATGAAATTTCACACCAGGAGGATTATTTGATTGCCTTTGCCCCCTGATGGTAGGGTCGGCACCCTCCATGCTCCCATTATAGCCTTATCTTCTAACACAGAATCTGGCACATGGCAACTAGTCAAGCAATATTTGTGAAGGAATGAATGGAAAAAATGAGTGACTATATGAGAGAAGACAGGCAAAAGATTAGCAAAATAGGTAAGATGGACAATTAAGGCAGATGAGAATTTTATGGTAAAGAGGGATCCTAGAGCTGGGATTAATACTCTTTAAATGCCTTCATTTACTAAGAAATATTTATTGAACACTGTTAGGTATCAAGTACTTAACTGGGCATTTTGTCTCTGGAAATAGACCCCAGTTAAATCCTCAGCTCTTAAAATCTTAATATTTGATGTTTTCTACAACTTGTTCTAACATAGACTCTGGTACTTTTTAGTCTTGAGGTTTCCTTATGGTAATCTAGAGGCCATGGGGAGGGAATAAACCTCCCCCTCCCTCTCCATATTTCCTAGCCTGAGTTAGGGCTCTGCCTTGGTGGGCACATGTGCTGATGCAAGGTAAGAGCTGCTTCTGCTTCCCCACATTTTGCTTTATATGTCACACTCAAGACAGAGATTCAGTTTAGTTTAGTAAAGAGTCTGGGCGATTCTATGCAGTTCCCAGTAGTAAATCATCTCTGTTTTGTCTTTCTCTTGTTACATTTTGATCCCCATTACCTGACAGTTTTTTCGAAGTGAATTTGAGCACAAAGAGGGATTTCTAGGAGTAAGAAAAATCATTCTGAGAACTGGGAGAGTGATGGACTTTTCAGGAAATTTTGAAGATTATCTCTGGAAAAGTGTTATGGCCAAGATCCAAATTCTGCTAGCTGACTTTTGCAGATCTTTTGAAATCTGTCTAGGATAGATCTTGAGAAGAACAAATTTGTAAGTTTTTCAACCTAAATCAGTCCCACGAGAGAACAGCAGCTAACACTTCACATTTTATCACACTCCTTTAAGACTGGGGAATGAACAAACATTCTGAATTGTTTGCTTTGTTTTGTTTTGGAGGTAACATTGCATAGATCTCCCTTAGACAATGATTAAGTTTACCTATTTAAATTTAACTAGATTTTGTAATTTAGCAATACAGACACACACTCTCATGCTTGTGCATGCACACAAACATGTGCACATGCCCACAATTTGATAGTCTAAGCAGTTTTTCTTCTGCATGTATATACATACATATTATAGGTAATATGAAAATTCAACTCAGTGTTTTACCATGTATGTGCATATCTCTATATATCTAACTACATAAATAGAAATACTCTTTTGGTTTCCTATAATTGTGGGTTGAATATATTTTCAGATTTTCAAAATAATATTTACAAAACCCTTTTATTACAAACTCAACTTTACACAATGCCAGCATTGCATGGGTCTACTGATTGGGTTTCTGAAGCTAATTCAAGATGGGTCATTACTATTCTTAGATATGTTTTGGCTCATCTCTTTCATAGTTGTTCACCATCCATTTTTGAGCCAGTAGGTGTTCTATGTTTTCCCCTTGTCCATACTCAACGATTCTCTTCTTTAAAAATGTAAAACCAACAATACATATTTGCTCATGTAGAAAATTTAGAAAACATAGAAAAGGAGAATATAGGTTATAAAACTCATCAACAACCTACAAAGATTCTCTTACTTAATGATTATTCCACCTTTAAATAGCTGCTAAACCAGTGTCATGTCTGCCTTTTGTGTAATCGCTAATTACATCATTGGCACTTTTTAAAAAATAATGATGCTTATAAAAGTCTTCATTGTCTGTATGAAAACCATTACTTGGTTTCCCTGAAAGTGAACTTCGACCTCCTCCTGCTACCAAAAAAAAAAGTCATAAATTAATCTTGCCAAGTTTGGTAGATAGTGCCAGTATCTTTTGAACATTTTTAGATAATTATTTGGTTAATTGCCAGGTTGACTTGATGATCCCTCAATTGCCTCGCTTCTTCAGAGGAATTACAGATGGGAGGATAGTAACTCCATAATCCCAGTGATTACTAATAGCTTATCAAAGGGTTAAAAAATGTGTGCATTCTCACAGTACCAATGCCTGGTTAAAAAAGAAACATTTGAGCAAATATGAAACATAGAATACATTCCCTGTGTTCTTCAAACAAAACAAAAAATAAAACTAAATCTCGGTTTAAGAGGCCAAAGCTTCTTTTGCTCTCTATTCTGGAAGCTTGTTATATTTATGTTTGACTTTCCCGTTCCTGTCAGTCAACATGAACATATATTCCAAGTGTGTTCTGAGCTGTTGAATAAAGAATTATTGTACATTCTGAGAAAGAGTGATACTCGTGGGAAATATTTTTCCTTAAAAGGGAAATAGTATATATTCACTTTCTCACCACATACTTCAGACATCTGCTAATAGGCATTTCCAAGGCTCTACTTAATCCTCAAAAATCTTCTAGTTAGACTCTTCTTTATATGGTTTGACTAAAAGTAGGACACTGAGTTTATCTTTTTCCTGAAGAAAGTAACTGCGGGAATTATACAGAAATGCAAACCAATCATTGTCATTTAGAGTCATTTGCCCTGCTGGGGGGATAGTTGCCTGTCCTTAGCCAAGCGACATCCTTCTTTCCTTCTCATTCCTCTATCTCTTCCTTCCATAGTTGTTTGGTCCATCACAAAAAAATCTTTCCAAATGAACTATTTTTGGAGTTTTGTGGATTGTTTTAGGTTGTACAAATTTTTGTTTTATTAAGCAACTTTGTCAGAGCAGCAAAACCATTGCTTGCGTTAATCTTCTTTTATGAAAAGGAACACGAGATGAAAGTGATAGCACATCTTACTGGTGTGTTGTTCAGAATTCTCTAAATGCCGTCCACGGAAAACTCAGTTGCCTTTCCTAATTCTTGGATGAATTGCTCTTTTATTTATATGGGTGGCAGAAAAGTGTAACAGCATTGTATTCTGCATGCAATGTTTGTACTTTAAAAATACACCGTGTTTTTTTGGCTGCATTTAGTGGACCTCCAAGTGAAGGACTCCTCTTTACTCATTCATAAGACGCATCTATGCCTTGGGGAAAACAGCTATGAAAAACTGTCCTCCCCTAAAACACCCAGGAGGTCAAGTGGCCCCTGCACAGAATATATAAGCTGCTACGTCTACCCTGCTGCGAGAACCACTCGTTTCTTAATAAAATTAGTTACACCTGAAGGGATTCTCACAACTTCTGAGTATGTAGCTGCTATATATATCAATCTTTGACTTTGGAGAGTTTAAGGTCAAAATGCCCATTTATCAATCCCTTTTAAACTGCCTCAGATTCAGAAGCAAAGGCATATAGTTCTCCATGCTATTAGGGGAAAATAACGAGGTAATTATTTTTCTCCTTCCCACCCTACATATTTTATTTATTTTTCCTTGATCTTTTATAAAAAGACCTACACATTCAATTTCATTTATTCCTTTTATATTGTATTTCTGTGATATGTATGTATTTTCTTCTTTACAAGTAATGCAATTTTTTTCTTCATAAATACGGCCGGGTTGACCAGAAGCATATAAAATAAACACTATAATCCTAATCTGTATGAACAATTTAATGTTGCTTTATTAGCATAATAAATGATAGAACCAATTTTGATTTTGAAATTTGTGGACTCTAAGATATGTTGTTCATTGAAAAATGGTATACAGGGACATTACCCTTTCATAAATAAGGTACGGAACTTGACAAGCCCACCATTTGGGGCACTGGTGTCATACCCAATGCCAGGGCACCTTTGGTCCTGTCTCTCTCCACCTCTTGAGGGGTTCTACCTCCTGAAGAGCTGGTTGTAGGAACCTGTTATGTCTGATTCAGAGAAAACCTTTTATACGCTATGCTGGACAGTGCATCTGAAAATGGTGAGAGAGATGTCTTCAGAAGTATAGATATTAACATGACTACATGGTCTCCTTGGTAGTAAATCTATATATAGGCAGAAATTGGCATAACATTTACATTCATTAAAATTGAGAGCATCAAGTCTAAAGGAATGCTCTTTTGCTGTAAGCAACAACAACAACAAAAAAACAGACAAATGATATATGAAACCATGATTTTCAGACATTAGATAACTGACAGCCTGGGGTAGCTGTCTGTGATAGAAGGAAGACAAATAAGGTGAGCCCTACAATTGTTTTAGATTACTTTCTGGAGGCACTTTCCAGGCCACAGTGCAGGGAAGGTACATTTTATCAGAGCCTGAATTGAAGAGATTGAAAATGAAGTCTGGGGGGCCAAGATGGCTAAACTTTGTGAGGCACAGTTTTTTTTTTGCTTGTTCGTTTATTTGTTTTGAAAGAAGAGCTACACAGAGAAAGTTCCTGAGATCAGCAGAGGTGCTGTAATTTTGGCCGAGTACTGAACTGTATATGCTTGGGGTGAAATGCCCTGGGGACAGGAAAACAACCTCCACAGAGCAGCAGACGGAACAATTTGGGGGGCTTACTCAGGGCTGGGGAGAATTTGTGTTTCCACCAGTCAGAGAGGACAGACTTCATCAAAACAAGGCATTGGTGAAAGTCCTAAAGGCCACTCCTAAACTGTAGAGTTAAATTAGCCCTAGAGTGAAAGGTGCTATTGATTTAGCTTACCAAAGCTTAAAAACAAGCCTCAAAAAGAGTAAATGCATCAATAATAATTTAACTGTAATCTAGAACAACAAAGTCTAATGCTCTTTAAAAGAATACAGCAGAACCCAGCACTTAGCAACGTAAAGTGATCATCCAATAAAAATTTACCAGGTATGCAAAGAAGGAAAATATGAGTCAATATCAGGAGAAAAATTAATCAATGAAAACAGACCTAGAAATTAGAGAGATGAGGGAAATAAGAGAATAAACTTAAATACCTATAATTAATCTTATAAATGTCCAAAGAATTTGTAAAGGGAAATATGAGTATAATGAGGAGAGAGAAGAGAGATATAAAATGACTAAATGAGAACTTCTAAAGATTAAAAAAAAAAAAAAAAGACAGCATTTGGATACCAGCTTGCAGAGATGGGAACCAAATATCCCTGCATCCTTCTAAAACTCCTGACATTGATAAAACAACCAAATTAACTCAAGTTGGTCACTAAAAATTCTAGTCGTCCTTAATATAACCTTTGGCCTAGCATATCCATATATTGTTAGCTATTCTGTTCCTCAGCCCAGATAAACTAGGCTTCTTCAATGCCAGTAGTGTTAGTCATTTAATATCTTTAGGAATAACACAATCCTTGATTTCAAAATACAAAATGAAGCCTCTCACTTCTGGTTTTTTAAATCAAGTAATATTTAAGTTCTTGCAGGGAGAGGCTTTCTCTCAACTTCTCTTCTCTAAGCATGTATTCTAAAAATATATTTAGAATATCCAAAATGCTTCTCTATGCTTAACCCCTTGTGTGTGTCTGTGTGTGTTGTTATAGCCCCCTGGCTAATTCTTTCTTGCTCCTCAGCCTCACCCTAGACTTCACATCTTCCATGTTGCAAACTTGACCGCTCAAGCTTGGACGGATACTCTCGTGGTTATCTCATAACATTCTCCATTTTCTTCCCAAAACTTACCACACTTCATTTTAAAGGTCTGTTCACTTGTTTGTATCACAGAGACAGTGAGCTCTATTACAGGATGGGTGAATTTATTGCTGGACGCTCAGGGCTTCCTATCATATGTTAAATTTGTCCTTATCATTTATTTCACCCTTACACCACTATAAGTAACCATGAATCCTGAAAAGATGAAATTCAGTTTCGAATCTAGAACCATCAAACCTTGTATAAACAGTGAACAATGTTTATTTGGAAGTGACGTCAAAATGAGACGGTAACAATTGGAGGAGGGGGTAGCATTGTCTTTATCAGAATAGTTTCCAGTTTGGTAAGTGGCTACCAATATTTTCAGTAATATATAAAATGTAAAAAAAAAATGACCCTTTCTGTTTATTTTATAAACATCTTTTCCTACTGAATATGCATCTTCTCAGAATGTTAGATAGGATGAAATGTTAACATATTTATTAAGGATTATTTTAGTTTATTGGCTCATAGTCCTAGATGGATGGTTTATTTTGCTATTTTTCCAGTTCCTTTTGAAAAATAATTTATTTAGCCAACATATGTTACTATGTTTGATAATCCAATTTGGGTTAAGTCAGTTTGTTTCTGAGCTTTGCTACTTTTTATTTAAGGCAGGTCATTTATAGGGTCTAATATTTAGGCAATCACTTTTTTTGTGTGTGCTTAAACCATTATTGCCAAATTCAAGTTATCATTATTATTACAAACTCCCTTTGTTATGATAGTTCATGAATGACTATTGCCTGAGGCTAGGAACAAGCTGACGACCTTTCCCAAAAGAAAACACCAGAAAAATCATTTATCACTTCATCCTCTTCCTTATCAAGGATTTCTCCTCTCACAGAATAAGTCTTATCCCTGAGGCTCTTTGGAAATTGACAATTCAGGAAGAATCAATGGGGAGCTGCATTTTTGATGGATGAACCATTAGAAAATTCTATGGCATTCTTCCCATGACCTTTTCTGAAGACAGATGAATAGCCTTCCAAAGGTTGCATTTTATTTTATGTTTAAAAACAACAACAACAAAAAAAACTAGCTAGTCAAGGTATGTTAGAGACAACAGAGTCACATTAAGTTTTTCTAAATGTGAAAATATTATATATGTATTTTGCAAGGACAAAGGAAGAAAGGACAGTAGAAGTTAGAGATATTTTATGGAAGAGGAAGAAGTGATTCACAACAAAAGGAGAAGCATCAGCACTAAGGAGCTCTGAACTCAAAAGAATGTAAAAGAATGCAAGGAAGTTCTTTTCCTAGAGGATGGCTTCTAAATGGCATTCTCACCTCTGTAAATTTTCTTATACTTAATAAATCTAATTTACATATTACCCTTTTAGTGTATATCTGACTCTGTATTGTTATCTATAAAGAACTTTTTATGCAGTATTATTGAGGGGAAAAAATTAAATGCATAAAAACAAGAACACACCAATAAAATGAAATCTGACCTAAAACTGTCAATTGAAATCATATGAGGGCACATCACATGTGTTACAGATATTTAGAGAAGAGGGCATGTGAAATGGTCTGGAAATACTTCCTAGAGTTTCTTAAGGGATTTTAACGTGGAAATGGAAAGACAGACCTTGAAGGATTTAAATATTGATATACAAAAGAGGCAGATACTCAAATGATTAAGACAATGTGTTCAGGCAGTGACAAATATAGTGCTTTTGAAGGAACAGTAAACAGGTGATGAGGTGAACCTTCACATATTGAGGAAGCCATAAGACATCCATTAATTATTCCCAAATTAGGTCATTAGTTTGTCAGAATTAAAATATCTTGAAATATTTGACTTATGATTTTATGAACATTGATTATTCGTGTGCATGTGTGTTTTAGAAAGCTTAGACAAGTTGAAAAAAGAGATTTATATGTTCTACTACAGTGAAATTTCACACGATTTACACATATTTTAATGCCTTTAACCAAATAATAACTACTATTTATTGAGCATTTGCTGTAGTGCAATAATTACTTTACATGTAACAGTTTATTTAATCCTCTTAACAGTCTTAGGGTAGATAAACTGTTATTTTGTCCATTTTATAATGTCAAACAATGATTACAACTATCAACAAGGGTTTTTATGAAATGTGCAGGAAGTAGCTAATAATACATCTTATACTCCTATTTGAGAGATTTGTTACTAATGTTTCTATATCACTTCTTGTTTTCCTTATAAATTTCCCACAAGCAAATCAAACAACCAAATTAAAGGTGAAGAAATAGTAAGGAGAGAATCATACTTTCCAGTTAAAAGCTAGTCCCCATGAAAACAAAATCACATGCCAATTATCTGTAAAAATAATATAAGCCATGACTAAAACCAGCCACTTTTATAAGGGAGACAATTGCTATGTCTACAAAATTCTAAAACAATCAAGTGAGAAAAACCAGTGAAATTCCCAAGAACAATTTCAGTTAAAAATTCATAGGACAAACAAGTGTATTTGGCCCATTGTGACACAGAACTCTTCTACTACCTGCAGAGAAGCTCTGCTGCATTGGTGAGGTGGTTGAAAACGGATAAACTGGAGAAATTTCTTTTTCTAAGGTGAGGTGCTCATTGAGTTACGTTTTCTCTGAATCACTAACTAAAGTGAAAAACATTTTGGAAATGGAAATATTTCCTAGAGATATCTTAGAGAGTGCAGATTTTGCAAATTTTAAATCCTTGCCTCCATCTTCAACACCGTGAAATCCTGAGTGAGTGCAGATTACATCTGAAGTAAAGTAAAATTAAGACAAAAGACATTGTGCTTAAGGGATTCAAGTATGAAAAAAACAGCAAGTTTACAAATGGAAGGTAATACATACCCTTGCATGTATGTGCAATATTATTATTTATGTGGGAAGATTAATGCTTATGTTATAGACTGTGCCATCATTAAAATTTCCATATATTTAGGCTTCAGGAGACATTATTGAATTCTTTCTCCAAAATATAACTACTAATAAGATATATAATGATAGTAATATTTTAACCTGATTGTGAGGTTTAGTGCTCAGTAAGTACAGTCTTTTGGATTTTTCATAGAGAGACAATAAAAGAAGAAAACTGAGAACTAGGGCAGGATTTAGTGGATTACATGCTCCAGCCATGGGTTATAATGTAGTCAAGGAGTCTTTTAAGAAAAAGAGCAAAATCCTTGTTCCTATATATAGGGAGAATCTTAAGTCTATCTTAAACTCCAGGTTCAAATATGTCCATCAAGGGACTGGAGACTAGAAGAGGAAACTAGAAAAGAGTAGAACCAGAGAGCAATTGGACCTCAATCATTGAGAAAACTGGAGTCTCTTATCTAACCACTTAGCCATTATTTATCTCAAGGAAAGGGTTTGTAGAAGGAGGGTTAATAAGTCTCTCCTCTGGTTCAATGACCTTTTGTTGTTAATCACAACTAACACTTGAGAATCTCACCCCTCACTTCAGAACAGTATTTTATCAAAATATTCCTTCTAGTCCTACCTAACATTCTCTTTGGGAGGAGCTCAGGTGAACACAATTGTTTCCTCTCATTAAATTCCCACTGCCTATTTACCATCCCATTCAATCTTTTCTCACCCCTTATATATTAAAAAGACTACCCTGCTGGTCCATCTAAGAACATCTAGCTTTGTTCTTAAACAAAAATTGCCTAATTTGATATAATGTTTTCCACCAAAATATAACCCTTGGAACCCTAGTTTTACAAAAGCTTAATACAGCCACCCTTTTCAACATACAAAGAGAAGGGTTTTGAAATAGGTGCATACTCTACTCCTTTCTTGGGTTTTCAAAATGTACATTAATTTGTACATTCAAGTCTAAGAACTCCTTCCATAAAGACATTCCTTATAATTTTATTTATTCCAGAATACTTTTTTGCCAGGCATACCCTCAGCAAGATTTCTTTGGATTACAGTTTGGGAAACGGTGAATTCGATTACTGTGACGTTAGTATAGATCATAAATCCTCACAAGAAAGACATGGTCATTCTAAAGCCTGGGGAGGGCAAATTCAGAACTAAAATAATTTAGTGATATAAAAAAAGTAGTGAGAATATGAAATATTCTGAGTTCCTTTGTCATTACACACCCTCCTTCCCAGGTCTGATAAATGCGTGAGTTAGACTCATTTATAATTTCCCTACACATGGTTCTTCTGCCCCTTTTATTTGAACCTATAATTATATCACTATAATTAGCACTATACTTGTTAATTATAAGTCTCAGGGCCTTAAATCTTCAGTCTGTTCATATGTTGATTGAGCCCTAAATCTCAGCAGAGTTGCAGCACCTACTCTCTAGTTCATTGCACTCACCAGGACAATTTACAGAAGGACACTGCCTATCCCCCAATCAGAGAGTATCTACAGCTGCAAACAAGGCAGTTCCATCCATCTGCCTATGGGATCTAAGCCCCCTTTCAATTAGAAACAGAGTTGGCACCACCATCCCCAAATCCTCAAGATTGGGAAATGAACAATGGACTAAAGTAGAATTATTATTATTCTATTACAGACATTATTAGTCTAGCAATAAAAGAACTTGTATCATTGAGATAGAGGCAGTGGCCACCAGAGGTTCTGAGCGGAGGCAAGGGGAAGAAGAGGTGTAATACGAAGGCATTTTTGGAATGTTGGAATTGTTTTGCAGTAATGGATACAGACCATTACCCATTTTGTCAAAACCTATGAAATTGTACTGGGGCAGAATGTAAACTGTAGTCCATGGTTAATAGCAATGTTTCAAAACGTGTTCATCAATTGTAACAAATGTACCACACTAATGAAAGATGTTGCTAATGTGGGAGAACCTGGGAGAGAGAGGGGGTGGGCTATATGGGAATCTGCCCCCTGTTTCTCTTTGTTGTTTTTGGTTTTTTTTGAGGTACTGGGAATTGAACTCAGGACCTTGTATGTGAGAGGCTGCCATTCAACCACTGAGTCATATCGGCTCCCCCGAGTTGGTTTTTTAGTTTGTTTGCTTGGTGTTTGTTGTTGTTTTAGGAGGCACTGGGACCAAACCCAGGACCTCCCATGTGGGAAGCAGGCACTCAACTGCTTGAGCTATATCTCCTCCCTTCCCCTATACTTTTGATGTAACATTTATGCAATCTAAGCTTCTTTAAAATAAAAAAATTGAAAATAAAAAAACACACAAAACCATACGTTGGGATATTGTAAACAACCACCGCAATATAAAATAGAGGTTTTATATTGTGGAATTGGGGAGAGTAAAATCGAGGGCCTGATTCAGTGTCTTGAGCTTTTGGGGAGGTTACAAAATGGAAATAATGGAGGACCCTCAACTGAAAGGAAAGGGTAAGAGAAAAAATTTAATGACATCTTTATCCAGTTAAGGGACCATTAAGGTGTATCGCCTGGGTTGCAAGTTGACCTACACAACTTCCCTGGGTCTTTGCAAGCTGAGAAAGTCTCTGATTAGTCAAAAGTCATGTTATATATTTCTTTCAGTCCCACTCCCTGTAGTGTGATCGACAGTTTGGTCCTTTTGAATGAACTCAATTTGGAGGTGATAACAAACAAGGCAACTTGGATTAATAGAGGAGAGAGTGGTGTGTTTCTCCTTGTATTTGCCAAAAGGACACCTCAATGGTTAAGTTTCAGGTGTTGTTTCATGGTTAGATGACTCATCATTGTGTGTCACCTGGTAGTAATTTACAGTTTTATCTTCCTGTGGTCTTGTTTGCTTTTGAATTATAGCATAGTGAAGATGAATGCTGAGAGATTTCTGGGTGGTACTTAGAGGACAGTGAAACGAAACCCATTAGCTCTCTGAGAACATGGAAACTACATCCTGTAATTCACTTTTAAGTACATCCAGAAATCATTATAATCCTGCAAAATGGCTTTTTTTTCAATGAAATTAAAACAATGAAACATTTGTGTTTTTTCCAGGATGAACATTTAGCATACAATGACCTGTTTAATATATTTTTGGCATTTTTCTGTTTCCATACTATGTTGTCATTTTAAATTCAAATGGATCACACTTTCTCTTCCTTTCTATTACTCTTCCCCTCACTCAGAAAAATTTATTAAGCACTTATTACATACTGGTACTGTGTTAAGCCCTTTAAATGCATTCTCTTATTCCTCACAACAGCCTCTGAGAAGGATATTAATTATTATTATTATCATCACAACATCACAGATAAAGAAATCTCCTCAGGTCATATCACTCATAAGTGGTAGAGCCAAGAGTTGTTTCCAGGTCAGGAATTCTTCACTAATACTCTGTGTTGTCTCCTGTCTTGTAAAATATATCCTGACAAAAGAAAGAAATAGATCACTTTCCTATTTCTAGACCCTGATGGTTTCTTATTATTTGCTAGCATATTGCATAAAGCAGTTTATAAACCGAATCCCAGAATATTAACTGTAAAGTTTAGTCAATGGCTAATTTGTTTAATATTATGTCTGATGCTTTTAAAAAATCAGACATAAAACATTTGGAAAAATCATTCGTGATGTTTTTTTTTAAGATTTCTTTTATTTATCCCCCACCTTGCTGCATGCTTGCTGTCTGCTCTCTGTGCCCATTCGCTGCATGTTCTTCTGCTTCTGCTTGTCTCCATTTGTTGCAGCATCGTGCTGGGCCAGCTCTCCACAGGCGTGGGCCGTCAGCTCTCCGTGGACACAGGCCAGCTTGCCTTCACAGGTCGGCCCTGGGAAGCGAACCCAGGGCCTCCCATATGGTAGGTGGGAGCCCAACTGGTTGAACCACATCTGCTTCCTGCATTTATCATTTTTAAAAAAAGAATATAGCATTTTTTTATTATGGTAAATTTGAGACAGTAAGCTTTTTTGTCTATCTGTATTACAGTTTGGATTGTTAAGGATATATGGAAGTATTTAATAGACCATTTTATGACATGGTAACAACATATTGAAAAGTAAGTACAGAAAAGTATTTAGTCCTAATTAAGCAATATTGGAATCAAAAACAACCAAACATCTCTACTTCACCTTAATATGAAAACAGCAAACAGAAATTAATTCACATTTACATTCTCTTGCAGAATTTGTTAGAACAATGAAACAGAACAGTTTGCTGGGTGTTTTTAACATTTTAATTTTTCTTATTTTTTGAGGTATTTTGCATGAAGCTAGAGATTATTATTACTGAATAACTAAAGATTTAAAAATTCCAGTAGTTTGAAGAAGGCAATATAGCAAAATGCTAAAGGGCTGAGGTCTGGAGTTCAACCAGATTTTGTGTTCTTGCCCAAGCTAAGCAAGATGCTTAGTAGGAAAATAATAATAACTACTCTATTGGACTACTTTTTAAATTGATAAGATAATGCATGCATATAGAGTCCAATGCACTATGTATTAGCAATTTGTAAGTTTGCTATAAAGTTAGAGATTACTACTAGTAGTAGTAATAAGTGCACATGTTTTCAGGTGTTTGTGAATTAAAAGTTTATGACAACCAAATTCTCTCTTTAATGAAATCATTGCATTGCAACATTTTAAAATTATTGCATTGATTGCATGACTGTTAACAATTTTATTCTGAAAAATTCATGCATATCCAATGCATTTCAAATATAAAAAGAAACAGCAGAGCAGGTGTAGTTCACTGGTTAAGTGCCTGCTTCCCATATACAAGGTCCAGGGTTCAATCTCCGGTACCTCCTGAAAAAAAAAGAAAGAAACAGAACACACACACAACCCTCCACTCTCACAAATCATTCTCATTTGTCTGTACTCTTTTCTAATTATGGAGAAATGTCTAGACACTACATATTTTTTAAAGTTTTCTTATCTCTTCCCAAGATATATCTTCTGCACTATGATAAATAATTTTAGTTTTTTTCCCCCACAGATCTGTCTTCTTGGCGTGCTTTGCTTTATTTAGTTTTCTTGGTCTAACACTTCCATGCTTACCTTGAGAAAGAATTTCAGGCCGCTGGCCAAATTACGTGCTGTTTGTCTAAGTCAGTGTTTATGCTGCAGCTTCTCTAAGTCTACTTGAGTTTTTCTCCTTTGGAATTATTAACTTCCCAAAAGGATATTCTGGTTTTAAAGTGGTTTTTTTTTGGTTGTTATTTGAATATAAAACATGTAGCCTTTTAATTTAGTAAAAACAACTAAACATTCTGAAGAGATGAAAAATTTTCTAATTAGAAAAGAAAAAATACATGCTAATTTCTGCTGTAATAAAAATCCAAGTATTATTATTTTTCATCATAGGCCTTGTTCACACTTTCAAGTAATTTGACAGAGTTGCAAACATCATGTAGATTATTACTGTGGAGCCTTTCATTTCCTCCTCATGACTTTCATGCTCAGAGCCATAAAACAGAGTCAGGGATTTAGGTATTACAATGTAATGAAAGAAACTCATGGAAAAAAATATGTTGTAAGTGCACTGGTTAAAAGTATGGACTCTAGAGTCTGATGACATGAGATCAAATGCCATCTCTGTGAAAAATTAGCTGTGCTACTTCATCTATCAGAGATTCAGTTTCTCCTTTGTAAAATGGACAGAATGATATCTGCCACACAGGGTTATTGGGGAAATGAAATAAGATCCTGAACATAAACCACTAGAAAATTAATTGGCTCGTAATCAGCACTGAAAACATGGGGTGGGGGATGATTGTTTTTGTTATCATCAGCCTGTGTAACAGTTTGATATTACTGATGAATTCCAAAAAGAAATATTGGATTATGTTTGTAAACTGATCTTTTCCTCTGGGCATATTAGATTATATTGGATTCAGAGGTTTACTTGATTACTTAATCAAGTAAATCTCTTGTGCCAGTAGGGCATTGAGTCCCCGCCCCTTGGTGGGTGGGGACTCACAGATAAAAGGCATGGCAAAGAACTGAGTTGGAGCATTTCTAATGTTGGAGTTTTGTTGTTGGAGTTTGATGCTGAAGTCTTAAGCTGGAGACCTGAGAAGTAAGCACATGGAAGAAAGAGAAGCAAACCCCGGAAAGAGCGGAGCCCTAAGAATGGAAAGAAGCAAGTCCTGGGCAGAAAGGAAATGAGGAAATCTGAACCCTGGCAGATGTTAGCAACCATCTTGCTCCAACACTTGGAAATAGACTTTGGTGAGGGAAGTAACTTATGCCTTATGGCCTGCAGTCTGTAAGCAACTATTCCAAATAAATACCCTTTATAAAAACCAACTCATTTCTGGTATATTCATCAATACCCCTTTGGCTGGCTAATACAGAATTTGTACTGAGGAATGGGGAAGTGCTTTTGCAATTACCAAAATGATGGAACAGTTTTATAAACGGGCAAGGGGCATTTTTTGGAGATGCTTAGAAGGAAAGCCCTACAGTGCTTTGAAGAGACTATTGACAGCAATATGGATGCTAAAGAGACTTTTTATGATGCCTTAGAAGTAAATGATGAAACTATTATTGGAAACTGGAGGAAAGGCAATCCGTGTTCTAAAGTTGCAGAGAACTTAGCAAGATTAACTCCTGGTGTTTTGTGGAAGGCAGAATTTGAAAATGGTGAGCCTGGGCATTTAGCTGAAGAAATTTCCAAAGTAAACCCAGAGAATGCAGCTTGGCTTCTGCTTGCACCTTATAACAAAATGCTCCATGAAAGAGATATGCTGAGGACTGAACTATCAGGCACAAAGAAAACAGAAACTGATTCTCTGGAAATTCCAAGCCGCTGGAAATCAAGCTCCAACATGAAAGTGCCCTATTGGAGGACTTAACTAAACTTGGAACTTGTAAATCAGAATGGAAGATGCAGTTATCTAGGACAGACTTGTGAAAAATCTTACTGTCTGATGTCTTGGACCCCTACTTCCTGCATGCTAAACCAACAAGGTTTTTGAGAGAGTTGCATGAACAAAACCACTGTCAGCATGGACTAAAAGGGACATGGAAAGGAGAGATTGAAGGAAAAACAGCATTAAGAGAAAATCCATGGAAGCTGAGATCTGGAATTAGGACATCACCTTGGGCCAAGAGAGGAACTGCCCCCCCCATGTGTACAGAGAGGGTGTTTGCCTCAGCAGTTGAAGAAGGTGGATGTTCCTGTCTAATGTTCTGGGAGAGTTTTGCTGCCCTAGGGTACAGAGAGGGTGGAGCACATTCTCCAAGGATTAGGGTGGTTAAAATCATCACCCCACAGGTCTGAGAGGGGTGGACCTGTCCTGCAAAGGTTAGGGAAGGCCAGGTGGTCAACTCATTGCTCTGAGATGGTTGAGCCTGTATGTCAAAGGTTAGGGGAAATGTTGTCTTCATGTCATTGTACTAGGGGGGTTAAGACTGTAACCCAGAGATTGGGTAAGTTGTGGCAATTATCCCAACACTCTAAGAAGTTGAGGTCTGGAGCTTGCTCGACACTGAGATGCTTGATGAGGATGGAACCAAGAAAATGGCCTTTGGGCAAGCTGGTGGAAAGGGTGGGTCCTCATATGGCCCCAAGGAGAAGAAACCATCTCCTTAAAACCATCTCGCAGACTTTGAAATCAGACTTTGAAATCGAACAGAGGATTCCCTGCAGGTCTACTGAACTGTAGAGAAACAGTGACTCATGTTTCCCTCCCAATTTCTCCTTCCTGTGATGAAAATGCTTATCCTTTGTCCATTTGTGCATTGGAAGTAGACGAATTGTTTTGTATATTTCAGAGGTCTATAGCAAACAGAACTTTGTCCCAGGACAAACTGGAGAGCTGGTAAGCACATAGAGGAAAGAGAAGCAAGCCTCAGGAAGAGAGGAACCCTGAGCCTGGAGAGACGCAAGACCTGGGTAGAGAGAAAACCAGGAAGTCTGAATCCTGACAGACACTGGCAGCTATCTTGCTCCAACATGTGGAAACAGACTTTGGTAAGAGAAGGAGTTTATGCTTTATGACCTGGTATCTGCATGTTCCTACCCCAAATAAATACCCTTTATGAAAACCAACCCATTTCTGGTATTTTGCATCAGCAACCCTTTGGCTGACTAATACAGTCTGTAACAGCTACCCTTTATTTGCAGCCTCTATTTATAGAGTACAGGGTTAGACATTGGGGAAAAAATTATGGTTTCATGAATTCCTTGCATGTTCTTAAGAATGGCCTACAAAGAGGGTCATAATATTGGATTTTGTTTGTTGATCAATTAATTATGACATTCTCTCCAATTTATAATTCATTGTGTTTTCTATATCTGTTAGATGAATTTTGAAATCCTGTCTTTCACTTAAAAAACATACTTCTAGTTATACTCCTTTCAAGATGAAGCTTGTGTTTTAAGAAGTCAAAAATACAATGGATTCATTTGCTTCAATGCTAACTCTGCCTTAATCACTGGTAGTTTATGCTATAGGCTATTAATTCTATACTCTAGGAGCCAGAAAATGGGAAAATGGTCAAGTTAAATTTATACTATATGTAAATTCTTATTATATGGAAACTGGTTCAGCTTACACAAAAACCAAACCATGTCTGTAATTAATGTGAGACATAGATTCTAAAAAATGCCATTTATATCTAAACAAATGGTAAAACAATATTAATCAAACTCTTTATTAAGTTTACTTGGAATCATTACACAAAAACCAATTTTAATATGCTTATTATGCTGTCGGAAATGTCTAATTTTCTTACCTTTGCTCTGTTTTAGGTTCACCTTGACTATGAATTATAGCTAGTCAAATTCCCACTTAATGCTCAGAAAGCTAAACTCTACCTTCTTAGACATTAATGTTCTTTACTAGTAAACACTGTGATCTTATTCACTCTGTAATTCTTTTGTTGCTTAATTCTAATTTTAGTCTAATTTGTCTATTATTTTAGAATAAAATCCCAAAGAAACTTCCTAAACTGACCTCATGCTCGAGCATAACTCAACTATGAATTAAAACGTAAAAAGCCAACAGGTTTAGACATACAAGATTGCACAAACTCATAGAAGGAAAGAGAGAAATGCACACGTGAATTTTTAAAAGTTAAATATGTATACAGAAAAATATAACAAAATGGGCAAATTTCTGAATTTCTGACTATGGAAGAAATCATTGGAAGAAATTAAAGACTGTGAGGTTCAGTGTGAAAAATTCCAGGCTGATTTTTCTTTGTAATAAATAGCTCTGTCTTAATGACACAACATCCTGTATTGCATGCTAAGAATTGTCTCCCTGCTACTTCTGTTACCATTACGAAAGCACACAAGACAAATAAATAACTCAGGGAACTTAACTCTTTTGTAAAAGCCTTGGAGCTTAATTTACATTGGAGTAAACTTAAAAAAGTGTTGTCATTGCCAAGACAGTAACAACTTGCCATTGAAATCTGTATCATATACCTATGATAAGGGGAGAATCAAAATTATACACACAAAAAATAAACTAAAAATGTTAAGTTATTGGTTTTTGAAGAAAAAATATTTTGACAGAAAGTTTCATCACATATGGTAAACACCCCATTCTGATTTCTGTCCTCATAAAATCTTTGCAAAGTCACTAGATATCTCCAAGTTACCCAATAGAAAACAACATTTTTCTGACCTGGTTCTTTTTTAAATTTTCAGCAGCTTTTAATGCCATTGTGACAATTTCCTCCTGTTTGAAACACCATCTTCTTGTGGTCTCTATGAGACTCCATTTTTTTTTCTTTTTTTTCTACCACTCTTTCTTACTGAGACTCCTTTGCTGGCTTTCCTTTTTCTATGTAAACCTGAAATATTGGATTGCCACTAAGTTTATATCCAGGTCAGAGGCTTCAATGGCCATCTAATTATCAGTGACTTTGCATTTAATATTCCTGACTCCGACTGCTTCTTGATTTCTTACTCATGGACTCAAGTGTTCATTAGACATTTCTACTTGAAGATTTTGAAGGAAATGAAAGTCATCATATCATAAAAGGGATTTTCCTTGCCCCTGTCTGTCTTGGGTCCACCAACTTGTCACCAGTCCTGGTGGTCCTTTAATGGTCCCTCTCTCAGTGAACGGCATGTTTATCTATCGATTGTCACTAAACATTTGAGGAAAACCTTGCTGCTCTGTAACAAGGTATGCCATGGGTATTTCTCCAAGACTTCCCCAAAAGGACCCGTGGCCTATTGGCAGGACAGCTGTTTAGTGGGGAATGGGAAATATCAAGATTTTTCAGGGATCATTAGATAATATCTCTGATATGATGTTAATCCCTGGAGACACAAACCATCGCCATGACCTGCTAGTCAAAGGGGAGCTTAAAATAGCTGGGTGATAGATAGACTTCTGGCATGAATCTATTTCACAATACATCCAGTTAGGCTTGAGGGCTTATCTTGTGGCTATTTCCAAAGTCCTGGAGGCTAATAAATATATTTATTAACTGTCAGAATCCTGACATAGATCTTCTTATCATTGAAGTAAGGGCTATAATGGTAGTAAAGGCCAAATGGAAGTTTCTGGTGATGCCCTTACTCTCAAAACAGTAAATCAAATTATCTGGGAGAGTAGCAGAGATTAGTGCCCCTGTCAGGACTTCAAGATGCCGAGGTGAGGATTTCTGTCACATTCCCATTTAACTCGCCTGTTTGACCAGTAGAAAAGACAGATGGATCTTGCAGAATGACTTGGATTATCACAACCTTAATCAGTGATGATAACAATCACAGCTGTTGTGCCAGATGTGGTGTCTTTATAGGAATATATTAACATAGCCTCTGGCTACTTCTATGAACCATCCATTCATTGATTGAGAAAATGCTTTCTTGGCAATGCCCGTTAGTGAAGATAATCAGGAGCAATTTACCTTCATCTGCCAGGGAAGCCATAAATTTTTACTGTCCCAGCCACAGGACAATGTCCTGCTTTTTGATACACTCTAGTCTGGAGGAATCTTGATTATCTAGATGTCCCACAGAATATCATACTGATTTATTAAACATCATGTTAAATGGACTTGGGAACAGGAATTTATAGGTAAACGAATTGCCAGTGTATGGGAGACAGTCACTGTGAACATTCAAGTGCCTGCCACTCTTGGGAAGTTTCTGGGAGTCTGGTTGTCTGGGGAATGTGGCAATGTCTACTCTAAAGCAAGAGATTGGTTGCAGAGGTACAACCTTCAGTGTCTCTTTGGATTTTGGAGCAACATTAATCATTTTAGACTTTCATGTGCTGATCTATTATCTGGACAAGCTATTTAAAACTGCCAGTTTGAGATGAATCTGGAAAAAGAGAAGGCTCTGTAACAGATCCAGGGTATGGTGAAAACTGTCTTGTCACTTAGACCATTTTATGCAGGGACTCCATGGTGCTTAGAAGCATCTGTAACAGAGAAAAGTGTTTTTTCTTTTTTTGAGCCTCTGGCAAGCACCCATAGGAGAATCAGATGCAGACTAGAGTTTTGAGTAAGTCCAGGCCCTTACTCAATGACAATATTCTACATTTGAAAAGCAGTTCCTCCTTAGATCCTAGACCCTGTTAGAGACTAGATATCTGATCCTTAGGTAACAAGCAATTTTGTGGCATGACCTGTCCCAAATGGTCTGTCTATGGTCCCCTGAATTATAAATTTGATGTTGAATATGAGCAGAAGCATTTCATTACAAACTAGAAAATACATATATGCAAGACTGGACCTGAGCAGGTACATAAGGCACAAATAAAATGCCTAAGCTTGACATCCTTGGAACCTCCTTTAATGGCTTTGCTCAGATTCCTATGGGACTTGCTTTAGTTGCTTTGTTACCACCCCCTCAATACATATAAAAGGCCTTATCAGAGTTCTCTGTGAATGGATAACAGAAGAGGTAAGAGCAAGGGCCTGGCTTATGCGCTTATGGAAAGTTTACTACAGTTTATCTACACCAGCCAAAAGTTTATGGCTGCTGCATCACAGCCTCCTGGGAGTGGCCCAGGAAGTTAGTGGGTAGAACATCCAGCAGTACAGTTGGTTATCTATTTAATGGAAAGAGTGATGACCTGATGTTCAGATCTACTTCTATTCTTGGGCAGTGGCTAGTAGAAGATTGGTGACCAGAAAACCCGGGAAAGAGGGCCCTTCAGAAGGGTTATAAGGAATAAAGATGGAAATTTCTCACGTAAATACCAGCCAGAGGGCACTCATTCTAGAGGCGGTCTTCAATAATCTGGTAGACAAAGTGACCTCTTCAGTAACAGATGATTATGCTTCCTCCTCAGGGGCTCCATGCTTGCTCTGTAGGCCCTTATATAAATGGCAAAGGTGGCAGCAATGGACATTATGTATTAGTTTCACAACATGAATTTTCCTCACCATGGCTAGTCTGGCTGCCACTTCTAAGGGCCCAACTTGCCAATAGCAGAAGCTAATGCTGAATGCCAAGTAAGGCACCCTTTCTCTGAGGAAAAAAAAATGGCTATGCACTGGAGGTTGATCATATTAGAAGGCTTTCAGTGTGTGTGGAGTGGGGGGACTTGTCTACACAGATATTCCAAAACATATTTGCCATTCCTACCCATAAAACTTCTGCCATTGCCTTCATTTTTAGACTTACAGAATGCCTTATTCATTAATATTATCACAGATACAATGCCTCAGGCTAAGGAACCCATTTATTTGGCAAAGGAACTCATTTTTGTTTGTTTTTTCTTGAAAATGAAATGTTGACAATGGAGTCACAGTTACAGAAATTACTGGTCTTACTTTTCTGTACCATCTTTCAGAAGCAGGTGACTTTATGCTAAAGAAAGTATTATGAAGTCTAAATCATTGGCACCAATTAGGATAAGACCCTGCAGGACTAGGGCATTGTTCTACGGGACATAGTGAATGCCTTGAGCCAGTGGCCAATGTATGGTATTTTTTCCTCCAATAGCCAAGCTATACGAGTCCAGGGGCCAAGGGAGTAGATGTAGGAATTCTCTGTCTCACTATTATATCTAATTTCCCACTTTCAGAAAATAGTCTCCCATCTCTGCAATCTAGGACTTTCTGGATCTTGGAGCCCTAATGTTCAAGGAAGGAACTTTGTTGAATTAGAAGCTAAGACTGGCCCCCTAGCTATTTTGATCTATTCATCTCACTGAACTAAGGGCACAGAAGAAGGTCACCATACTACTTACTAAGACTAATATCAATTACCAAAGAAAAATTGTATTGATGTTATCTAATCAGGCCTGGGAGGATTTTTTCTGAAATCGAGGGGATTCACTGGGTCATACTTACTCCTCCCATGTTCTATTATAATGGTCAGTAGGAAATAGTGGCAACTGGATAAACATAGGGACACTATTTCAATCCTTTGTTTGCAGAATTTAGGTAATGCTAGCCGACAAAACAAAACAAAACAAAACAACAAAAAAACCTCAAAAAGTTTGTGAGTCAATATGCTAGCTGAGAATAATGGGCAATGAGGCACTTATAGGGAAAAGAAAGCTAAGTTTCATGAAGGAGGGAATGTAGCAGTACTGTTTTAGGTTTATTATCATTTTTGTTCTTTCCATGCCTTTCTACCACCCATCTTCCTGCCTCCATCAGTTTACATGAAGGACTCTGGAGGCAGACAATATTATAATTTTGATGGGAGTATGATTAAATTGGCATCATTCCAGTGGATATAGTGGTTGATGGGAAATGAGTTTCTCTGTGTTGGGGATGCAAAATTGTTCCATCTAGGAAAAGAATAAAATTGTATGGTCAGTAATGAAAAACATAGATTATGTTGCTTATTTTCTTTGTGTCCCATCAAATCCATTTTCTGTCCCTCTCTGCTCTCTTCTGGGCATCAGATGCTTGCCTTCATGGGCCATACCATCTAGTCTTATTGGCTCCCTGACTGATTATAGCCAAGAGGAAGTTCTTAAAAGAAAATGGAGGATAAAAGGAAAGAGAGATGGGATATTTATTCTCACTATTCCCTTTCTATTTTGATGGTTTGGGCAGTAGCTGTGGACATTTTTTTATAACCCTATCAAGCAAACTCTTCTATGGATATGACTATCAGTGTGCTTTGACAATAGTGAACTCTCCCTTGCTCCTTCAGGCATAGGGGCCATAACCACTATTGCCTGTCTTTGGGCAATTTTTTATCCCTTGTTCCTTCTTTCAGCACTTGCTGCACTGTTGTAAATAGTCCCTTCATTACCTTCTTTAATTAACTCTTGTTAATGTACCATTTGTACCATCTGTTTTCTGCTAGGACACTGACTGATATACTTCATAAATATCTCTTGAATCTGTCTACTTTAACACAACATCATGATCAATTCTTTCTCGCACTACTGCTTCTAAATGGACATTCTACTCTGATAGATTAGATTAGTGTTCCCAAACCATCATGTCCTCTCAGTAGTAAGATTATGCATCTTCACAGTGACTCCCAGAAGAGTACACATAGTCAACATCCCCATCGCATTTGCTTTCTGTTTGGCTACGTGACTTATTTGGCCAATGGAGTACTATCGGATGTAACACTTTCAGAGGCTTGGAATGTACTGGCATGATTTGACTGGGCCTCTTGCATTTCTTCCATCCAATAGAAGAACATGGTCTGCATAATTGCTGGATACAAAATGAGAAGTACATGGAGCAGACCTGAAACCACCGTTAGCTTGGAGCCAAATCTGGCTGATTGTAGGGAAGCTCATCAGACATAGTGGATTTTAAAGGTGGGTAACTGAAAATTACCCAGTTTCCACCAATATACTGATATTTAAGTACTCCTTGGCTCTTCATGGAATATTAGACCGCAAAAAGGATGTTATGATGTCTATACAATAACATCAAAATCCTTTTGAAAGATATGCCATTAAATGGAAAAGATTGTGTATAAAATACATAAAAGGCCATTTGTAGAGGAAAATTTAGAAAGAAAAATTAAATAAAATGCAAATAGCCATTGCATTTCAAAACAAAACAAAAATTTCATGTTTTTCTCTTTTTAGAGGCAATATAAAATAGTAGAAAGGGAGTTTCGAAGTGACTTAGTCCTGGGCTTGGATTTTGGTTTAGCCAATTGTTAGCTGTGTGACCTTGGAGAATACTGAACATTTATGAGCCTCTATTTCTTTATCTGTTTCCTTAACTTTATATTTATTTCCTTATCTCAAAAGGCTATTGGGTGGACTTTAGAGAAAATACATCTGAAATACCCGTAAATATCACTTGCATTTTATAAATATGTAATGACAAAGAAAAACAATAAAGGAAAGGAAAAGAAGGAAGGTAGAAATGAAGGTGTTTCTACCTGAATGAAATAAAGTACTTCTACTCTGGGAGAGACTTGCCTAAAAGAAGACAAGAAGATAATCTTGCAGAGATTATGTCCTCTCTCAAAGCAGTAATAAAAATACAGATTCTCAGTCTCTACTCATCTTTACTGAATTAGAATATCTGGTATTGGCATCTACTAATCTACAGTTTTTAAATGCTCCACAGAAATTTGGATTAGCAATCAAATTTGAATACAGCTAGTCCAAAATCCATAAGAACTACCATGTTCTTGCAGGAAATTTTAAGGCAAATGCATCAGTAAGTCTTTGAAGTTAGTCCGAGTGCTTGGAACTGACTGTAGGACTTTGAATGAACTCAAGTAATTTAGAGTTCAGGCCAATCTTTTCTGTATCTTCATTTCCATATATTTACTTGTAAAAATGAAGGCAAAATGGGGAGGAAGAGTATATCAAGAAATAATTCAAAAGGCTACAATACCCAATCTATTCTGTTTATAAAACAGAACCAAACACATTAGCTAGATCAGGTTGGGCTCTTACCTGTCAATTACTGCTTATTCTTTTTTTTTTCTGTGATGTTTCTGTAGACAGAAACGGATGCCATTGCATTAAGAACCTTACCTTTCAGCCTGATATTTCATGATTGAGTTTTCTCAGGCATAAAGCTTTAGTGGCCACTGAGCAAAATATTAAATGTGTTCTGGATGATGATATCTGACCCAATGCAAGCATGCTCACTATCAGCAATCGATCTGACGTATACAATTCTGTATTGGGAAGTCATAAAATAATCTGTGTGCTGATTTTATGGAACATAGGGACCTTTCGTCAGTGACTATTGTGGCTATCATTTGCAGTAAATGGACAATGATCAACTAGCACAGGGCACAGACGCTATTGTCCTCTGAGGGACTCCGTTCAGGAGCAGAATACGTCTTCTGAACTGTGCATGTAAATGAGGAGCTGCCATGTAGACATGCTGAAACACACCTGCAAGCAAGTTGTGGGGAATTTACCTGTGGTACAGTAATGAAGTGTGAGGGTGATTCCTAGAGCAAAGGTATAAATTCCTCCCAGTGAACTAGAAACAAATCCTGTAAGCCACAGCTTTTGGGGATTTTAGACCACCAAATTTGTTCAACCCCATTAGTCCTTGCCTATTAGAAAATGCCGGAATCATTTTCAACTGTAAAAGGGACACACATGGAATGGTAAATGTATTTTAATTAAATAATATTTGTAGAAGCCCTTGTGCTTCGTATTTAATAGGCTTTCAATAAGCCTGTTATATTGAAAAATATTATGGAAGAGAAGAGTTTGACTCCTAATTCTTCCAACTCAACTCATACAAACATTTCTTCAGACATGATGATTTTAATAATAAAATAAGTGCCTGAGAAATGCGATAAATTTCTTAAATGTGTTTTAGAGGTCACAGAGATAATCAGATTTCTAGTCACTCAAATTTGCCATTGCAGTGAGTAAATTGCCTTTACTTGATCATTTAAAAAATGGAAATTGCAAAACTAAATTCAGTGGCTTAAGATAATAATGACTTTGTAAGAGATATTTAACTACTTAACCATTCCTTGTCACATTTGATAGGTTCTAATGTGACCAGAAATATTCTAATGTATCCAAGCCTTCTTAGACCTAAAATTTCTGTTGTTCAGGAAGCTCTTTTTTAAAAAGAGACAAAGTCATTTTATGCATCATTCGAGAGAATTATTGGTCTTTCTAGCTTGTTTTGCAACTCCCTTGAAGACAAAGGTTGCTGTGACATTTCTTATCACCTTTGCCTCTTGTGAATATTTATCTTCAGTTTTAAGAAAACATTGAAACCTCCCTACAGAATATTCTGACCTCACAAAACCTTCCAAAGCAGGCTTTAATCTTTACGAAAACAGAGCAAGCTGAATGAGCAAGACTTGACCACATTTCACTTCCATGACCCCTCATCTATTTGCTGTCTTCTTAACAGAAAATAAGCTTTATTAATTATGTAAAACATTACCCCCAGAAATAAATACACAGGCCATTTGTAATGAAAATATGGCTTTGAGAAAAAGGAAAGCGGGTGTTAATTAGAGTGAGTTTGCTTCAAGCATCAATTAGGTTGTGTCTACACCGTGTAGTGAAATGTCAAAGCAATTATTTGAGTAATTTAGGATTTAGGAGTGAAGAGCTTTTGGACCACTCTTCTAATTGTCTAGACAACTACCCTAGAACACCACCTAACTATTTTCTCATTGTAGACAAAATATTTGAGTGTGAGGGAACGCAAAGTATTCCTAATAAACCCAACAAATCACTGCATTTTCATCTTTGGTGACTGGGGTGGTAAAATGCGACATTGATCCCAATGTTTTGCCACCATTTATTTCTACTTTGACAAAATAGCATTTAACTCCTGTATTTCCAGGTGTCAACATTTCATCAGCTTCAATTCTTCAATGATCATATGCTTTTCATCTTTGTGATAGCCAGCACTAAATCTTACACGAAAGCATTTGTATTTTATATGGGAAGCAGCATGGCACTTGGAAATTAGTAGTTTTGTGATCCAATTCCAATTTAACCACAATTTGCTAAATGGCACTGAGCAAGTCACCTTACATCTCTCACTGTAGTCTCTTCTTTAGTAGAAAAAAGATGGGAGATGTGAATTCTGAACCCCACCTTACCTCACAATTGAGTTTATCCTCAAAAAGTACTTGAAAAAGCAAATGAAGTAACGCGTATAAAGTACATGTTGTAGCTCCTGATACGTAGTTAGTACAGTGCACAGGTAATTTTTTTTTAAGTATCTAAGAGCACCCATGCATTGTGGATTGCTATGGTGCTCTTCGTTTTAGTTATAAGATACGTTATTTAGCCAACAAACATTTATCAAGTGCCTTTTATGTTTGCCTTGTACTGTTAGTAGTTGGGCCTAAAATATTTGCTGTGCTCAAACAGTTCATGCTCTAGCAGTAGGAAAGATATCTAAGCAAAAAAGGTACAAATACACAAAGATGGACATTGACTCCCAACCTTGCACCTGATTATATATCCAGTTCTATTCTCGGCAATTAAGTATTTTCTCTTCCTTAGAATTCATTAAATTAAGCTCATGAAAAAAGCCTGGCCTTGTTTGCAAATTATAGTGCACAATCACTTTTATTTTGCCCCATACACTACTTACAGCATATTGTTTTACTTTGGCATGTTAGCAGATATTGAAATATTTGGAACAGGAACACTTTCCACCTATGAAATGCCTTCATTCATTGCATGACAAAATTTGATGAATAGTTAATGAACAAATGCATGAAGGCATTATTGATCAACATTTTAGTTCCGCTTTATATAGTGGTAAAATAATTTAAATAAAACTAATATTTTAGGTGTCTATTTTTTCAAGCAAGATTTTTACCTTGTTTCAATCTTTAATATTGTAGCCATTTATTCTTCGATTATTCTGAAAATATGCATTTTCTACTTAGCAATTTTATCTTTAAGAGCTTAATATGTTTCTCAAGTAAGGGCGAGTCTATTGTTTACTTTCTAATTCTTGTACATCATTGAGGGGCAGCATTGGATAAAGAAAATAAAAATAAAAATGTCTGGATTTTAGCCCTACCTCCATCACTTGCAAAACTCTTTAAGCCCCAGTTTTGTAACAGGTAATGTGGAAAAATAATACCTGCCCAAATACCTCTCATAATTTCTATAATCATCAAAAATATGTGAGAATTCTTTGAAAACTATGAAGAACTATCTAGCTACAAATTATTACCATTTACAAATAAAATGCAGTACAGAGGGAAAACTGATTAATAACTTTTCTCTACATTAATATGACTTTGCAATTTGAATATTATTATTTAGACTCTGAAGCTGTGTTATAAACCTGTGGTGCATTTATTCCACAAGCTGAATCAATTCTGAGTTAATTAACAGAGGAAATGTATTCCGACAGCATGGTGGATATCAAAGGCATTACTAAAAGGGGGACAGAATATTTTTAGAACAATTGAGCAATTATTATCCGTTTATAAAATATGCACATTCTTTGCTAAAGTTGTTTAAGTCTTTCTATTGATATCCTAACTACATGCCAAGAAGGAGTGCTCTGAATTCCACTCAGGATCCTCAATATAGATGGCATCTATTTCCACTTCTGGCTAAAAGGAAAATGTCAACAAAATTGAATTCCAATAGGCTTTCCTCAGGTTAGCTACAAAAAAGCATTCAACACAGCCCATAATACTTGACTGAGCATTCATTCAACTAATATTGACTGTCAAGTATATTCCAGCTGGAAGTTAGGAACTAGGCATTCAAAAATAAAGTATATATAGCCTTTGCACTCAAAGAAAACTCTGTCTACTGAGAAAAGGTGATGACTAACATGCAAAGGAATAAAAGGCATGTGCACTAGCCACTCCAACAACAATGTGCAGGGAGGGCTGTGTGGGAATCGAGTAGCTCATGTGCCCTGAGAGTCCTGAGGAAATGTGTCCAGGAAGGAAAAGCACTTTGACTGGTAAGGAAGGAAGAAGAGGACATTCTGGACCAGGGGTTCTTAACAAGGGGTCGGTGACCTTGAATTGCAGTTCAAAACAACATTATTCTTGTAGGGATGTGTTGGTGTGGGTGTGATCTATTTATTAAATAATTAACAGTATAGTGTGGACTTAGTAAGAGGCCCATGATTTTCACCTAACTGACAAAGGGTCCATGGAACAAAAAAGGTTAAGAACCCCTGCTCTAGACTGAGAGAAGCAGACCCAAAGGCATGACAGTGGGGGGCATATGCAGAAAATGGTAAACAATTCAGAATGGCGGCACTGGAGAATAACTGGTGGGGCATGAGGCTGATGGGGGATGTGAAGGCAGCCTTATGGAAGAGATTTTATATGGAACATTAAGAACCTTGAACTTTATCATGTAGATCCTACAGTGTAAGGGAAAAGGGACCACTAGTGGATGGATTTTCAACTCAATCAGACCTTGCTTTAGGCAACTAACTCCCATTGGAGTATGAGAGACTAGAGTGACAAACGACCAGCACTAGGATCTGTTGTAGTAGCCCACGTTAAACAAAGGTGTGTAGAGAGAACAAAAGGTCAGGGGGTGAGAGCACATAGACTTCAGAGTCAGACCACCACGACTCAAATGCCAGTTCAATTCCTCCAGGTGACCTAAGCAAGCTAATTGAATGCCTCTATGCTTTAATTTGCCCATCTATAAAATGAGGTTAATAATAGATTTTGTGAGAATTCAATTAGTAAATACACTAATTTACTAATTGGTATATAAATCAGGAAATAAAAACACTGAGAGCAGTGGCTAGAACATTGTAAATGGTGTCTATGGGTGATATCTATGATCATTGTTAAGGCAGTCAGAAATGGAGAAGGCAGGCTTGATTTGAATAGCACCCTCAAAAATGCAAGGAGTTTTATATAAATGAGACAAAAAGACATAATTCTTGGTGGAACCTGGACTTAAAACTCTTTACCTTTTATTAGTTATGTGACCTTGTGAAAGCCAATTGGGCCCTAAATCTCGGTGTCCTCGTTAATGAAATATGGGTGGGCACAGGAAACTGCAATAAGTGATACTAGAACTCCCTTCTCATATCAGATTCTCAAATATCTATGTTTGTTTACATACTATTTACAAAACTCACCTATTAAATCTTTGTGTTTTTTTAGAATACTGTTTGTTAAATGTCATAATTCTTAGGCACTAGCCAATTATATAGTAGTCACCAGAAGCTATAACAATTAAAGTTTTGCTCTCTTAATCCTTAGTTTTTATGGAAATAATTCCAGATGTCTCAACACCCACTTAAAATAACCAAATCCATCATATTTTCACAACTAAAATATTTTGAGACTGTTGCAGACACAATTGGTCAACCTCTCAGCTGATATTTTTTTGAGCACATGCTGTGAGTTAAGATGACAGTCAATAGCTGTAGCTGGTTCTTGGGACTTCTATTTCTGGATGAAAGTCTATTCATCCACTGTGTCTTCCTAAAAAGTAAATTCCCCATGGGTACCAATAGTGATGCTATCGTGCTTTACGTAATTCCTAACATTTTTGTGGAGTACCAAACAAGTAAAACCTAAGACTTCAGCATGCAACTGCTTGTAGAACAGGTATGTGGAACTACTTAAAACATTTTTGTGGAGTACCAAACAAGTAAAACCTAAGACTTCAGCATGCAACTGCTTGTGGAACAGGTATGTGGAACTGCTTAAAACATTTTAAATCAAAGAGAAATTAGGTTGGATGTAAATGATTCCCAGATATGGCTTATAGATCTATGGCAATATTCCAGAAAATTCAAAATACAGTGTTTTATCACTTCTCCCTTTCTCTCCTCCCATTCTACCTCTACTTTTGTGGAGTAAATTTGTGCATGCCATCCTAATTGAATTATAGGAGGAAATAACAGTGTATAAATGAAGACTCACAAAGAAAGCCCTACCTCAAATTACTAAGTCAAAGTCTCTTTGAGTTCAAAGTACTCAAACTCATTTAGACCTCAATGATTCCCTGATAAGGAGCCCCTTTTATAGCAATACTAGCCTCAAGGAGTCATTTAGAGCATCTACTCCCTCTACTGAATAACATCTCTGAAAATATTTGAGTACAACTAATATGTCCACTCTGATATTTTCTTCTCTATACCAACTTTCCCCAGTTTTTTTAAATCTTTTTAAATTCTTTTGAAATTATCAATATTTCTCTTAATATGCAGTTTACTAACTAAGGTTATCAAATGCAAATGATGGAAATTCAATTTAACTTGGTAAAGGTAAAGAAAACCACCCCAAAATGAGACATAAAGAGTTGGAGGAGGAGATACATCGATTCATGGAGCTATAAAGACCAGGAGTAGAACAGTCTTTAGCTATGACTGAACACAAGTGCTCAGCTGATGTCATCCAGAATAGATCAATCTTTAAATTTTTTTTTTTTCTGTGTAGATTGATTCTCAAGTAAGCTATACCAAAGAAGTAAAAAGATGGTTACCAGGAGTTTTAGACTGATATTTATTAGCCCAGGGGGAGTTCCAATAAAAGTCTGGGGATTTAGTCATTGCTCAAGACAATGTGACCTGGTTGTGTTCTCATTTCTGGAAATGAGTAGAAATTAAAACCATCTAATTCACATGGAGTGTTAATTGAAAAGGAATAGCTATGATTACTAGAAGAAGGGGGTAGGGTAAATGATAAAGAGAAGGAAAAAAAAAAACCAAATCTTGAACAAATGTAGAATTGAGACTCTAACATCATCTCTGAATATTCACTCTAACAAGAATAGAGAACTATTAATAATATTCAAGATTGTGTTAACTTTTTCAGAATTTGAATTTCACTAATCCAAATTATCTTGTAGTCATAAAAAACACTATATTGGCAAAGAACTGACCTCACATATCCCTTTCTCTGAAAATAATTTTATCTAACCAGTGAATAATAAAAATGGCAGAAATTGAGGGGACATGAAGAAGTTGCGGTCATCTAGCTCCCAGTTTGATTTTTTAATCCTATTTGTAAAGGTTTTCGAAGGATTTATTACCTAATCTATTTTTCCTGGCATTCAAGAATCTCTTCTTTCATTTAATCATATTATCTCTTGCTACATTTTAAGAATATTCTTGAATCGTTCTTTATCTAGGATAACTTCTTAAAAACATGTTTAGGTATTAGAAATCACATTCTAGTCATTGCCTTTCAAATTTAACTAAAATCAGTAGTTGTATTTATTCATATTTTATTTTAGCTCCTTTCTTAGTTTTTCTTTTTTTCTTTTTTCTTGGCTCTGTCAGCATTCTTCAAATGTTTGTTTTCTTAAATTTGGAAGACATAATTATTTCCAATGGTCTTCTTTGTGCCAGGTATATTATTTTCTTATGGCTGCCATAACAAATTAGCACAAACTCAATGACTCAATCCAAAAGAAATTTATTCTTTCAGAGTTCTAGAAGCTAGAATTCAAAATTAAATTGTTGGCAGAGTCATGCTCCCTCCAAAGGCTCCATGAAAGATTCTTTTTCTAGCCTCTCTTCTAGCTTCTGGTGCTTGCTGGCAATACTTGGAATTCTTTGGCTTGTAGATACATCACTCCAATTTCTGGACTGTAGTCATGGCATTCTGTGTATCTATGACCTTTTCCCCTGTGTATCTGTGTCTCTGTGTCTAAATCTCCCTCTGTTTATAAGGATACCAACCATATTGGATTTAGGATATACCTAATCAAAATTGCCTCATCCTAACTTGATTACATCTGCAGGACCCTATTTCCAAATAAGGTCACATTCAAAGGTTCAGGGTGGACCTGAATTTTAGGGGATCACTATTCACCCCAGTAGAGCAGGTGTTGTGGCAAAAATAATTTTCAGACTTTGTAGATTATGTCATTGTTAATATTGTTTCCAGGTATTTTGGCCATGAAAACACAGAGGAAAATGAAAGGTACCCAGATATCATCCTCTATTGACTAAGATAAAAGCATAAGGGTAAACTATGAGTTCTGTGCATACAAATACAGAAGGCAATTTTGCAGATCATAAGCAACAGTTGGCCACTTACTATATTTTGAAAATGGAATAATTCTTAGTACTCTAATTCAGACTTTGTAGAAACTGGGATTGAAACTGAATTGAACATACCTGCCTATTATCTTTAAACAAAGGGTTTTCTAAATATATAAAAATCTAAGCCAGACAGTATAATAAAATAGTTCAACTACTCAGAGAACAAATTATTTTCTAGTACACAATATTATGCATAATTCATTTAGAAAGAATTGAAAGGCTATGCATAAATAATCTTCATTGTTTCTTTTTTTTTAAAGATTTATTTTATTTATCCTGCCCTCCCCTGTCGCATGTTGCTTGTGCTTGCTGTCTGCTTTCTGTGTCCATTCACTGTGTACTCTCTCTGTCTGCTTGTCTTCTCTTTAGAAGGCACCAGTTACCGAACCTGGGACCTCCCGTGCAGGAGAGAGGTGCTCAATTGCTTGGGCCACCTCCACTCCTTGCTTTGCTGTCTCGTCTCTGTGACTATGTTTCCTCTTTGTATCTCCTTGTTGCATCATCTTGCTGCATCAGCCCACCATGCCAGCCTGTTGTATCAACTTGCTGTCTTGCTTGTCCTCTCCAGGAGGCACTGGGAACCAAACCCAGGACCTCCCATGTGGTAGGTGGGAGCTCAATCATTTGAGTCATATTTACTTCCTTCCATTGTTTCTTAAAACACTAGTGAGAAACTTTTATTACCTCAGGTATAAGAATTCCTTCTCAGTAGGATCTTACTTGGTGTACACAGTGATATAGTTCCTAACCAAAGCAGCTCCCAATAATTTAACTTTCCTACTGATGGGTTACTGTGGGCATACCATTCAGAGATGAAGCCCCCAAAGCTTATGAACAAAGTTGAGAAGTTAGATAGTGATTAACTGACCTGTCAAAAGTCTATAATAACAGAGAAGTTACTCTGGTACCCAATGCCAGCATTGCCTGCAAGATATTGAAAACAGCATTCATCTCAGAACTTCCTGAGCTTTTATTTTCCTTCATTTCGCTCTTGTTTTTATCTTTCCTCACCTCACCCTTTCTTTCTCTTTGATTTCTTTTTTCTATTTCCTCTTAAATGACTTTTAAGGATAATAACATGAAACAAAAGTGAACAAGGTAGCATCATTATATTTACTGAATATATTTTATATTACCTGTTCTTATTTTAAACTTCAACTTAATTTAATATTTAAAGTATAGTCAAGGAAAAGAATGTATGTATATCTTTTCAATATTTTTTCCTGTAGGTCAAGCATTTTCAGGAGGAGCAGTTTCCTTAAAGCTATTACCATCCCTTGCTTAGACTGGTTACAGTTACAGTATATGTCTGAAAACAGTAAAATGAATTTCACTAAAATAACATCATTCAGACTTCAAATAGACTCAGACAGGTCATCTTCCTTATTTACCTCTAGTATAATGATTAATTTAATAGAAGATGCAGAATAAAATTTATCAGTTTCTTAATGTCTTCCCAAATGTAATCTGAAACACAACCCAGTATCAACCCCTGTCACTCTAATGGAGACCAAGTGTAAGATGACCCAATGGTGAAAGGTAGAACAGTTTTCAAACATTCTTAAAAGCTGCACAACTCTCTCAAATAAATCTTACTCAGAATCTAAATATGTAAATTACATAAAAGGGAGCTATTCAGATGAAAGCCAGGGCACCGGAACCACACACTTCACTTGATCTCCTCTACCCTCTTCCTCCATGCCAGTCCACAAAGTATTCCATGGGGCACCCCTTTCTGACACCAGAGGCCCCTGTAATAGAGTTAGGTAGCTTGAGGTTAGCTTAAGCATGAGGAAACAGGGATATGGCATCTGAGCCACAACTTCTACTTCACAACACTCACTGGATGGACTAACCCAGAGATTCTTAAACCTGAAAATGCATGAAAAGTTCACTGTAGCTGCTAGTTAACAGCGACCCTTTGGAACACAACTCCTAATGATATGGTTCAGCACATCCAGCATGCTGGAGGCTGCATTAAAATAAGTGAGTTAATGCTAGGCAGGTATAATATTACCAATACTACATTGTAAGAGAAACACTGATCTCAGGTTTCTTCTTAACTGGTCCTTCTTCAAGACTTCCATTTAATATTTTGTCTCTAGTTTCTGATATTTTTATGTTTCTTTCCAAGTTTTCTTAGTGGTATTTCCCACTGATTCACTACTCTTTCCAACATGTAAGCACACTCAGAGACACAAATAAACACACACAGTAACACACTACTACTCTGTCATACTTCAGCATAGAACAACAGTTGCAGTCTGAAACGAAACACTGCAAGGGATATATAAGTGAAAAATCTAATAAATTAGGGTATTTCATCTCATTACGGCAGCAGTGAGATTTTAAAGGTACCGAAGGGTTTGCACCAGCATTGCCCATTTTCATTCCTCTTCCATCCATCAGCCTCTGTCCGAGGTACTGACCTTGTTGACTATACCTGGTGCTCACTCCCTCTGTGTTTTCCTATCCACAGTCTCGCTAGAATGGATCCCCTTATCTGCCCACTAAGTCCACCTGTTAGAGTATGGGAATGATAGCATAACCATGCCCATGGTGAGCTCTGGCTTTGTCCGGAATCTCCATGTGTGCTAGCCATTGCTCTTTAGCCTCTTCTTTCCATTTCACTTAGAATTAGTTTTGACCTACACATCTTACTCTTGCTTAGATGTGTCCCTTAAAATACCAGTTAATTGGATTAGATAGAATTTACATGAACTTGCCTCAAGGAATATGCCTTATTTTCAGTTATTAACAAATAAAAAATTCTAACCCAACTGTTATTGAAAGTATATAAGCTAAATCTACACCAGCTTGCTATTGTCAGATCATGCCATGCTAAGAATAGCTCCAGAGTTTCTGCAGGGAAAGTCATTGTTCCCAAAAGTATATTTAGCTGCACCACATAGAAGATGAAGGAGCACCTATTAATGTTTACGGGAGACTGAATCGAGGTTTATAAGGTAATCATTTGGTACGTGTGATAGTGAATTATTTTGAGTTGTTGAAGTTCTGTTGAACCACCTAATCATGCTGTCAACATTATTAGCTACATCTATAGCTAAAATGACTGTATACCAATCATATTTCCCCGGAACACATACAATTGTGAGCTATGGGAGAAGAGCTCCATAAATTAAAGGGGTCCCCTTAGTGAAGATTTTTTTTCTCCTTTTTGTCACTTAGAAAATATTAAGATGCACCAAGATCTGATTTTAGTACAGCAATATGTTTTGCTTAAAAGGAAATGCAAAAAATTTCATTTTGCCAGTAATTTGGAACATTACTTGTTAGTCTGGGAAAACCAGTCTATTTACAGTTTTCGGTTTCAATTGTGATGAACTTGTCTCCTGTGAATAGATGGAATTAAATGCCAGTAACTTTGCAAGCCTTGCTCAATACAGTTGAATTCAGTGTCGCCTTCTTTATCCTAACCAGAAACCAAAATGTGTCCTTCAGGGCTCCCAGACCAAAATGCTCCTGTCCTTTCTGTGCGCAGCAGTCTCTTGGGCTGCATGTTAATATGCAGGCCATTGCCACTTTGCCGATGAGAGAGATCACTGAGGAGCAATATATGTCTGTGTATGTCAACCCTGCATACCCCAGAGTAAGTCTGCAGCTCAGCTCTGCTGTGCAGCCCTGGAGACTTCTTGATTTCTTATTCAGTTGTCAGTGCTTCATGCTCCAAGCTATGCTTTTAGTGTATTTTTTTTCCCTCTCTCCCTTTTGCAAAAGAAAGGTCTAGTCAAAAAATCAAAATGCCTCATTGCTTTGAGGACACTACTTGAGTAGTAGTTGGTACAGACCAAATTCCAGCGCGCAGCTGCTCAGAGGCTCAGTGCTGTTCAACAGCTAACACTTGCCGTTGTGAAAATTGGGGGTTGATTCCCAAATTACTCCTGAGAGCCAAGAAGAAAAGAAAGACATTGATAAATGCAGAAGGAAGAACTATTTATCTTGATCTGTTTCTGTGTGCCTCTCTTCTTTTAACTCTATTCCTGTTATTACTCTTAATGTGATTAGCTGCTTCGCACTTTGTTTAGACAAGGCAGCCAAGATTTTATGGATGATGGCAGTGGGGAATCATGCGTGCTAAGTGCAGTGGCCTCAGCTGGCACCCCAAACTCTTAATTATAGATCAAGCCTTTACGAGACAAAAGCCTGTTCCACTACAGAACCAATAAGATTGACATGTTGCCACTGACAGAGCTCTTTATTTCTCTCTTTCTTTTCTATGCCATGCCTCCTTAATTACAGTTTTCTTTAAAAATTTCCACACTTTTGGTGTCTTTTTGTATAAAGGTTACAAATGGAAAGTACCTTGTGATTTTTTTTTTCTGTCAACTGTCACCCCGATTTAAAGTTGAGAAAAAAATAAAATCAAGATGACAGCAATTAGTAGAAACCTGTGGTTGCCAAACTTTTCCTCCTCCACTCTCTGGTCCTTAATCACTGTTTACCTGATTCAGAGTTGGTAGCCTGGGGACTCTTCGATGGTGGAGGAAATGGCATGAACATTTTTAGCCTGCTTATGCTAAAACCTGCCCACATTAGATGTGTTTATTGTAGAAAAGTTTTGCAGTGGTAATTTTTCTTAAGTACAGGGAGGAAATGACATTCTTTTCCCATCCCTGGCTCTGTGTGTGTGTGTGTGTGTGTGTGTGTGACATGGTACAGAGACAGTCAGGATTTTCTGTAGAAGGTGAGCCTCTGCTCAAGTCTGGTCCTGAGCCTCCAGGGACATTAGTAGCACAGTTATATGCAGAAAGACTAGAAATCTGGTTCAGGATATTCTGTCAGGAGACAGGCTACAAGACAGCTGTATGCTTGGCATTCTCATTGCTCTAAAACTGTTAACATGGGCCGGATCATGGCATAGTAAAGTTGCAATTGATGGTGACAACAATGTAGACTTCAGAGCTAACTCAGAGTTCTTGGAGAACAGATTGAGAGCTGTGTTTGCAATCTGAAATGGTTTTTCAGCTCTGCCTCTTGATACATGCCCAATGGCCAGCCAGAATTTATTCCTAAAGTACCAGTTCCACTTGACCTAGAGTAACAACTATGGAAGAGTGGACTATTATGGCAGAAAGACAGGGCTGCTACTTTTTAATACAATTTAGATTATACTCAGACTAAGTGTGAATAACAGGGCATTGACTATTACTTTAATTGATTCCTAAGTATGCACATCCAGTTGATATTTTAAGATATTTTATGAAGTTTTGGCGCTTGTCACCACTAAACTAGAGTTAAATCTGTTAAGATGTATAAGGTAATGCCTAATCATAAATTATTACTAGTATTTACTGGCTGATAAATTCACTAAAAATAGAATTTAGTAGAAAGTAGGTCTAACTTGGACCTTATTCAAAGAAACTCATTGCTTATAATATATTTTCTGGTCCCCTGCTATGGGTAAAGGGCTATGAAGCACTGTGTGCCTGTCTGGGCCATAAAATTGAGTTTGTTTACAATTTTCACAGGTTGAGTTCTCTGGAAGCATACATTGAGACTGCGCTTGGGATTCAAGGTATTTTTTAGATATCAACTCCTGTGAAGGAAAGGAGCAAGTAGCAGGATTGGGCCGGCAAGAAGTCACACTGCGATGTGTCCTGCATTAGACTGGAATGGCATCCCCGCTGTGTTTAGTCAGCAGATGGCAGCTGCCCTGGGAAGGCGTGACCTCAGGAGAGGAGCTCCTCCGCGGCTGAGGCAGGCCCTGAAGGAGCTGAGAGCTGGAGGCTGCCTGCTGAGCTCACTTGCTGCCACTCTGCAGCAAGTCCTTCCTAGAAAGGGACCTGGGCAGCTCATCTCCATGGTTACCACAATAAATAACTGCCAAACAAAACAGAAGGTTATGTGAAGAGGCACATGAAGAGTGCAATCGACTCCTTTAGGAATTCAGAGCAGAGGGGAGAGAAGGAATTTACTTTCAGGTAAGGTTGTTGGGGAATGAATGCTTTATAGGGTAGGTAGAATTTTAATTGACCTGTGAAGGATGAGGGGGATTTAGCTAAGCAGAAAGGTGCACTCAGAGAGCATCCTAGGTAGGATAAAAGGACATAAACAAAAGTGGAGAGATGGGAATTCACATTTAGGAAATGCCAAATAGTCCACCAGCTCTACAGTAACTCACATATATTTGAGAGGGGAGGCAAATGGGGCTCAAGAGACTTAAGCTCATATAGAAAAATTTGAAACTTATTATTGGGCTTGGGGGAGTTCTGAAGGTTTTTTGCATCACTGGGTAACATACTTAAAGTGTTGCTTCAGGAAGACGATTATGACAATACTGTTCCTTATGAGGTGGAGGAAAGCACACTTGACTTGAAATGATCAAATACCTGATTTCCATCCTGTGTGACCACACTAGCAGGGGCAATCCCTGAAGGTTTCTGGATCTTAGTTGCTTTATCTGTAAAGTGAAACTACTAGAAACTACCCATAATCACACATGGAATTGTTTTGGTTAACATGAATGTGACCTCCAAATTCAGATTTACAGAATAAATGGATTGGGTGTGGGCAGGACTATGTCTATTTTACTGCAGAGTACCAAGGACCAGTAGCCACTCAACAAATATATATTAAATGAGTGATGATTTTAAGAAATGAAGAGGAAAGATTTTAGGAGATAAATTTAATAGTTGAGAAGTGAGATGATAAAGTCCTAGTAGAGGAGTTTGAAAGGGATGATGCAGCTAAAAGAGGAAGACACTTCAAAGGAATTGTTTACATGACTTGACAACTCATTAGATACAGGGTCAGGGGAAGGGATGGGAAGAAACGGAAGAGTCCATCGGTTTGGGACTAGGCCATGACCACGCTAGGCTGTTTATAATAAGCTGCACTCAGCTTCTATCCACCAATGAAACCCATCCTGGTTTTGGAAAAATCCTCTATGTTGTCCCTTGTGACTAAGAATCCAATAAACTTGTTACAAAGTTTACAGAACAAGGAAGATGTTGGCTATATTAGGAAAAATTGAGTTATCAGGCAATAAACCAAATTTGCATGGGCTATAATGGTTTAACTTTAGGTAGCTGCTTCTGGAAATTTAAGCTTGAATCTCTCAAGGGAAGCCTGGGTGTGCTAAACAGACTTGAGGGCTGTATGCATACCGGAAGACCAGAGACTGAACGAATTTGTCAAGTGTCCCTCACTTCCAAATGGTTACCATACATCGTAGACCTAACTCAACTTTTCCATGCCCAATGTTACTGCATTAGTCCAAAAGTCTCCTCATTTCTCCCTGGATTACTACAACCTAAATATCAATGGGCTGTCTCTAGCATTACCCTTCTTAAAGCCATTCTTCTCTCTGCTACCAAAATGACCTCTCTGTATCATCTGATGACACCCTTCCCTGCTGAAAATTCATCAGACTCTCCATTTCCCTCAAGATAAAATTCAAATTCCTAAGCATGATATAATAATCACATCATTATATGGCCCTTGCTTACTTCTCCCACCACTCTGTTGCTCATACCCTATATTCCTTCCATGCTGACTCTTGAATCGTCCCAGATAGATCAGGTTTTCTTAGGTTTCTTTCCCTGTGCACCAGCTGCTCCCTGGTGAGAGTGCATGTTTCTCCTTCACCTGGGTAGCTGCTGTGTATTCTTCAATACTCGGCTAATTGGCATTGCCTCCAGGGAGCTTTCCGTGATCAGCCAGTTAGGTTTATCTTCTGCAAGCTCATATTTTTCACAAAGCACTTTTCACATTGACTGTAATGTTGACTGGCTACCAATTCATCCCACCCAATAATCAGAGAATTACAAATTTAACTGTCTTCAAGGATTGGGCAGGAAACTTAGATCTTTAAAGCCTCTAATGTAAGGCAAGAGGATTGATAGGAAATGTGACACACTGGAAAGATTATCTCCTATTTAAATTCAATCAAATAAAGAAAGGAAAAAAAGGAAGCCACCATGCTGGTTAAGGAAACCCTGTTTAGTAGAATAGTTTACCCTCATTTGCTGCAAGTTGTAACACCAGTGCTAGACAGGGACTTCCTAAAGGCAGCAACTAGAGAAAGAAATGGGTGTTTTTGAGTGAATGAAAAGATACACATCAAACACCACCACCTTCAAAAGGTAAAGGACAGAAACATTGAAAAGTTAAAGAACAGAGAGCAGATGTAGTTCAAGGTGTTGAATGCCTGCTTCCATGTACGAGGTTCCAGGTTTGATCTCCGATACCTCCTAAAAACAAAATGAAACAAACAAATGAAAAAAACAACTTTCACTGGTGAGTGGATGTAGCTCAATGGTTGAGTGCCTGCCTCCAATGTAAGAGGTCCTGGGTTCAAGCCCCGATACTTCCTAAAAAAAAAAATTAAAGGACATAACCCTGACAAAAAAGATCCAAACAATGAGTAAGAGACAAAGGAAAATTTGTGTAGAGCATTCTCACAGTTATGAGGAAATTTTCAAGACTGAAAAATTGACCAAAACTATCAAATGCTAAAGAGGTATCAAAAAAGAAGTAATTTTGAGAAAAACAAGTACACACACACACACACACACACACACACACAATTTTCCCAATATAAAAAATTTAAGCCAAAAAAGTAGATGTAAAAAGCATCATTATACGGATTATTTTCTACTTTCAAAAGACTGTTTTAGAAGTATGGTAGGTAAGAAGGCAAGGGAATGAATAACTCATGAATGGGAGGGGAGATAAATACAGCATATATAGATTACTCTTAAGAGAAATTAGACAGTAGAAGGAGAGAACATATGTTACTAGCATAGGAGTTAGCTGTGGATGGAAGTGGACATGAGGGATATGAGAATATAAAAGTCAACTTGTCAAAAGAAAGGGAGAGATTAAGAAAGCCAAAAAGAGTGATGAGGAAGCAAATGAAGAACATTTGAGATAAAGGGAAATCAAGATATTTGGAAAAATACTTTGCAACCATTCTTGTTATAGTGATTTAGGCAATGATCATCAGTGGATGCTAAAACAATGGGTAAAAGAACACTTGTGAGACAAAATATTTACACTGTCTCAAACTATCATCACACTTATTATTTGTCAATTATACACCAAAGGATTCCCTAACACTGGAGAAATTGACAGCTGCCACATTAACTATAATTTATCTTACACTTAATATTATCAATAGTGGAACAAACTGACATATACCTTCTGATGTGATGAACTGAGAACAAAACACTATCTCTAATGGAATATTCTTGCCAAAAACATTTAACCCAAAACTAATCATGAGAAAATTGTCTGAAAGATTCATACTGTGGGGCATTCTACAAAAGAACTGGCTTGGATTCTTCAAAAATAACAGTCATGAGAGACAAAATGGAAAGAAAAAAAGTCCAGGGAACTCTCCTAGATGACAGGAAACAAGCCAAATAAAAGCAGTACATGATCCTTAACTGGAGTCTGGATGGAGGGAAGAATAGTTTAAAAAGTCATTTTGGCATAATTGAGAGAAAATGGAATATGGACCATATATGATATATATATTTTTATATCACTGTTAAGTTTCATGAGTGTGTAAATAATATTATGATGTGGTACATGAATGTCATTGTACCTAGAAGATAAATCCTGAAGTATCTCAGCAGAGAAAAGTGAAATATACATCTGCATATATAGAGATAAAACAAATAGGCTAAAATGTTGGCAATTGGTGAACCTAGGTAGATGGGTTTTCATTACATTATTCCTTCAAGTTTTTTGAATGTCTGAACATTTTCAAACTAAAAGGTAAGAAAATTAAAATTTAAAAAAATTTTTTTAAAAGAACTTGGAAAGGAGGAAAATAAAATTTGGGAGAATGGAAGTACAAATGAAGACTTGCATTAGTCAGTCTACTTTGTACAAATACTGCCCTTTGTTCTTTTAAAGGTATTACCTAATTAAAACTTCCTAATACCTTTTCAGGATTGAGGTTGTTATTCTTATATTATATAAGAGGAAATAGAGGCTCAAAATCATTTAAGAGCTAATAATTTACAGAACTAATAATTGCAATAGGTAGGTTCAATTCTAGGTCTACCTGACTCTAAAAAACATTCTTCCCTTTAACGTGTGCTGTTTTTCTCTTGAAGTGAAACTAACACTCTAGTTGGTTTATGCAGAAAAGAATTAAGCAGTAGGGTTGCGGGTGAAATACGAGGTGGCTGGCAAGACTGAAGGAGTAGAGTTTAGGGTGAATACCACCACAGAATTTCTTTGCCAAGGGAACTGCTACCTCTGCCACAGTCAGGAAGCTGGGAAATTGTAAGTCTAGGGCCTCATGATCTATGTTGAAATCCATACTAGCAAAAGAGATGCCCTTGCCCTGCCATTTGACACCCACATCTTGAACTTCTATTCCATATTTCACAGGAAAATCAGTCCCTCCCTCAGCCATGCTTGCTGGAGGAAATATCAGAAATTACAGGAACATCACTTCTACACTGTGGTCTTCTCTCCCACCTTCCAAACATCATGTGGACACCTCTGCATGAAGGAAGCTAACTCACATGTGCACCCATGACTGCAATGAAGTTTGTCAATTGTAACTGCAGTCTTGAGTTTTCTAGCCTCTACTCCTCACAAGAAGGTGTAGAGTGGAATTGTCTAAAGCAATCTGCCATATCTGCAATACCGCCTCATTGTACTTTCTAAAGGTACAGAAAAAAGTTGTAGAGAAAGAGGGAAGGTATTGAGGGGTCAAATATCTGGAGATCATCCAGTCCGGTTCAGTTAGACACACTGACTGGTAAAGATGGAGAGAGCTAGAGGTAGGGGTTGGACTTTGCCCCGTGGTGGGAGCTGGCTAAGCCTCTCCATCAGGCTGCTGTCAGCATGCCTGAGGCTGGCGCTTGAAGTCCGCAGGGTAAGCAGTGGAGAAGGGAAGATGGATGTCAAGTGGAGAAGATCCAGGACAAGTCAGAAGCCACAGCACAAGCTGGAGCCCACGTGGGTGGACTGAAACTCTTATCCGTTCTTGTTGTTCCTGGCCTTTAGAGGGTGGGTATCCTGTGGAAGCAGGAGTCCTTCATCACAGATCTAAATCTTCACCCAGGAGTCAGAGAATTTGAAGGGGACCCTGAGGGAAAGTAGAGCAGGTCTGGCTGCTGCATCAAGCTATCAAAGCAGGCCAGGAAGTTAGAGACCATGTGTGAGCTACCAATGGCTGCTGCTTTACTTCTACCCTCCAAGTCTCACCCAACAATCTCCTTTGTCGTCTACCCTAACCAGAAATATTAATATATAGGAAAGGGAATTCTGGAGGATGTAGTTCAGCCTAGACAAGCTGACATTTTATAATGCCACTACTGTTGTTGATCTTAGTCTATTTAAACATTAAAGTAGAAGTCAAGTATGAGTTGGTAGTGGAGTGAAAAAAAGAAAAAAGGAGCAGAAGACATAATTGAAATGAAAGATATTCAATAGCAAGAAGCTGGTATGTCAGATAATTTATTAACATAGTTACTGAAGTCATTAAAATGATGCCGGAAGGGAAAGTTCTTTTCCATGAAAGTCTCTATGAGGTTAGATTAATTGTGACTGTATCTAACTGAAAACCCAAAAGGTGTCTTACAATAGGGTTTATTTCTCTCTCACTTAAAATAAGTCTCCTAGGGCTAAAGTGACCAGGCTCCTGGTTTTCTGCTTTGCTCTCCTCAGTACACACAGTTCACTCTCAGTGCCACTCTATGACCTAAAAATACTGCTGGAGCTCCAAGCATCATTTCCATATTCCTGCACCATGTAGGAGAAAAGGGGGTGAGGTACCCCAAAAAGGATATGTATCCCAGTTGAATCAGCCACCTTTAAAGAATTTTGTTCAGAAGCTACTCCCCCAATGACTTCCTCTTCTGACTCTTTTGTCATCATTACCAAGGTGACCATATATTTTATTCACAAAATGGCACATTTTTGAAAGGGAAGGATGGCATTATTAATAATTATGACAGTACACTAAGCTTAAAAAAAACTATCCCAGGCAAACCACAAACTATGATTAACACTATCCCTAGGAAAGAGGGAAACAGTCTTTCTCCTGAGCACTTTTTCACCCCAAATAGATCAAGTGTGCTATGAGCAAAGAAGAAGGGATGAAGAACATTGAGTAGGGAACAGGCCATCTCTGCCATAAGGCCCACGTGCAGCAATGTCTTTCTAAGAAGTGGCTGAAAATCCGCTGTTCGAATATCCCTCATTTGTGTCTTCTCTAATTCCTCTCTAAAATCCCAGGGGAGAGCACATTCAATCGTAACCTTCCGAGGCAAATGGTTCTGGCATGGCATCATTTCAACACCTGGTGGCAGAGACAAGGTTACTCTGAGAGCGTGGGCCTTTACTGGGATCAGAGAGATGGAGGAATTCTTCTTCTCTACTGCCTTGGGGGTCAGAGAGAAAACTCATAGTATGGGTAGAAGGAGACCTTTGCCAGTGCTGTTATGCAATGGAGGACAGCAAATGGGTAATGTTATCTATACATATATTGATAAACCACCGCAGCTGATTTTCTGGAGAGAAGACTAAGGTTGTCAATGTGAGACTAAATTAATCTGACAGCTACAGCAGTACAGACATTTAGCATATTAGTTTAATAGGAGTGCCATGCTAAACATGGACAGCCATACTTGGAAATAATGAATCAATCTGTTGGATCTGTACCCAATTAGAAATGATTATTCTGCAGCTTGTCTTTTTGCCTGCTCATTAGGAGAAGTAGATGCCCTCCTGAAGGTGTATAGCTTGGCCTAAAAGGCAGCATCTAAAGTGTGTCTTGGCAATGGGCAATGCTGTGTATTTCAGGAATTCTCAGCTCCTAGAACTGGTAGCCTGGGAGCTGAAAGCTTGGTGGAGACACTTTCTGACATAAACTCACAGGAGTCCAACTCTGCAGGCTGAGCAGGAGGGTGTGGCTGAGAGATTTTCTAACTAATTTAATATTTGAAAGACAGATTTGGGTCAATAAGGCCCTAAACTCCTGATGTGATGCAATATAGAACACGCAGTACCAGTTACAAAGTATTCTTGATGAAACAGTGAACCTGAAACTAATTCAGCCCTGAGAGTTGACTTCCAGTTTAAAGGAAATATTGGGGTAAAAGAACAAATTAAAGTCCACCACAAGGAAGCATACAGACTAATCTAGATTGTGGGACTTTGTATAGGACAACTCACTTGATTTCTTCAACAGTTCAGTGGCATGGGGGAAAAAAGGTGAGGAATGAGACCTATTCTAAATAAAATGAAAATGAAGTACTATAGTTACCATATTTTTGTGTGGACTTTATTTGGACCTTGGTTTGAAAAAAAATAAAAACTTTTAACACTTTTGAGAATGATGGTGAAATTCGAATGTGAATTCTGTGTTAGATCTTACCAAGAAATTATTGTTCACTCTGTTAGGTCTAAAAATAGTATCCTTTTTAAATTAAAAAGTCCAGATTTTTAAAAAAATGCCTACTCAAATATGTAGGAATGAAATGATGATGTCAATGATTTGCTTTAAAATATATCAGAAAATAAAAGGAAAAGGAAAAGGAAAAAAAAAGGATAGATAAAACAAGTCTGGCAATATTTTGGTAAGTGATGAATCCAGGTGATACGTCTATGGAAGTTCATTGTACTATTTGTTCTATTTCTGTATATTTTTTAAAACTTTTCATAAAAAGTTAAAAAAAAATAACTTCCACCAAAATCACTTGCCAGTTGCCCAGATTATGTGTTTTATGGGCAGTTTTGGAAAAAGAATCTAGATTACTGCTTTGATTCCTTGTATTGCTAATTGTTTATGGACAAAATGGCCAAGATGAAATCACTGGAACATTGTGTAAGACAATTCCTGAAAGGAGACATCTTTTCCAAAATGACAAAAATGACAGAGGTATACCATTAATACGTGTGTAAGGAGTATTTAAGTTCTAAGATGACATGCCTATGATTCAAATACTGTTTATCCTGTTGAAGCAGCCAGCATTGATATGAAGCTAGAGGCATGTCTTCATTTAAGGAAACTGAGAAGGCATCCTATGAAATAGAGCAGTCAGAAGTGTTTATTTACTTTACGGAATTCTTTACTTGATTCAAATGTTGGTGACCTGACGATGAAATAGTAACATCTATATTTAAACAACATACATACATGAGTGCACACACACATACACACACACACATATATACACACTGGTTTTCAAAGAAACCTAAGGGTGACAGCTGTTGATCAGGTAACTTCTTACCAGATTCTGCTCCTGTGGATCTTGGGAATCAGGCACAACCAAAATAAAATCTCTGTTCTTCTGCCCACTGGCCCAGGAACCACGTAGGCCCTTTACTCGCTGAGCCTGTTTGCTCCTCTATAGCATGAATGTAATAATGCCTGATGCTAGTCCTGTTGGAAGGATTGACGGTTTAGCATTCGCCAAGCACTCAAATTGGTGCCTGTAATATAAAATTCCCTGCACCCTAAGAACTCTCAGCTGAGCTCCTCTGATTTTTCTTAAATCATCTTTGTTGAGGCACAATTTATGTTTAGTAAATGACATGTTTTTACATGTACAGTTAGATGAAGATATGGAATCTTTCCATTGCCCCTTAGGGATCCTGCACAAGTCTTTGACCCAACCCCAGTGCCAGCAACCACTGCCTGCTTTCTGTCACTGTAAATGAGCTGTGTCTCAACTTGAATGTACATGAATCAGACATTCTGTGGTCTTTTTTGTATGGCTTCTTTCTAACCCTAACATAATGGTTTGGGGATCCATCCACATTGTTGCATGTAATAGTAGTTTGGTTGTTTTGTTTGGTTGCTAAATCAACGAGTTATATTCCACTCTATAGATATATCCCAATTTGTTCATCCATTCATGACTTGATGGATATTTGGACTGTTTTCAATTTGGGGCTATCACTACTCATGCTGCTAGCAACATTTGAGCAAGTATATGTTTAAGTTAATATGAAAAAAGTCTGTTTAGCTTCATAAGAAACTACTGAACTGAATTTCAAACTGGCTGTACTATTTGTGTTCCAAATAGCAAGGTGGGAGGGTTCCAGGAGCTCGACATCATTACCTGCACTTGGCCAGCCCTTTGCTCATGGTGGCTAAAAACGTTAGAGATATCCCTGCCTCTTGATGTGCATGCTTTTGGGGAGCCTGCCCTGCTCCTAAGCTACCAATCCCCCCCATGGATAAATCAACAGAGATGGCCTTTTAGCAGCTACCTATCTGTCGTGTCCCTCTACCTCCTCATGGCCATGGTCTGGGAGTGAAAACCTGATCCAATATGCGCCAATCAGATTTTCTGTCTAAGAAATTTGGAATTAGTTCTGCATGAGTCAATGTCTTCATGTGTCTAGGTGTTGCTGTATCAAACTGGGAGTTGTACAATGGACAGTACTACTTATAACATGGATTTGTTAGGTTAGAATACACTTTGGGTTCCTTAGGATTACCTATTTCTTCGTTCCAATCATGTCTGTATCCTCTTGATAAATGGCCTTTATTTTTGCATAAGGTATAGTTCCTTGATTCCATTTAACTCCATTAAGAGCCTGGGTTTGCAGGTTCCTTGACACCCAAATAGATGTCCCTGACATACATGCCCTTGAGTTTCAAGTGAGTCTTTGACTTTTCATCCTTCTGGGACCTGTAGGCAGGTCACACATCTCTAATAACTCTGACCTCTAATACATATTTTGACACAAAGTGTTAATTTGTAAAACTGTCTACTTAGAAGAAGAGGAAACATAATCTCCTTTACCTCCTTTTCACCATCTTTTCTCTCTCTATGCTAATGCTGCTTGGCTTACTTTTTTTCTAGTTGCAACAGATTTTATTTGTTCTTTCATTTGTTTTTTTTTCCCTTCATTCTTTTATTTATTCATTCAGTTCATACTTATTGAATACCTTCCATGTATTTTTCTAAGGTAGTAGGGATCTAGCAGAAAATAACAACAAACAAACATCTCTAACCTCCTGGAGTTTACCGTATTGTTTGAGGAGAATGACAGAAAATGAAATAAATAAGTAAAGAGCAAGTAAGAATTTTATTGGTATGATGGAGAAAACATGAAAGCAAGGAAGACAGATGGAGAATAATAGGTGGGAGGTGACGTGATGAAGGAACGAACTAAGCAGATACAGGAAGAATGTTCCAAGTAGGCCTTACCTATACAAAGATGGTTAGGTGGGGAGTGGACTTGGAGTGTTTGAAGAAAAAATAGAAGGCCAGTGTGGCTGGAGTCATGTGGGCCAGGTGGTGAACAGGAGGAGATGCAGTTAGAGAGGTCAGCATGATGATGTCCATGGTGAGCTGGGGGTGAGAGTGGGTGGGTCTTTAGGCCTTTTTCACCTGAGTGAAATGGAGAGTCATCAAGGGTTTTGAGTAGCAATGACATATCTGACATATTTTTTTTCATACTTCATTCTGGCTGTTATTGAGAAAAGTTACATAGAGTCCGAATTTAAATCATAGAGATGACTTTTCCCAGGCTGGTAGAAGTGAAGGTGGTGCCAAGTTCTCTAACTTGGGGTCTTTTATGAATGTAGACTCAAAAGAATTTGCCAACAAATTGGATGAGTGTGATTGAAGGAATTCAGATCTAGGAAAAGAAAATCTGAGTTCTAGAATAGCCTTGGTCACTAACTGGCCATGCGACCATAATCAAACTGATGTCTTTGCCATAGAAATAAAAAAAATTAAGACATGAGATAGACTTTGGAGTGACTTTAAGTTTGATTGTCTATGGAATAATGATAACAATAACCAATACTATGTCTATATTACCTTTGTACCAAGTATGGTTTTTAGCTCTATACATATATTGGCTAATTTAATTCTCGCTTTAATTTTATGAGGCATATCATATCATTATTCCAAGGTAGAGATGAAAAGACCAGAAACACAGAGAGGTAAAGTAATTTGCCCAAGGTCACATAATTAGTAAGTGACAAAGCAAGGATTTAAACTCCATATGAATACTATCTTACAAAGTTGAGAACAGCATAAGGAGCACAGAGGACTTTAGAGCTTGATGGTATATGTTGATACACATGTATGTTATTTAAAATCACAGTATTTCTCAAGCTGTAGTTTAGTAATACTAGATAACATTTAGTAAGAATGGGAAAGAGAGGAAGAAAAAGAAACCACATGTGCATATGATATACATACACCAGGATGTGCATTATTTCCCTCTTTGAGGATGTTACCACTGTGTAACTATCTATTGAATTCTTTATTTGCATACTTTTTTTTAAATTCAGAAAATCATACTATGTTTTCTAGGCTGTAATTTAACCTGACCTAAGAATTAGATTACTTAAACTCAGTTCTTGGCTTCTCCGCTAGCTTATTTTGATTCTCTGCCCATGTTACGCATAGTCACATAGCACATATCAAGACCTTGCTATCCTCTTTTTTAGAAGGATTTTTCCTGGAATTATGTTTCCAGAATACTGAAAATATTGGTAAGTACCTGTTTAGAGCACTGTAGCCTCTGTCCACATTTTACATAAAGGCTAAGCAGTTTTTCTATATCTTGTATAATTTACTGAGAAACTTGCTTTCAACAAATCTCAAAGGAAACAAATCTGATTTTTCTTTGTAAAAATATCCTGTCTTCTATGATTTTCTTGGTATAGTCTAGAGTTTCTCCTAACATGGATAACATGTAATGCTCTTTGTCTTTCTGAATGAAAGCCCACTCAAGAAGCAGGCAACAGGATTAAATAGCATGCCAGCTCCATTTCCAGTCATCTGATTTGGAAGCTGGTGATGAGAGAGTTATGTGTCCTTGTCTTAGACACTCTAATTCCCCACATACCCAAAGAACAACTCAGGATATAATTTATTTAATCATGGAATGGCAACTGGAGTAAGGGAGGTGTCAGAGGTAATGAAACAGTAGGAAAATTAGATAAGAAAAAAGTGAAAAATACACCAAAAAAAAAAATCATGAGACTAAAATCAAAGTTTAAATTTTACCGATTTCTCAAGCTTTATTTCCTGACTGTATAAATATATACAATAGGCACCAGTGGCACCATGCACTCTTGTATTCATTTGTTCATCCCTCCATTTATGCAAAGAACATTCATTAAGAACCTATAACATGACAGGCATTATACTAGAGTCTGGCTTTTCATGGAGATTAGAAAAAAAATTTAATTTCATGTCTCAGTCTTCATTACTCAATGTAATGAAACAAACAGGCATCCCTGAAGCTCCCATTGTACTCATCGCGCCCAAAGCCAACCCAGAGTGTGGGACGAATAGGGCAAAATTCTGAGAACAGAAAAATCATATTCTCTTTTGACTGCCCTGAATGCCCTTTTGTAGGGAGTAGAGAGAAAAGAGCAACATGAGAATCCTGTTGTTATTTGTTTAAATTCTAAGTGTGAACACCTATCCAACTGGTGCTCAAATCTGGGACAATAAAACCCTGGGATCCTTAGAAGGACAAAAACAACAGTGAAAACTATTATCTGTTAGATAAATTATTAATCACTGGGATATATCTTCCTTGACATCAACAAAGCCAGAAGAGCGATGGGTCAAAATCAATTTGTCATGGGCCAGGGATATGCTTCGTGACCGACTTATTTTGACATGGAGGTCAAACTTGGACTCGGTGCCCTGATGACCCGAGTGCATAGAATTCTATGCTGGAAGTTATATTTCACCTATGCCCGCCGACTGTAGGCGCCACATATGAAGCCTTGGGAAGAAGCAGCTTCGAGAGGGGAGCAGTTGGGGAGTGAACCCCTAAGGGAGGCCCTCTCACTTAGGGACTATCACAACTACAGTTTGCTGAATCTGAGGAGTGCCTCTAGGGAGGCGCTTAAAATGCATAGCAACTGCTGCGCTGTTGCTATTCCTGTCGGGAAGAAGATACGAACCCGTAAGGAAAAAGGAGATTGAGCAGCATGAACTTTGAGCTAGTGCCTTCATTTCAGTTCTGCCACAGCAATAGGTACAAATACGATTTTTCTTTTCCCCGAGAGGGAGCACCAGAATAGGAATAATATATCCTCCAGATGTTTTTGAGAGGGAGAGAGGAAAGGGGAAGAATACTTGCTCCATTTCTCTTTGAAAATAAAAACAAAATGCAACAAAAAGCCAGCAGGTGAGCAAAGTTAAAAATAAACTTTAGCTGGATTTCCCTTTGTGCCTTGCTGCTTTGCTCACTTAAGTAGAAACCAGACCTTGGAACGAAAAGCCGGAGTAGCCATGTAGGCTCCCTTTTAGAAATAAGCCCCGTAAATAGCCCATCCAGTTGGAAAATAAGGTCAGGAGGCAACAAGCCGGGCTGCTAGGCGGCCAGGGTGGAGCGGGCCAGCCTGCCTGCATCTATTTGCATTGAGCTTCTCCTCAGTGTTTGCACTTCAGGGCCGCTCAGCTTCAAATGTGCAGCTCTCAGGAGCCAGCCAAGCGATTTGGAAGAATTTCAAATTATGAGGCTGTGCCACATTTGCCGTGTTAGAGGCACGCTGGCGGCTGCTGAAGTATGCTCTGTTTCTGTTCTGAACAACCCGTGGAATGTGTCCTGTGCTGTGCATTTTCTCAAACGGCGGGGCCTGAGTGCCACGAGTGCTGTGACCTTTAGTCCAAGGAGGAGCATAGCTGGCAGGGGCAAATAAAGGCAACCATCTGCACAAAGATTCTGCTTGTTGTTCCAGTGGAGAGAAGGACCCAGGAGTCAGTCAGACCTGGGTTCAAATCCCAGTCCTATACAGCTGTGGGTCCTTTGGCAATTAATCTTCCAGGCTTTGATTTTCCCTCATCCATGAAAGGTGCACCTCATAAAGATTACATGGAGAAGATATTAAGTGAGATAATATGTGAAACCTCCCACCACATATTATATTTCTGTCACTATTGCCGAATAACTGCATTTACTTGGCAATAGTAACTGAATTTATCCCAGAATTTAGTGGTGTAAAGCAACCATTTTCTTGTGCTGACAAATTTTGTGGCTCAGGAACTCAGACAAGGCATGAAGCCGTAGCTCTTCACTGCTCCTGTGTGTCTGGGGCCTCAGCTCAGAGGACTCAGAGGCTGAGGGTCATGGTAGTTTGATGGCTGGGCCTGGAATCATCTGGAAACAGATTTACTCGTCTCTAGCACACTGGTGGGCAGTTGATGCTGACTGTTGGCTGGTACCTCAGCTTGGGCTATTGGTGGGAACACCTTCTGGAGGCCTCTTCTGTGGCCTTGGTTTCTTCACAGCATGGCAGTCTTGGGTTCCAGAGTCAAGTGGCCTTGTTGACGAGGTAAAAGCTCAGTGGTAAGGGCTTGGCTTTTACTCTCTAGGCTTAAAAGGAAATCAGCATGTCTTATGATGTAAGTGAGACATGAACCCACCAGTGTTCAAGGGGAGGGTCATTAGACTTCACTTCTTGACTGGGGGGTAGTCAGATCCCAGAAGGACATGTGGATTGAAAGCTACTGTAGTGGCCATTTTCAGAAAATGTGATGCCTGGGCCATAGCATTTGTGCAGTAAATGTTTGTGCTCCAGAATAGATGGACCATTTTGCCTTTTCTTTCCTGGCTTTATTATACTTATTAATTTATTATATCCAGTAGCTGCTCAAAAACTTCTTCAGTCACTCTAGCAAATGGGAAATCTTGGCACCTGCCAAGATAAAGGTTTAAGCTACATCTGCGACCAACTGTTTCCACTAAGAATAAGTAGGTCAGCACCACCCACCAGCTTGTGGCAGCCTAACATCAGCAGGAAAGCTTTCTGATAATTCCACTTCCAAGTGAAAAAGATCTGCCAATCTCCTCACCATGTCCTATGTGCTTAACTGAGCAATCCCAAAATACTCTCCAAAAGTCACAGCATTAAAGGCTTGCTGTTGCTTAAATAAAGGCTATGGAAGCTTACCACCAAGAGAATTCTAAATTCTCTCTCAGGGTTGAGTCTGGGATCACCAGTGTCATTTCCCTCATTCCATACCCCTTTGGGGAGATAAATCTACATGGAGAGAGCTTCCCTATGCGGGTCTTATCTCTGCTGCAGATGACTTCTGCGAGACATTTTTTCATTCATTTATTCAATCAATAATAACTTATCAAATATCTACTGTGTGCCACATATCATGCAAGGCAAAAGGATAAACAAGCAACCAAGGAAACAAAGATATTGTCTCTTTCCTGTAGTGCTCAGAGTCTAAGGGGGAGGGGGACTGAGTATCAAAATAACCACACAATTGCATTTTTCTTTTTTACCACAAGATTATAGATTCTGTGAAGGAAAAAAAAACAGGATGAGAAAGAAAGAATAGTAGATTTATTATAACTTGAAAAATTCAGGCATAAAGTTATACTTAATTCTTACAGAGAGCTATTATTCAAACTAGTTACAAAATCCCTAAACTTTTGACCAAAATCTGAGTATAAATAAACACACAATTATAAAATACACAAAACTGTAAAAAATAATATTTACCCTATAGGTTCTTTTGGATATGAAAGGGAAGACTTGAAACTGGAGAGAGAGGGAAAGTTTGCTAGAGTAATGCCCTTAGAAGGTGAGAGGGTGTGGAAAATATTGCACACACAAAGGGTTGGTCTTCCCAAGAGGCAAGGACAGTTTATTCACCTGTACATTGGGACAGAACATGGTAAGCAGATAATTTATGCTGGATGAGGGAAAAGTGAGACCATGAAAAGGATACTAGAAAATGAGAATATGGAGAAGTTACAGTTCTTGGTAGACAAGGTCCACAGTATGACTATGGAAGTAAGTGGCTTAAATAGTTGAAAAAGGCATTCAAGGCACTGAAAGGTAGTTAGCAGCATTTGGCACAATTAATAATTCTCTTTTCCTGACTAACCTCCTTCCTTTGGACTCCAACATAGCCTGCTTTCCTGACTTTCCTCTTGCCACTTGGGAGGCTCCTTCTCAGATTCTTTTGCTCCTACCTCCTTAGTTCTCCAAGGTCTTAATGCATTACTCCAAGAGTCAGTTCTTAGAACTCTTCTCTTTTCTATATTCACTTATTTCTTGGTGATGTCATTCATTCTCATGGTTTTCAATGTCTTCCATAGCTGATGGCTCCCCGATACATAACTTCTGGCTAAGACTATGCTCCCCAAGTCCAGATTCTTATATTTAATCACCTACTCAAAATTTCTAGTTGAATAGCTTGTATCACAAATTTGATATATTCAGGCAAGGAAAGTCTTCTCCTGGTGTATTATTTATCTAGTGCTGCATAGCAACATTGCCACCAACTTAGTGGCTTAAAAGAACACGCATATCATCTTGGAGTTTCTGTAGGTCAAGAATCTGGGCACAGTGTAGCTCTATCCTTTGTTTCACAGTCTCATAGACTGAAATCAAGGTGTCAACTGGGACTATGGTGTCATCTGAGTCACAACTGGGCAAGCATCCACTCTCATGCTCACCTGGTTGGTGGCAGCATTCCGCTCCTTGCAGGCTGCTGGGCTGAGGGTCCATTATAGTTTCTTACTGTTTGTGAGTTGGTGTCAGCCCTCAGCTACTTTCCATTCAGTTCTCTCCATTTGGCAGATCATAATGTTTTAGGATACTTGTTTAAAGCCAGAGGAAAAGTGACAGAGAGAGAGAGAGGAGGGAGGGGAAGGGGGGATATCCTAATGGGATGGGCTACAATCTTACATAACATAATCACATACATGTGCTTATCTATATCCTGTCACCTTTGCTGTATTCTTGTTTAGAAGGAAGACATGGGTCCTGCTTACAATGAAGGGTGTGAACCCCAGAAGATAAGGATCATGGGGGCCAACCTAAAGTCTGTCCACCACACCTGGCAAATATGCTTCTCCCACCAGTTTCCTACCTCGGTCAACGGCGACCTCACCCAGTTGCTCAAGCCAAAATCTTGCCTGGTGTTTCACTTACCTTCCATGTCCAATTCTTTAGCAAAGTCCGTTGACACTATTTAAGGAATATATCCAGATTCTGGCTATTTCTCACCACTGCTACTACTCCAGTTCAAGTCACTCTCATCTCTCACCTGGATTGCTGGTATCACCTCTTAACTGTTTTCTCTGCTTCTGCTCTCCTCCACCCTCCTGTATTCAGTATACCCAAAATAGCAGGTGGAATAAATGCTATTGAATGTAAATCACAAATATTTTGTCATCATGTTAGCCCCCTACTGAAAAGCTTCCAATGATTTTTATTTTTAGGAAGAGTCCAAGGCCTTACAAGAACCTATAAAGGCTCTCTAGAAATTGGTTCTCTCCCCACAATCCCCCTACCCTCACCCATTCCTGACTTTTCTCTCCTTGGATCACTCATTTCAGCCACTCTAGATGCCTTGCAGTTTCTTCTTCATTTCAGGCATACTACCTACTCAGGGCTTTTTCTACTTGTTCCTTCTACTGAATCCTCCTACCTTCCTTCAGGGCTTTTCTCTGAGGTTTTCTTCTGTGTGGCCTTTCCTGTGTGGCCTTTCCTGACCAACCTGTTAAAATGGCAAGCCCCCCACTGGTACTCCCTACCCCTCTCCTCTGCTTTTGTCTTCCTCTTTAGCTCTATCACCTTTTCCACCCATACTCTATGCAGTTGATATTTCCCCCTCCACTAGAAAGTAAGCCCATGAGGACAATTTTCCGTTGTGTTCACTGCTATTTCCCCAGTGCTTGAAGCAGTATGTGGCACACAGTTGGTCCAGAAGGACAATTTAGTGAATGAATTATATATATTAAATAACTATATAAATTATATATTATTTGAATAAAAAAACAAAATTCTGGTATGTGGTACAGTTATTTGTTAAATATGCTTCTGGACTGACAAATTCTCTCTCTCGATAAACCTTTGGCCATTGAAACTGATCACAATCGCTTGCTTACTGTAAGTATCTATATATATCATTGGAATCATCTTTTGAACTTCTCCCCTCAATACCCATCCCTCCTCTCCTGGATCTCTTTACAAGATGGCTCTCTGAATACTGACTGATTCTGGTCCTCTCTCTGTTCATTCTGGTTTTCCCAGAGCCATGCAAAAGGAGCTTTTGAAATCTGAAGTGATTCTCTCAGCTTCCTTCAAAGGGGACATATTAGCTAGAGAAACGTCTAAGTCTAACCTACTCATGTGACATGTTAGACTACCCATGATCCACCTCGGCCTAGATCTCTGGCTTCAGTTCACCCTACTCTTTGCTTTGCAAATTGCCCTCAGTCATTCACCTGAAAAAGTGCTCCTTACCCTTTAAACTCCATTCAGCTATGACCACCAGTCAGATTCTCCAAACTCATAGGCATTGTCTGAATCTCCTTTCTTATAATCAACTGTCTCCTCCAGTTAAACCGTACTGCATTCACTGAGGAACAAGTGCTTAGAACAGTGCCTCACAAGTAGTCAAGACGACATCATTGTCCATAAATTGAATTACACAGAAAGAACTGTGTACAGTTCATCTAGGTCACATATCCTCAGGGTGGAACCAAGAGTGGGCAATCGATGAATAATTGCTAAATGAATGGAGGAATCTGAGAAAATACAGATTAAAAGTAACAAGAAAGAGGATTCATTCCATGAGTCATAAAATGCCAGATTTATAAAGCACACTGCAAGAAACACAACCTGGTAGCCTTTCAGTGCCTCCTGGTCTCCAGCTCCCCCACCCTCCACCAGGAAAGGTCCTTCAGTATTTGCCTTCAGAAGGAGAGGGAACGAGTTCCTAATTTACATAGTAATATCTTATAATCTTCTGAACCTGCCCCTTGAGGAAGCAAGGGCGGGGAGAGCTAAATGCAGGTGGTTGTGAGACCTGGCCTTGGCATGGGGGTGGACTATCTTGGCCAAAGCCTGCTGAGTGAGAAGACAAAGGAGATTTGAAAGACTCCTATAAATGAAAGCCAGGGCAAGTCCAACCAACGCGTTAGTCCTATGGGGTTGCATAAGGGATTGAAATAAAGTCCACGGTGAGGGAGGGACACCTAGGTGAAGACCCTAAAGGGCTTTTCTGAGGAAGGGTACCAAGAGCTTTTTAAGCAGCACCTCTGCGTGATAGCAAAGAGCTGCTAAGGCTATAAATCCAGTTCAGACAGTACTTATTTAACAACATATGCTGAGTGCCTATTTCTTAGCAGGCACTTTACTTGGGACAGGTATGTAATGAATGTAACTCCTGAGCAGTTAAGTAATACACCTACAATCTTGTTTGCTCTATTCATTTGCTTATCTAATTATTTTTGCAGTCCATGTCTTGTTGGAATTATCACAATTTGTGAATTAGTGGGGTGTGATAATAAGGTTTTTCAGTATCTTTAATTATTTGCAGGAGTGGCAGAATAATTCCTTCATTTAGGACAAGACAAAGGGAATTGATGAAGCATGAAAAAATGAGATGCCAAGGTTAGATACAGGAAAGGATTTCCTGCCTGGGATTGAGATTTCATGTTCAAAACTGGACAGAGGAGGTGAATCATGAACTGTGAAAATGTTAAGAAAATAAGTGCTATTTATATTTATCTGGCCTTACACATTCTGTGTCCTGGAGGCACAGATTATAGTAAGTCTCTTAAAGTCCCTGTCCAGGCCCAAGATTCTCCAGGTTTATGAGTTTATTACAATCATTTTCTGAAGAGAGGACAAATGAGATTGTACTGGAATTATCTGCCACTAGAGAAAGGAAACAGGTTTGGAGTCACAACAGCGGGTTCATGTCTAAATGGAATGACTAAAAATAAATAGTCTAGGAAATATCAACTGCTTCAATGCTACATTTGCTTTCAAAAAACACTCCAAACCAGACTTACTTTCACATCTGAAAGTGCTCTCCAGAGTAGGCTCCTCATTCTTCTGAGGGATTTCTGGGAATGCACTAGGCATTGTGAAAACCCTACTTTTAAAAGAAAACAAGTCACCATTAGATCTTGCGCAATAAAAAATCCTTGACTCTATTAGGCATACGAGGAAGCCAGGTTTATAATTTCTTCTGCTGCTGCCATCTGCCCAACTCTTGATCCCGATCCATTGGTTTACTGGAATAGGCTTGCCCTGGTCTGTGAAACTTGACTGTGCACATTTCTTACCAACTCTGAATTCAAATTAGTAGCTGGAAATAGGTTCCTGGAAATTGGCCACAGTGGGAAAATTAATACCATGGAAACTGGCAAACATTACAAATCGGGGATTTCCCCTGACCAGGGAGCTGGTTCTTAAACATTTACCATCACACCATTGACCCAATCCCATCTCATCTTCCCAATCATATTCATAAAATATTTGTTCTGAATAAAAACCTAGGAATCTACTAGCATAAATTAAACCTCTTGTTCCTATTTTTTAAGGGGAAAAAAAAAAGATTTATTTAAAGGAAACATGAAGCAGTATTCGATATTCAGTCAGAGGCTATAGAACAGTTGTTCAGATGATTACCTATACCTTGGACATTTAAGGACTCGTGCAGTCTCTCCATTTTCCTAACCAGCTATGGAGACTTGGAATTAGCCATAAGTAAGACATTTGAGTCTAAGAATGGAATACTTCAGTCTCAAAAAGTGTACTAGATACATAAACCACAGACTTACATGGGTGGCCCCGCTTTGTGATTTTTATGTCTTAGCTTCTTCCCAAGCAGATTTGCATCTTCAACTGGTTTGATCCTCTGGACTAAATCAGTTCATGAGGTCAATTCTGCCCCAAAATGATTTTTCTAGCTGTTTGAAAAACCAAACTATCTCTTTGGAATTAAATTAGCAGTTGACTAGCTGGAGTCATCTGGAACTATTTAAATTTTAGTTCCTTGGTCCAATACTGATTTTTTTTTTCCTTTTCCCTTGGAAAAGGGGAAGACTTATTCCCCTTACTACTATATAAGTGAAAGCTCTCTTATTTTCTGTGAATTTCTACTCTATTGTTTCTTTGTCATTATTTTAAATAGGAAAGGAGAGAGTAATAAATTAAACATCAACTTCTTCAGAGCAAACACTTGCGTATGAGAGTATTTACCAGATAATTTATAATTTAATTTATAATTTAAAATCTACTCCCCATATCTTCCCCATTCCCTGCCCCCCCCCCCAACATTTTGCAGGATTTGCAATTGTTCCATTCATTAGCAAGACATTTTAAAACTGAAGTGCAAGAAAAAATGTTAATCCACTGTAAGGTGGATGAAGACAACACTACCAATAACTTTGTAAACTTATTTACCCCTACTTTAATGAAGGTATTTTTGCATACTTGCAGTATCTTGCTAAAAATAAAAGCAAAGACAAAACTGCTCTATCCTCAGTCAAAAATATTGGGAATTAATTTCACTCCCTTCTGCATGGTTGAGGTAATAATATAATATGTTTGGTATCTACTGCTTCCCCTTCGTGCTACAAAAATTTCTGGTTTCCGTTCAAAATATACATTAAAACCTTATCACTACCATGTTTATCACTATTTATCACTACCACTACTTTATATTCCTATTGGAAATTCAAAAAGGGACTCAAATATGATATGAAGAAGTTGGCCAATGAAGCATATAAATGTCTTAATATCATCAAATTAAAAACAAAAAACCTCTCCAATTCCTTGAATGCCTTTGTTTATTCCCCCATCTCACTGCCACCCTTCACATGAAGCTTTTATTTTATTTGATTTTTTCTTTTCTCTAACACATGAAGCTTTTAAAACACAACGTCTATAGTCACTTTCTTTTCTTCCTCACTGCCCTTCCTATCCCCAAGTGGTTTCCATGACCTCCATTCTACTGCCTGCCTTTGGCAGTTTCAACAATCACAAGCTTAGAGTCAGTGATCACTTTTCTCTTCTCGTGTTTCTTAAACTCCCTGGAGTTGTCAAGGTAACTGCCCACTCTCTCCTTGAAACAGCTGATTCCCCTGGATTCCCTAATACCACGTTCTCCTAAGGGTCCTTCTACTTCTAGTTTCCTCTGCTGCCTTCTCCTCTTCCTCCTGTCTGAGTGTTGGAGTACCTGATGTCTTGGATCTGGAATCCTTGTTTTCTCAATTTAACTTTTATGATTTCACCCAATTGCACAGATTTAAACAGTCTAGAATTTCTATCTCTAATCCTGACCTCTCTTAGACACTTTTATCTAACTGCTTATTAGGCAAATTCACTTAGATTTCTATGAGCATCTTAAATTTAACATAAAACCAATTCCATTTTTTCTCTCAATCTCCCCTATCTCAATAAATGCATGAATATCAATAGTTACTGAACCTAAAAACCCTAGGCTAGAAGCAATTCACTTCCAAAATATATCCCAAATGCTTCTGCTTCCTTCTATCTTGCTGCCATCACACCAGCTCAACTGATCATCCTCTTTGCCTTCCTATATGGTCTTCTTCATTCTTATCCCTTCTACACTATATTCTCCACACAGCATTAAAATATATTTAATTTTTAAAATTATCTACACTTAATTAAAATACATTAAAATAGATTAATATACAAGTAAAATGTATTCTCTATACATATTAATGTTTTTAATCAGATAGCTTCACTCTCTACTCATACCTTTCCAATAGCATGTACTTGTCCTTACTAAAGAAGACGTAAATGATGAAATCTCCTGTCACTACCATCAGAGTTTGTCTCCTACTGCTCCCGTTAACAGAGTATACATCCACCCTCACCCTGCCCCCATTTACACTGGCCTTCTTCAAACAACTCAGTTTTTTTCCTGTTTTAGGACCTTTAAACGAGAACTATTTCCTTTTTCTTAAATGATTCTATTATGTATGTCTCTTGTCATTCAGGTCTTAGCTTGTACGACACCTCCGCAGAGAAGCCCTTCTTCATTACACAGAAATGCCATCTGCTGATTCTTCCATATCATATCACCCTGTTTTGTTTTGATTATACCACGTCTCACTTTATGATATTAAAGTTTCCTCCTGTATATGATCTGTCTTTCTCTCCTTTAATGAGAGCTCCATGAGATTTAGGGAACCTTTCTGCTTGTTCAGCAGTGTAACCTCAGCGTCTGGGACAGCACCTGTGGTGCTTAATAAATGTATGTTGCATGAATGACTAAATCAATGCCAATTTCTTCGGTTTCAGTGGCATCTGGAATTGGAAAAACACAGGAGGAAAGGAGAGTCTTAGTAACGCTATGCTTTGTTTGAGAAAAATCAGTTTCTCTCACTCTTTCTCTCTCTGTCATTGTCTCTCCCCCCACATACACACACACACAACACACACATGTATTTATATGAATGTATGCATTTTGTGCCAACTTTTGATGCAGAATTGAAGTATTCAAAAAGTTAAGACCATGATCTTTCAACAAGTGTGTGATCATGAGTACATTTAAGGGATAGGAATCACAGTATATGAAATATCAGCAGGTTAGAGGGCAAAGAAAAGACTATAAGGGAAAACAAAAGATAGAAAATGCTTTTCAAAGAGCAAGGAATGAAATGCTGCTGCCTGATTACTGGTTCATTTCATCTCCTTTTCTTTTTTGAAAGATTTTCAGAAACCATGGGATTTCAAAGTCATGTTCTGTACTTGGAAACTCTGAATGATATAATTCTCAGTAGGAAATAAAATGACTGATATACATGAATAAGAAAGAAATGTTCTTGGATTGATATTTCCAAAAGTTTTCCAAACCAGTTTCACATCTTGGCCAAGGAGTATATAATCAGAATTCCCACTGACTGACTCAGACCAGTTAGGGCAAAACCAACTGCTGTTGCAATCTCTCAAATTTCTAAAACATGTAGATGATCTATCAGAACTGGCAATATTATTGACAAAGGGAAATAATCCAAACATAATACATACTACAAAGGTGTGAGAAGGGGATTCTAGAATGAAATATTTTACCATGAGAACATAAAAAGAGAAAAATGGAAAAATAATTATCAGTAGTTATTAAAAAAACCTATCACAGTTAGATTCAGGCTCTACCTAGAGGGATAATTATGCCCACAATGGAAATGTTACTCCTCCAACACCAGAAAGAAGTATTGGATGAATATGCAAAAATTAATAATAGGCATAAGGGAAATTATATTCTACCTCCTTAAATTTCCTTTATAATTCAAGGATTATTCCTTATTGCCAAATACTATTCTTAATAAAAGCTTCAACTGGAAACTTTGGAGCTAGAAATGGAAATAAATTCTAGGTGGAAAATGAAAGATGTGTATCTCTTTGCAAGATCTTTCCTGCAAACATCACTGGAGTAGTTAGGTAATATTTCTGAGGAAAATGTAACTCATTCTGCCCCTCTATCCCTTCCAGTAATATTTGGATGGTGCTTGGGAACTAAGTCATCTAATAGTGTCAGATAATATCTGGAGTGCATTTTATCATAGCAAATCTTGTTTTCACCTCTCATTGATGTTATCTGCTTTTTTCTTTTGCAAAATTATTATTTTGTGGACATTGCTACCCTTTAGGCTTATTCATACATAGCTGTCAGGCTTGCTGAATGTAAAAGAGCTCTAGTTTAGCCCATCATGATTTTTCTTCCTTTTGGAAAACATAAGCCAGAAAGCAGGCAGGCAGGGGAAGGAAGTTCTTTCTTAGGAATTGCTGCCCAATATCTTTCACAAAGTAGATTAAATTTATACCATATCTGCCAGAGGGAATTGATTGTTTATAAAGAATCCTAGGTCAGGAGGTGTACATGATCTGCCGTGCATTGAGTCTGGAGATGTCCACTACCCCCATCACCGAACCTCTGCTTTGGACCTTTTACAGCTTTGTGTCAGTGGCTGAGCTATTGCAAATGCATGTTCCTGCCCTCCATTAGATTTCCCATCCCACTTTCAGAGGAGAGTTGTTGTTTCCTGCATCCTAGTACCTATGGCCAAGCTTCTGCCACCTTTCCTCCAAGTAGGTCCACTCGGCTGTAGGACCTTGTCACTCCCCAGCTGTTCAACATTAAGCTGATCAAATCTTGGATATGGTAACTGCTTGGCACAATCTTGAAATACAAGGTAGTCTACTGCCAAAATGGAGAACCAGAAGGAATTTGACAGAGGCTAGCATTAAAAAAGCTCCTCCTAAATGCTGTCTTCTCTGTGCTTTAGCATTATCCAAATATGAACAAATTACATGTTCATATTTCAATTAAAATTTAAATATTTGTTCTGAAGTCAAACTGGAGGAATTTCATATTATTTGTCTCCTTGCCTCACCCCAGAAGCTCTCCATTATACTTTACTGATGTGTCCAATAGGCTGATTCTTGGGCTGAACCTCCTTCCACATGTGCAGTTGTTGGAAGAGTTACTGTTCAAGTCATATAGAATGAGCAATTTCTCCTCCCTAATGCATGGAAATTTATCTCTTCAAAGAATCACCTAATCACAGTCATTCAGTCAAAACAAATTTAATTATGATTTTCTTTTTGGTCTTAGTAACATGAAAGAATACTGGTAGATTTTCTAGGTGAAGAAAAGAAATTTGATAACTCATTTTTAATCTTTTTGTTTTGTGTTCTTTTTGGTAACTTTTGCAGAGTCAAGTTAATTTTGAGATGGATACTCTATTATCTCCACCTACCCCTCCACTGTAATTTCTTTTTTCTCACAAGGAAACTTGTACTTTAGGGGATGGGCATAATTCTAACCACTGAGTGATATTTTGTCCTCCAGGCCTGATGGAGCAGCAACCCCACCCCTTCCAAGCACCTGCCGGGAGGCCATGCTTTCTGAACACTGGGATGAAGATTCCACCTTCTCCAAGCATGTGAATGGCTGCCAGGCTCTCCATGAATGCCGGAACACAGGCTCTACTCTCTCAGAGCACTGGGACAGCAGCACTCTTCCTGAACAACGGGGCAGAAGACCCACCCTCTGCAAGCCCTGGGGCAGACTCCCCCTTTCCACATGAGTGGGTCTACTCTCTGGACCTGAGAGATGTCTTCAGACCTCATTTTCCATGGTTCTGCCCTTGAAGTGATTTTTTCTTCAATTTGCCCCTATTTGTCCCTTTAATTCAAGACTGGCAGTGGTTTTCTTCATAAGAATTATGAAACAAAAAATACTTGTTGGTTTTGCTTGTAGTTCAAAGGGGTCCAAACCATTAGACAGAAGAACTTTCCACAGATCCTTCCTGGATAATAGTATTTCCAATTCTGACTTCCATGGGAATTGCCGACTGGTTCCATGTTCAGTTAAACCTCACATGGAGCACTATTCTTTGGTCTCTCACATTCCAGAAACTCAGAATTGCCTCAACCAGCAATTTCTGATTTCTTTGTGTCCAGGAGTTCAGTTCTCAGCTTATTTTGTTCCTCTCTTATTTCATTGTAAGCTGCAAGGAGAAAATAGGCTGCACTTTTCACATTTAGCTTGGAAATCTCAATTATGTGTCTAAGTTTCTTGCATCCAAGTTCTGCCTTCCATCCAATATCAAAACTCAATTTCACCAAGTTCTCTACCACTTTAAAACAAGGATTGCCTTTCCTCCAATAACACTACTATTCATCTAAATCTTCACTGGAAGTAACTTTTGCATTCCTATTTCTACCAAAAGTCTCTTCAAAGCAATTTAAGTCTTTGTTGTCTAGTCCCTCCTTATAGTCCTTCTAACTTCTCCCCATTAACTGGTTCCAAAGCCATTTCCACATTTTTGGTATTTTCAATAGCAGTGCCCCACTCTCCAAGTACCAGCATTTTCTTTTAGTTTCCTAGGCTGCTGAAGCAAATACCATGAAATGGTTTGGTTTAAACAATGAGACTTTATTTGCTCATGGTTTTGAGGTTGGGAAAATGTCCAAATCAAGGACTCATCAAGGCAATGTTTTCTTGCTAAAGACTGCCATTCTAGCCTGGCTGCTGGTGATCTCTGGTTCCTCTGCCACATGGGAAAGAACATGGCAACATCTTCTGGTCCCTTCCTTCTCTTCCAAGTTCTGTTTAATCTTCTTGCTTTCTGTGTCTGAATTTTATTCCATTTATAAAGGACTCCAGTAATAGGACTAAGGCCAGTCCTGATTGAGGTAGGCCATGCCTTCACTGAAATGACCTATCAAAAGGTCCTACTTACAGTGAGTTCATACCCACAGGGATGGATTAGATTTAAGAGCATGTTTTTCTGGTGTGCATACAGCTTCAGACCACCACAGCAAGTATAGATTTATCGTATCAGGATAAAGTATCTTTATGTTTTTAAAAACTTTTCCTTTTATTTTCTTCTAGGCTTTAGTTAAAAAAACACCACCACCACAATTATGCTTGTACTCACAAACAGTTTAACTAGTTTTGGAGGTAAAGTCTTTTGTCTCAGAACCTTATCTTCTGTCAGTTGAGTGAATTCTAGACAAGGAGGTTTAATAGGATAGAAGAACAGTATTTAGCCTATGTTAACTAGACAAGAAGGCAAATGGGACAAGAGTTTTTTAAAAATTAGCTAAAAATGTGGACTTTGACCTAAACAAAGGGAATACTGAGTGCCGTATTAGGGCACTTAAATTTTACTCTGTAAGCAAGGCTTTTAAAATGGGAATGACATAAGCAGACCTTTGTCAGTGATATAAAGGTTAATGATGATGGGAGAATGGAAGTACAGAGCCTATTTTGGGGGGTGGGTTAAGTAGTTATTTTGGCAAGAGAGGTTGAAGGATAAAATAATGGCAGTAGGATCGAGAATGACAATGAACTGAAGGGCAAAATGCATAGAACTGATGGTGTGTTGTATTGGGATATCTGGCATAAGAGGAAGTAAATAACCATGCTGAGATTTCTACCTTGGCAACCAGGTACTTGTTGATACCATTAACTATTATGGGAAATGTATTGGTAAAAACAAACTGCAAAGGGAAATTTGCACATGTTGAATCCGATGTTGACTAAGTGACATTCATTTGACCATATATTTTAGGTAGATTAAATAAAGTCTGATTTCAGAAGAATGATTAGGGCTAGCTGTATAGATGACTCTCAGAGCTTTGGAAATTGTTGAGAGTGTTCAGTAAGACTGAAAAAAAAAGAAGAGAAAGGAAGAAACTTGGGAAATACATACCCTCATGTAGCAGCTAAAGAATAATTTAAGAAAGAGAAGAAAGATCAGAAAGGCAAGTGGAAAATCAAGAGAAAATAAATAATAGAAGTCAAGGAATAAAAACATTTCAAGAAGGTGAAAGGGGGTCCATAATTCAAAAGAGAATAAGAAAATGAACAGGATGATAACTAAAGAGAAGATACTGAACTGATCATTAGGACATCAATGATACTATTTCTAACAGTAGACTGGATTAGAATTGTAGGCACTAAACTGAGGGGTGAATGGAAAGTGAAGAAAGAGTTCTTACAAGTCTCACTTTTTAAAACAATCTGGTTATAGGGAGAAAGGAAGAGACAGAGCAGTATAATTCCCATAAAGCTGCACTTTTTTTCATTTGCAACATGGGCATACTTAAACCCATTGTAGCAGTTTGATATGGTTATGAATTCCAAAAATAGATATTGGATTACGTTTGTAATCTGGTCTGTACCTGGGCATGATTGACTGCCTTTGGTAGGTGGGGACTCACAGATAAAAGGCATGGCAAAGAACAGAGCTGAGGGTTCTTAATGTTGGAGGTTTGATGTTGGAGTCTGATGCTGAAGTCTTAACCTGGAGCCCTGGGGAAAGAGATAGAGTCGTTCGCCGATAGTCTACAGCTGTCCTTGTGGAGAAAATAGGAACTGAGCCCAGAGGAACCCAGGAAGCCTGAATCCTCACAGACGTTGGCAGCCATCTTGCTCCAACATGTGAAAATAGACTGTGGTGAGGGAAGTAACTTATGCTTTGTGGTCTGGTATCTGTAAGCTCCTACCCCAAATAAATACCATTTATAAAAAACAACCAGTTTCTGGTATTTTGCATCAGCACCCCTTTGGCTGACTGATACACCCATATTAAAGTGTTTTTGTGATGCATAGCTAAAGATAATTTTTACAAAACACATAGTATATTGACTGGCATATAGTGAGTTAGAAATTATAATAATTACTACTTAATAAAATTAATAATCAAAATTTATGATGGTGTATAAGAGAGACAGACTGGTGATATAAAGGATCTGGAAATGACTATTGGGGTAAATTTTCATGGAGAGGTGAGAAGGGGTTAAAAATTGTAATTGTTAATTTGCAAAGGAAAGAATCTAAGTGTGTGTATGTGCATATCAGAATTATTAGGGGTAGATTTTGAAAAAATTTAAAAAAAGAAAATGGGGGAAGATTAGTTTGAAAAATTTAGAAAAAAAGTAGAACTATAGCAGCAAGCTTGAAAAGGTACTGTTTCTTTAACACAATTGATCTTTTATTTAAACTATAATTACAGACTCAAGTCCATTGATTTTAGGTCCTATAGTCATAGAAATGTATGAGGTATAATCAAATGTGACTTAAATAAAAATAGTTATATGAAGAAACACATATAAATCATCCATATAAAATGATAAATTGTATACAATAAAATAATCAGAGAACAGACAGAAGCTTGAATGGCTCTAATAATCTTGTCTTAATTTAATTTTGGAGCCATTTCTTATGAAAATACAGCCTCAATGCCATAACAACCATGGCTGACCTGGTTTCACCTGGGCTAATGTGTACTGAGACTCACAATTCTGACACTGGCAGTGAACAGCAACTCTTACTTGGCATCATGCATTTTTCCTCAATGGATTCCTGTGTGTGTGTGTGTGTGTGTGTGTGTGTGAGTGTGTATTTATGCCTGCTGAGCCTAGCGCTGCAGGCAGGTTTTAATTTCAAAGGTTGACTTCTCCAAATTATAATGGAAACTGGCACCATGTGGTTTCAAGTATTCATGCAAATGATTTCATCAGAATGTTTTTGAAGAAGACCTCAGCACTTTCTTAAGCTTTTCTTCGTGGCTAAGACTAGGAGCAACTAAAGGTAGGATCGCTTTTTTAATCACACCTGAAACAGAGTGATTAAATAAGACAAAGAAGTCAAGCTGGGAGAGTGGTCTCCTATACCTTATGAATAATCGCTCTCAGCAGGATGCTTTATTTCAAGTACAACATAATATTTACTTAGATTTCTTATTGTGGACAGGCAACTCGAAGTAACAAGTAAATCTTGTAATACAGAAACCATTTAGCAAAATTACATTTGCTTGCATTAATTTTATCTATGGCTCAGCCTAATGTATGAATTAGGGCAGCTTCCAAAATAATTCAATCTGTGAGCTGCTTGTGCTCAACAAGAACTTTCTGGTTTTGCACATTCATACCCTGAATACTATACTATCTAAATATTTTTAGGTAAACTTTTTATTAATATATAGCCTAACTACTAAAAATAAAGCTATATATCATGCATTGCTGTTTATTTTGAATTCTTCCCACACCTAGCCTTAACCTTTCAGGGGTTTCTCAAAACATTATTCATTTTAGAAACCAAATTTTCTTTTCAGGGCAAAAGATTTTGTTTCTTAGGAGACTGGTGATGAGATGGTGTTTCAATTCATGTGTGACCTTTCTGAAGGGGAAAGAAAAAACATTCTCAATCCTTTTAGAAGTATGGCCAGGAGCTGCAAGAGAGCATAAGAGCTCGTTAGTGCATTATCTGACCCAGAGCTCATTGAAGAAGCTTCTATGATGGTTTATAGTTTAAAATGTTGTCCATGTGATGTAAGCAGTTTGTCATTTTTATTTATATAAGAAATATACCTACTCCTTGTTAAAAACTTTTAAGAGTTCTAAAAAGCTCATCAACAAAAGAATAGTTCCCTAACATTCTCCCCTATTTCTCCTTCCTTAAAACAACCTATTTCATTTTTTTGGGGGGGGGGCGGGGGTTGATTCTTTCCTGTATTTACTTCCACTTTTTTTTTTTAAATAAAAATACTATATTGCTAACTTTTGATGTTTAAAATTTAGGCAGAATCTAAGAACTAGCCATTATGAAAAACAGGGACTAACTCTCTTTAGCCCCAATATTCAACTATACAAAAACAGTCCTCCTTCCTCCTAATATAACTCCTTTTGGTGACATCAATATTCCTTGCTGCCATTGTTATAACATAAATACTATACATAGGTGAGGCCAGTGCTATAATATGATTACTTTTTCTTTCCTGTACATTTGGTTTTCCCTGCACTTGATAAATACCTCGATTTTGACTGCTTAGTTATTAAGTAGTTTTCATAAATTTAGCCCCTAAATCTCTACCAGTTGTCTACATTACTTCACCAGTATTTCAGATGTCAGATATTTTGTCAGTTTCATATTTTTGAAGAAACACCTCCCGGAGCATTTGGACCTGCTCCCGTAGAGAGCGGCTATGCTATCTGCCTTATACTACTGTCTGCTTCAGCCCGCTTTCACCCATCATTCTTAGATTTCCCTGACCACTCTCTTTCATTGGAACCCCTGATTTTTTATTCCATGTATCTTTTGTTTTTCTAGTATTTCCCCAGTACTTCCTGAGAAAGAATTTTTGAGAGGTAAATACTGAGAGGTTGTATGTCTGAATATATGTTTAGTCTTATCTCGTTATTAATTGACAGTTGGGCTAGATATAAAATTCAAGGTCTGAGGTCATATTCCTTCAGAATTTTGAAGTATTTTTCTATTGGCTTTTAGTTTACTTCTCTTGAGAAATCTGAAGATATGCTTTTTCATTCCTTTATGTTGGCCTCCCTGGAAGCTTGTAGGACTTTCCCTTTGCCCTTCTATGATGTTCATATTAAGATTATAAAATATATATAAGACTTACTTATTCAATAAAATATATTTGTATCGACAACTTTCTAGGCATTGTGGCAGCTTATGTGTATACCCAGTATACATAAAAGATTCTAGGTAATGTTCTGTGTTAGTTTCCTAGGATTGTTTTAGCCAACTCCAGAAACTTGGTGGCTTAAAACAATTGAAGTTTGTTGTCTCACAGTTCTGGAGTCCAGAAGTTCAAACTCAGTTTATCATGAGGGAATTCCCTCTCTGAAGGTTCTGGGGAGACTCCTTCCTTGCCTCTTCCAGCATCTTGTGGCTCCTTGCCCTCCTTGGCTTGCAGCAGCATAGCACCAATCCCTGCCTCTACCTTCACATGGCCTTCTTCACTGTATCTCTGTGTGTGCTCTCCTTTTCTTATAAGAATACCAGCCGCTGGATTTAGGGCCCACCCTAAATCTGGGATGATCATTTAACTAATGATTCAGTAACTAATCATTAGTTAAGATGTACTTAACTAATTACATCTGCAACAATCCTATTTCTGAAAAAAGGTTCTGGGTGGACATGTATTTTGGGGGGCTACTGTTCAGCCTACTGGAGTTCCTGACCTAGAAAGGTTGTAGTATTGTGAGGAACAGAGACATTGCTTTCTGACTCATAAGCTTGTTCTGTGTTAGGACAAATGCCCTCCAGAAAGAACTAGAAATCCACAAAGATCTTCGACTCCTGTGACTGCATACTTTGCTTTTGCAAAGACCATTTGCTACTCAACATGTAGACTTTGATAATAACAAGACCAAAATTTAAATTAGGAAAATACTAGTTACCTATATCAACAATTACGCATGTCCTGACCTGTATATTATAACAGGAGTTTCTAAATAGTTAAGGGGAATGGTACCAAAAAAAAAAAAAAATTCAGTTTTCTTATGATAACAAAAACTAAGACATGTATTTGATACTAATGATAAAGAGAAAATACACTGTAAGTTCCAGTTCTGAAAGGTTATTCCTCTCTACAAATTATTTACTGATACCTTTTTCCACAGTTGAATGCAATGCTCAATACTAAACAAGGTTTCTTCTTATTTACCATTAGAGTAAGTATCTACTGGTGCCAATAAGAAACTATATATATATACCAAATCATATGTAACAGAATCTGGTAAGGTTGTAAAATCCCAAACTCTGCTGCAAAATCTTCCAATGAGGAAAATTAATATAATAAAATTTAGCCCACCTGTGATTCATCAGGTTGTCCACTTGCAGTATTTCTTTTTCCAAAATAGAAATGGCAGATGAGTTTGAGGAAGCCTGAAATTAAACATTAATAAAATGTGGGAAATCCTGACCAGGGAAATAAAAGTATTCAAAGAGAAATACAGGAGTTTACTTGAGACATTCTATTTTTGCCTGGGGTAAGGGAAACACAAATAGCACAATTAGAAGAAGGCTGAAAATCAAGACAATTATTGTAGCTCAGTATTTTTAAAGATATTCAGAGGGTTACGCACATCAGAATCATATAAAGGATTGTTTAAGAATACATATTCCTGGACTATATCTTAGATGTACCTTATGAGAAATCTGTATTTTAATGAGCTCCCCAGATGATCCTGATACATACAAAAGTTTGGAACCAGTGATTGATCTTGATATTGTAGAGAGATGATCAGAGATTCAAACAAATTACCTACGTGGAAGGAAAATAAAGAAGGTAGTTTCCATATCTACTATGAAGAAAAAAATTGTACATGTGATGCTTCAAACAGTTGAAGGCTTATTCTACCTCAGCCTAAAAACTCTAAGAAAGAAAGGGTAGCCATCTTTCTCAATGGCCATTAAAGTCCTCTGATTGGCCAGGTTGGAGTCACTTGCCCACCTTTGAACCAATCATTATGGCCAGGAGAAGAAATTTGTAGTTGGCCAGTCCTTTTTCTTGTGCTTACCCATGTTGTTGAGATGGTGATGGGATAGTGAATTTAATCGGGAGTCCCACATCAGTAGGGAGTGTGAATTTCCAAAAAAAGAGGTGAGTTTACCAAAAAAAGAGGCAGAGAAACACTGGACACATTCAAATAGCCATTATTATCACGTACTAATTTGTGACTTCTGCAAATTAATTAATTTCTCCATGCCTGTGATGGTTGAAGCTCTATGTATGCCCAGAAAAGTATGTTCTTAACACCAATTCATTCCTGTGGGTGTAAACCTTTTGTAAGTAGGGTCTTTTGATTTGGTTACTTCTGGTAAGACATGACCCAGTATGGGTCTTAATCCTCTTACTGGAGTCCTTTATAAATGGGATGAATACAGAGAGAGAGAGACAGGAAAGCCATGGAAGCAAGCAGCTGAAAGCAAGGAAACCCAGAAGAGAAGGAAGAAACCAGCAGACTCTACCATGTGCCTTGCCATGTGGCAGAGGAGTCCAGGATCCCCGGAAGCCAGTCTATAGGCAGAAGAAGGCATTGCCTTGATAATGCCTTAATTTAGACATTTTTCTCAGCCTCAGGAATTGTAAACATGTAAACTAATAAATTCCCATTTTTAAAAGCTAACCCATTTGTGGTATATTGCTTTCAGTGGCCTAGGTAACTAGAACAATGCCATACAGGGCTGTTATTAGAATTAAGTGAGATAGAGTATATCAAATCCTTAGCACATGGTAGATAATCAATGCATAATTATTACTATAGCAAATCAGTTTTCTTAAGAATTTAAGAACCATACAAGTATATAAGCAAAATTAAACCCAATTTTGTTTCTATGATTGAAAATCCTCACTAATGCTAGTTTAATCATTTTATGAGATGGTGTTGTGGACAAGAAAAATACCTAAGCTTCAAGATAACTCAGTTAAATTAGTTTATTGTCCCATAGAATTGTTATATATCATAGGCACAAACAAGATTTAAAAAATTAAACTCAGAAAAGACCCTTTGCAGTCATTTCATCCAACAATCTTGCTTCACAGATTCCAGAACTAACCAGATTGAAAGAGGAGTAAATGGTCACACGGACTATGCCAGAGGTAAATCTAGGACGAGAACCACATTTGATCAGAAAGCAGAATTGTCGACCCTCTATTGCATCCCTTTAGATCTTCTGAGTGGCTCAGGCAGGGCCAGGAGAGTGGCTCAAGTCATCTCACAAAGGCTGCCTCATCCAGGGTGCTGATTCTTTGCACTGCCCATGAGCAGCCATGTTACTTCCTGGTCCTATTCCTTTCTGTCTGCAGCATGCCCTCTGGGGACTGTGCCCCAGGCTGTTGCTAGGTGAGAGTGGGCAGGTGGCCAGGGAGCACCACCTCAGAGGACTAGTCCTTTCATTTGCATATGCATTTCTTATGTGCCCATCCAGCCTCCCTGAAGCGTTCATTCTACTTGGCCAGAGTCCCACTGTGTTCTTGGCTTTTCTGAGTCCTGAAGTTCAAAGAATGAATTACATCCCTTTGACAAATGCAGGAGCTGCAGACTTGCTACCAGTAAGAGTGAAGCAAATGGGTGAATAAAAACATCCTGATGTGGAAGAATTTTGATAGGAGTAGTCTTGATAGAAGTTCAGTCTTGATAGAAGTGTCAGTTCAGGAGTTAAACCCCAGGAGGGTTACAGTGTCTCCTGACAGGACATGCCAACCACTTCTGGGCAATAGTGTTGGCATTATTGGAGGTGGCAGGAATCATGCCTGCCTTCTGATCTATTTGGGTGAGCAGGTGAGCCAAGGAGAAATTGGATGATTAAAGTAGACACAAGGGGTTCTTAGTTAAACTGAAGACTTCATTTGGTAATCCAAAACCTTAAATAATCTCTTGGATATTGAGTCACACATTTTCCCTGAAAGGTATGCATCTTTTTCCAGCAAAATCTTGTTGGGCATTACTTTTTGAGGAATGAACTTAGATGAATATGTGGAAATATTATTTAATAGCATATTGTACTAGAAATCTGAAACCTTGCATCAGATTTAAAACTCCAACTCTTGTTATACTTTTTAAAAGACTGTGAACTTATCAAAAATTCACATGAATCAAGTTTAAATATACTGTATGATGGGTCGATGAGGTTGTCCATTGTACCATTTCTTTCTCTGAATTCTCAGGCATGGTTTTGGCAGAGCAGGAAGCCTGCAACATTAACAAATTCATTAAAACTAAGTATATGGGAGGGATAAAAAGGGAGCAGGTGTAGCTCAGTGGTTGAGTATCTGGTTCCCATGTATGTGGTCCCAGGTTCAATCCCTGGTTCCTCTTAAAAAAAAAAAAAAAGGACCACAATTGTGTGAGGACAATCCTGAATCAGAAAAAGTGACCAAGAGTTGGGGATGTTGATCTGGATCTTAAAATGTGAGTACTTTGCTTGATGTACAAGATATAAACTGAGATTTCCAATCATTGGCATTGGGACTCTTGGAAATTTATGTTCTTATAAAAAGATACTGAATATTTAAAAATAGTAAGTATATTAAAAAATAATTAAGATATAGTCCAGGTACCATAAGTTGGGTTTGTGGTGAGTGACTCAATATGAGGCTGGACACGTAGACTTGAGCCACTTTGAGATGGGACTTCTATGTACTGGTAGGGAATTTGGGCTGGATTCTATGGGCCATCAAGTTTATAACATCAGTGGTATTCTTCAGGGTTCTCAAATGAGGATTTGGATTCTAGGATTCCTTTGCAAGATCTGTATATAAATAGCATAAGGGCCCTTTGCAAGAAGGGTTTGTTTTTTTTTTAAATATTAGTTGGTTAATTTGTCCATATCTACTTTTGTTCCTCAAAAGTCCTCTTGTCTTCACAAACACCGTGATTTAATTAGGCTCTCTTGGCCTTTTTTCTCAATGAGACTAGTTCTTCTTACTCTGATTGGTCAGTATAACAGAGTAACATTGGGTAAGGAGAAGGATTTGCTTGTCATCCCATGGATATGAAGAATTTGTAGCAGGAAGTGGGAGAATTACTAGTTGTAGTGATCATAGGCACTGTCTCCAGGTATAACTGGGGGCCCAAATAGTATTGAGTTGCTGGTGATTAAATCTCTCCTGCTCATCAGGGGCTTTGAAATCAGATATGTTTGGATTTGAATCTCTTCACTGCCATTCACATGCTGTGCAATCTTAGACAAGTCACTTAACATCTCTGAACCTAGGTTTCCTTTTATGAAAACCGACATAGTAATAAGGCTATTGTTAAGTTAAATAATTAAATTAAATTAAATTAAATATTAAATTAAATATTGTCTATACTGGGCACATAATGGGAGCTCTATTACTGTGCTTTTTATTATAGGATCTTATAATTTCACTAGAGATATAATCTACTGGGCACTGAGACCAAGAAAAATCACCTCATATAAAGCAAACGCCCTTATGATAAGTCATATCAGGGCAGTTTCCATCATTAAAAACCATAATAATTGAGGGGAGTGAATGTGGCTCAAGCAGTTGAGTGCCTGCCTCCCACACGGGAGATCCTAGGTTCAGTTCCCAGTGCTTCCTAATGAAAAAACAAACAAACAAAAAAAACAGAACAATGAGCAGATAATGAGCAAAAACAATGAGCAAACAGATGAGGGAGCCATCTTGGGGTGGGGTGGGGAAGACCCCTAATCACTGGATAACCACTTACTAATTTGTAAAATAGGGAGAATAGTTTTGAGGAAATAAAACTCAAGGCAGGTAAAATATGATGGAGGAGTATTAGATGGTAGCCAGGAAGCAATCCTAGCTGGGCTGACATAGTGGGACAGGATACTGAGACTTCGAAAGAAGTTTAAAAAGACATGAAAGAGACAAAGGAGAGATGAGATGTGTTTGTGGGGGAGGTCGTGAGAGGAAAAGTTCCCATCACAGACTTGCTTGGAGTTGTCCCTGCTTACATTGTAGGCCCTTGTTCACCTTCTTTTGGGTTGTGATCTGGCCTTGTGAACAGTCAGGATCTGTGTGGAATAGGGATAGAAGAAGGTAGAAAGTCTCAGTCCTCTACTCTAGCCAGCCACTCTCTAAACCACCCCTATTCTTCTCATGAGGAAGGATAAGCTCCACTGTCACCTGAAGCTTCTATTCGGCGCTGAAAAGCTCTATATTCTCATGCACTTACAATATTGGTGGATAGACTGAATCTATGCTAGCTGAGTCAAGGTATGATGATTGTTTTTTTAAGTGTGGAAGTTGGTAACTTACGAAGTAAGGATTGAATTGTTGCCTACTCTTTAGGAAAGAACAGAATCATAAAAGAAGTTAGATAACAGGCTTTTTATGCTGAAGTTTTTCAATGGACCTCTAAACCGTTTCATCACAATGACCAGTTTTTATATAAGTTCATAGAAAGAATTCTGGTTTTTACCAAAAGAACTAAACACTGTACTGAGAGAGTAGCTAAAAGGGATCTAGAAAAATAAGTGGAGCTATTGGAAAACACTGCATCCAAAAATAAAATGGGCAGGATTGAACATAAACCAGGAACCTCTTCAGCTGTGTGTACATGATGTTTTCATGTGACTCTTTTGACCCTAGCGACATTTTGACATGACCTACAAATATATTATTAAGCTTTCGGCTATTTTTATTCTCAGTAATGTACTCAATAAACATCCTCTCCTCTCCCCAGAGACTCATGCCTTTCCTAAAACTCACTGAGCCCCATCTAAGGACAGGAAGAGAATAACGAATAAGGAATCTGGATTGATTCATTTAACAACACATTTTGCGTTGACATTTTGTATGCAGGCATTTTGGCATGGCATCACTACAGAAAACTCTCTCAAAATGGCCCCCCACTAGAATACAGCTATGTCAAACTGACCACATAAAATGACTTACCTTACTAGCAATGCCATTTAGTTCTTCTGGAATGTACCAAAAAGACCTTAAGAAAAGCTTTAAAATATGGACAAGGAAGAAGAGTAAAGATGAAAATCTGCCAGTCACACATTCTTTTTTTTTCAATTTATTTTTCTTTTATATATTTTTTAAATTTTTTAAAAGATACTTAGATTAGATAAATGTTACATAAAAAGTGTAGGGGATTCCCATATGCCCCACTCTCTACCCCTCCCACACTTTCCCACATTAACAACATCCTTCATTAGTGTGGTACATTTGTTACAATTGATGAATATATTTTGGAGCATTGCCACTAAGTGTGGATTATAGTTTACATTATAGTTTCAACTCTCTCCCACACATTTTTTTAAGTTATGAAAACATATATAATATTCTGTATCCATCGCTGCAATATTATTCAGGACAATTCCAATGTCCCGAAAATGCTACCATATTATACCTTTTTTTTTAAGGGTACTTAGGTTACATAAATGTTACAAAAAATATATAGGAGATTCCCATATGTCCTGCTACCCACACCTCCCACATTTTCCCACATTAACAACATTCTTCATTAGTGTGGTACACTCATTGTAATTGATGAGGACATTTTGGAATATTGCCACTAAGCATGGATTAAATTTTACGTCATAATTTATATTCTCTCCTACTCAATTCTGTAAGTTAGGGCAAGATATATAATGGCCTGTATCTTTCATTGCAAAGTCATTCAGGACAATTCCCAAGGCCTGTAAATGCCTCCACATTACACCTGTTTTTCATTCTCCCAGCCCTCAGAACCTCCAGTGGCCACTGCCTCCACATCAATGATATAATTTTTACCATTGCTAGAATCCCAATAAATCTGCAGTAGAATATCAATAAGTCTACTTTGGTTCCTAGCTCATTCCTCAATCCTCAGGATTCTGGGATGGTGTAGCAGTTTGATATAGCTATGAATTCCAAAAATAGATATTGGATTATGTTTGTAAACTGGTCTGTACTTGGGCATGATTAAATTATGATTAGGGCTTTGATTGGGCCATGTCAATAGGGTATTGAGATAAAAGACATGGCAAAAGACAGAGCTGGAGTTTTTGTGATGCTGGAGTTTTGAGCTGGAGCCCAGGAAGTGAACACACAGAAGATGAACACAGAGGAATAGAGAAGGCTCCTTACACATGTCAGAAGCCCCAGGGAAAGAGACAGAGCCATTTGCCTGATAGTCTACAGCTGGTCTTGTGGAGTGAGCACAGCAGCTGAGCCTGGAGGGAAACACAGCCCCAGGAAGAGAGGAACACTCAGCCCAGAGAGAAACAAGTCCTGGGAAGAGAGGAACCCAGGAAGACAGACCCCTGGCAGATGTCAGCAGCCATCTTGCTCCAACACATGGCAACAGACTTTGGTGAGAGAAGTAACTTAGGCTTTTGGCCTGGTACCCATAAGCTTCTACTCCAAATAAATACCTTTTATCGAAACCAACCAATTTCTGGTGTTTCGCATCAACATGCCTTTGGCTGACTCATACAGATGGAGTCACATATTCTTAGTACTTGTAGAACTTAAGTTCAATTCTGTCCAACTCTCTTATCGCTAGTTCTGTGACAGTTTCTCTATTTTATTTTCCTAGTGTATAAGATAGAAATAATAATTATTTCCTCATAAGATTACTATAGAGTTAGCATGGAAATACTGCTATTAATTTCTTTAGAACCATTGCTTCCTCATCTTTGGTGATTAGCCCAAAACACACTGGGTCACAGACTATTCAATAAGAAGTTGTTAAATAAATAACATGTACTGAATTGGTTAAAGCAAAGCCTGATATTGGGAGATAAGTACTAACACTGATCTTTTTCTTTTCTCCCATCAATTTTACCCCCTTCCTTATAGAGATGAAGAAACCAAGAATCTCCAAAGTTAACTGACTTGTTTGAGACACCAAAAAAAATTTACTATGATATTTTTCATTTTTTATACACAATTAATTTTTTTAGTTTTTCTAAATTATTATGTATTCTATTTCTAATCTTTAAACCTATCATTACTACTTCATTTTCCTATCAATTGAATTCAGCAATATATTAGATTTCATTTTTGAAGAAGTTTTGGATCACAGAGGGGTTTGACTATGGCAGGAGAAGAACACAGATGTCATTGATGGGGGATGCATGGGTGGGAGGGAGTTCTCCAGGTCATGCATATAGGGTATATAGATATATTCAGATGTTCGTTGGGTATTGACATAGTGGGTAGAGTTTCACATGACAACTGAGGGAGTTCTGTCACATTCTCCAATGGATATAATTTTTTCCATTGCTAGGGAGCTCTGTCCTGGGGAGCTCTGTCACATTCTCCAATGGAACAACAACAATCCCCCAAGTGCAAGGGCAAAGACCTGTGAAGAAGGATGGTCTGACAATGGGCCCTTGATACTGATGACAATACCCAGCAGCATGTGTGCCTGAAATTTCAGCTAGGTCTAGAGCTGCAGGATGCCTAAGAGTTAACTCCTGAGAGCCTCCATGTTGCTCAAATGTGGTCACTCTCTAAGCCAAACAGCATGTAAATGCATCACCTTCACCCCAGTGTGGGACACAACTCCTGGGTATGAACCTCCCTGGTACCGAGGGATTTCTACCAATCACCAGCTGGTGATGCAACTAGAAAAAGACATTGAATAAAAGGGGGAAACAGTAAAGACAAATGAGTTTATATGGCTAAGAGACTTCAAAGTGAGTCAGGAGGTCATTTGAGGGGTAGTGCTTATGCACAACTCAGCAGGATCTCAGAGACAGCCAAAGTAGATATAACCCCAAGTAGTGGTGCTCCTGAGGGCTACAGAGACACCCAGGTCCTATGGTCATGACAGATGGCTCTGGAGTTCAGTTCCTAGCTGGTGGGCCCTATCTTGGAATTTGTGCTCCTGAGTGTGATGCAGTTGGACTCAGATGTGACCTCTCTACACATGCCTTTTCTGTCACTTTTACTGAACTTATGATTGGCACTGGGGTTGGTGTATGCTTGGAAGACTTGAATTTCTGGACTGACTGTGTACCAGCTGGGCCCTGAGGCTCAGCAGAGTTGTAGCACCTACTCTCCAGTTTGTTAGACATGCCCATGTCTGCTAACAGGGAGGTGGGGATGGTCAACCACCACACCAGGGAACTGAGAGAGTCTACAACTACAAGCGGGAGAATAGCATCCATCAGCCATGTGGGATCTAAGCCCCCTCTCAAGTTAGAGGTGGAGTGGGCATTGCCATCCCAGGGCCCTCAAGAGGGAGGAAAAAATATGAATTAGAGTAGACTTACTGATATTCTACTATAGAATTATTATGACTCTAGCAATGGAAGAAACTGTATCATTGATGTGGAGACAGTGGCAACTGGAGTTGCCGAGGGCAGAGAGAGGGAAGAAGAGGAGTGATATGGAGGCATTTTTAGGATTTGGAGTTGTCCTGAATGATCTTGCAGGGACAGATGTAGGACATCATATATCCTGCCATAATCCACTGAATGGACTGGAGAGAGTATAAACTACAATGTAAATTATAATCCATCCTGTGTACCAGGGATCCAAAATGTATTCATCAAATGCAATGAATGTGCCACACTGATGAAAGAACTTGGTGATGTGGGAGGAGTGGGGGCAGTGGGGAGTACGGGTTTATGGCATCCTCTTATATTTTTTAAGGTAACATTTTGTATGATCTATGTATCTTTTAAAAAAATTTTTTAAATCTATAAAAAAATGACTTGTTTGAGTTAGTGGCCAAAATTGAATTTGGAAAAAGGTTGCCAAATTTAGCAAAGAAATGTAAAGGGCATTCAGTTAAAGTTAAATTTCAGATAAAATAAAGAATCAATTTTTTCATATTAGTGTGGCCCATATAATGTTTGGGATATGCTAGCACTAAAAAACATTCCTGGTTTATCTGAATTTCACATTTCCCTAGGCATGTGGTATTTTATCTGACAACCCTAATTTGGATCAAGGTCCTCTGATTCGAAGTTCAGGGTTCATTCTCCTTTAGAGAAGGAAAACTACTCAGAGATTAGAAGCAGTGGGAGCAGGGTAGGGCATGGGAGACCTGAGAGAGGGAGATATGTAGATATAGATATGTCCAAGAGTCCTTCTGTTCCAAGGCTCACAGAGTTGCCTGATTGTTCATTGAAACCCTATGGAAATATGACATAACCCTGTCAGCTGGGAAGAGGTGTGCCTAAATGGGAAGTAACATTTGACCCACTCCTAAGAATATATAACTGATTGGTAGTACCTTGCTTACTTGGCAGCTTGCCTATAGCCCTTTCAGGGTTCATGAAAAACAGAGCACTCAAAGGAACGGAAATAGTTCATCATCTTGGCTTTTCTTTCATTCTAGGGCCCATCTTATCAAAAGTGCATATTTCTCCAGGTTTATGTATTATGCATCATTTGGTTAATCTTGTTTATTTACAGAGAGTGTTGTAGGTTGTATATATGGTATTTCACAAAATAGCTTGCAAGGCCAACATTTTCCTTCACTATTCAGATTAGGGCTTGCTCTATGGGACAATACTGTACTGAAAATGCAGATACTGTGGTCTGGCTTCACAATTTATCACAATTTATCTGTTGACTTAAACTGAGGAAGCTCAATGGTGAACCACATAAACACAACTTTTTGTTCATGTCCAATGACACATTCTTTCCATTAAATCCAAACCAACATATCATAATAATATCTTGCTACGAACCCCTTTCAAAACTGTTTATGAAATTAACGGAGTTAGAGCTCAAGTACCAGGGATTACCTCATCTGCTGCTGAAAGACACCTTTGGGGCGACACTCCCACCATCAAGCTGCTGGTGTTATTGTTGTCAAACAGGGTTATACTTGAACTGCAGTGTACGAAAACAAGTTAGTGCAGGGAGCAATCGAAACTTTCCTTCTGCCAGGAAAGATCAGCAGAAACTCCAAAGAGAGGGAAAAAAAACTTCAAGTTAAAATGGAACTGTTTTGGCTTGCAGAAAGGCTGATTGTTTTACAAAAATCCCCACAGACCTGGCAGCAATTATTAAAGAAGTGATTACAAAGGATAAGGGAATGGAGATTTCAGATGAATATGCAAAAGACTAAAGTCATGTTTAATGCAAATAAGCAAGCAAACAGTAGAAATAATTAAAAGCTGTTAAAGCATATGTCTTTTTGGCTGACACATATGTTATTAAAAAAAAAAACAACAAGAGATTATATAACCAGTTGCCTACAAGAATCTGCCTTTGCCACAAATTATCTCAATGAGTAATAATGTATAATAATATTTTAGATTCATGAAGTGCCTCTCATCGAACACATCAAAGTTTCCACACTTTCTTGCTCTTTAGCAGACAAGCGCTACATTCACGGGCAAACAACTCACCTCTGGCTTTAACGAAAGCAGTTGACTTTTGTTCCTGTCCCAGTCAAGTGTGAATTATTTACAGATGGATTATATGTGATACCAGGAGTTCCCTTTCTGCCACCCTGCTGGAAGGACACCTAGCTGGCCTCCCCTTACTTCCTTTCTGATCCTTGAATGGAGATGGGGGAAGAAAGTTATTGGCCTCGTGGCAATTTGTCCATTTTCTTTTTCTTGGGGGTGGGGTGGGGTGGGAAGGCAGGTTTGGCTAAGTTAAGGGAAATAGTATTAAGGGTGCCAGGTGAAGTATGAGGCCTGCCAAGCAGCTGTCCAGTGTTTCAACCTATAATGGATCAAAATCAGTTGAGATTAAGTTTGATGGCAAATAACAAAACCCAAAAAAGTAGGGGCTTTATAAGGTAGAGCTTCTTTCTCTCTTATGCAAATAAAGTTAAGAGATAGTTATTTCAGAAATGATATGGAAGTGCCATGGTTATCATGGACCCAAGTTCCTTTTTATCTCACAGCACTGCTATATCTAACATGTGATTTCTACTCAGGTCAAGATGATGGCTCAAGGGAAGTGGATGTGGCACAAGCAATTGGGCTCCCATTTACTATATAGGAGGTCCAGGGCTCAATGCCCAGAGCCTCCCAGTGAAGGCAAGCTGGACTGTGAGGTGGACTGGCCCATGCAGAGTGCTGGTCTGCATGGAGTGCTGGCCTGTGCAGAGTATTGCCTGGCACAGGAGTGCTGCCCCATGCAGAAGCGCTGGCCCGGGCAGAGAGCTGGCCCAGCAAGGTGACACAACAAAAAGAGACACAGAGGAGAGATAATAAGAGATGCAGCAGATCAGGGAGCTGAGGTGGTGCAAGAGAATGACCGCCTCTCTCCCAATCCAGAAGGTCCCAGGATCGGAGTCGCCTAATGGGAATACAAGCAGGCCCAGAAGAACACACAGTGAATGGACACAGAGAGCAGACAACTGGGTGGTATATGTGGGTGGGTGGGGTGGGGGATGGGGCGGGAAATAAATAAATCTTTAAAAAATAAAAAAAAGATGATGGCTCAAGCTCCAGACTTACATCTATGTTCCACCAGCCAGCAGGAGAAAGAGAAAAGAAGGGATGTCAAATCCATTTAAGGAATTTATGGGAAGCTACATACATAGTTCCACTCATCCCATTGGATGGAACTGAGTCACCCATTTACACCTTGATATGGGAATGTGCTCTTTATTCTAAGTAGCCTTTCACCTTCTTGAAAATCAGAAGCTCTATTACTAAAAAAAAGAGTACAAATATTGGGGGACAAATAACTATATCATCAATATTGCACTAAAACATCCACCAAGTAAACTAAGTTAATCTGTTAACTTAGGTATCAACATATGTTGATTATTTATAGAGCTTTATGGGCCTACATATAAGGCAATTCCTAAAATGAAGTAACCATTCATTTTCCCTATAAGAGATGATAAATAATAAACTTTTAGAGCTTATGATGTTATAATGAAATATTTACTTATTATCTTTGATTAATGAATGTAGTTACTACTATTTTAACTCATTTATTTTAGAAGGTAATTTCTTTTTTTTTTTTTTTTTTAAAGATTTATTTATTTATTTAATTTCCCCCCCTCCCCCGGTTGTCTGTTCTTGGTGTCTATTTGCTGCGTCTTGTTTCTTTGTCCGCTTCTGTTATCGTCAGCGGCACGGGAAGTGTGGGCGGCGCCATTCCTGGGCAGGCTGCACTTTCTTTTCACGCTGGGCGGCTCTCCTCACGGGCGCACTCCTTGCGTGTGGGGCTCCCCCACGCGGGGGACACCCCTGCGTGGCACGGCACTCCTTGCGCGCATCAGCACTGCGCATGGGCCAGCTCCACACGGGTCAAGGAGGCCCGGGGTTTGAACCGCGGACCTCCCATATGGTAGGCGGACGCCCTAACCATTGGGCCAAAGTCCGTTTCCTAGAAGGTAATTTCTTAATTTAGAAATATTATTTTCAACTTAGTTTATAAAATAATTATTAATAAGGAAACTGCTCACCACCAACTCTAGGCATCAATCTCTTTTGAACTAGAGTTTCTAACATTATCTATGAAAGTTAACTTTGAATTATCAATGAATTGTTATGGTCAATTGTTATTTGAATCATTGCCCCAACCAACCACCACAACCAACATGATGATTATGTATAATTAGGTTTTATATGATTTGTGTAGTAAACTGACCATGAATTTCTTGATCTTACTAAGTGAATCATGGGTCATTGGAAATGGGAAAATTAGTTTGAGTAGCTACTTACCAACATCACTATAACAAACAAACAAAAAAGGGCTGGTGGTCTATTCCATCATTGCTCTATAAATAGTGGCACATTGCAGTCAGCATTCTGCCTTTGACGGTGGTTCCAGAGGGAATGGTGGAGCTCATCATAGTTATTGCTCTTGATTGAATCATCCTTGAAGTAGTAGAGCCCTGAGCAGCATCAACATTTAGACATCACAAGGTTATTCATTGATACTATGCACTAGATAGATTAAAGTAGTGGCTCTCAAATCTGGCTGGTTATCAGAACGATTTGGGCAAATTTATTTATTTTTTTAAAAGATTTATTTATTTATTTTTCTCTCCCCTCCCTTCCCCCAGTTGTCTGTTCTCTGTGTCCTTTCACTGTGTGTTCTTCTGTGCCTGCTTGTATTCTTGTCAGCGGCACCTGGAATTTGTGTCACGTTTTGTTGCGTCATCTTGCTGCATCAGCTCTCCATGTGTGTTGCGCCATTCCTGGGCAGGCTGCACCTTCTTTCGCACTGGGCGGCTCTCCTTACAGGGAGCACTCCTTGTGCATGGGGCTCCCCTACGTGGGGGACACCCCTGCATGGCAGGGCACTCCTTGTGCGCATCAGCACTGCGCATGGGCCAGCTCCACATGGGTCAAGGAGGCCCGGGGTTTGAACCGTGGACCTCCCATGTGGTAAACAGACGCCCTGTCTATTGGGCCAAGTCTGCTTTCCCAAATTTATTTTTAATTGCAGTTTCCTGGGTGCCACCTAAGACTTATTCAGTGAAAATCTTCTGGGACTACAACTGTGGAATCTCGAATTTTCCAGAGTTTCCAAGGAGGTTTTGAGGCAGCCAACCTAACATCATTCCTTGGACCAGGATATAGGAAACATTGGCAAAAACTCTCAAAGAGTATTCTTCTGAAGGTTGAATGGGTGGGGTCAAAATTCAGGAGTCAATGCTTTTTCTCAAAAGTGGAAGAAAAGACGCTTGAATAAGACATGACAGATAACATACGATTGGGTTTGTTGTTTTTTCTGTTTTGTTTTTTTTTTTCACTACTTCAAAATGTTTTCTTTCAGCAACCATATTCAAGGTGATGCCTCAAACCTGAAAGCTTGATTGTTTTTCCTTTACTTTTACATGACTTCACACATACTAATGCCCATTTCAATAAGTGGCCTCTTAACTCTAGTGGATCGCACAGTCTCCCTGCACTTTTTAAATGTGTGATTGAATCACTGAATCATGATTTAAGAATGAAATCTGGCAGATTTCAACAGCTCATTTATAAAGTGTGCATGTTATCAGGTAGATCAGTTACTTCATGTATCAAAATCTCAGAAGGTACACCCACCAGTGCCTGTTCTATGCCTCACTTATTCTAATAGTATATTACGTTCAAACAAGAAACTATTATTACACAGAAATGATAGGAAATTTATTTAAGATTATCTTATTCTATTGCCCGAATTAGAATATGTTTAGAATACTCTCTAGAAAATTGCTGTTTGAAATTTTTACGGCCATAAGTGTTATAGAATTTGCCAATTCATCTTCATCTAGCAATATTGAATCTGTTTATGTTGTTCCCATTTGAGAGAGAGTCAGAACAGGGCAGGAATGAAGCTGAGTGTTTGGTGAAGTGAAGCATTTGAGGACATCTCTTCTGCATTGTGTAGAATGAGACTTTCTATTATCTAACCATAGACATGTTTAGACTTGTTCCTGTTTGTAAGGAACAGCATGAGTCTATATTTCCACACCATTTCTTTCCCATTCACTTGCAAAACCCCTGCTTCTTTGAGGTTCATATAATTGGATTACTCTAACATCTCCCACATTTCCTAGTATTTCCTTCTTTCATTGAAGACTGACTCCTTACCTTAAAAAAAGCCTTATTTCATGTTGACTCCAACCATCTTCTTTCTCCTTAGCTGAAAGCAAGCAGTAGATCATAGATGGACAAAGTCACCCAATGCTTTCATTTACACTTACACCCACAAATCTCAAATGGGAAATCTTTGCTGTCCAGCAGTCCTATTTTGTTTTTCTACTGAGTTTATGGTCACAGTATATAAGATCTTGCAAATCAAAATGACCTTCACTTGATTCTCCCTCCCCTCCAGCTATCAGCCCATCACTCAATTATTTTGGGATGAGCTGTCTAATCTTTCTCCCTCCAGCTTCTTATTGCAACATTCAAATCTCTTTTCATGACAATCTGACCTCCATCCCATCATCTCTAAGACTGCTTCCGCAGAGGCCAATGGACAGTTATCTTTCCTTTTCTTATCCCCTTGCTGCAGTGATCACCACAGCCTGCCATTCTTCCAACACCCCCACTCTCTTGAGTCCTCTGGAACCATGCTCTTCTGTCTCCCCTCCCTTATTGACTGATCTTTCATAGTCTCTTCTACAGGTTCTCTACCTAAGCCCAGAACTTGGTCTTGAGAAACTTCCTCTCTTTTCTTGCTTCCCTTTCTGGTAAGTGATTTCATTCAGTCCTGTGCCTTTAAATATTCTTTCTATTCTGATGACTATCACATCTATATCTCTAGCCTAGATGTGCCCAATTTTCATCTTCAAATCTCCTTCTAGACTACCGATGGACATCTCAGAAATGATATTTCCAAACTTCAGCTCTTAGTTTTTGTCCCTTCAAAAAATCTCTTCCAATTTTTCCCCATTTTAGTTATGTAAGGTAAAAACCAAGTGCCATTCTTGATTTTATGTGTTCTTTCAACCTCCAAATACATATTTTAGGGGAAAATGAGATAGTACATAATAAAAGTATAAGAAATTCTTAGAAAAAAATGCCAAACTAATATAGAATTATATGAAAACTCACAAAGCTATAATACATGGTAATTGAAGTGTAAAAGGTATAATACCAACAATTTGTATCAAATTAAGAAAGTAAAACATTTTCAGTGGAAGCCCATATCCAAAAATAACAGACATGATTGTTTATGACAATTGGGCATTCTAAGCAAAGAAGACTAGCCACAAGTCCCATTTAGGTTTTCAGAGGTGAGTTTTCCACAGAGAAAAAAACCTTACCTTGAGCTTTGAATCATGTTACTATGACCAAATCACAAGAGAGCACTGAGCTTTTAAATGGGATATAATTAAGTACCTTCCTGGAGTTTGATGATGCCACTGGGTCCAGGCTTTTCTTTCATATTCTGCCTTCAAATACCTTTTCCACTTCTCACTCTAAGTGCAAGATAAAGGGAGTTATGGTCATGGCCGATGGGGTTAACTACCAGGTCAGATGGCCCCTCTTTGGAAATGGTGTTTATGTGTGATGAATCTGGACTCAGATGGGATCTTCCTTCATAAGACTTTCATGCTAATGTGCTGGAGGTGCAGTTAATGTTGGGGTTTAAGATATATTTAGGGGATTTGAATCTCTGGACTGACAATGTGATAGCCAGGTCCTGAGCCTCAACAGACTCCAGCACCTACAATCTGATTTATTGGACTTACCACACTCAGCTAAGATGGAGTTGAAGAAGGACAACCACCACACCATGGAGCCTAGAGTGATTACAACTGAAAGTGGGAGGATTGCATCCAGCATCCATGTGGAATCTGAGCCTCCTCTTGACATAGAGGTGCAATGGACACAACCAATCCAATGTCCACATAGAAGAGGTGGCATTGGATTGGGAAAAGTGGACATGGTGGCTGATGGGTATGGGGAAAGGCAGGAAGAGATGAGAGGTGGAGGTGTCTTTGGGACATGGAGCTGCCCTGGATGGTGCTTCAGAGGCAATCACCGGACATTGTAAATCCTCACAGGGCCCACTGGATGGAATGGAGGAGAGTATGGGCCATGATGTGAACCATTGACTATGAGGTGCAGAGGTGCCCAAAGATGTACTTACCAAATCCAATGGATATGTCATGATGATGGGAATGAGTGTTGCTGGGGGGGGGGGGGGGGGAGGTGGGGTGGGGGGGTGGGGTTGAATGGGACCTCACATATATATTTTTAATGTAATATTATTACAAAGTCAATAAAATAAATAAATTAATTAAAAAAATTCACCTATCCAAAAAAAAAAGGAAAAAAAAAATAACAATAATGGTTGCCTTTTATATCACCATAATTTGTATTCAAAGATGATGGAAAAATGGGAGAGGGACAGACAGTTGTTAGAATCATGTGCACAATTTGACATAGAATATTCTGATCATAATCTAGAGCAATGATTACTAACCTGTAGGTTCTAAATGCCTGGTGGCTATATAAGAATATGTACGTGGATGAAAGGCTTTATACATTGAATTAGAAAAAAAGAAGACCACAAATCCATATGCAAGGCAAAATATTTCACATGTGTATATCACTTTTCTCCTACTAATTCAAAAGTGCTACAAAATTTATAATTGCATTTGGAAATTATGCTGTTTTCAATAGATTTATGCTAAATAATGGCAAAAAATGAAACTACTATGATGAGTTTGTCCATAAGATTTTTGAATGTCCTTTACAGAAAACTTTGACTTTATATCTCATGCCTTAAAGCAGAAAAGTTTCAGATGAACCTAAAATATAAAGGCTAAGAAGAAGAAACTATCGGAGACTATAATGATCTCAGAATGGGGAAGGCTTTTCTCATATTGCATAAAACCCTGAAACTATGAAAGAATTGTCAAATTGTGCAGCAATGGAAAGCACCAGAAATGGGTTGGCTTTTATAATGGGAATTTTATTTGGGGTAAAAACTTACAGTTCTGAGGCTGTAAAATGTCCAGGTGAAAACATCAGCAGAGATGCTTTTTCATCAAAGTCAGCTACTGTTGATCCTGGGGTCCCATAATGTAGCAAAGCAAGATGGCGGCTGATCTCTGCCAAGGTCCCTGCCATCCCCTCTGGCTCACCGTCTCCCAGAGCCCAGCTGTGCATGATCAGGTATTTGGCTGGTCTGTCAGTCTTGGCTGCTCCACTGTCTTCCCTAGTTCAGTTGTGGGCTATCAGGCATATGGCTCATCTTTTCAGCCTTGAGTTGCTCTGTGAGCCCAGCCTCTTGGAGGCTTTGTCCTTCAACTTTGGCTGCTAACAATCCTCAAGTCCTCTTTCTCAGGTGGCAGGGTCAAAATAGTAGCTTCTTTTCTCAGTGTCCTCTTTCTCTTTGTTTCCATTTATTTAAGACCCATCAAGAGGGTAAAGACCCAACCTGAGTCATGCTTCACTGCCATAGTCCAATCAAAAGGACCCCATACCCACAGGAATGAATTAGTTCAAGAATATAATCATTTTCTCTTTGGGGATTCATGAAATAGTTCATTCACAACTACCATAACCAAGTCAAAACACAAATGATAAACTAGGAAAAAACATTTGTAACTCATATTACAAAGGGCTTTTTATTAACATATAGAGTTCCTACAAATCAATAAGGAAAATACCAACAACCCAATAGATAAATGGAATAATTCTGTGATCAGATGTTTTCAAGAAAAGGAAAAACAAACAGATTTCAAACAAATTAAAATATGTTTAAGCTCATTGCTCATTCATAATAATAGAAGTGCAAATTAGACCTTTATGGAGATATTTTTTACCAACCATATTTGTCAAAGAACAAAAGATTTGATAAACACTCTGTGGGAAAAGGTATGGAGGAAATAGTAACTTTCCTACTTCATTGATAGAGTATAAATGAATACATGCCTATCAAATGAAATTTAGCAATACAATAAAAATTATAAATATGTATACCATTTGACATAGCATTTCTTTTTTTGAGAATCTACCAATAGATGTATCTTCATACATGTGGAATAATCTACAAGATTATATATTACAGTATTATTGGTGATATCAAAAGATTACAAATAATCTAAAGGTCCATTGGTTGGTCACTAATAAGTTATGAAAGTCCATATTGTGGAACACTATAGCTATAAAAAAGGATGAAACTTTTTATGAGAATATTGAATTAACTCCTCTTTATACTGTTAAGTTAAAAAATAGCAATATGCAAAACAGCAAATACAATATGACACCACTGTGAAAGAGGAGAAAATAATTTAAATGTCTTCTAGTATATGGATAAAAGAGCTCTGGAAGGTTAAAGAAGAATCTAATAATATTGGTTGCCTCTGAAGCAGGGAACTAAATTGAAAAAGGGATAATTTTTACTCTCCTTGTACACATTTGCATTTTTAAAAAGAAAAAAATCTTGATAGTGGAAATGTTTGATGATGACATTTCTGATCCAATTCCCTACTTTTATAGCCCAGAATAGATGAGCTTGAGAGGTGAGTGGTTGGGTTGGGGTCAGGTGGCTCAGTAGAAGAGCTCAAGCAGGGATCTTTTTTTTTTAAAGATTTTATTTTATTTTATTTTTCTTCCCTTTGTCCCTGCCCCAGTTGTCTGTTCTCTGTGTCTACTTGCTTTGTGTTCTTTGTCCGCTTCTGTTGTTGTCAGTGGCATGGGAATCTGTGTTTCTTTTTGTTGCGTCATCTTGCTGTGTCAGCTCTCCGTGTGTGCAACGCCATTCCTGGGCAGGCTGCACTTTCTTTCGCACTGGGTGGATCTCCTTATGGGGCTCACTCCTTGTGCGTGGGGCTCCCCTACACGGGGACACCCCTGCATGGCACAGCACTCCTTGTGCACATCAGCACTGCTCATGGGCCAGTTCCACATGGGTCAAGGAGGCCCAGGATTTGAACTGTGGACCTCCCATGTGGTAGACAGATGCCCTAACCACTGGGGCAAGTCCGCTTCCCTTAAGCAGGGGTCTTTATGCTCAGTTCTGGACAACTCACATGAAGCTTCATTCTGAAAGGTAAGCAGATTTCACTGGGCAGGACGAGGAGAGAGAAAGAATGGAGAATTCCAGGATTAGGGAACAGCTACAAGAGCATGAAGGAATGCAAAGAGATAGGAAAACATAGCATATCCAGGGACCTTGTGGGGAGAAGCAGGGCAGTAGTATACATAATCAGAAATACAAATATAAACAGAAACAATGGAGAAACAATGGAGTTTGTTTTTAGCATTAAAAAGATAAATGTGTCTGGACAGGATTTTTAAAGTCATGCTTCCATAATTTGGTAAGATGCCTTTTGCCTGTTATTTTACTTTTTAAAGTTGAAATAAAGTTTTTTAAAAAAAAAGATAAAGGAAAGAAAGAGAATTGAAACCAAAAACTAGTGAGAACCAGGTTTGGTGCAGGGGATGGGTGAGTATAGCAGCTTGATATGGTTTATGAATTCCAAAAATAGATATTGGATTATGTTTATAAATTGGTATGTCCCTCCACTAATATTAGAGTATGTTGGATTCAGAGGTTTCACTTTTACTTGATCAAATAATGACTAGGGTTTTGATTGGGCAACATCAGTAGGATGTTGAGTCCCCTAGGTGGGTGGGGATTCACGGAGAAACCATAGCACAGAGAAGGGAGTTTTGAGTTTTGAGCTGGAGCCCTAGAAGTAAGCACACAGAGCAGCAGAATAGCTGAGCCATGGGGAGAGAAACAGAGTTGGTGGCCTGATAGTCTACAGCTGGCCTTATGGAAAGAGGCAAAGGCTAGAGAGCCTCATAGTCTACAGTTGGCCTTGTGGAGAAAACAGAGGAGCTGAGCCTGGAGAGAAATGAATCCTGGGAAGAGAGGAACCCAGGACACCTGGACCCTGGCAGATGTTGGCAGCCATCTTGCTCCAACATGTGGCAATAGACTTTAGTGAGGGAAGTAACTTACACTTTATGGCCTAGTAGCTGTAAGCTTCTATCCCAATTAAATACCCTTTATAAAAACCAATCATTTTTGGTATTTTGCATTAGCACTCTTTGGCTGTGTAATACAGTGAGTAAGGGAGGGCATGAATGTTCTAAAGAGCCTGGGCTTTCTAATTGTACAGGCAGTGGAAAGCCAAGGAAGAACTTCTAACTTTAGAGGAACCCAGACAAATGTGGATTTGGATTTGAAAATACTGTACTGATATCAATGTATGAAATAGATTGATGTCAAATTGACTATGATGTTTGGGGATTAAGCTGGAATACAATGTTACATATATTTTAAAAATAGATGCAAGTTATTTGTATCCTGTGCATGGATACATGGGCATTAATAAGTACTTCGGCTTCAGTAATACATCTAAGTAAACTTTGAGTTGCTGCATAAAAGCTTTGGATCTCTATGTTTGACTTGGTTTGAAAGTTTTATTGATAAAATACATTTTAAAGTCTATAAAAATCAATGCTTCATAATGCCCATCATAACTTAAAATTGCTTTTTGTCCTTCTTCACTTCATTGTGTGTTCTAACCTCATAATTCCTGCATTTCTCAGAGGTGGAAGCTTTTTGTTAAGGCTGATTCTTTTAAATGCTAAAATATTTATAAAAATTGTAAATATTAAAAATGTTAGAGAAGAATAACCTACATACAGGAAAAATGCCCTGTCGTAAGTTTATAGCCAGACAAACTTTCACAAAGTGAACATTCTTGAATAACTACTTCCAGATCAAGAAACAGAATATAACCACACAAGACAAGTGTTCCCTTCCCATTGTTATGCCCACCTTGGTACCCAGAGGTAATCTCTATTTTAGATATCTAATACTCATTTTAAACCTTGAAATTTATATCACTAGAATCATACAGCATGTATACCTTGTAGTCTGACTTTGTCACTTAATATCCTGCTTGTGGGAGTGACCCAGGATGCTGTGTGTATTTGTAGTGTGCTCATTTCCTTTGCTTTGTAGAATTCTGTTTGCCTACTTTTGATGGGCATTTGAGTTGGTGAAGAAAGCTGCTAAGGACCTTCTTACATACACATCTTTTGATGTACATGTTTATATGCCTTTTAGTAGATATATGCCTGGCTATGGAAATGCTGGGTCATAATGTAAGTATGCTCAAATATAGTAGTAAATACTAAATTGCTTTCCACACTACTTATATCAATTTATACTTCCAGTGGCAGAGTTCTAGTTGCTTCACACCTTTCCCAACATGTGACAATGTCAGTGCTTTTAACTGAAGGCTTGAAGGCATTCTGGCAAAAATAGAGTAGTATCACGTTATGATTTCAATTTGCATTTCCCTGATGATTACTCATGTTGAACACAGTTTACATTTGTTTAGGGGCCATTTTGATAACCTCTTTTTTCCCTTGATTTTTGTTCACATTTTGTTTTATTTTATGCTGTGTTATTTTTGAATGGTGCTGAACATTGTACATGTAGAAATATCTGGAGTCACTGAATGTTACCACCTTTATCCTGAGGTGACTTATTTTGGTTTCTGACAAGCAGGAAGAACAGGAGCCCCAGCAACCCCAGATTACCTAGTCGCAGGGGGCAGTTATGGTATGAGGTTGGACTTCAGCTCTTCTGAGGGCAAGTCTCTCTCCCGTTGATCCTTATTCTTATGGCTTCATCAAAGAAGGGCTGCCTAAAGCTTCTTTACCTTGGTGATCTCGAAAGTTCTAGTTTTGACCCTTGAGTTCCATAAATATTTTGAAATCTCACTTAGCTTCTTGGGTTCTTATTTGCTGGTTTTGGAATCAGTCAATAACTTTTGGGGAAAGAAACCTCACTTGTATGGATTTCTACTGTCTCCTAAATCTTAGCCCCTCAATTTCTTACTGCCTTACCGTAAGGTTGCTACACAAATATAGGACATCCAGTTACATTTGAATTTCAGATAAGCAACAAATAATTTCTTGATATAAGGATGTCCCAGACAATATTTGGGACATATTTACACTTAAAATTATTTATTTGTGTTTATCTGAAAGTCACATTTAACAGGTGTCCTGTATTTTTATTCGCAAAATATAGCAACTCAAGTTTGGTAGCTCAACAAGGTCTTCAAACAGATTATTTTAAAATGTATTTTCCAGGGTTTCTAGTTATTTTGATTTGGAGGGTGGGTATGACAGAACTTAGGTATAGCAAGAGGAGAACTCTCCCCTTTTTGCTTTTGACAGAAATTTTTAATTGGACTGAGAGTTCCCTGAAGACTGGACATGCATTTTTTTCAACCTTTGTTTCCTTAGAGCCTGCCATACAAAGAACACAGAATCAATATTTTCAAATGGAAATTAATTAAATGCTTGCCTTTGTATTTGCATCAAATTGCCATTGTTTCTTGTTATCTCATTATGATATTTAAATCTTGATGAGTAAGGGCCAGCAAAAAGTGTTTTAAGCATTAATATAAGATTTATCCTGGGAGAACTTTGAGAAGTGTAAGTGTATTTTTTCCCCCTAAATGTCACACAACTTGCCCTTTTTAAATTCTTAAATAAGTTTAAAAAAAATAAGTTTTCTCTGTTTTCTTATTGTGAACCTGCTGTTTTCTCTTTTTGCTCTCTCAAGAGGCATGTCTAAACCATCAGATTCAATTATTATTATCTAAAAAATGCAGAACTATAGGCTCATGTTAACAATCTCTGCATAAATTATCTACATTATAGAATGATGGTTTAGATAGCCCAGGCTTTTTTTATTGTTTTAAAGTAATAATGGTCTCAGGACACTTTATTGCTAAGAAAGTGGAATGATCAGTAGCTTAACTGAGCTGAACATAAATGGCCCTATTTAAATCTCTTAAAACCTGTAGAGGAGACAAATCTCTCCCTCACTGAATGTTAAATCAATATGCATTGTTAAAGAATATCTCTGTACTCATTTAGTTTACTTCCCCCATTAACCCCAAAATCAGAAAAAAAATTTCCTTGTGATGAGTTGTTGATAAAGCAAAATATTTAGTATGATGCTAAACTCAAAGTAAGTTTTCTTTAAAAATAAAATTAGAAATTTTAGCTCTAAGAAAATTTGGACGGTCCTAAAATGCTGAGTAATTAAAAATATATTAAATTAACTCAGAGAAAATTGCTTTTGAGGATGAAATTATAAAATTGAACCCAATACTATTTTTATATGTACAATATATTAATCTAACATTTCTAAAGCATAATCTACTCCCCGATTATCGTTGCATTACTTTTCTTTTTTAGGACACATTGCAGGTAGTAAATGCGAATTAGGTAAATCATCACTACTATTATATAATAATTTATCTTTTTATTCTCTCTTTAGATATTTCAATGATAATCTTTGTTTTTCCATTTCATTCTCTTTTACAAGCCAATAAGCTAATTTTTAAAATGTAAAACTTTTTATTCTGAAAGTGTTAACATGACTTCTCAACAAGTCTACCTTCTTTTATTGGGACAAATAAAAGAAAAATACAAATTAAGTACTGTGTGAAACCGAACAGAACACACCAAAATATGAAGTCTGGCTCCATGTGTTTTTGCTTCTATAACTTTTTTTTGGTTTATTTTAACTTTTTTTTTTTTCTGATTGCTTGGGATTTGGTTTAGGAAAAGCCCTTGAATGATATATCTCAAGAGATTCTTTTCTCCGTATTGGAATTTTGTTAGACTTTGAAGGAGTTGGAGAGTTCTTACAAGTTCTTGCCCGTTATTTATTCTTTTCTTTAATATAATATACACATTCAGACTGTGCATTTGTAGGAGTGTGGTGAAATTTTCCTCATGCCACAATGTCTCAGTCAAAGTTTTAGTCGGAAAACTCCATGACCTTTTACACCATGCCAGAACATCCACTTGGATGCTGTCCTTGTTCAAAACATTGTTTTCCTATTCCTACTTGTACAGTTTGTTCTTATTCTATGGGCCCTATGATCTCATTTCATAACCTTCAGTAAGTTCCTAAAACTGGTACCATAATGCATATGGAATGGAAAAGAACATCAACAAAATGAAAATTTATAGCCTAGTAGTGTTCTCAAATTTACCTCATCTCTATTTATTCAAAGAAAATACACACAACTGATTATTATCAAACTAATTTTTAAGTGTACTAATGATTCATCACCACTTATATCATTGTGATTTATAGATTTTAACTTAGTCATGTAGAGCATGATATTGCTACTAATATGTCCTCTATATGGTAATTCTAATAAAGAGGGGAAATAAAGCAGGCTTTTAATGCATTTTTTATTTATTCTCCTAAAAGCATAAGTGTATTTTGTGTTAATGGAATTATCTGATATCTTGTCATGTTTGTCCCTGTGCCTCTATTTATAGCACACACATTTTGCCAAGCCTGAATCAAGAACTATGTCAAATATTCAAGCAATGTAGCAGTGTTGAATTCCTGAACACAGATCATTTCTCCTCTGGTTTGGTTTATAACTGTCAAATCCTCGTGAATGGAAGGTTTATGCTTCTATTTTGAAAAAATCTGTTAGACTCATTAGCATTCCCATTAGCTTGCCCTACATAGCTGGAGCTGTTTCTCTCTTTAGGTGTGAGGGCAACAGCTGCTGAAAATATTCAAATTATATTGGTGACCTTGTTAACAAGGAAGTTGTGAGCACATTTACCTCCCTTGGAACTGCAATTTATAAAAATATAATTTGGCTGCAGAGCTAGTAAAATGGGTTAATAATTATTTTTATTGTCTGGGGTGTTTTGTTGTTCATTCAATATTTGTTATTCAAATTGCAATAATAAGAACAATACATTTTACCGTTCTCATTACAAGCCATATAATGTCTAATCCAGGCTGTGATTTAAAAGAAACATTAGAAAGTAGGATGTGGTAATAACAATAAGTTTCTTTTATGAGTAAAATAAACAAGGATATAAAAGCAATTTCTACTTTCACTACCTCAATACAGTATTCCATTATGTCTCACCTAGATGATACTAAGGGTCTTACTTCTGACTGCTCTCTCTGACTCCAGTTACCCGATTCTCCAATTTATCTAAATGTCTTTGACTAAATTAAAATTCTTTCTGTGCAGAAGCAACTGATCTTGCCACTTTCTGGCTCAAAAAATTCAATCCGTAATTTTGCTTTCTGCAACCTTTATTCACTCTTCTGTTTGGCATTCAAGATCCTCTACAATGTGTTTCCATCAACTGGTCCAGCTTCCTCTGCTGTACAAGATCTCTCTGGCTCTGCCAAACTAAATGATGGGCTGGTCTCACCAAGCACTGGGTCCTTTCTGGTTTTCATGCCTTTGCTACTGACACTGTCTACACTTGGAACATATCTGCATCCTACATCCCCTCCTCTCTACCTATTAACATTTGAGGCACAAAAGCTCATTTAAAGGGCCAGCTCTTCCATGACTCATTTCCTAAAATACTCCCCCAAACCTCATCTGTCTATGATGTTTCCCACACACCTCCCCTAAGAGTGTCTGTGCTACCCTTGGGCATGAAACACAGACTCCTTTGATTTCTGCTCTCTGTTGGTTGTTTTTGTTGTTGTTGTTGTTGTTGTTTTTGTAGTACATTGTGCTCTGAATTTAAAATCCTGAGGGCAAAGACTGTTTTACTCATTTTGTCCCAATATTTTGTAAGCAAGATACTCAATAAACATTCATTAGCTTAAATTCTAAAACTCCATTTAGTTGGATAATCACTACCCAGATAATGGAAAAAATCAGAGATACAGAACATAATCGATTTTCTCTGTTTACCAGAAGTGTATTGATTCAAATATACTGAGAGTGATGGAGGCTAGATTCAACAACAGCATTTACCCCTAACCAAACCAATCTGAAAAGGTAATGAGAGACCAGCAGTCCTTTCACAGAGCTATTTTACCTCTGACCTCTTGTAATATCTACTGATTGTGCCATTCACCATTTTATATTGTTTAATCATTTTGTCAACTAGGTTGCATTCTTTTTGCAAGTTAGAAAATTTGTCATTTTACTTTTAAGTATCCTTTTCACCTTGTATAGTATCTTGTAAAAGCAAGTCCCCAATAAATGTTGTTTTTTAATCCTTATGTTAGTTAGGCCGAATACAACAGCTTGGTCTTTTGTATTTCTGTTTTTGTTTTCATTAAAGGAGTTGTGAATTTACAAAACAATCATGCATACTGTACAAGATTCCCATACATAGCCCTACCAACAATACCTTACATTGTTGCAACAGATTTGCTACAATTGAGGAAAGAATATTTTCACAATATTACTGCTATCCATAGTTACAGATGGATAACTCTTGGTTTGGCATCCATCTCTGCTTGCTCCTGCTTATGGGTTCACATTTTGCCTGTTTCTTTGGCTCACCATCGGACGTTGCTGCCATCCAATTCACCCAGTTGCTGAGCAACTAATATGTCCCACTAAAAAGTGAGGCCTGACAGGTATGCCTACCTATTGCATTGCCTTGAAGTACAGCTTCAGCACATCTCCAGGGTGTTTTTCAGTCCCACATGCTAGAGTGCTTCATCTCAGCTCATGGCTTGGACATCAGGCCGCCTCTGCTTGGTGCAGGGTAGAGGTACTTGGCTCCGATGTAGTTCTTTGAGGACTCTGCTTGGAAATGCCACTTTTGTATAAACTCCTTTAGACTACCCGTTTTTAAATCTTCTCTTCAGTTGCCTCAATAGGTGTATGAAGAATTTTAATGTAACCTTATTATCAATTGTAAATGTGCCTGGATGTGCATGGGAAATATACTTTTTCTACCAGTGACTTGGTGCTTTTTAAAGTCATTGTAAATTAGCTTTTCTACCAGATTTACATTATGCTGAGAAGACATTTTAGCAAGGACAGAGGACCAGGGTAGATTGTGAGAAAAAATGATTTGAAATCCTGAAGCTACATGTTCGGCAAGGAAGTAAAATGGCAGACAGATCTTGTGTTGCTGTTACATTTCTGCTGCTGAAACCCTATGGCTGCTTACAAGCCAATACAGTTGATCTGTCTCTTCCCGTCAGGATCCAGTTCTTTGTGTATTCTGGAGAAAGCGGAGCATCATCTTTTTGTTGTTTCTTTCTTTCTTTTTACTCCACTACTTCTTGAGTTCGGCTTTACAACTCAACCATCATACTGGGACTGATGTTTTCTTTGCTGTTTTAGTTTCACTAAAAGAAATTCCAGATAGCCATTATGTAAACCTGTCTTCCCAGTTTAGTGAATAGTGTGGCATTATGGTGACAAATCTGCTTGAAAATCAGTGTTAGGGTGGGCACTGCTTCCATCACTTTCCCTGCTCTTGTAGGATTGGTGTGTATGTGTGTGTGCTTCTGTACATGTGGTCACATCAATGTGTATTCTGTATGAGTGGAAAGGATGTGGATAGATTCTATGATATAACTCATAGAAAGCTTGACACATAACAAATATTTTTAAAAGAAGGGGGGAAGCAGTAATCAGTAACCACTCTATTAGCCCTAGAAATTAGTAAGAAGGAAATAAAAATTTCTCACTTAGAAGTTATTTTTGAAACACAGTAGCCTTATTTAGCTCTCACTAATTAGTCCTCCAAAAGTTAATCTAAGGATCATGTCTCAAAGTGTGTCCACCTAATGTTAACAGGTTTTACTCAATTTTAAGAAAAGATCTAAAGAACTGTTATAATGCACAAAAGTGCATTATTTGTTCTTCTGCCTAATAATTCAGCTCTGAAATTAATTTATGTCTGAGATTTTTTCTAACACCTTTTTCTGACATTAAAAGATCAAAGCTTCCTATTAAGGTAGAATTCCTTAGGAATATATTGCCATTTCATAAGGGAAACCGGCAAAACTGTAATTACTTTTGTTGTATAAGTTCATTGGAAACGAAAGGACCAATAAACTGGAACATTCCTTTAATGTATAATTTTATGGCATATTAAAAGTAGACTATACAAATTTGCAATGACATCAACACAATTTACGGTCACATTTCCAATTAGAATTGTTAAGATATAATAATAAATCAAGAATGTGTTACTTCTAGTTGCAACTCATGCAACTCAGTTGGAGCTATCGTTCTCTAGCAGAACAGAGAGGAGCGGTTTTTATTCAAGGCTGCCTTTACCTGGTCTTAATCACACCTTGTAGCAAAATTAATTTACTTTTAAAATTCCTGTTGCTATAACAACTTACTGCAGCTTTTCATTCCAGAAGAAAAACGGTTTTAGAGAGAAGGCAGAAGAAAAAGAGATCAACTGCCCTTAAATATTTTTCAATTTTGCCCTTAAATATCAACATTACTTAATAGCTAAAGGAAATGCTTACTGTGAAGCAAATGCTTGGTGGCAGTCGTTATTTTCTTTGCTATTTAGTCTTGAGGAAGCTAACTTATTTTTTTTCCCCCTTGCTTCCTCCTTTTCTCAGGGTTCTCTTAGGCAGCTTTAAATTATAACTGTGCGTTGTGACAGACTGAAATATAATAGAGATTCTAATGATTACAAAAATGAAGAATACTTTATACCAAAATAGTTCATCTTTTTAAAATGCAGTCTGCTTGTGTGATCAAAATATGTTATCATTGGAAGAGAAAACATATCCACAGTGAATTTCATTTACATTATTCTTGTATTTTTGTTTTTTGAAATGCAACACTGTCCTAAGATATTATAGATCGAAGCCTGAGGTTGAGTCAGTCTTACATATTGGGCCACCCAATCCTCACATCCCTTTCAAGCTTTATAACTCATTCCTACAATAAAGGATCAAAAGCGAACTTTAAAATATGACAAGACTCATCAAAAGATTTTTTAAAAGATACCAGAAAAGATCAACAATCGTATTCGGAAAAATTTTTCTTGTCTGAGTCTTATCTGTTTATTTAATTTCCTTATAAATGGAAAGGTATTATATTATATCTTATTGTTGAAAATTTGGAAAATATAGAAAAAAGATAAAGAAAACAAAAATCGTCCTTAAGCTCATCCAGAGATAAGCACATGCTGTAATGTATTATAGATCATTCTGGAATATAACCTGTTCTTTTCACTTAATAATTAAATATTTTTCCATAATACTTCTTTTCGTTGTGACCCAGCTCTTTAGTGTATTATTGTGTAATGAATATTTCAACTGATCTTCTTTTATTAAACATTTAGGTTATATCTGTATTTTGCTTTTATAAATAATGCTATAAAAGATATCAACATTCAAAGGTTTTCAATGAATCTCTGTCCCCATAGTTCATTTCCTAGGGATAGAATTCCAACATGCATGTCTATATTTGCGACTTTTAAAAAAATTACTTTCATTCGTCCCTCCTCCCCCCCCCAGTGACTCCCTCATCTGTCTTCTCACTATGTCTGCTCATCTTCTTTAGGAGGCACCAGGAACCAAACCCAGGACCTCCCATGTGAGAAGTGAGTGCCCAACCCCTTGAGCCACATCCACTCCCTGCTCATTGCGTCATCTCCTTTGCAATGTCTGCTGGTTGTGGCATCTGCTGGTTGCGGCATCTGCTCGTTGCGGCATCTGCTCATCTTCTTTAGGAGGCACTGGGAACCTAACTTGAGATCTCCCATGTGGGAGGTGGATGTGCAACTGCTTGTGCCACATCTGCTCCCCATGTTTGAGACTTTTGATATATATTGCCAAATTTATTATACGAAGAATACAACAATTTTCACCAGCGAAATATGGGAGGGCTCTTTCCTCCCTGGATATTATCGTTAATATATTCTTCATCAATTTGATAGGTGAAAAATAAAATCTCATTTTTATTGTATTTCATTGATTACCAGTACCAAATTAAACTTTTTTATTGGTAAGTTAATAACTGAGATCCATCCATCTGACCTTAAGAAGTTGCAGCGAGTTTGAGTTGAGCTTCATCCATTCCACCTACATAGGAAGATCAATACACACTCTCTGGGTTCTATATACATGGACCCAAATGTGGAACGTAGATCCCATCTCTATTTGTATACACTCATACACATAAACAAATAGGGACTACACTAAGAAGTATATAAAGAGGTTTCTGGGCGGCGGATTTAGCCCAGTGATTAGAGCGTCTGTTTACCACATGGGACATCCGCAGTTCAAACCCCCGACCTCCTTGACCGGTGTGGAGCTGGCCCATGCGCAGTGCTGATGTGCGCAAGGAGTGCCTTGCCATGTAGGGGTGTCCCACACGTAGGGGAGCCCCATGTGCAAGGAGTGCGCCCAGTAAGGAGAACTGCCCAGGGCGAAAGAAGGTGCAGCCTGCCCAGGAATGGCACTGCACACACAGAGAACTGACACAAGATGACGCAACAAAAAGAAACACAGATTCCAGTGCCCTGACAACAACAGAAGCGCACAAAGAAGATGCAGCAAAAAGACACAGAGAACAGACAACTGGGGTGGGGGGCGGGGAAGGGGAGAGAAATAAATAAATAAATCTTAAAAAAAAAAAAGAGAGATTTCTGGGAAGAAGTTTCACATTGCAATAATATAAACAAATTAAAGTAGAATATTAGACATCCCTGCTCTTAAAAGCCTTTTAGCCGCCTTCTACTTTTCTTGGACAGCACTTGCTTTCGAATCTCTCTGTCCCCTTCCTTTTAGGATTCCCTAATTTCCTCTTATTTTCTTATGAAGAGCAAATAACTTTTATGTACTCCATCCCCCAAACTCAGCTCCAAGCTTGCTTTTGCTGTATATGCAGATTGATGAATGCATTCTCCTCAACAAAGGACCATCTATATAGCTCTTCATGCTTCCATCTCATTCTGAATCAGATCGGGGAGGGAACACTGTAGACATTTTATGCCTCCCTTGGAGTATTACAGCTTTCTTAGTAAGCAGACGTAGCTACAGTTTTAAATAATTGTATTTAAATATAACAGCTCCACAGCACTCTGGAAAGGAAATTCATTAGGGGTAAGTAGGGGGTGAGATCAGATGCTATGAGTGATATCAGGATAAAAATCCAGGAATACAGAATCAAGAACTTGAGTTGAAAGAGTTATCTAGCAGGAGAGTCCTGGCCAGGAAAGTATGGTTGGGATATTCAAGGTGCTAGGAAGATTTTCTTATATTGAGACAAAATGCATTTCCTTATAGCATCTAACTGCTGGTCCTCGCTCTGCTCAATATTTTGTTATGTAAGTTACAGGTCAACCCTGTAAATTTAGTAAGAGGGAAAAAAAAGATCTGCCCATCTACTACATTGATTTACATTTTGAGAAAAAGATCAAAACCATATTTCCAGTGTGTTCCTTAAAACATCTGATGGACAGGGTGTTAATAAATGTTACAAGAAAAAATAAATACAAGGCTTTGGGTGCTGGTAAGTTTGGGAAACACAGGATTAAATAATTTTGAACCAGTTTTCATACCATAGGACTTTCTACACTCTTTTGCACCCTGGATCTCTAAATGGCCATTGTTAAGTAGTGTTTTCTAGACTTATTTGACCATGTAACTTCTTTTCAGGGAGAAAATCTTGGGTCTTAGTTTACCATGGAAAGACTTTGAAGAAATCTATATAATGCAGAATCAGTGAAAACTGGGTCAATTATACCATGCCCAGTATCACAGGTGGTGTTCACCAGCCCAAATGCCAGGCCTGCTTTGCAGTGTTACTGTCCATGGCCCTGTGCCTGGGGTTGTCTACCTCATCAGGGGAAGCCTGTACACATATATTAACAAAACCTTAACACACACTCTCCCTTAAGCCCAGTGGTCATGCCTGACTTACTGCCTTTATTATTCCCTAGTTCAATTTCATTAACAAACACATGTTTAGAAAACATTTACAATACTATATTAGTAGAAAACTCAGTTTATAACTTAGTATAATTATATTTGGTACTTTCCATCCATAGTTTTTATCCCTCAGGAAAAATGTTTTGATCTGTAGTATGAATTTGTCAATATAATAATGATCTATGTTATAATCATAATCTGGTCTAATTATTTTGGTCCTGATTTACTGTTTTTTCAGTAATACCCACTCACCCAGGAGGTTAAGATCTTTCATACATCTTATATATTGAATATATTCTGTAATCCACATATGTAGTTTAAAAAGTATTGAATATGCATGGAAAATAGGTGATTTTTACAGAACTTCCCCCAGCTCTAATCCTCACTTTGTTTTAAAATGTCATGTAGCTCACTACATGTCAGTGGAATGGTAAAGTTTTTTTCCCCTGATACTCTTCTCCATAGCATTTTACGTGTCTTATGCACATTTATTCACTTAGTAGTTTGGAAATTAGAACCAAAGACTTTCCCTAGTGTTACATTTAAGTTGTAAGGCACATAAGTAATATCATGATTTGGGTCTGGATTTGGTTTCTATCACCAGTGGAACTGGGACATAAAGTTTAAATTAAATATACTTATACCCACACAAAAGACATTTCTCTTGACCTTTGACCCTGAATTTATGGCAGGAAATTTGTATTCACACTGCTTGGTGGGGTCTCTGAGATTTCTCAGATTCTTTGTGGAATGAAGGTTTCTCCATTGACTGGGGAAAGCCCTTGCATGGACTGAGATCCAGAATGAAGGCAACATCCAGGATTCATGACACTGTTGGGAGAAGAAAAGGAAGCAGGATCTCAGAACTCATAGCCAGTGTCAATATTAAGGCCATTGGGCAATAATGATCTCAGCTTAAAAATAACAGCCAAATGTTTTAAGGCTCTGAGACATGTGAAGGATATTCTTCAGAGGAAAGAAAAGAATCCAGCAATCCACTAATCCCCGACCCATGGAAATGACCCACACATTGAAGAAAAGAGGCTACAGTAGACTTAGTGGTTCTCAAAAAGCCTGACAGAGACCTAGAGAACCTCAGCTCCTGATCCTGGACTCAGCCAATGTCCTCTCCTTTATTCAGGCAATATGGTCAAGGCCCAGAGATTAGAAAATAACCATGAGCAGAGAAAAGGCACAACTAGAGATTGGAAGCTAAAAACTTTTGCCTATAGAAAAGAAGGGGGGGAGGTAAGGAGGGAAGAGTTGGGAGGAAAGTTAGACCTGCAAATATGTGTGTTCCAGAGATGGACCTTTTCTCCTTATTATATTGGCCTGTGTTTATGGATGTCATCTACGGAAATGTGATGATGAGATCCAAGATCATACATATACACCCAGCAAAGTACAGGAAGGAACAAGTATTCCCTTGGTGTCCAGGAGGATCAGTCAAATATTTGAAAAAGCATGACTTTGCATTTGAGATGATGATGAAAACAGTCTGTTTGACCCAATGACTGGAGACACAAAGGGAAGTGGGCATCTCTTGGGATATTGTCACTGATAAGCAAGCTTGCACAAGGGTCAGATCTTTCCCACCCAGTCCAAAACTTGACATTCCATAGGTCCCTGAAATTTAGATGTGAATCCAGCTGAAATTGTCTGAGAACAACTTGAATTGATTGACATTAAGTTTTCATCATTTATTGGAAACAAGGCTCAATAAAAGGAATTAAGTCAAGTATAGCATGTTTGTAATTCAATAATTCATATGTGAAAATGTCTACTTAAGGAGTAAATATTTTATAGCATTTGAAGTCCGAAGATATATTAGCATATAATCATGTTTAAGCCTATCTAAAATGGATACAATCACATTCTTCAAAAACTGGTTAAGAATAATTTTATTTTGAGTAATGTGGTTCTTAGCATGCTTTTGATTAGAAGAAGATGGAACAGAAGGAGAAGGAAAATTTCAAGTAGGATACCTGAAATACTTGAGTGGTTTTTGGAACATTGATATGTGGTGATTTATAACTGGAAGTTTCCAAAGTACTGCTAGGAGGGGATGGTGGCCCCTTAAGCATCCTCTGAAATCTGTGGTGGTCCGAAATGTGAAGTAGGCAATTTGTAAGGGGACAGCCTAGCTTTTCTCCTTATCTTCTACTTTCCTTTCTCAGGCACCTGCTACGATTATATTGCCTTCCTCCTCCTCCAAAACTGTCCTGTCCTGTGCCCTAAATTAAAGCTGAAGCAGAATAACACAAAGGAAAGTACTTGTACTTTATTGTTTTTGTTTCCTACTGAAAGCAAAACTGTGGAAATATAAAATCATTTTTATGTAGAAATGAACATTATTGAGACAGAAGATAAAATGTATTCAACTATGGGAATAAGAAGTTAAAAATCAGTTCTGTACATTAACTAGAGTTTAGTTTTGCTAATTGTTTTTATCGGTGGAATTTGGAAATCATACACAGCAATCTTGTGAAATATTACACTTTGCATTTTAAAACAGATTGGAGTAAATTTTGATTCATTAACAGGGATCAGAATGTTAGAAAATAATTTTAAGCTGTGATCTTCCCCTTTTCATAAGAAAATAAATGGCATTTTCAAGTTTGGAAAATGTTCAGTGCTCTTTTCTGAACAGGTTCAGACAGTCCTGATTGCTATCAATTCCCTAACATTTCATTTTACAACAGACAAATCTGATGCATTCCAATATTTAAAGATATTCCGCATGATCTTCAGAATACAGAGATTGAAAGAAGCGCAGAATAAATGTTGCTTGCTTTTTTTGCAAGAGATTTGATTGTGATATTATTTGTTGTAATAATGGTATATCTGAGTGTTTCATTTATTGTTTCCTCTCTTTAAAAAATACACAAAACAACTCAAGTTTAGCCATCTCGATTTTATAATCACTGATGGGTTATGCAGGAAATAAATGGTAGCCTTTCTGACAATGCTGGTGCGTATGAAAAATGACACCAGTGGGCAGAGAAATGCATTTTTTAAGGATGAACAGGGAAAGAACTGTCTCTTACTTAATAACCTGTTCTTCATCTCTTCTCTATTGCATCTTATCTCAGATTCAGATATTGAGATGTAAGGATATGATAATGACCTCAATTTATTCAACTGGTGTCTTTGTTATCCATAGGAATAATAAATTCAAAACTGTACTCAACTTGTCCCAAATGCTGATTTGCTGGCTCAACTGACAGGAAGGTATTCCTTTTCTTCTCATACAATTCTGTCATAATGGAGATAGGGCATTTCCTTTTTAACTTTATAGCAACTAATGCCTTGTCATCTGTTCACTCAGCAGATGTTTCTGAGTGAAATTCCCACATGAAGGAAAACATCCCACCACTGTGAGATTCCTATCTTTGTAATTCAGTTAACCTGCGATGGATTTTTTTAAAAACTCTTGGATATACAATCAAATAAGAGGCCATTTTTACTATATCTTCACAACCTTCATACAGCACCGTCAGAAAAAATAAAAAAGGAAAAGTAATGCAACATGTTGCCATGGTAACAAAAATACTAAGATCACTGGAAGAGAAAATGCTTGGGAAATCAAAGGTTTGGCTATAACTTCGAGGTGATGAGAAAATAATGTGTGTGTGTGTGAACCCATACACACACATATACATACATACATGTATAATCTTACTAAACACATTTTTTAAATAAGGGATTTGCATGTAAGGAAAATTAAATGTATGTTTTAAAAAACTAATATCCTTTTTTTGCAATTGTGATTTATGTAGCTTTTTTAATTTCAAATGGCTCTCTCAGTAATCTACTATTCTGGAAAATTTATTGTGCTTTTATCTTTGGCCTCTAACCCATACAAATTATTACTGTAATTCTATTCATATTGGCAAACAGCTGGCCCTGACTTTGCATTTTCTATTTTATGTTCTTATATTCTAGCCTTTATTAATCTTCTCTTAGTCTCTCATGTTTTCACTCACCTCAACCTTCTGAAATTAAACAAAATTTTACCCTTAAAAAGGCACTATATACTTGCCAATAGTTAAGTTTCCCCCAAAAGTGTTTAGTTGGGTTCGCTCTTTGCACTTTTATTCCATACCACAAAATGCAACCACATTTACTTAAAAATAACACTAATGTATAATTGAACTAATCTTCTAATCCTATTCTGAGGCCAAGTCTAATATACCAAAAAAGATGAAAGTATATTTAAACAAAAATGAATTTACTTATTTCTCTTTTGTATATTTACCAAACATCTCTAAGCAATGAGGTAAGTTTTTATAAGACATATTATTATTAAAGTCATAGAAATTAGTAAATATTATATACTATGAAAGAATCAAATTTTGTGTAATATAATTATGAAATCCCATAGAATGAGATTCAGAAAGGATTTTAACAATCATAGAATCTAAATCAATTTCCTTTTATTAGTATTAGAGAGTCCTTTAAAAAGCACTTTAATGATTGAGATTGATGTGTTTGCCTTGACATGGAAAGTTTTATCTGATAAATATTCTTTTAATTGAGGTAAGGCATATATATGCAGTGAAATAGACAGCCCCTAAATATACAATTCCATGTGTTTTGACAAATATGTATATCCACGGCTAGTATCCCCATCAAGATGCAGGCTTTTCCCATCATTCCCAAAACTCCTCTTCTGTTCTCTTCCAGTAAATTCCCAACTCCTGTTGGCAACAACTGTCCTATTTATATCACCAGGATTAGTTTTGTCTCCTTTTGAAGTTCATATACATGGTGTTTTTATTTGTTTTCAGCTTTTACTGAATAAGAGTTAAGTAAGACGCTACTGAAAAACTCATGAATGAGTTTTTGTGACTCATCCATGTTGTCATCTGTATCAGCAATTCATTGTTTTTTATTGTTTATTTGTATGATAACAAATAATTTATCAGTTTACCTGTTGATGAATATTTAGGCTATCACAAATAAAGATGGTATGAACATTCTTGTACAGTGTTTTTATGGACATACGCTTTCATTTCTCTTGGGTAAATACCTAGAAGTGAAATGCTGGGTCATAGGGTAAAGATGTTTTAACTTTATCAGGAAGTACTAGGTTCTTTTTTTTTTTAAAATCAATAACCAAATTTATTTGGAAGGGAAAAGGACACAGAATGGCCATGAACATCATAAAAATGAAGAGTGATGATGGAGTATTCAGGCTTCCTGAACTTGAAGCATTATCACAAATCTACAGTGGTCATAACAGCATGGCATTGGCATAAAGATAGACACATTGATCAAGGGAACTGAATTGAGCATTCAGAAATAGTTCCTCATCTCTATGGTCAACTGATTTTTTTTATGGTTTTTTTTTTTTTGCATTTTTAAAATTATTTTTAATTGTCTTTTTTTTTTTAAGATACATAGATGACAAATAATATTACCTTAAAAAAATATAAGAAATTCCCATATACCCCATACCTCACCTCACCCCCCACTCCTCCACATCAACAACCTCTGTCATCACTGTGGCACATTCATTGCATTTGGTGAATACATTTTAGAGCACTGCTGCACTGCATGGATTTTAGTTTACATTGTAGTCTATACTCTCCCTCAGTCCGTTCAGTGGGTTATGGTAGGATATATAATGTCCCGCATCTGTCCCTGCAATATCATTTAGGACAACTCCAAGTCCTGAAAATGTCACACATCACATCTCTTCTTCCCTCTCCCTGCCCTCAGCAACTACCATGGCCACTGTCTCCATATCAATGATACAATTTCTTCCATTGCTAGAGTCACAATAGTTCTATAGTAGAATACAAGTCCAATCTAATCCTCTGTCCTGTGGACCCTACGAGGGTGATGTCCACTTCACCTCTATATTGAGATGGGGCGTAGATCCCACATAGTTGATGGATGTGATTCTCCTGCTTGTAATTGTAGACGCTCTTGGTTTCCTGGTGTGGTGGTTGACCATCTTCATCTGCCTGTTAGCAGACCTGAGTAAGTCCAACAAACTGGAGAGTAGTTGTTGCAACTTTGCTGAGGCTCAGGGCCCAGCTGGCACTTGGCCAGTCCAGAGATTCAAGTCTTCTGAGTATAAACCAACCCCAGTCCCAACCATAGGTTCAGAAAAGTGAGAGAAGAGGCGTGTATAGAAAGGTCACATCAGAGTCCAACTCCATCACACTCAGGAGCATGAATTCCAAAGTAGGGCCCACTGACAAGGCACTGAACTCCAGAGCCAACTGCCATGGCTGTAGAACCTGTGTGTCTCCATAGCCCTCAGGAGCACCAGTACCTGGGGTTGTAGCTACTTTGGTTGTCTCTGGGATCCTGCTGAGATGTGTGTAAGTGCAACCCCTTTGATGACCTTCCGACTCATTTTGAAGTCTCTTAGCCATATAAACTCATTTGTCTTTACCGTTTCCCCTTTTTATTCAAGGTCTTTTTTCTAGTTGCATCACCAGCTGGTGATTGAGAAACTACCAGTATTCTGAGGTGGTTGTATCATTTTATATTTTCCCCATTAATGTAAGAAAGTTAGGGCTGTGCCAAATTCTTATGAACACTTGATATGGTCAGTAATTTTTACTTTAGTTAAGTAGCAACTCATTGTATTTTAATTTTACATTTTCCTGATGTTGAAGAGTGAATCCTGTCCCTCACAAAACACATGCTCAGGTCCCCAACACTTGTCTTGTGGGTGTGAACCTATTTGTAAATGGGACTTTTGGAGATGTTATTAGTTAAGGTGTGCCCAGACTAAACGACACTGGGCTTTAATCCAATATGGCTCAAAATCCTTACAAGCAAAGGAAATTGGACACGGAGGAGTAACCACCCAGAGAGCCAGAAGCTAGAAGACAAGGGAACGCAGAAAAGAATGCATGTGCACTGCCAGGTGATTGAAAAGCCAAGAACCATACGTCTCTGGCACCAGTCCCAAAATGCCACAGTCTTTGGGGGAAAGAATTGCCTTGCTTTTGCCTTGATTATAGACTTCTCCTAGCCTCAAAATCATGAGCCAATAAATTCTGGTTGTTTAAGCAGTTAAGAAATCTAAATACCTGATGACTAATCATGTGGACTATCTTCTCATGGATTTATTGGACACTTATCTCATTCATTATCAAAAGTTCAAGTCTTTTCTCCTTTTTAAATAGTTTTTTTTTTTTTTGTCTTTTTAAATTGCAGGTATCTAGAAGTTCTTTTATGTTCTGGATTCAAGTCCTTTTTGCAAATATATGTATTGGGATATAATCTCCCAGCCTATGGCTTATGTTTTCAATTTCTTAATGGTGTCTTTTGAAGATTTAGAAGATTTAAGTCTGATGGAGTTCAATTTATTGTTTTTGTTTCTTTTATAATTAGCACTTTCTAGTATCCTCAGTAATCTTTACCTATCCCAAAGTTGAGAAGATATTCTTCTACAGTTTCTGCCAGATTTTTATGTTTTGATGTTTATGTTTTCCTCTGTAGTATGAAGAAGCAATTGAGGTTCATCTTTCCCCATGATCATGTTTATCCAATTGTTCTAGCACTCTCTATTGAAAAGATTTTTCTTTCCACATTAAAATGATTTAGTGCCTTTGTCAAGGTGCCTTTGTGAGATCTGGTTCTAGAATTTCTATTATGTTCCAGTAATCTATTATTTTTATCCTTATGCCAATACCACACCGTATTGATTACTGTTTCATATATCTTGAAATCAGGTGTAATAGTTTGAGAATTGCAAATCTGTTCTTCAAATGAATATGTTCTTAAATGAAAAAGATCAATACAATCTTGGTATAATTAAGGAAATACTATATGAATTGCACAAATACAAATCTACACATTATCCCCTTTATCTGAAGGCCAACCAAGAAACTATAAGCAAAGGTAACTTTTGGGTGTAGGAATTGTTATCAGAATGGGGAAGAGTCTTGCACTTTTGCTTTCATGACCTTTTGAAAACATGCTTGACTCTTTTAAGTTAGCTCATGAATTATTTGCATTTTAAAAAGTGCCCCTGGTGAGATTATGAATTAAAATTTTCAAAAGAAATTTTCTCCAAATAAATTTACTGGTTTTCCACTGACAGATATATGTGATAGAAAGACAGAGAAAATTCCTATTTCTATATGTCCAATATGTACCAATGCTTATAGATTTATCTTTCCAACAGGAAGACACTATTAGCACAGAGAATGTTCTTAACTTGTTCATAGCACAGAGAATGTTCTTAACTTGTTCATGATCAGATAGTCAGTAGGTAATTGAAGTAAGATATGAAACTGAGACATTGCAAAGACCATATATATATATTTTAAACTACATTTCCTCTTTTAAAAATAAAAAGTGTATCTTGTATTGGTACATAGAAATTGAGAGAGAGAATGCTATTACTACTTGGCAACAGTGTCTTTATGTGGGAGGCTTACTAAAGTTTAAGAGAAGAAACTATTACCAGTTCTAGCAAGGAAGGCCTTCTCCACATCCACAGAGAAGAACATAGCTGAGGTGAGCTCTGATCAGCTTTGCAGAGGTGAGCAACTCATTTTCCAATCACAGGCCAATTCACACCTTCAGTATCTCCAGCACCAACTTGAGGTTTCTCTATTAACCAGTGCGTCCAAATTTGTTAAAGGTCAGTCAGCTTGCCACTCACTCTGTCAGGCATGAAACTAATTTTTTAGCCTTCCGGGAAAAGGAATGAGTTTGGCTTTCAAAGCCTCAGGTGAGGAAATTTCAGGGTGTGATTATTTAGTTATCTGAGTCCAATATTGTGGGACACTATAAGGCCACTGGTTGGGCTAGACATTCCTAGATAAAAAATAAAAAAAAAAGATCTTTACAGAACACTCAGGAAAATGTCATGCATATCAAGTACTTAATGAATTGATTTTTTTTAATGAGCTATAGTAAACCTCTCTCTCATCTCACAGCATAGCCTCACATCAGCCTGCTTCCACAAAATAGAAGCAATCACATGAGACTCTCCTCAAGTTTCCAAGACAAGACATACCAACCCACCACTGGTTTCCTATTAAAATGGATGAAATGCCTGTGCTCTTCTGAAGGGCCGGTTCTGCTTGGGGACAGAACTTGCCTTCTCACTGATTCAAGTGCCTGATTCCTACAGTGATTCTTTTCTCTCCTGTATCAACTTCTCCCTCCCTCTAGGGTTACTCCCTCATGTTACAAACCTGTAGAATATATCTCAGCTTTAAAAAGAATCCTCCCTTGACCCAAAGCCCCCTCTAGCTATCACCCCACTTTTCTGCCTCCCTTCACAGGCAAACCAGTGAAAGAGGTTATCACCTGCTCTTTCTGCTTTCTCACCTTTTTTCTCTTAATCCCACTTCAGTCAGGTTTTTGGACTATATGGCACCACATATCTTAACCAAGTTGCCAATGGCTTAAAAATTCCATCTGTGTGCTGAGGACGTCTCTGTTTATACCTGCCTCCCCAACACTAAATTCCAAGAACACAATTACCATAGAGACAGTTGTGGACCCTGTTGTCATGAGGTTTGCAATCCAAAATATTAGTCTTACGTCTCACATTGTACAGTTCTTGAGAACAAGATTTGGACCTTATATTTTTCTTTTCTTTCCACAGGCTTACATTTTTATACCTCCCACATCACCTGCCTTTCTACTCTGTTTTAAATAAAAACTCATTGTACCTTGATTACGATAAAAACAAATATGTTATAAAAAACACCTTTCCCCTAAATATGGGTTTATCACTTTGTACATCATATCACAGCAATTGAGGAAAATGATTTGAGATATCAGAAGTCATGAATCTTTCCCCATGATTCCTAAATTTAACAATGTCTACATCAAATGTGATATGTTTGGGACAACCAAACAGATCTGCCTTATTTACCCAAAATTCCCATGAGGATGCTCTCCTCTCTGGACACCAAAGTTTGGTTGCAGTTGTTTATTGGGTTTTAAACTGGATCCCATTCCTGTCTTAACATGAAGCTACTTTTGCTATTAATTCATAGTCTTATAAGGACAACAGAAAGGATTAGTTGGGAATGACTAATCCCAAATTATGCAACAGACCATAAATTGGTTTATAATTGTTGCACATTTTTGTGTGTTTAACAATTAGACTTTGTGCACTGTAAGCCTAATAGTAGCTTCAAATGTTTTTCACTAGCCCTCGGTGAACACTCTGCTCAGATGTGGCTGGCTAAGAGACAGGTTTGCATTTGGTTCTGTTTCTTCCTCTTCTTTCATCATACCAATTCCATGTCCTCCTGTTGTCCTTTTCTGTGCCATTTTTACAAAATTATCCCTCTTCATGTCCTGGTTTTTTATGGTAATTGCAGAAACTTCTCATTGCTTCTCTTTCCATGGGTCTTCATGTTTCAGACTTCATGTCCGAGATCAGAATTGAACGCTAAGGGGCAGTGGGGGCGGGGTGGGGGGGGCCCAGGCTAAGTATGGCTGCAGACATATTTTTTGTACCCACATTATATTTTCTTTGTACTAACATTTTAAAAAAGAGACTATTTCACATAAAATGAAGATTTCCAGTTTCTTTTGAAAAAGCAGGAAATCTAGGCCAGCATTTCTACAGAATAATAATCTACTAGAGCTCAATAGCAGGTCTTATCTTTCTGGAAGGTAGGGAGCCTCAGGTTTGCTCTTGGCTCCACTAGGAGACCCCCTGGGGCTGTCACTGTAAATTTTTTTTTACCTGCCTGACCCTTGAGCCACTTGGATTTGTGAATTCTGATGTCTGTGAAGTTTTCTCTTCCAATTTCTACCACTCCAGTTGTTTCATCTTGCATGTTGCCTGGCAGTTAATAATAATGAATGAGCGAACAAATGCCATGAATGCTGTTCCTATATGTTCCATTTCTATTCCTAAATGTCCTATAGCGTTCTTGGACTTAAAAAGGGTCACGTTCTTCCATTCTGTGCTCCCCTGCTTCTCTTGTCATCATCAGCTGAATGTGGTTTCAGATTTTCTCTTAGCTTTGGGCAGGAAGAGAACAACTTCCAGGTTGAGTGCTACTGCAAAGAATCTTTCTTCCCTACTGTGCAGAAGTTATTGACTTTGGGTAATTCCTGTGCTATACTATCAAATATCCCCTGTAGCTACAGCCACCTGGGGTTTTATTGTTTAACTATTTCATGCTCCCTCGGTGTGTGTAACAATAGTTCTGTGGCTCTATTAGGAGAAAGATGCTTATATCATCAGATCACAATGATGTATTTAACCCAAATGCAATTTCTTAGCAGTCACTGTCTCACTCTTATCAATCTTGACCCCATGGGAGGTAAAGAAATGTATTATGCTTTTATTCGGGTTACATTTTGAGTCATTATAGCATGCATTTCCTTTAGCCTGAATTATAAAAATAGTGTTACTATCCAATCCAACTGATGAAAAATAACATATTGCATTTTCTTTTCTATGAAACAAGGTTTGAATTCATTTTAAATTTGTGAGGCATACAAAATTTTTGAGCGTATTAAATGGTAGCTGTTCTCCCATTCATTTGCTTCATGGGTATGTGTATGGTTTTTTGTGTGTCTTTATCAACTGCAGAATTAGGAATTTTACATTTGCTTCACATGTAATATTATTTTCCCACAGAAAACATGAGCATTTTGGGTTTCTAAATATGTGAATTTAATTATGCATGGCCTGGAAATTAGTTTTGATTAGGTTAAGCTCTGATGGCTGATTAAGTTCAATAGAAGTCATTCTTTCAGGTTTTCTTCCTAAGCTTTTACTGAAGTGAGTGCTGAATACGTAAATTACCCAATAAGAAAGAACTATAGACTATTTTCATACTATCAGCAAATATGCATGTGAATATTTAACCTTCAGACAGTCACAGCTCTGTGAGAAAAATACTTGATGATTAATCCTATTACTGCAATAGCGTCAATCTACCTTTTAATTCATAACTATGTAAAGAGCATGTTTCTTTTGTAAACCTTCCAGGTGGATTCACAGAAGAATATCAGGTTGGTTCGATGGAAATTATATGCATTACTTCCCCTGCTCACATCCAGAAAGCAAACTAGTCATCGTATCTGATAGCTTTGCTTTACTTTACAAATAAATCTCTACACATTGGGGTCCACTGCCAAGGGCATGAAATTGAACTATTAAAAAAAAAAAAATCAGCACTCAGTGTGTTCTCTTTCCATTCTCTAGTTTGCAATCACTCAATAAATTCCAGTGAGTAGTAGTTAAAAATAAAAAGGTTTATTCTTTATTCTGGAGATACAATCAGTTTTTAACAGAGCAGAAGACTAATAGGTATAACCCTAGACATCGAGGCAGAGAATGCTGGCAATTGATCTGTGTTCTTTAGCAGAAGCTTATAGGATTTATAGAAATTTGCACTTCTTAAGTTTTATTCAATAATTATACTTTAAAGTGGTCATAGACTAGATTTCCAAGGCTGGAAGGGGCCTTTCATATTATTTGATGTGATTGTTTTTAACTTTCCTCTTTTCTTCTCCAACAGAAAAATTCTTTCATCAAATGAGAACTTATTTGGGAGCCCAGTTTTCAAAATGGATGATAGCAAGATGGCTTTAAGGAAATGGGGTTGGGGTGGGGAGAAGGTGCCCCTACCTTCCAGTTTGGCCTCACCTTGCTGTTGCTGTTTCTTTATATCTCTCTAAGAAACTGAAGGACTTTGATAAACTATTTTTTAAATAACTAAATAAGTCAATCATGTTTAAGAGACAGGGTGATAAGTTTTCCCGAAAGGAAAAGACCTCCCAGAGTGTATTTTTTAATGTAGGCCAGGCTTTGCTGCAATAACAAATTAATCCTGAAATGCCAGTGGCTTTATGCAACTAATGTTTACTTCTTTGCTTTTAGGGCATCTGCCCAAGGAATGGGTGGCTGTGCAGATCATGGCTCCATGATGTGATTCACCAGTCCAGGCTGCTTCTGTGGCCCATTGTCTCAACGTCAGCCTTCTTGGTTACCACTGAGGGGAGAGAAGGGATTGAAAAATGGCAAAAGGTTTTTTATCCCTTGAGCCAGAGTGCTACTTATACTCAGCTCACATTGCATTGGCCAGGTCTAATATATAATCTCTCTTGGCTGTAAGGGAACAAAGAGTTCTATTTTATGTGTACCTAAGAAGGAAAAAAAATAGAAATCAGAATTTGGTGAATTCACAGTATTGAGTCTACCATAAAGAAGTTACAATGGGGACAAGTCTTAGTACTCTAGACCCAGTGTTCTTTCTTTGAAATCATGCCTATCCAAATATTCATATGATAACATATTATAAAAGAAAAATACGCTTTTTATGCTTGATGCTCTACCATTATGGATTTATGCAAATTTATCTTGCACTGATCAATGTAATTCTTAGTAACTGGTTGTCTTAGAAGCAGCAGGCCAAGCCTGGTGAACAATAATGCTTTTAGTTTGCAAACATTAAGCATAACTGAATTAATATAACCATTTCATAAGAACTGGGCATTTAATCATTAAATGCCATTTGGGTCTCAGTTACATAATGTGTAACTATGGATATACTTAATTTGATGATTGGGGTTGAAGCTGAAGGTAAATGATTACATATTTTCAAGTGAGTGTATCTGTAATTCTCACAGAGTGGGAGGTTTAATGGTTAAACATATATTATTATCAGAATGCAGGTAAGGGAAAGAACGTGAAATTGCAAATTTAACAAATGTGATTTCTAAGCACAAGCCTCACACCAGCCAGTTGTGTGACTGTTGACAAGTCATTTAAGCTTCCTTTCTCTTTTTGCTAGTGATTTGTTTTCTGATTGTAAAAATGAATACATATTTATTCTGATAAATTTGAAAATTATTGGCAATTATAAAGAAAATAAAAAGATAAATACTTTTAATTTGACCTAATTCTCTTTTTTTCATGGATTTTATGTACATTTTTGTGTATTATACATATATATACATGTATACACATATATTTGTATATATATGTATAAAATAATTGGGCCTTAGTTTTGTGATATTGTTACCTAGTCTTGTATATTTTACTTAACAAAAATGTGACTATTATATTTCTATGCCATTAAACATTCTTTGAAAGCATACTTTTAAATGTTATTTGTAGTATAGAATCCAAATAGTTAACAGACCCTAAATTATGGAATCATTTTCTTACTTTGAGTATTTACAAAATTTTTATTTTTCAATATAATATATAATGCTGTAGGAAACTTCCTTGTAAATATATTTTGGGTACATTTCTGATAATTTCTTCTGAAGGCACATCTAGAATTATACTTCTAGTGAGAAAAGACATAAATAGATTGAATAGTTTTTATTTATATAGCTGAATTTCACTGGGAAATCCTGAGTAGAGCATTATAATTTTCCTTTAAATCTTTCATTTTCAAGTAATATAACATAGTATTGCCTTATTATTTTAATTTAAATTTTTATGACTAGCCAGGTTAGACCTTTGGCAGCTATTTATTGTCTATACACGCTACTTTTGCTAATTGTTATTTTAGGCCTTATCCCCAATTTTCTAATGAGCTATTTTACTTGTTAAAATTTTTTTATTAAATAGGCTCATTTTAAATTAGTTATCTTAATGTTAACACTTTAAGTTTCAATTACTAAATCTTTAACATGGTGATAGTAAAATTGGCCTTGCCTTCAACAGCTGAGCACCATTACCCGGGCAAGCTGGCACACGAACCGAACCATCACAGCTTTCTTACAACAATTGTGTGGCCTAAATGAGAAAAAGACATAAATATGCTCAGAAAACTAATGCAACAGCAATATTCCTATAATAATGCTGCTAGACAATCAGTTTTTATTGAGTACTTAGAGCAAGAACTATACTACCCGATTAGCGTATTTAGTCCTCTTCTTAACAGACATTACTATTCTCAATTTTCAGATGAGGAAACTGAAGAATAACTTGTCCACAGTTACATGTTTAATACCTCATGGAACCAGGACTCAATTCTTGGTTTCCCTGACTCCAATGCCCATATTCTCTGTGCTCATTATAATCGTGACAACCACAGGAGCAGAGGAACAGCTCCCTGGGACAGTTAGAGTGCCGAAATCCCCAAAAAGTCTAGAAGAGCCATTGCTACAGTTTCTAGACTCCTGATCACCAATCTTCATTTAGATGTTCTATTCCCTCTCACTGCCATTCCACCTCCTAGAAAATGGACATCCTGCAGCAAGAGCTAGAAGAGTGGGAAAAACAATGGGCAGAAACATACACATCTAACAAAAATACTAGATTCTGAATGATCCTGGAGGAATTTCTGAAATTATTTTCATTTTATACCATCAAGATAGATATAACATTGAGAAGGAAGATCGCATTGTATGTGAAGTGTCTCTGAGTCTGGAGGAGTCTATAATCTTTCACCTATCATTGAAATAAGGCCTCTAAATGCCCTTCAACAGCCATTGAGGGAAGTGGATTTGGCTCAACTGATAGAACATCCACCTACTATATCGGAGGTCCAGGGTTCAAACCCAGGGCCCCCTGACCTGTGTGGTGAGCTGGCCCACACACAGTGCTGATGCATGCCAGGAGTGCAGTGCCATGCAGGGATGTCCCCCGAGTAGGGGAGCCCCATGTGCAAGGAGTGCGCCCTGCAAGGAGAGCCGCCCCATGCAAAAAAAGTGCAGACTGCCCAGGAGTGGCACTGCACACATGGAGAGCTGATGCAGAAAGATGACACAACAAAAAGAGACACAGATTCCTGGTGCCACTGACAAGAATGCAAGCAGGCACAGAAGAACACGCAATGAATGGACACAGAGAGCAGACAATGGAGTGGTGGGGGAGGGGAAGGGGAGAGAAATAAAGAAACAAACAAACAAACAAAAAACAACCATTGAGCCAGGTCCCCCTGCAAACATGCAAAACTCCATGGGCCATGCAAATATTGTGGTCCTCAAGCGCAGATTCAGAATAGAGGAGGACTAGAAGCTACCGGGAAAGCATAAACTAGAACCAGAGGTAGGTACTCCCATACAACTAGCACTTTCAAATTACATGTTTTGCTGTTGGTCAATATTTCCTTTTATGAAAGGTGTAGGAAGTCAGAATATGGGTGTTGAATACTCTACAGCTCAAAAACTATTTTTCAGAGTTAATCGTTTGGATTGTGTCTATTTGTGTAAGCTAATATCTATTTGGGAATTGAATATTATTTATTCATTGTACTTTACAATGCCTTTAATTGACAAATTTAAAGATCTATCCATCTTAAAATATCACTCTCAGAGAGATGGGTCCCGTGATTCTGTTTTCCAGACAGACTCACAAGAATGCAAATGACTTGAGCAATTGCTGGGTAAGTGGATGAGTCAAGCGAAGAAGCTGGAACAGAATTTTGGGCTTCAGGTTCTTGCTGTTCTGTGATCAGGTCAGGAGGGATGAATGGCAGGACAAGCAAGCATTGCTCATTGTGGCTACAGGCAAGTCTGGGCAGTGGTGTGTAAATTCAAGTTCTGTGAATTGTCTCCATTCTAAATAAGCTTAAAGGGCTCAGTGTCATTTGCATTCCTTATTTATCAAACATTTATTAAGCACTTCCAATATGACAGGCATGTATACTTCCACAATTCTGGTTGGAGATGGTATTTATTGCAAACCCCTTTAAGGAAATTCATTGCCTCTCCCTACCCCAAGTCAACCCATCATAGTGGTACTTGTGCCAAAATCTGAGTGATTTAGTGCGACGGGGAGTTAGGGAAGAATATTTAGGACTTCTTGGTCTTATTCCTTCTTGGGTTTTTCCACCAGCAATAAATGAAGATATGTCTCCTCATTGATTTGGTCTTCTGGACAATTACAGTTTGCACAAACACACCAACGCATACACCGACACACATTATGCAACACAGAAACTCACTTCTCCTATTTCCTAATAATAACCCTCAGATAAAGTATACCCCTTTAAAGAAGAGAAATGTTTTTCTTACCACTACATAATTATTTATTCTTCTCCTTTTGGAAACACTTTTACAGTATCATATATACAATACTAATCACCTCTTTCTTATATTCCTGTTTTCACATTATGTCCTGGGCCGGGTACACAGGAAGGGCTACTGTTAAAATAACGGGTACTCTTCAGGACCTTGGCTTCCCTGCGAGTCCCGCGTGAGTCCCTTCTCTGTTTAGTCCTCAACTTTGTATTCGTAGACTCAACACCGAGGGGCAGAGAGAAGAGCTGGGAAGTCCTCAGATTCGATTCAGTTACTTTCCCAGCACCTTCCTATGCTGTGCTGTTTCCTTTGTCCTAAAGGCTTTCCAAGAGGCCCACGGGCCTTACCCTGAGGTCCTCTGAGCCCGGTGGTAAGGCAGTTTGCTGTCTTCCCCCTCCCTTCCCTTCCCCTCCAGGGGTTTCAGCAGACCAGATGGTAGCAGGCAGGTCTTGGGCTGCAGGAAGGCAGAGGAGTTACAGGGAAACTCAGCGCCCCCCAGGCTGTGGTTCCTATTGTAGACATGCTAGGTATGATATACCATTTGTGCTCTGGCGTTAGAGCTACTATTTCTTCTTTCAAGATAGAGGACTTTTTTTTTTCTTTTAAAATGTTTGCTGCTTTTATCAGACTTGGAAGGAGAGGAAAAGGATAAAAGTTATTTTACTTCACCATTTTCAACCATAGGATTTTTTATTATCTTTGTAATTTTGAATTTTGGTCTAGTTTGGAAAGGTCTAACATATTAGGACCATCGTATTTGTTCACCTCTGACCCGAGGGCCCGCTATCCTTACCTTCTGGATTTTCCAGAAGTAGACCTCAGACAAACCAAATAAAATTGCTTCAAAATGATTACAACGTAAGATTAAAGAGAAGCTACGTTGCGTGAAGAATCGTTCAATTCAAATCCCATTCATGCACATGCACACTGGTTTGGTTGCTCCATCCTCTGAGAAGCCTTCTGTGCAGACCGAATCATTGTTTTGCAATTCTTCACACTCCCTCTATGTCAGATGACATGTCCACACTCTTTGCATTGTCATGGTGCAGCACTACCTAGTAGAGTGTAGAGAGTATATTTCACCGCCCCATTGATATTGAGAGTGACTGTGTGCCTTCCTCCAGCCAAGGCTGTATGGGCAGAAGCAGTGGTGTGTCATCCCAGGCTGAGGCCATCAAGAGACATGATGTTCTGGGAGAGGATGTGGCTCGAACATTTGAGCACCCGCCTCCCACATGGAGGTTCTGGATTCAGTTCCCAGTGCCTCCTGAAAAAAACAAAAACTGGGTAGACAAGAAAACAAAACAAAAACCCAACTCAGGCAAGCCAATGGGCTCAGTGGTTGAGTGCTGGCTTCCCACATATGAGGTCCCGGGTTCAATCCCTGGCCCTGGTTCCCAAAAAACAACAGAAAAGACAGACATGATTGCCACAGCTTGCCCTCTGAGCCCTTGCCATTACTGTGGAACAGCAGACTGTCATACATGGTGTGAAGAGGATGAGGCATTGGAGTGGACCTGGACGCTGGCTGCCCTGTATAAACTGCCTGCCAGATGATGAGCAGTCATGGAGGGGGAATTAATGACTCTTGCTTTAAGCCACTGAATTGGGGCAGTTTGTAACTCAGCATTATTGTGGCAAAACCAATCTATACGCTCTCTTTCATAAACTTTCTTTTATGTCACTGAAAACAGTTTGTTACTCTTTCGTCTCTGCCGCCAGTGACCTGAGTTTTGTTTGGCAGTTATTTGTTTACACATCTGTTTTCCTTACTTTACTACAAAGTCCTTTGGGATGGATGTTTGCTTTTCTTCACTTCTATTCCATAATACTTATATAGTTTCTGAGACAAATGCAAGTGCTGAATCAAACTGATCTGTGTTTTGAATAGCATAGATTGTCCAAATAAAATCTAAAGAAGATGGAGAAACAGTTTGGTCTGGAGGAAAAACACTCAACTGGAGTTTTACTCTGACCCTGACCCTGACCCTGATTCATTCTTAAAACCAGTAGCAGATCAACTAATGCCTCTGAGTCTCAGTTTCCTGAAGGTCTGAACTTACTCGTGCATGCTTCTGTCCAGTCAAAATGCTCTGAATTAAAAAAAGAAACAAATCAATCCTAAATGGTTCTGTAAATAGCCAATAACTCTTCTTCATTCCCTGAAACTAAATCAGGCACTAGGCACAGACTGAAAAGAAGTGTGTTAGTTTCCCAGGTGCTAAAATAAATATCATACGATTGGTTAGCTCTGCAGCAGGAATTTACTGGTGCATGATTTCAGAAGCTAGGTTTGCTTCCTCCCAGGTCAGTGTCCTCTGGCTGGCTGGCAGTCTTGGGGTTCCTTGCTTTTCTGTCACATGGCAATGCATGTGGCTTTTCCTTTCTTCTCTGGGTTCTGTTAACTAGTAGCTTCTGGCTGCTCCCGGTGGCTTCTCTCTGTGCATCTGATTTCCTTTGCTTTGCAGGACTCTAACCATATTTGCTTGAGGCTCACTTTCTTTCAGTTAGGGCGCACCTTAACTAAAGACATCTTCAAAATGGTATCAGAGCCAGTGTCTAGGTTATCGGCTTCTCAAGAAAGAATTAAGGGATGAGCCACAAATTAATGAGGCAGGCAGAGAATTTATTGGGGGTGGGGGTGGGGGGTCAAGCAAAAAGCAAAAGAACAGAAGTATACCCCTCAGACATTCTTAAGGGAGAGAAATGCAAATTTCTGTCCCGAGGTCCCCTGTTTTATGGGAGTGCAGTACTCCAGGTCTGTGCTAATAAGCAAGGGCTCAGCGGTGGGTGGACCCAGGGATGTGGGGTGCCTAGGGATGTCTGGTGATGATTGGCTTCTGGCTGCTGTCCACGATGTCTGCAGGGTGTGTTGTCTGGGGTGATTAGCTTCTGGTCACTGTCCATGAGGTGTGGGGTAACCTGAAAGCTTGGTGGGTAGAGGTGGTGACCCTCTGGCCTCTTTGGGTGTGTGCTGTGAACTTCAGGGTGTGTTCTTGTAAGCTGCCCCTTCCTAACTTGCTTGTGTGACGCAGCAGCTGATGTAAGTCGGCAAGCCATTACCTCAGTTTCTGCTTATGTGGCTTATTAGGCTTTCTGCCCCCTTCCTCCTCAGGTCCCTATTCTATTCTGCCACAAATGGCCCTATTTATAAATGGGCTCATGTCCATGGGACCAGGTATTGGGACCTGACGTTCCTTTTGTGAGGGACATGGCTTAAGTCCCAACAAATTCCTACAGGTAAGGCAGTATTGAAATATTTGTACTGCCAATAAAGTTCTTTAAAAACAAAACAAGACAACAGCAGCCAGTGTTTTGTTCTAGTGGATCACTGCCACAATTGTGGTCCAGGAGAGTTAGCAGGGTCTAAGTTTTGTAAATAATAGCTACAATCAGTATATGAGTGTACACCTACACAAAACCCAAGAAACAGTTTGCACCAGTCTACATATTTAAAACTCCAATTAGTCAAATAAGAATTGAAGGGTACATAAATACCCACCTAATTTTTAGTGGCCAAATTGGATATATATATATAAAAAGTAAAGCGTTTTAATTCCTTGCTTAGTACTCTTCTAGATATTTATTATAAAGAAATGTCAAAGATGTGCCTAAAATTTAATTATAGAATCAAAGTATTACTTATTTTAAAAGAAAAGTTATTTAAAAATAAATTATTACCAACACACACACTAATTATCAAACCATTTAACTGTTACCACCTTAAAGCCAAATAATCCATTGGTTGACCTTGGAACTACTGGGGTTTGTTGATAAGTTTGTTGTAATTTCTGTTTTCATTTTTGACCCAGTGGAGCATAGGGCCATGCTCGTCATCCTCCCTAGACAAAAAAAAAAGGAATATTGGTGGAGCTGGTGGAGCTCAGTGGTTGAGTGGGTGCTTCCCATGTACAAGGTCCTGGGTTCAATTTCTAGTACCTCCTAAAAAAAAAAACAAAAAGGAAAAAAAAAGGAGTATTGGTTATATTGATTATATTGAATATTATTTATGTGTTCCTTTGCTTCAAGTACATCTCTGCTTCCAAGGAACCCTAAAATTGATTTAATACAGCCCATCCCTTACTGAGAAAAATAACCCAAGTATAAATGAAATGAATGACAATTTTGTTTCAATATTCATGTATTCCAGATATATCAATTTTGCACAGATAATAAACATTTCTCATAAAGATTTTGTAGAGAGAAATTATAGAAACCTTTATCACATTTAGGATTTTTCAGTATCTAATTTCATTGAGGTATAAGGTATAAATAAAGAAAGGTAATAGAATACGAAGTTGAACTGCTTTCACTTTTTTAAAAAGTGAACAAAAATACTGTTTTGCAAAAATGTCACTGTAAGTCACATTTAATGAAATCCACATGAAAGTCGACAGTGTCCTGGTTGAAATTATAATAATGGTAGACAGTTATTCAGCAAAATATCTTCAAAACATCTTTGGAAGACAAACTTTTGCTTTTTTTTGAAGTAAGGCATTCTTTTGGGGGGGGAAAGATTGGTAAAGTTATCTGAGTCTTTATATACTAAAACGTGAACTGAATATTAGTTTTACTCCGAGAAGATTGGAGGGATTCCAGTTGCAAGGGCCTGTCCTTGACTTAACAGATCCCTGCGCTCTAAGTGTCTCTTGCTCATGAGCAGTCATCTTGACCCTTTTCTGAGATCTCTGAACTCTGCTGACCTCCTGCCCCTGCTTGGAAATCTGGCATCTTTGTTCCCACTGCCATGTTGGAAGGACCCACCTCCCTTCCTTTTCCCCTCCTCTCTTACACTGCTTAGACACTTCTCCCACTTCCAGTGTCCCCCCATACAACTATTTTATGGACTTTCTGTCTGAAAATTTACACTCATACTTGCTATACAAATAATGTTATGAATGGTCAGTTCTTTAGTACTGTTTGGGCACACACCACTTTGAGGCATATTAGACTATGTTAGTGAGCAGATTATGATTTTAGATATTGCTTCTTGAGAATGTGCCCAAACTATTTTTCTCCACATCAAAACACATGGTAATGGAGCTAATTTTTGAGCAATAGGATGGCTGTTAGTCTGGTTTTATATAAGAATAAGTCTCAATATAGAGAAGACTTCATGTATTGGGGGGATACAACATTTACATTGTCTGTAAAAAAAAAGGCACAGTCTCTTGCTTGGGATGTGTTAGAAATCTCAAGTTGCTTTTAATGATGGGTGAGAACTAAAGAGAGACTTTAGCTTATATCCCACTCAAATTCCTCCTGACACTGTAAGTCACAATCAAACTCCATCTCGATTTTCAAACGGATCACCTTAGCTAGGTAGCTTGGCCTGTGTGGGCCCCATTTTCTCAGCCCAGATATGGGAACAATATTAAAACATATGTGATACAATTGTTGAAATAGTACAATGACATAATATCTATGAAAGCACTTTGAAAGGTATAAAATGGCCCACAATTGAAAAACAATTCTCAAAACACTTCTTACCACTGTCCCTTGGCTACCCTACAGCTGTACATATCATCATGTGCTTTACACTAAAATGTTCCTGTAGTAAAGAGATTTGAGATATGAAAGACATACTGTCCATATTGATTATCATTTATGAATGAATCAGGTTTCCAATAATGCCGGCTCTTGGTTTTAATCTTGCTATTCACATGCCCATCTCCTTAGGCAGCCTGTGGTTAAACATCTGTGTGTCTCCTGGAGAGCACCCCACATTGTCTAATAAAAAGGCTGGCTGATTTCAAAGAATACTTCAGGATTTGGAGAGATGATCATTAACCCTGACCTTTCTAGCATCCTATCGGAGGGAACGCTGTACATAGTTGAATGCCCAGCACCTGGGATCAAGGCAGACTATTCAATAGACACCTTCCAGTACAAGGGTCCCCATTCAGGAGATGAGTGCCTATCAGGAAGCACATCTTGGGGCTGACTAAGTGCTCCCTTAAGATGGCTGCCACTGGTGCATCCAAATCTCTGTGGTTGGCTAAGTTTTCTAGTGGGGAGGTATAGCAGTTTGATATTATTGATGAGTTCCAAAAAGAAATATTGAATTAGGTTTGTAAACAGATCTTTTCCTCTGGGCATATTAGATTATATTGGATTCAGAGGTTTACTTGATTGTAGTCAGGTAAATCTCTTGTGCCAGTAGGGCACCCTTGGTGAGTGGGGTCTCACAGATAAAAGGCATGGCAAAGGACAGATTTGGAGGTGTTCTGATGTTGGAGTTTTGATGCTGGATTTTGATGCTGAAGCCTTAAGCTGCAGCCCCGGAAAGTAAGCTCACATAGGAAACAGAAGCAAGCCCTGGGAAGAGAGGAACACTGAGCCCAGGAAAAAGAAGGTTGAGGAAAGGAGGAACCCAGGAAGCCTGAGCCCTTGC